>NC_134049.1:20111165-20842929 GCF_965140245.1 Athene noctua | reverse complement strand
GTGGGGGATTAGTTTCCAGCCAGATTAGGAGCCACATCTATCTAGCTGATTACACAACCCACAAGCACTTTCATCAGCAACAGCTGGGAACATGCAGCCAAAGTAGTGGAGGGTTAGTCCCTTAGACCAAAAGTGCAGATTTTTATCTTCTGACACAGATTGTAAATCTGCACTTTAAGAAATGTTTTGTTAACGTGCTGATGGGCTCAGAAAGGCTCAGCTGCTAGTGTACTGTTGAAAGAGAAAAACAAAGATCCAAAAGATTGTTGCTTTAAACATATTTGAGTGTGCAGTAATAGATCATTTTGAAAGTAAATTTGTTACTGAATAAATTCAGATGTTTTGGAGCAGCAAACCCTGTAAACATGTTTTGGACCTTTGCAGGCTAAAGAAGGCTCTGTCGTTCATAATGTTTTGTACACTGCTGTATTCATACTCCATAAATTTCACACAATTTTTAGCCTCAGATCAAAAGTTTGATACAGATGCCAAGGCTCTAAGATACTAGGAATGAGAGATGTCAGTATAACGCAGCTGAAATATGGTGGATTAAACTAATTTTTCTTTCAGGCTTTCTTTTTTTTGTTAGATAGTTATACCTTAAGATCTAATATGTCATTCTAGATTCTTCACTTCCATTTCAATTGATTTTTCAGGTTTATCTTGGAGGACTTCACTTAGAGAGCATGGGGAGGGAGGTGATCAGATGCTCATCATAGTGGCACCATTCCAAGACCTATAAGGCTGTTTCCTAGTTTGTAGATTTTCAAGATCAGTTTTTAAAAATTGTTTTGGTTTCTGTTCCTCATTCCTTAGGAAGGTGCTGCTTGGACTGGATTGGCACAGTATGGTTTTGGCTCAGCTGATTCCACTACTTGGCATTTCATCTTGCCATGGCATACTTGGGGCTCAGCATTCACTTGCTGTATTGAATAATTGAGATAATAAAGGTAGTGAGTACTTCCTCCATTAAACAGGTAGTATTTGGGGGGGCAGACCAGTATGCATATTGCTGTGTGGCTGATAAAAAATGCTACAAGGTTGCTACAAAGGTAGACAAGGGTCACTGGAAGATTGTGTCCTTTTGTTTCTTGTTTAAGTCCTTACTGTTCCTTGTGCAATGAACTTTTATAGTTTCAGTGTGCAAAACATGATCTTGTCCTGTTAAATGTCATTCGGTGTTTTTCACTGTTAATGTTAAACCTACAGCAGCTAATTCATCTTTCCTTAGCAATACTGGTTTTATTCTCCAACCCGTTTGAGAAAAGGTATCTCATGGGTCTTGAGTAGATGATAAAGCTGTGATAGTGAATACTTTGCTCGCAATGAACCTAATTGTGAAATAGGTTTTGCCCTCTGAAGTCCAATATGTTTTTTTCCCATAGTTGCTCTTCAGTATGATTTCTTTTTTCTTACACTTCTAGTCAAAAGTCTCCTCTGGGCCATGGCCATCTACAGTCTTCACTGCCATCAACTGCTGTCCTCCTCATCCTGCAGGTCACACGTCAGGTAGCACATTTTAGATAATATCAAACACAGAGAAACTCCAGCCTTTGTTCAGGTAGGAGCTTGAACACAGTAATTACACATTTGTTTTTAGCCTCCAGTGGGCATTTTCACTAGGAATACCAGTAATGAAAGGATCTGCCTAGCAGGCAGATAAAACTGAGCATCTTTCATAGATCAAACACTTTTTTTAGTTTTTGTATATTACTGGAATAACCACTCATGTTGAGGTTTAAGCATTGACTGTTTGAGCACTTTGGAAAAGTATGTAGTTTTGTGCTGCACAGAAAGGCAGAGGATGCTAGCAGTGTGCTTTTTCATCCTTTAAAAATACCTGTACAGGATTTCCCTATGAGCTTGTCCAAGTACATATCCACAGAGAAATAAGACGCTGCTCTATGGAGTGGTGAGAACTTAAACAAAACATGGGTAGCTTATGAAAAATCTCCTCTGGACGTTTCAGTAAGATCTTCAGGTTCTTGATTTCTGCAGTGATTCTGATTCTTACTCTGAAAGTGTGAAGAAAACAATGTTGAATTGTGACAGTGTACCCCAGTTTTAAAAGGATGTCCTGCTTAAGGAAATATTCATAGAGCTTAATAAAGTATTACTTAGCTTTAAGGTTTATTTGTGTAGATTTGAATTCAGGAAATTGCATTGTGATGCAAAAACTGGAGCAGCTAAAAGGAAAGGAGATTAATATATTAAGACTTGGAAGGGGAAGCTGGGGCTGGAGGATTTTGTTAGACACTGATTTTCATATTTAACTAAGAAACTTTCTGTAAACCTTTCTTTTTCTTTTTTCCTTTGGAGCAAAATAGGGAACCAGGATCAAAAAGATGTTATTGATACATATAAACTGAAGGTGTTTTTAATCTTTGTGCAGAAGTTTTTGTGCTTATTCAGATCTGGGCATGCTTCACTCAGGCATTTCTTTCCAGGGACTCATTAAAATGAATGCACAAGTAGTATCAGATCATTTTTAGTCAGCTACATTATTAACAAAATAGAAAGTTGGAGTGATTAAGCCATGAAACTGTAACTGTCCCTCAGGAACGCGTCAGCAATTGTGCCTCAGTGTTTCCTACTTGATTTCAATGCTTTCTTCCACAGAGGAAAGAGGTAGCGGTACAAAAATGAGCTTGTGCATGTCTACAGATAGACTGGCATTTGCAGAAGAGTCTGTATTATGTGATATGTGATTATATGAGAACTTAACATTGGAATTTTTTTCACAGAGATGATATATATTTAATTTTATTGCTGTAGACAGTAACTGCAAATCATCAAAAAATAGAAAAATGTGAAAGCTTCGTAGGATTTTGTGCCATGAATTATATCACAAAATACTATACAAAATTCCAGTAGAAAACATTAGGCATCTCACATATCACTTTCTCTTAAGAAAAGCATAGCATTACAACTTTGTTATGTTTTTCACTGGAGGAGGAAAATCTCTTTCAACACAGGAATGAGTTATAAAGGAGTAAAACTAGAGAAAATTAATCTGTAGTTATGAGGTAATTTAAAATCCTCAAGGAGTATATACCTTCCCCTGTTTTGTTCTGGTTTTTTTAAAACGACACACCAAAAAAAGCCCAAAGAACAAAAAAAAAAAACCCACCACAACACAAAAAAATCCCCACAGTTTTGGAAAGAAAAATAAAGATTGTCAATAACTTGATGAAGAAAATAGCTAATGAAATGTTAGTGTTTAAAAATACTGGCCTAAAAGTCAGTTGAAAAAGTAATTTGTACACGTAATCTTTCTCACCTGCCTACAAGAAAGCATGGGACTCCCCAGGGGTAACTTAGAGCCTGTATTCTGTATGCACCTTGTAAGTTAATGTCTCTGTGCTGTAACTTCAGGACAACAAATGTGCATGAACTATGTTTTCCACTGCAGTTGAACTGGGGTGTTCTTAGCTTGGCAGTTCATAGAGGGCGGCTGAAAGCACCATGACCTTTCTAATTTATACAGCAGCATCTTAGCAGCCTTTGAAATACTGGAGCTAAGAAGTTGTGTCTTTTGTAAGTGGTCTGTAATCAAAATGTTCAGACCTGTTATGAGAGAAAGTTGTTCTAAAACTTTTAGTGTCTGAGTTGAGGGGTACATGTGAAAAATAAGGTTTGTAATTGCACCGAATCCCTTCTGAGCAATATGCAGGCTGGGAACGTGAAACAGTAGATACTCTGGTGCATACTTATACTCCATTCTATGTAAGTATATATGGTATTTGTATTTGTGACTACATACAGTACAAAATCGCTGGTGCATATGGCACATTAATGACTGTTAGGAGGTGCCTGACAGGACTCTTTTGTCTTCAAGATTTTTAAATCAAAAGTTTTATAAAGAGATGTGCAAATAAAAATTACTGAGTGAGACTTTGAGTAAGAAAAAACAAAGCTTTTAGAAATATTTAGAAAATTCAGAACAGCATTCCCATGCACGAGTAATCTTTAAAGAGTTAACACATCATCTCTGACTTGCAGATAGGAGATCTTCAAGGATAACAATCTGTGGAAAAAACAAATGGGTAAAGGTAACTCATCATAGTGGTCTAATTAAAAAAGATTCTATAAGAAAAGAATCTTTTATTATAGAAAATGAATCTTTTCTATAATTAGAAAAGATTCATTTTCTATAATAGGCTAAATTTTTGATAATTGTAATTCCAAGAAAAGCAACAATATTTTTCACTCATTCAAACTTCATTGCCATTAAATAATACTCCTTGGTTTTCTACTGTTCCTCTTTTAGAAGTGTGTGTTTCTTTTGGCAGGTAAGTACACTAGAAAGCTCAGGATCATTTGGTTATTTTTGGAGGAGCTGTTTGAGAAGATAGGAATTTCTGTTTAGAATGGAAAACTGATCCTAATGATCTCTTTGGAGACAGAATGGTCTTTCAAATTCTTTTACTTCTGGATATTAGAAAAGTACTTCTGTGGAAAAAAGGTTTGTATGTTGAAACTGAAATATGGGGTGAGCTGGATACATGTCCAGATAAATTCTACTAGTTACTGTTTTCACTGTACTACTTCTGATTAAAAGTAACCTTAAAGATTTCTTAGTGTTCACAAAACCAAGGTTTGTTAATCTGGCAATACTTTCTTTTCTTACAGTATTTATACTTCATCCACTGTACACCCTAGTTTTGTATGTTCATCTATCCATGAGGAGTAACAGGGTGACTATCGGGTGAGCAGTAGGCAGTACTCTTAGGAGACTGCCTTCCAGTTACCATGAGTCTCTGACACACTGCAAATCATCCAAAGCTATTTGGGGCCAGAGGGCACTTAAAAAGCAACATGGATGAACAAATTTAAGTGTAGCTCCTAGTTTAACAACAGTGAGTAATGGAGGTTAGTAACTTCTTAAAAATAGGAATAATGTTTAATTAGCCAGAATTGTATGGGTCAGGGAGTGATATTTATGGGCTGAGACATTCAGTTGTGTTGGACTGACAAGTTGATATATACAGATTTTTATTCTGAAGCATTTAAGTTTTTATACATAATGAACTTAATACAACTTCATAAAAGCCAGAGGAAAACCTGCATTTTTTAACAGGACATCTTTTTATTTTCCTTTCCATGATGAACATATACTGCTAATATTTAATCTTCAACATGTACCAGATCATGGACTGAAATAATCAGATCACCTTTATTCTAAGATGTTTTTCTTAACTGCCTGGAATTAAATGGTCTGAGTTCAACTAGGTTAAAGTGAATATACTATAGCTGCAAAAGAAGATTTAAAAGACACTGCCAATTCATTGATCTTTGTCCCGATTCTGATATGCCGTAGGAAACCTCCATAAAATCCATGTGTTTACAGGAAGATAACCGTTATTCTTTTGATAATCTGTATCAGTACTATTTTAAAGAATTTATAGTTATCCATTCCTTGGTTTATTTCATGTTTCTTCTGTTTTATAACTGACATTTTTTTCCTTGTAGTCCAAAAATATTATCAAATAGCCTGATCAGTTGAACACTTGTGTTATGACATGCTATTTAAAAGCCTTAAGTGGAAGGTAAATGTTAGTGTGATAAAAGAGAACTTTAAGAAAGAACAAGTGTCATACACATTAGCTTTGAAAAGGCAGTGTAGGGCTGTGTTTCACTGCTTGTAATATAAACTGATGTAAGTAAAGGGGTATTTTATAAAAAGGAAATTGCAATTAAGGAAATAGCATGTTCCTTAATTACTGCCATTTCAGAATGATCGACAGTAAAACGGTGTTCTGTGTCCTGCTTTTTGTAGAAATATATTATACCAGGCATGGGCTCTAAGGAACATCTGGTTTTTAAGCATTTTTATCCTATACCACATAGTAATTCTGGCCATTTATTTTTGTAGGTGGAAAGGAGACTTTGCTCATTATATAGATAGGAAAGTACAACAGTTCCTATACAATGCCTGGAAAAAAATCCCCATCCAAGACCTATGGAATTAGGAGCATATGATTAAGCAAAATGGAGTGTGAAGTGAGGTGAAGCGCCTACAGCTCCCTAGCTCCTGTTCCTATGCCTGCTTAACAAAACCAGTGGAAGAACAGAGGAGCTCCCTCTTTTCCCACAGAGTATGTCTGGGTGTTCCAGCCAGCTGCTCTAGCATTTAGATTATCTCATTTAGGGGACTTCAAAACAGAAGAGAGAGGATCATAAGCAAGTATGGGATCAGATAGAAGTAGAGATCTAACTAGATAACTTCACTCCGTAGGCAAACCCTCATTACTATTGAGTGTTTACGCAGAACGAAAAGCAGTTTTATAGAAGTAAGGTAGCAGGACACACCAAGAAAACTAAGCAACTTGTATCAGGTTGGTTTTAGACATACACTGCAGTTCTGGCCATAACAAGTAGACTGCGTAATAGTAATTCCTTTCCAGATACTCTGTTACCAGTGACTGTATTGCCCTTTGTAACTAATACCTGGTGGGAACATGGCCAAGTACAGAACCGGAGTGCTTAGTCCCAGGATGAGTCTATAGGCTACCTTTTCCCCTCTCATGGTTTTCTATATTGTACTGTCAAAGTGAGTATTTGATGGTGAATGTGAATTCTGTCTCTGGGCATACTTGACATTTGTAGAGTACTGGTATCCAGACTAGACCTACATGTTGTCTAATTGAAATAGCAAATATTAAAGATCTTTAGTGTCTGCCATATGATTTTCAAACCTTTTTGATTAATTTTCAGCAGTGCAACTTTCTTAAGGTTACTGATGTTTTGTCTCTAATAATATCAGCTCTTCAAGGTGGATAATTCTTTGGATGACGAGTTATTCCACAGACCGTTTTAAGAGCATTTATTGACTGATAGATCCTAATGGCTTCTGAAATGATGCATCTTGATTTGGTCTGGAAATCTGAGTAGATAACAAATGCTGTTTGTTTGTCTTTTGGGATAAGATTAATGGGCCTTGTAAATTATTAAGGACTATGCTCTCATCATCCAGACCTGATTTCTCTGAATAGGTGCTGTATGCTAAAAGCTACTCATTAGTAGGTGAACTGATAGCTGAATGTATTTATTATTGATGACTTGGTGGGAATTTCCCTGTCTGAAAAAGGGTGGTAGGCTGTCAGAAATACTTTGCATGGAAAGGTGATGTTAAAAGATTAGCCATTTATTTCTGAAGATGTATGTGTTTGGATTCATGCCGTGGGGTACCCAGCATGAAAAATTATCTCTGGGAAGTAGATTGTCTTGCACCCCTCTCACTGTTCTTACAGACCCATGGGATTTTTATTGTAACTGATACAATCGGAAGCGTGTTCCTGTAGAAGTAATACCATTTTATTTAGCTTTTCTTCAACAATATATTGTAATTTCTACCACTGTTTTACCACACCAGAATGGGCTGTTAAGCAAAGCTAAAGTAATTGAAGCAGAAGAGAGTCCTAGATTTCAGCATGGCTACTGTAGTATCCTAGATATTATCAAAACTAGCTTCAAAGCGTTACTGCCAGCCATAAGGCACAGAAAGCAGGCCTTACTCTGAACTCATAATCCTTGAAGTTTGAATCTGCTCTTAAAGATCTATTGAGACAAGATTTCATTATTATGTATCCCATTAAGAGACTATATTGCTAGTATATGTAGGATAACTTTTCTGCTAATGTACAGATTTAAAATGTTTTACGAAAATAAATCAATACCTTGAAATGAAACCCAAACCTCAGAAGGCCAATTTTCTTTAAGACATGGCTCGTTCAGGAGGATTAATGACTCCTGGTGGTATATCTCCACTTAAACCTGTCTAAATCTGGATTGCCACAACCTTCTTGCGTGACATGTCCTGCCCCAGTGTGTTGCTCCCACCCCACTGCCATGTGCCCACTCCCTCTGGCTCCTCATGGTGGCACTTGCACGGTTTCCAGCTTGATCAGCTCCCTGAACTGGCTCACCACCGTGGGAACATGCGAGTATCCCTGTACCTGCACCAGAAGGGGAAGAAGCTCAGAAGCCAGCAACAAGGGTAGGGCTGTGCCAGTCCAGGTTTAGATTGATTTAAGATGTATCTACAGATCTACCCTTCTGAAACGTCACTCATTTGGAATATATTATCTTCAAGTTTCCACTGAGCCTGGAAGTTTCTATTTGAAATGGGTTTTAAATTAAGCAGAAAATTTGCAAAACAATAGGGGAGAGAGAAATTGTAGCATGAGTCATAAGCATGGGATCTTCCACCACTGTATGCTTAGAACTGCTGAAATCCTGTGGATTAGTGAACAGAATCACTGTAGTTTCCAGCATGTCATCAGTTACTATGTCCATTGTACTTTCAGTTTGTTGGAATAAAAGAACCAGTTTAGTCATCTAAACTTAGTGTTGGTATAAAACTCTGTAGTTTGACTACATTTTTGAACAACATAGCTTAGATGATGTCTTAAATTAAATGCTGATGTTTGTTAAATATTTATTGGGTTTATGTTTCTCATAACATCTGTGACATGCTAGGCACATCTGAAAACACAAAAAAGTATATATTACTTTGCAAATTCACAAAGTAATGACTGATGGAGGAAAGAGAATACAATAAAATGTATCAAGGCATTTGTATTAAATGCCAAGTTAATAAGTGGAGTAATTATAATAGAACATGGGCTGGGGTACATGATTTGCAGTTCACCTGCACTGGCTAGAGGGAACTGCCAGGTTAAAACAGTGAGGACTGTAAATGGTCTGTTCAGAGGTCACTGAAAATCCAGATGGTTTAACTGAGTGTGTAATAATTTAAAAAAAAATTGAAAAAGTGGTATGTGGAATCAGTCATAACTCTGACAGAGCTACACTTAGAATAAAATCAGAATTTGGAGAAACAAACTTCTTTTTAGCTGACTGTTGAAGTATATCCCAATCTTTTTATTTCAGCTTGAAACATGAGCTTTCTTAGTTACCATAGCGCGATTATACTTACTGTAAAATGGAGTTAAATCTTTATTTTTGCAGTTGTTTAACTGCTTTGACATTTAGTGACAGAATCATAGGAAAACAAATACTGCTTAGAGGCAGTTAAAGCGGCCGCCAGTACCTAATAATGTGGGGCATTTTGGTTGATCTTTCTCTGGTTTTCCTTATCAACCGTATTTATCACTGAGAAGCTCAGAAGTCTTCTGCAAAGCTTCTACAAGTTTTTGATGATGTCAAAATGTCTCAGAGTAATTTTTAACATTGAACTTTAGATGAGACTCTAAAGGCTTTCCGCCTAGATTTTATTGTTAAATTGTTTTCTATGCCTTCAGTAACTCATATCTGCTACCAATCAGCATGCAAAGCTCTGTGGCATTTGGCTGCATAGACTTCTCAGGAGTGGGGATCTATGGAAATGTTAGCCTTCCGAGCTGGCCTGACTTTCTGAACTGGCTGCTGAGGATTGGGAAGGGTTTTCTTACAGTTTGGCTTCCAGGCAGCTAGCTGTCCCCGTCAGCCTGCCTGGTGGGCTGCAGCAGTCGTTGGAAACTTGGAAAACCTTCCATTCACAGGGATGAATGATTGATGCCCGCTGGTGTGTAACAGCATCAGGTGACAAGTTCGTTGCTTGCTGTAACAACTGCCAGGATGGTTCTTAGGTCTTCTGTAACTCATCAAGCAGGCAGTTTGGCATCCTCAAGAACATACTTGCAAACTCCAAAGCATATTGTCTTCAGAAATGAAATACTGAATTCCATACCCATCCCCCTCCTCTTCCAAAACCACTTTTTATACTAAAGACATTTTCTTAAACTATTCTGTTTAACCAAATTGGTACTTTTTTTCATGACTTTTCTGAATAATGCCATTCAGCAATGGTATTATTCACAAAAGAGATTTGTTTTCTTTTTGTACATTTGAGAGGATAATGTAGCCAAACTTGGAATTTATCAAAATCTGGAAATGTTTCTCTGCATTGAGTAAATCATTAGTTTGGGAAAGTTTACATGGCACTAATCTGAAGACTTTGATATCAAATAGTGTATCTGCATTGGCAAAGTGGAATGTGTTTAAATTTTCTATGGAGCTTCGAATTTTTGTAACTTGTGGAGTGCTTAAAAGCTCTCACCTCAGTATTTAACCATTTAAATACTTCCACTCCGAATCTGCTCCCCGCTCATCATTGGCATATCTCTCCCTAATTTTTAGTTTTGTTGCTCTTTCCCATCTCTTAATGGTTCTAAAGTTTATCATGTGTGGAGAACAGAAAGCAAATTAAATGTAGGATGACATCTATGGTGGCATTGCAGCCCAGTAAAATCCGACTTCCCATCCTTTTCTGGTCATTCGTTTCCACTTCTGTTCTGCCTCCTGCCTTGTGCCAGCACACGTGTTTGTGCAGCCGCGTGGTGAACCGAATCAGGGAGGTGATTCAACTGTCAAAAAAGACCCAACTGCCAGCATAAAGCAATGTTGTCTTGGCGGTTAGGCTGGCATAGGAACAAACAGCTGGAGGAGGAAAGGTAGGAATTACTTAAGTTTGTTCTTCTGCTGAAAAAAATTATAACAGAGCCACAGCCTAAAAATTAAGGTTTTGCCTAGAAGTGATACGTTAATTCAGGGGGGGAACCAATGAAAATGAGAAGATTTAATTAAAAATGATTGCCACTTACTAGTATATATTCTTGTGTTTGTTTCAAATCCTTGTGTTGATTTAGCCCAGGTCAGTTCCTTTCTAAATTAAATTAAATCAATAAAATATTCTTGAGTAGATAATGTGTACCCATACGAGCAGTGCTGATGAGGCGTAGGAAAGCTACTTGATTGCTGGAATTTACTACAAGAAGGTTTTCAGATGCCATTTCTGTAAGTTGGCAGGTTTGCAGGTTGCAGCCTCCTTCAGGAGCACTGTAGAAGCTGATACTTGAAATGCAGGTGTGACAGGCACTGGCTCAACTCGGTGCACCCCGTGTACACCGGGATCAGCCAGCTGAACCCAACTAGCAGGTTTTCAGTGTTCTTATTTATGAGCACACCAAGCCATTGACTCACCTTTGGGTCTGTTGGGGCAAATGAGAAGGATTCCTTATGGATCAAGTATTCACTATCAGTTTTTCCACTTATTTTTCATTTTTCTCTAATGGTAGAGACAAACTTGTACCCTACACAGTTGGTTGTGTGCTACTGTATGGCTTGTAGATAATAGTGACAGAGTTAAAATAAAGTGATTGGGGAAGTATTCTCAAAGTGAAGTGATTTGTAAGGACCTAATCCAATCTAGCAGTTTGCTGCTGCTAAGGAAGTTCCTGAGCACTCTGCCCTTCCCCTTCCTCCCCACCCACGTTGGTGCTACCACCTCAGATCTTTGTCAGCTGATTTAACTCACTAACTCGGCAGAACATGAACCTGGCAAAAGTAGTAGTTTGCTGCGTTAATGAGTTGATGAGCACAGAAGAGGAAGCAGAACCGGTGGCTGACAGCAAAGGCAGGGAAAGGAGTGAATCCTCAGTCTTTCATCTCTGATGACAGTGTTGTGTGACTTCACTCTTAATGGTAGAGGTAACGCAGATAGGAGCATTGCTTATACCAGTAACGCTGTTTGTGCAAGGTATCTAACTATAGGCCTTTTGTTGCAAAGGCTGCCTTCTGTGCTGTCACCTCTAATACTGAAACAAAGCTAAGATTTTGTTAGTCCTGAAGGTACTGGAATTAAGTGATTTTACATGGTAATTAATGGTAATAATTAGGGAAAAGGTATTAAAGAGTATATGACACTAAGGAAGAAGCCAATTAAGGTTGCAGTCAACTTTTCTGAAGTGAGAAGACAAGCCAAAATGTGTACTGTTATGTTGGCAAACTCTTTGAAGTCCAGATAGCCAGTGAAACCCAAACCAAAGATGCTCAATTTGAGCTTTTGTGGACTAACAGGATAGAGGAAGAAGTGGTTATTACAGAGTATTTCTTTTACCTTCATTCTGCATGTCAGATAATTCAATTTCTTGTTCAGTATGCTGCTTTAGCATAAGAGAGGAAGAAATCTCCTAGGTACTGTCTTCTGCTGTGAAGGAGAGCAAGACAGCTTCTGAATTACAGGCCTGCCCCTGGAGGGGGGGAGGTTAGATAGTGTACCCCCTCTGGGTGGCAGGGGCTGTTTGGTGTACAACTCCTTCAGGGCACTGCTGGCTTGACCTGTGCCCAAACTGCTGCACAGCAGATGATGGCAGTGTGGTAATCGTATGGCCATGTGGTAAACCAGATCAAGAAACCAGTTCAGGTTTAAAATCTTCATAAAACAAATGAGAGAATATTCATGACACAGCTTTCTCCATTGTTTGGCATCTTTTACTGTTCTGTGGTCTCCGTGCATCTGTCTCTCCTTACTTACAGCCAGTAAGTTAGTGCTCCGATCTCAGCCCAAGAGCTCCTGCCTTGATTTCAAATGATCAGTATATAATTCTGATTTGTCTTCCTCCCCATTGTTTTTCCCTGTCAGTTTTTCCCCAAGTAGTACATAGTCCATAGCCAAGCTGAAACACAACTGTAAGCTAGCACACAGTTCATAATTCAAAGAGGAAAAATATTTTCCCTTTAGCTTACGAAACAATAGCTTAAGAACTTTTTGCTAAAGGGAGGAAAGACCTAAATGCATGTACTTGATACTTTTTGCAATTGAACTTTACCGTGAAAATGAACCTTTAATTTAAGTGTAACTTCTGAAACTCACAAATAAGTGTTTGTGATGAGCAATGAAGTATAGACACCTGACAATTTTAGCTTTGTCACTGTACTCCTAAGGTGTTTTTCTGGGGAGCATGTTGTGACAGCATTAGTTATTATGGCTTCTGTCTTCTGCCTTTATTCCGTAACACACAGATGTAAGCTATATTAAACCTGCAAGCCCTGTTACAGCCAACAATTTTCCATTGTTTTTTTTTCTGCTGGTTTCCTACAAGAGAGCTTCTCACACTGTAGCCGGCAAAAAATATATTAAACAGTTTCTTTTTAAATGCAAAGTTTGAGTATATGCAGCAGTCTGTGTGAAACTAGTCAGTCTGCATGAAACCGAGTGGCCTGTTAGATCATTTTACAAACAAAGTTTAGGAAACAATCCTATCCAGGTCAAGTTCCCTCTCAGCCCTCTGGCAGAGAGGAAAATGCTGACAAGTATGATGCTTTTATTCAGAGTGATATCTTGCAGAGGAAAAAAACTTCAATGCATACAGAGATTTTTAACTCTTAAGTACCGTCTTCCTCAAAGATCACGGAATAATCAGTTTGCATCCCTTACATAAGGAAAATTGTCACAATTTCTTAAATTACAAAGGGAAAGAGGATTTCCGGTTACCTCAGTATACATTTCTAAATATTTTTACTTGTTAAGTAGCTATTTTCACAACAGTATGTACTTTCCTTTATACATAAATTTTGTGTAATGCTCAAAATTCTGTGTGCAAACAGCTCTGAGCCTAAAAGGAAATAATGGAAATTTCTTTCAGCCATACTTCTCAGCACCCAGCAAGCATGTATCTTAGAAAGATAAAGTGAAAGGAGATTGCATGAAACCAATCAGAGCTGTTAAGCTGCAGCAATACAAAACCGTTGGTATTTTAAATAAAAGGTTAAAATAAATTCCTGTGGGTTAGTGCTGGACTATTTGAAATTCCCCTAAGTTTAAAAGAAAAAAGGAGACGGAATTTTAACCAGCTCATTTGATAGAAAAATGACCTGCAGATGGGGTTTGAGAGAATAATAGGTGGCAGATTACAGTGGGAAAATTGTGGCAGAGCAGCAGCTCAGACTTTGCTACATTTATGCAGAGTGGGCAGCAGAGAGATGTGAAGAATTCCCCACTGCATACGTTGCAGAGCACGAGCATAATACACTCGTTTTATTTCCACTGACTGCTAATGTACTGTAGCTGTTCATAGCAGCAATATGTTTATGAAGTCATATGCTGAAAAGATTTAAAATATTGGAAGAGTTACACAGAGTGCAAATATCAGTGGGTTTTCTACCATTTATGTGCATATTTTCATTGCACGGTCGTATGTGGAAACCCCAGTGTTTCTTCAGTCTGGTCCTGCTTTGTTGTAGGGCAAATACCCCTTCCCTAGTTCCCAGTGTCATGAAATGTATTTAGTAAATACCAGATTTTCTCAACACTTGATGTAGCCTATGGAAAAATGCAAAAAATAGATTAGATTAATTTTTTTTCAGACCTCCATAATTCTGCCAAATTAGGGCCATTTTATGAAGAAGGCAAAAATTTTAAAGGTACCAACATTCACTTAAATAGTGACTTCCTAAGGAGGAAAGCTCGGTAGTACTGGAATCTTTTTTTCCCTTTGCTCTGCCTTACCCTGAGGAAAATCTGAAATATACTTGCTGCAAGTTAACAACAGAAAACTGGGATTGCTTGGGCAGCATTACAAAAATTGAAATATTTTCATGAATGACACATGCAGGCATATTTTTTATTAAATGATGGAAACCAACATTTTTAATGCAACTTATAGCATTTATCGGCACATTTTTGATATGGAGAAATATACTCTAAATTTCTGTGGGCTTCTACGACCCAGGGATGCGATAATAATGGAATACATTTCATGTGTGTCTCCTGTGGGATTTTTCTTTTTTTTAATAGATTCTTTGGTACTTGAGATATTGGATGTTAGAAGTGCACGTTTTTTCAAAAGCTTTAATAGAATACATACATAGTAGCAAATGAACAATATTAGTCTCTAGAACTACCAAGACTCTTGCACTTACACTTGTGTAGAAGCTTACAAGAGAGAGGAAAACTGAATATGTGTGTGCAGAGCCTGCTGTGGGTATATTTTGAAGCATTTTCTTAAAACAAGATGTTTACCCCAGGGGGACTGTACTTGTAGTGACCTTACTTGACCTCAGCTGGAACTCATGAAATACTCCTTTAGTGAAGAACAGTTGCAACAGAGTGTTCCCTCCTGTACCACTAGCCCATGATCAGGTGGTAGTAAGCTGAGAAAAGCAACTTTGCCTGTAACAGTTGTTCAGTAGTGTTTCAGTGTGGGCAACAGTGACCCGATGGCAGCCTGAGTCCAAGGGGAGCCGTTTTTTGGAGACTGACCAGTGTACTAGGTCAAAATGCATCCTCCAAAGTTTGGGGAATAATTTGTACTTGTGGAAGTGAATATTAAATATCCCAGTTGGCTTTTAATACTGGAAAAGAAAAGTAAGTTCCAGGTATTACTTTAAAAGTGTAAGATTACTAGTAATCATTCTTCATCCTCCTTTACCACCACCTACTGTCCATTTATTTGCAATCTGTTTCACTGCTATTATTTCTTTCCTTGCTAAATAGAAATACAGTTAGAATACAAAGTCTTGTTAGTGTACTGCCTCTAGCATGGCTGTCTCTTTATAGATGGGATAGAAAGTTATAAAAAGCAGTGAAGTGCTCATTTGAGGGGGAAACAGAGCACACAAATTATTTCAGCATTATTTCTGCTCTGTAAAGCATGAAGGCACAGAGAAGTAATCTGATTTCTACTACAAATCTTAAAGGTTTTCACCCTATTTTAAATCATCTAATAATGCTTGAACAGTTCCGTTGCTTGCAAATATGCAGCATCACAGTGAACCTTCATTTATTTTCTATGTTTTTTTCCCCAAAAAACATTTTCTCTACCTTTAAACATGCCTCTCAGTTCTCACTACTGTAGAATTCTTTCACCCTCTTCTCAAAAGCATCTGAATAGGACGTGCAGTCTAACTTGAAAAGAATGCAAAAGAGGAATGCAGGGTGGAGAGCTGGAGGTATGGAGCAGCACCCAGTCAGAATCATTACATATATCAGGACACTTCAAACTGGAAGATAGGTTAAGGGAGGCCTGAAAAAAAAAATCACAAATCATAATGTCATAGGAAAGAGTAAATAGGGGCTGATACAAAGGAACCAGTTTCTTATCTGTGGGTCTATTTTTTCCCAACAAGAACCTGGCAGCTCAAAACAAATGCACAAAGGTACTTCACACAAAGCTGTTACGCTGTGGAATGTCCTTTCACAGGATGTTGTGGATACAAAGTTGTAAATGGGTTCAAAAGGTAATTGGATAAATTTATGAAGGAAAATTCCATGCAAGACTATCAAGTACAAAGATGCCATTTCTTATACAAGAAGACTCTAAGCTGTAAATTGTTGGAGAGTGGGAGAGGGAAAAGTGTTGCTGTTAATGCCTTTATGCTCTGGGCTGCTGCCAGAGGCAGACTAATGGACAAGCTGGGCTTTTGGTCTGATGTGCTCAGCTGCTGTCATCCTGTAAACCATTTCTGTCCTATCTAGGGCTTTCCTTGGGGTATTTATGATTCTTCTGATCTTCTTTTCAACGCCTTTTGTATTTGGCAACTTTGCTTAATCTCCAGTTTACCTCTGTTATTTCAAATGTCATCAGCTGAATAGCATCATCCCTTCTTATATGAAGTCTATTATGGTCAGTTAATATTTACTGTAAGTTAATAATTTATCCTGCGCAGATGGAGCACTCTTACTTTTCCATGACAGTCAACTCCTCAGTTCCTAAATTTGTGTTCAGGAGTAAAGTGTTTGAAAAAGCAGCTTGTTATTTCCAATTTGGAGTTTTATTCTGAACTAATATATAATAAATGCTCCTCTAGAAAATGATTTTAAGAGATTTTTCTGTAGTTTTGGTAACTGTTTTATTGAAGTATAACATTCATTGAGGTCACCCTGGATGATTCCTTGAGCTAATTGAGCCACATTACTTTGGCCCTGTGGTCTGCACCAACCTGCCAAATTGCTCCTGTTCAGCAGCAGTTCTTATTTTTGATCCAGATTCCCCCCTTACTGCTGTTACCTAGTTCCTCCTTTCTGTGTAATGCCAGTGAAATATTTCTCATCATGGGTTTTCAGCTATGCATGTTATCACTCCTTTCACCTGCTTACTTCTTTTAACTTTGTCTTGGTTGGGTTTTTTTTTGACTGAAGGTTTCAAATAAACATTTTTCTCTGGCAAGAGAGAATGAAAGCTTCTCAGATTCTCCCTCTTCATATGAGTTCCTATATCAACATAAGTGTATAACTCTTAAGCTTGACGTTAAACTTCAGTATCATCCTTTTAATTTTTTTTTTTTTTTGAGAAAATGTTCTGCCCTATTTAGGAGCACGAAGTGATGCTGCAGCTAAGCTTAGTGTGGGTCAAGTAACACTTACTGTGTATTGTCTGCTGTCCTTGCATGTTTCCGTATTGCACAGGGCCTATTGTTTCCAGCTTGCAGCTGTTCTATAAAGCTCAATCTGTGTAGCTGCCAAAACCACTTCATGGTTTCTTCTCTAGTAAGAGACTTTAAAGAAATTATCTTTCCTTTCTTCGGTGTTTTGAAAGATGGAGATGCTTCGGACTGTGATGCAAAATTTCCCCAGTGTGTTCAATTCCTGTGCTGTGGTGAAGTGGTTAAACAGTTGCTTTTAAACAGTGCAATGCAATGTTGTGCATGCTGGCAAAATAAGACAACAGGACAGTGTAGGTCACAGGCAAGAGAATTTCGATTAACTTTGGGGAAAAAACTTGAACCACTGAACAATTGATGAATTTTGTGTCATTTAAATAGCTAGCACTTAATATTTCAGAAATAGTAAACCTGCAAGTAAGCTACTTGCAGGTCCCTGTTACAACTCTAGTTTATTTCCATCAGTATTTTCAAACTGCAGTCAGAACAAGAAAAAGTTCCTTGAAATACTTGAGCGGAGAGAAATAGCAGAGCGAGAAATTGCAAAGCCTCTTCCTAATGTCCTCAGACCTTTGCTGCAGGGTGTTACTCTCATTCCAAGTGCTGTTTGCCTTAAGGTGGCTTTTCAGCAAATACTACTAGTTTTGTAAAATTTGTCAGTGTTCAATTAGACTTTATATTCAAAGCACTGTAAATTTTGACCTGTCTTCAGATTCTGCTTACAATGTTGACTGACCTACAGGTCTGGTCATTTTAATTGAGCTGATGTTAATTCTCTGGCATTTTACTCATTCAACACCAGGAGTATTTGTTGCATTTCTTTTTCTTCTAGATATTACAACCAATTCCATTTGCTCTCTGCTGTAGTCTTCTCACTTTAGGTTTACATTATTGTATTAGTGCCTTTCTCATTCTAAGGTCAAATGGTACTTCAGTGAGAAGTCAGAATGTGAGGATTGGCTCATGTCACAAACTTGATTTAACCATCATTTATGTTCTTGGAAGTACTCAATTTTTTTTATCCGTTTCATTTATCTTAATACCTTCTTTTCTTTTAAGTAAAACTGTGACAAATTATAGCAATACTTGGAAGATATTTTAGCATAGTCTTTTGAAAATAATTTTCCTAAAGATCAGTGTGAATTCTTGTCCAGACCAGATTTAAAATAATGGTGCTATGAAATGTCAAAGCTGGTAAGACTATTAAAAAGGAATTTTGACTAATGGCCCATGTATGTGGCTTAACATTTAAGTGAAGATTGCATTTCTGACTTTAGTTATTAGAAAAATTCAGCTAGAGCATTTCTCTATAGCTTCCTGCTGAAGGAAGTTTTTTTTGTCTGGCTATAGCTGTGGGAAGAGCTCAGTGCAACACATCTCTGGAATTTTCCAGCTTTGTCAGGGGTGCTGTTCACCCTCTGCTTGCAGCCACGAGCCCTCTCTCTGGTGGCATGCTGGCTTTCTGGGCTCAAGTGGTGTTTTGTGTTAAAGCCGAGTCAGTTTTCTGGGCTAAATACTTCTGTGGCAGCCCACACTGAGAAGGGTAGTTTCCATTTAAGTGAATCAGGAAACTCTGTTGGACAAGCCAGGGAGATGGCAGGCTTGAAAAATCAAGATTCCATTCTGACAGACCCATCAAGGTCATTCCTAAAAATGCATTAATTCAGAATTGCTTTTTGGTTTGTTTTTTTTTTTTTTTTTACTTTCTGGTTTACTAACAAATCATGTACTATTTGCAATTCAGTATCAATCTCAATTCTTTTTTTTCTTTCCATTTTTTTCAGCATATGAATTGTTATTGATTTTTGTTGTTGTTGTTGCCATCCACCAGAATTTTTACAGGAACTTTATAATTAACTAGTGAATGCTCTGATAGTCTGTCTAAGGGTCAGTCAAAATACATACCAGCTTCCTGCCCCTTTACTCCACATCCTAAATGCTGGTGATGTACTGAGATGTCTGCCATTTAGCTCAAGGGACACACAGGATCAACAGAGATGGGTTCTCTGGCTTTGCGAAAGGAAAGGACAAAGTGCATAATGAATCACCGGGACGTACGCGCACAGCATCGCTGACAGCCAGGCCCTACAAGTCAAATGGGTTGCAGAGTGCTGCATTAGCCTGCTGTCCTTTTGGAAGTGATACACCCAAGGTGGTGGTATGATTCATATTGTGTTTATTTTGGTACTCAGATTGCAGCTGTAGGAAAGTTCTTTCAAGTACACTGATGTTGAGGACTGTTGGTTTGCCTCTTTATGGGGTATTAACCTATTCAGCAGGCTTAAAACAGACTCTTCCTCTTCTCTCAGGAAATGAATTCATTTTATATGTACAGATTTCATAAGGAGAATGCCATGAATGCATTCAATCTGCCAGTTCCTCTTCATATCACAATTCAGTAAGATTTTCTGATAACCTTTGTTGTACATCCATGAGTGTTTCTTCCTGTGGGGAGGGAAGCTGACAGCTACAGTCTGAGGCAGCATGTTAATGGTAGGCTTGTTTGAGATGCAGCCCTGGAGTTCTATCAGGAAATACACTGCCATTTCGCATCTTTGTTGAATTGAAACGAGGGAATCAACATTATGTATTCAAGAGCAAGAAAAATGGCATTTGCAGCAGGGTGTAATTTTATTTTTATGGTCCCAAGCATTCTTTTGTTTGCAATTTTGGCTTTTAATGTATTCACGAGATCTTGCAAGAGGGGTATATGTGGAGGTGGGATTTTTTTAACATTGCGGTTTTTGTTGTTGTTTCTAGCTTATATAAATGTATATATTCTGTAAACATCAAAGGTGACCTGAAAAGAGGGTTTGTAAGAGATTTTTCATCCAAATGATATTTTTTGGAATACAAATGATGGAGAAAAAAAGAAAATAAATTTTAAGTTAGTTCTCTCAAACTTTGGTTTTGTTCGAAGTTCTTACTTTCACAAGACATCTTATTTTTAGTAGAATTGCTAATAAGGCAGTGAAGTGTGTGGTAACAAAAGTAATGGTAAGTATTCTAACAAAAATCTCTCCCACTTAATGACACACACACTCTCTCTCTCTGTGGTTATTTCATTCATTCTCCTGAGAGATTCCATGAGACACTTTTCAAGAGCAGATATACTTTTTTATAATGCTATTTTAAAATATATATGGATTTTCTTTTAATGTAAATCTTTTCAGGTCTACTTTATTTTTAAATTTTTATTTGGATATAAAATTTATAAAGTCAGATTATGACAGTACTGTTTCTAGTGCTTCCGAAACCACCTTTAAAGTCTGCCTTGGATGATCTGTCAACTCAAATTATTAAACTTGCATCTTTTTTGTAGAGCCTGTGCAATTACAATATCTTTAATTTGTCTACTTTTTACAGTAAAGTTCAAGGGAAAAGACAAGCCAATTTGTTCATGACAATTTTGAAATACTGCTTAACAGAACTTTTTTGCTTTTAAATAAATGTATTATGATTGAAAGGAAAGGCTGTGAAGAAAATGTTAAATCCCAGTGTATGAAGCTGTAGAAGTCTTGTCGAAGTCCGAGTACTTGAGAAACTTCAAATGCTCTTGCTTATTTAAGCAAGGAATTAAGAATTTGCTCAGGGAAGAAGTGGGCTGTAAGTTGTGTAAAACAGAATGAGAAAGGTCATGAGAGATGACAACAAGATGCATGTCTCACATATGATTTATAGAGTTAAATGTAAATCATATGCATATGTGGAGAAAGTTATTTCAGGTAACTCTGGGGAATTTTTAAAAGTCCAGTTAATTTCTCAGATTCTTCAAATTTACATACGAACATTATTTGATGGCAGTTTAATGTCTACACTTGTTTGTGACCTTTTAAATAGCAACAACATGAGCAGAGCAAAATATTTAGTTGCAAGGGCAAAAGAAAGAAAAATGTTCATAATATTATAAATCAAATAATGGTAGTAGTGTTCCTCAGATACTAAAACCAGCAGTATTTTGTGTTCATACCTAAAGTGTATTTTCTTAAAAAAAATGTTTTATGAGATGACTTGAAGAAACCTTGAAGAAAAGTTTTCTCTGTTAATCCCCCAGAAGTTAAAGTTGTGCCATTCCCATGCAAGTAGGCAAATGCTTCTGCAGAAATGCTTTGGGGAAGAGAAATATAAGAACAAACTAAAGCCACAAGGATTTTTGCTGTTTTTTATCAGTGATGATGTGCCCTGCTGCATGCTACAGGCAGAGGTTATCCCGTCGTGATGAAGTGCATGGTGGTAGTATGTATATTTGTCCACAGAAGTGAACAGATATGTTTTAGGAGGGTTATATAGAAAGATTTAAGCTTAAGAAGCAGCAGCATGCACAGGCTCCTAAAGCTAAGGAGAGAACTGCAAAGCATGTTGTGCGCTTTTCTACTGATGAATGGCTCTTGCCTGGCATGACTGGTATGTGTACAAACAATACTGCTATGTTAACCCACTGCTAAAAGATGTCGTGGAGAGAAACAATTTCATGCGTGTAGACACGTGTATACACATAGTGTTCAGGATTTATGGTGAGGTGAGTACAGGATATTGCAGTGACAGTTAGATCCTGAGGTGCTTCTAATAAAAAGAAAGTCCGAAGTCCATAATTTATAATAATTGTATCATGTATAAAGAACATCACTTAAACTCTGCTACTATCCTAATAGTAGCTAAAATCTGCTACTGTGCTACTATGAAGTTCATCAGTGCTCCTCTTTCTTTTAACACTCCCCTTGCTTATCTTTTGCTGACAAGATGCTGTAAGGAAATACTTCTCTGCATTTCTTTCACTTCTGTCAATCTGATAATGATGATCTCGAAACTACTCTGCAGTGGCAACTTGTGGTACTTCAGTAAATTGTGGCTTTTGTCAGATAAATTGCATTGGTAAAAATTTTCTTGATCCCTAAAACCTTCATTTATCTTCCCATTAAAAGTATATATATTCTCCAACTTCCATTCTTCCCTTTTAATCTGTAAAGCACAGCATATGATGTGGTTTCTTTGTTGATTTTAGAGATAATTTTTAGCCTGTCAAAGACCTTCTGTCTCAACAACTTTGAAACAAAGATTTTTAAATAGATGATAAAGTGCAGCTGCCAGATTAACAGACATAAGAAACTGGAATGGGAGGATCTCACAGATGGTTCTAATAAAACTGGGCAAACAGCAAAGGAGTGTGGTGGGGGTGGGTGGGGGAGTGGATTGAAATTCAGATCGTAATCCCAGTGCACGTCTTGGGTTTAGTTTGTGAAAGAAAGTTGCATAAACAGCTATTTGAGGGTTTGGGGTTGGGTGGGGTTTTTATTGTTGCTTTCAATTTTTCCTGTTGCTATATTACTGCTGATTTTTCCTTCTTCCTGTATCCCTGTGTCCATATTGCTTCCTGAGGCTTGTATTGCTGGGCCAAGAGTCCTTCTCTAGAAAGCCACATTCAGATATTTGTAAGATTTTTGTGAATGTGAAATACCAGTAAAAGCCTAGATTTTCAGTAAATGTTGAGATAGGAAATTTTTCTTGTTGTTACAGCAAAGAACAGTAAAAGCTATGCAGTACACTTCTGTTGCTTTACTGACAGGTGCTGCCCCTGGTCCTGTCTTCTATCCCATAGCCTCTGCACAGGCTGTACAGCTCTTTGTGAATTTAATAAGTTCCTTTTGGCTAAAATGGAAATTCTTCTCCAAGGTTTAATAAGCCATGTGTTCCTTTAATCTATAAGAAGTTTGTACTGCATGATTCATTCATAAGGATGGATGACTAGTAGTACCTTCTCTCTTCTTTCTGCTTTCTACTCTTATTAAATAATATTAGGTCTGTAATGTTAGGCCAAAACCTAATGAATAAAAATTGCATTAGGAAGGATGCAGCTGAAGGTGCACATGGATAGTCCCTGGTGGTCTCAGAATTCAATCACTAGTTCTTCTTGATGTGACAGTTTGGGGTTCTTTGGTGGGAAGATGAGCATAGTTGTGTTTGTTTTAACCATTTCAATTCAGACTTGCTCATACCTTGAGCTTGGTTTTTCATTGTGGTAGCTCATGGCAAGCTATTTTATTTGGTGAAAGAATGTATGTTCCCAGTGTATATACCCATGAGGTCACTTCCAGGTTCAATTGGCAGGTTTTTGTTCTAGAAAGCCAGTTGAATTACAGTGAATTGTTTCTAACTTTTTAGGATGGCTACTGCAGCTGTAAGATGTAGTCTTTTCCATTTAGGGGTCAGCTGGATGTGGTCACAGCATGGTAGGTAGATGTATAGTCAGAGTTCAGTTTTAACCTGTGCCTGGACAGACTACAAGAAAGATAAGCTGGTAGCTCTTCTGGGCAGAGAACTGTATTTTCACCACATTTCCAGAACCAAAGCAATTAATGACTTTTTTTTTTTTTCCTCTTGCTGAGCTTTCCTTTCTTCAAAGAAAAGAATAGTGTTCTGGGAGCACACAGACTTTCAACCTACACAGTAGCCCTTCGGGATGTGTTTTCATGTTGCAGTGTCAAAAGCTTTGCAAATCAGTAGTTCAGGAGTGGCAAATCCTTCAAATGCATGAGTAACAGATACTTGTTTTTAAGAGTCCTTAAACATGAGCAAGTAATTAAGTACTTTATTTCTCTCCATGAATCAGTTCTATTTAAATACTATATTCATGTTATATTTAATATTTTTAAAAGTAAAAAAGTTTTTACTTTTAACCTCCCTTTTTCAGAGTCACTTCTCTTGTACATCTATGAATTTGTATTAAAAACATAAGTATATCTGGAAAGGAAGGCACATTCCCTGTACTGCTTCATTCCCATTGTCGGTCTCCTTTAAGAGTGAATATAGTCTGTCTACAGCATTTCTTCACCCAAGGAGACAATTTTGAAGTGAAGAAGTTATTAGACTGTGAACACAGAATGCATCCCTCTTTATCACCTGGTCAACGGTTAGGTAACGCCACTTTAAAATGCCATCACCCGCACAGCCTGTCTATGTGTACAGTAATAAATCACACCAATATCCCCTCACGCTTCAGGGGGAGCTCTGGAAATTCTGGTCTTCAGATTGGTATTTTCTGTGCCAGGTGACTCGCAGCCTCTTTGGCAAAGCTGTCACGCATCCGTTGTGTGCGGGAAGCCTGTGAAATTTCATTGAAGGGAATCCCACAGTTTATTGAAATGCTTTGGTGGTTCATATTGACCCTGTGATGTTGTGTTGTGTTTTGCTGGTACAGTCAATTTGGAAATAATCTATTCCCCTCTCTTTACTGAATGATGCAAAAAGGATAACCTAACATGCATATTCATAATTATGTATTTTTACAGGTTTTTGAGTCCCAAGATACCAACATGCTGATACATTAAACAGCATAAATCCTGCCAGAATCCTACTAGCTTGGCAAATCTCATAGCCAGCTGAAAGCGAGGAGTGCTTCTTATGATAAAAATTGGGCAATGTACAGAATGCTGAAGTGTCGCTATTCATTCACAGCCCATGAAGAGTTCACTTGCCGTCAACATTAACAGGAAAAAAAAATCCCAAATCGTGCCTTTGCTTCCTTGGGGATTTTCTTCAGTTTTTGCCTCCTTACAGAGTCAGCAATCATAACTTGTATGGTGGTTTTTGAAATGTAGACTTCCTGTTACTAATCTTGTAATTAGGTGCCCTTTTATTCATGGGCTGTCACTCAGATTGACAGGACAGATAGCTCCCAGCCTTGGCAGTTGCTAGAAACTAGGGGATGTTTTGCAGAAATGGCTTGTGATTCATTTGTTTAGCATTCCTCGCTCTTTGTTTGGTGAGGACAGCTTGTATGGGACTGAGTCACATGGCAGCTCTTTTCATACTGAGTTTCTGCTGCCTGCAGCCTCTGTGGAAAGCCAAGGGAAAAAAAGGAGAGGGGGGATTTATCTACATCTTCACTTACTCCCTCCATGTCAATTGTCTAATAAGAGCAACAGCTAAAAGGAAGGGTTTCATGTCATCTTTATCAATTAGCTTATAATGTAAATTAATCTATAGTACTAAGCACTGAAACATAAGTAAATAGAGAGTGGTCAGGGTTTGTGCCAGGATTTGATTCTTTGTGAGTGGTAAATTGCATTTTTTAAGTCAGTGTGCTGTTTGGGAGTACAATAACAACTTTATGTACAATCTTCATACCATTTGTTGACTTAGCTACCTTTTAATATGTAATATGCTTATGTTGGAGATGAAATGTTTTCTGTGGCACCTATAAAATATAATGAAATGGCAGCTTCAAAAAAACACCTAAATGTTCCTCATGAGCCACAGGAACACCTGATTTATATAAAGCTGTGGTAGTGAATCTGTGCCATCTCCAGCTGTGCCAGAGCTGTTGGAGGGTGATTCTGCAAGGAAAGGCAAATGGCAAGCAAAGCCCTTTGCTGCTGCTGTGCAAAGTCTGCAGAATTTTAGGACATAAGTAAAAATGTCTGTATGCAACTGAAATTAGAAAATGAATATAAATGTTGGTGTTTAGTATTTCACCTTACCTATATTTAAACTAGCAGCACAGGTAAAAATGTAACTGCATTTGGTTTTGTGAATATTGTGGTAGCTTTGTTTTTAGTTTAGGTAAGTTCCTGGGATAACAGTCCTGGGAATCGCAAGGATGTTACGTACATTATTTGCCCTTGGTGAATTTTAGTATCGCCAAACATTAAGTACTATTTCTACCATTATTCTACCTATTTTTAGTGTTTCCTATAGAGATGTACCTACAGGTACCTACCATTTGAGAACCTGTGCTGCGGGCTTGTGGAGCTGTGGCCACCTCAAGCACTAAAGGAGGAGAAATCCAGGCTCCTCCTCTAGCCAGCTTCTTTAATTGAGCCTGCTGCCTCAATCCACGTAGTTCCCGGTCCTTGCTCTTTTAGCCAGAAGAAAAATACTCTGGAAGGGGTTAAAATTTTACACAAACACATTGCTTTACTGAGAAACTTTTAAATATGTCTTCAGTGTAGCTGTTCCATGTCTTAAAGCATTTGCCTCTTCAGGGCTGTTTTTTTCCTTAAGTCAAAGAACTCTGTAATATGCAAAAAGCTTTGTTGCTGAGTAAGGTTCTCAAACAACTAAGGACTGTGGTATTCTCTCACTACTCTTTCTGGAGGCTTTGCAGGGCTCTGTTCTCCTACATGGTATTTCTGGCTAATCCCATCTGCAAAAGTGAATTGTTTGGTAAATCTCAGACAGGTTGGGAAGAGAACACTAAATTTTCTCCACCTGGAGTAAACTCTCAACTTCTCTCTAATATCTCCATTTAGAAGATGAGCCAGAAGTTGCAGTTTAAGACTAAATTAGTGGCTATTCCTTCATCTGTCTTCAGTAGGACGTTAATCATCTCTCTCATTAGTTACATTTTCAGGCATATAATGTGTGGTTTTGGTTACGATGGCTGTTGCTCATCTCACCTGTTGTTGCTCATCTGCAAAGTTATTTCAGTATCTTCCTTTCAAATGTTCTAAAAAACTGGTTTTGTTGTGATAACTGTTGTCAAGGCATTTTGCTTCTGCTGCTCAGCAGTTGATGGTTTTGCTTGTCGCGCTCATCGGTGCTGTCTTGCTATTGTACAGTGTGTGTATGTTCACCAGACTGTAATTTCTTTTTACTGAAGTCATAAAGCACTTTGTTCCATGCTATCTGTGGCTTTCATAATACAAATAATCTCTTTGGGCATTTGAGTTTACTTCCTTTCCACCAACTTTGCCATACACAAATGTGTTCATACTTGAAGTCACCATAGCAGAATATGGGGAGGGGGGCAGCAGGGGGAAGGAGGAAAATACCACCCAAAAACAAAACCCCAAAAGAACCAACCACTACTGTCTCCCTGAGTAACTCGAAAGACTTCTGCGAGTGTCAGAGGCACCGCCTGAACACTGTCAGAAAACCAACAAATAACTTCTGGGCTGCTCTGTTGGGGGATGAGCACGCCTATAAATGTGTCTGACTGTTCAGCTATGCTGGATTAAGGTGAGGGTTATTTAACTTACTCAAATGATGGTGTAACCATCATGAACTGCTAACATGCAAACATAAGTGCTGTTAAACCTGTGTGCTTTCATTCTGTTCAAAGACACAATATATGTAGCTAATTTTTGTCACCTTTCCTAGTTTGTTCTTCATATTTTGTTTGGAAATTGGAATTAAAAATAAGGAAACTGCTAAGATTGCCTTTTCCTTTTACTAGGAAAAGTCCTCAGTTATACCAGCTACCTTCTACAGTGTGTGTGCTCCAACCTGTGCTTTTATTGCAAAGCTAGTAGTGTGACTATACAGCAGATAAAATTAAAAGGAGACTGCAGCAGTGTGCTCCTGGGGTTTAGAAAAGAAGTTTGAATGCTAAGGAGGAGGAAAAGTCTGGTGTGCAGCTATGCAGCCAGAATTCTGAAAATAATTCAGGTGTCTTTTTATGTCATTCTTGTAGCATTTAAGTGATCAGGAGATCACTGAAGAAGGAAAATTACATTTGAAATCTGTTTGAAACAACGTCATTGTCTCTCTTTTACAGAAAATGTTGCTGTCCTGACCCCAGTAATCATGAAGAGAAGGGGATGAAGCGAATTTGTCTGGAGAAGTAGGAAGTTCTAAAATTTCCAGCAGGATTTATTGCCAGTGGCTGCAGAAGGTTTTGCAAAGCCAACTGTTGGTGTTAGAATGGATGAAATTCCTCAAACTTAAGCGGTAACTAATTTTTCTGACATATTCTTAATTCCCTAATAAAGTATCATAAAATAATTTGTGTGGATTATAGAGGATATTGTTTTAATACTACCAGAGTTTAAATGGAGTAATCTTATAAAAGCCAAACATTGGATGAATCTGTAATTTTGTGAGTTTCATTTATTAACAAGAAGTTGGAGTTTTAGTATCTGATGGTTTACTTGATAGTTGAAATTTTTTCCTGAGGGTTCATCCCATCTCTTCATCATTGAAAAAATAAATCAGATTTGGCTATTACTCTATTAGTGACTGTCTTCCTGGCAAAACTGCAATTTGGAACAAGCTGTAAAAGCATCTCTGCACCTGGTTTTAGCTATATGGTAAGTAATTTGTGTGACTTCTGAAACTTAGGAAAAGACACATTTATGTAGTACACTATGAAGGTTACTCATTTCTGCTAACGATCAACATTCTCACATCTCTTTTTCCATTTTCTCTTCTTGCTTTTCCTGTTCTCTGCACTTCATCCATTTGTCATCAGGTATGAAACATCTAAAATACTTTTATAACTGAAACATGTACTATGTCTTGACCAGGACCTGAAACCTGTACTATGTCTTGACCAGGTCAGTGTACTAGTCAGGAATACAAAACTGCTACTTCTGAAGTGGGAGCAGAAGGACCCTAGCTTCTCCTACCTATCCATTTGTAGGCTTTGTCCCTTTGTAAAAGTGGGTGAAGTGTAGCCAATCAGTATAAACAGAAGGGGGGGAGGAATTACTATACCTTTAGTAGACCAGGATGATGTTTCAATGTCTTTTGAGAGAAGAGAGTAAAAGAAGGTCCTCGTGCACTTCTCAAAGCCTCGCTGAACAATAGAATTTTCCTTAGTTTGGTTGCACTGATGAAAAACAGTAAAATTTCTACACGTCTTCCATTTGGCATGCATAAAAAAAAGGAAGTGTATATGTGTTTTTGATAGCCACAATTTCAAAAATGTTCAGAATTCAGATTTTCAGACATTTATAAGGGTTTCTCCTTATACTACCCTCTGTTCTTGAGAGGGAACAAGTCTGACAGCATTTATGTGACTTTTGGTAGAAAAATTAGTACTACACTTATGAACCGTACAAGTATAGCTGTTCTCCTTTTCCAGTCCAGGTAAGGTATTTCTTCCACCCATGTATCATAGCCTGTTTTAAAACTTTAATAGGAGAAGTGTTAGTGCCCTAGAATAATTCTATCCTGATTTCTGTAAGGGTGAAGGCAGGCTTTTAGAAAATGTTCAGCATTAACATAACTGTTGCTATCTGAAATCAACATTAAGGCTCCTTAGGTCTCATGAAAGTGCAGTCAGACCAGCTCTGAGGAGCCTCCCAGCAGCTTGGCCAATGCATCAGCTGGTCAATAGACCAGTGGGGTTTTTCTCTAATTGATTTCCTGTCTTTACCAGTTGTCTGGTTTGTTGCCTGAGTTGCTTGTATATTGTCTTTATTGCTGCCGCTGCTGTATTGGCAAGAAGGGAGGGATTGCAGATTCCATTCATCTGCAGTGGTTACAAATGAAGCTCAGAAAGGACTTAAAAGAAAAATGTTTTTCTTCTTCTGAGTTTTCAAATTTACTGTGCTCTTTAATGTTTTGTCTCTGTTCTTCTCCTTACCTCTTTGAATGTGTGCACATATACTTATAGATCTCTAATTCATTGATGTGTCTAAAGAGAAGAAAAGAAAAACACAGTTCCAGTTCTCATGTCTTCATTTTGCAAAAGCTGTGGAGCCGGGGCACTTCAGTGTGCTTTCAAATTTCTGTGAGACACTTCAGAGCCCAGAAATATTAACAGCATGAGTTAAAAAGCAATACTAACCACAAACTCATTTTTATTAACGAAAATGTACCACCTTGGCATGTATTTATTCAGCACATTAGGAGAAGATACAAATAGTTTAGAACCATCATCATTTTAGAGGAAAAAAATCTTAGAGGACTGGAAAGTGATGTTTTGTTTGTTATCTTGTACATTGCCCTCTGGCAGAGCAACTTTTTCTTTATGCATCCAGCTTTTGTCAAAACAGCACTAACTGAGAATTTCCCGGGGACAATGGCTTCAGCTGAGGAAACAGGTTCCCATAATTGTTGCGGTATTGAAATTACTAATATTTAGCTGATAAAAGTGACAGTCAGTGGCCCTGGAACAGGAATAACAATGCTATGTGATAGGTTTCTCTGCTGCCACAGAAAGATTTTCATAGGCCGAACATCAAGAGGTTTGTGTAGTTCTCAAAAGTGCTGGGTGAGCTGAGAGGGAGGAGGCCCAGCAAGAGCCAGGGGTTGCTGTTTTGGGCAGGTCTTCCTGCTGGAGATGCTCCGGAGTGGCCTTGGGAACGGCTTGAGGATGCCAGGGGAACAGATCCTTTCTGGCTCTGACAACAGCTGGAGGATGTTGCATGGGAGGTGCTCTTGGCTTGGGGGTTTTAAATGGGAGGGGTTTCTCTCAGCTTGAGAACACATTTTTTCCGCTTGACTCACTGAGTAAAATCTAAGTGAATGATAAAATTTCTAAAAGTAACATTGAATTGGTTAGAATAATAAAAAATGCATTTATCATCAGGAAGGAAGAGCAAAATAAGGGGAAAGATTCAACAAAGAGGAAGTCACCACCTTCTCAGTAACAATGGGAGTTTGTAGGCAGCTGAACACACCTTTGTTCAACAGCCTGCCTAGTTCTCCAGCCACATAGTAATCTACAATCGGAGAGAATTTTTCTGAAACTATTATCAGCCTCCTCTCCCACATGCAGTACCCACACACGTTTCTGTAGGGACACTTTTCACTGAAAAGACATTACACTACGAACGTTGTTTGCGTAGGTTAACTTGTCATATAGAATGCAAGCCTATATGTGCATGAAAGGAAACTGCCCACTAATTCCTGCAGAACCCATTTTTTCCCAGGAACAACACCAGCCTTTGTTTCTTCTCTTTGGCTTGGCACATAGAGCAAGGAAGGAACATAAAATACTGGCACTGAAGCGGAGCCTGGTGTGACTGATGTATACTGTAGATAAAGCTGGGTACCTGCAGAAGACAGGGAGGGGCTACTGGGGTAAATGTATGCTTAAGATAATAACCATTAAAATTCTCTTTTAATGATTTTCTATTTCTATACTGTATTTCCTTTCTTCACTCCTCAGCAGTTTGCCAAACTTCAACTGCTGTATCAATTACTTTGTGCTTAACAGTTTGAAAAAGAGTTGGGAGCAGAGGCACGATGCGCTCTGTACTTCTTGTCCAGAGCAGGCCAGCTGCCTTCCCCATCAGTGCTGCAGGAATTGCAGAATTACATCACTAAACCAGGGAAGGGCTAAGGGAATGTTTTAACTTCAATTACATATAAAAAAAAAGAAAGATTCAAACCCCAAGATTTTTAGCTCTGTCTCAAAAGTCGCTAAAAAATACTAAAATCGGGATATGTTTGGGTTCAGAGGGTTAAGGAAAGACACTGTTCTTCCCCTGAGACCTGGCTTTCTAGCTTCTTGAGTCCAACCAGGCCTTTCAGTTGAGGTTTAAATGTCTGAAGGTGATGATTCAAAATGGAAACATTGACAGAGTAAGCAACAGTAACATAAAAATATTTATTAAATGTCCCTGTATGCAGCTCTTTCCAAAGAGCAATTGTGATTTTTTACAAGCTTGCATTAGCTCCATTTTCACTTATGCTTATCTGTGAAATCTGTCCCATCACAGGTATGTTAAAAATACTGTCCTTGTCAGTTTATCTGATAAAAGGAGACTGATGCTTGTGTTTGTTAAATTCATGCTGGTGTGATGCCTGTCCCTGGAAACTTCAAATAAGCAGGGCAGGCAAAATGGAAAAATCATCTCATAAATTTGTAAAGCTCCAAGCCAGCACTGCTCTTTATTTTGAACAGGCTCCTGTATTTTACATCAAAACAACTCTGCTGCTGGGTATCGGATCTTCTAGCTCTTTTTGTGATGGGATGGCAGATTGCTTATTGCAGGAGCAGTGAATTTTCAGTGATGGGGAGATAAGAGACCTTGCTTACACGGTGAGGTCTCCAGTTTTCATTTGTTCAATATTTGTAACAGATACACCCTCCCTTAATTTCCATCATGCAAAACTAGTGTATTTTACTTTGTCACTTCATTTATCAGCTGTTCAGTTGGTGATAATTAGATTGTATTTTTCATGCTGGGTCCTTTCATTCTTCTCTAACCTGTTATTATGTGATGTGGTCTTGTGGTCTTGGCAAGAAACACATTCTTATTCTTAAAAAAAAAAAAAAAAAAAACACATCTCAGATCCTGCTAATTAAGAAAATTATCAACTTCTAGAGTTGAAAAAGATAATCAGCACTTGAGCCTGCTGCAAACAAGAATCATTTTGTATTAACAAGTAGAACTTTCTTACTGAGTTGGAAAAGATTATGTATGTAGTTCCCATAAAAAGAATTTAAGTGCTGTCCAGATACTGAAGAGTTATAGCCTATGGTATTGGTGCTATTTTTTTGCTACAACCTGTAAATCAGAGTTGTTACATCAGCTCCGTACTCTCCCTGTTAGGAAGTGGCATATAGGTGATTATGTAAATACCATACTTCTGGCCTGTCTGTTAACATTAAGAGTGGAATGAGGGAATGAGAGAACAGAAAGCAGCCACATCTAAAAATACACCTGAGAAAGAGAAGTAAGCTAGCAGTGCTGACGCTATGGTAGGAGAGGATGTCTCCTTGCAGCACAGCCGTTTCCTGATGCAGTCCCCTCGGTGTGTGTGACACAAGCGTGGAGCGCGGGTGGTCCCACCGACCCCAGGTCTGGGCACTCGCCTTCCCCCCGTACCCCACAGCACCCACCTCATGCAGTGGGGTGCTTCAGCAACACCTCTTATCTCGCCTTTCAACACAAAATAATCGGAATGTTGGAGGCCCATCAGATTCAAATCTTTTCTTAACAATTATGCAAAATGCAACTTTTTCTTTCAGACATGGATTTCTTTAACCCTTCAAGTATAACTCTGAAAATGCTTTCAGAAACAATTGCTCATAATGCATAGTCTTTCTTCCTTTGTTCTTACAAAGCAAGATTTTTTTCAGCCCAACCATCACTATCTTAAATATGAACATTAGCATACATCTATTCTAAGCAAAAATGCTTCCTAGTTGAATAGGTAGGGGTTTTAACAGACTTCAAAATCATTCCAAAAATACCTGGCTTGCTTTCTTTTTCAGCCATGCCTTGTACGTCATTCATCATATGAGTTAGCCTATTTTTTTGCTAAGCTTTTATTTTTATTTCATTACTTTCCATTTCTGGTAATAAAAATTCTGTGTATTCTCGAAAGAAGAGCTACAGGTTACACTTTAACTTGCACTGTTATGATAATGCTTTGTGATACGCATTACAGTGGCATTCCAAAGATATTTAACAAAATTCAGACTTTTCCTACTGAAGGAGTATGTTAGACAGTGTGCAAACATAATTGGGATCGTTTATTTTTCAATACTAGATAAGAAGGTGCAAGGACAAATAAATTACAAAATGAAAAGAAACTCTATTCCAGATTCTTTACATTCTTGCCTCCCCACCCAGATTTTTTGAGAACACTTCAAGTATGCTACTGAGATGCATGAAGTTTTTCATCTTTATAGCCCTACTCAAGATCTAGCAATTATTGATCTGTTATCTTTCTCATTGCACTGTGTCTTTACCAACATATTCTGTGGTGTATTGCTGTCTTTACAAACATCTTCACCAGGTTAAAATATTTCAAATTTTTCACAGTAGATATTTTTTTAATTAGTAATAAGAGATAAAAGTTGTAGGAGCTACCACTTGATAAAAAGTAGTGATAAAATATTTTCCTCTGATCAGTGCAGCACTAACTAGCTGTATAACCAGTCAGAGGGATTGAATCTGTCTAAAAATTCATATTTTCAGGGAAAGAACTGCTGAAAATAGAATTGGGGAAGACAACTTTCTCTTGACTTCCTCTTTTGGATTTGTTTTTTGCTGCAAATACAATTCAGGTACCCAACAATGTAAAAATGTATTTCATTACAAGCAGAAGGGGGGATGCATTAGCAGTTTTGCCTTCCAAACATTTCGGACTACTTGAGCGCTATATGTGCCATCCTCTCTTGTAATAGTTTCAGAGTACATGCATCAGCAGTCAAATCAGGATATTTGACTTGTGGCATAGTACTATTTAGTTTCAACACCCATATACAGCTTACTCAGGAAGAAACACAAACCCACAAATTTAAAGATGACATACCGTGAGAAATAAATGTGTGTTACTACAATAATGCCTATCAGAACATTTTAGGGTTTGTTTTATTACATCAATGTTGTGGCTTCAATGTATTTAAATTTAGAGCTTAAACTGAGTGGATTTACAGGTATTAAATTAATCAGAATTTATGACTTTGACTTCTTAATGGAAAAGACATTTTTTCTGCAGCTAAAGAAAGACAGCACCAAGCTCACTGAAGGAAAAATCATTTTTGCCTAATTGTATGACTGTGTCTTGACTGATTTTCAAGATTTTAGCTGATAATATCCATTAAGCTTCATTTCAGTGATGGATACAAAAGTTAACCTTGAATATCTGAGTGGTAGTGACATGCTTGAGTCTTGCATCAGTCAGTATGTGGTTAATTATCCAAGTATCACTGCAAAGAGAGCAGGCTCCAGCTGGCTGTAATTAGGGCTGAATTGTTCCATGCCTTCAAGACAATTTTTACATTCATGGAATCGGCAGCTTTCTGTTGTCCTCATTTCCTGTAGCATAAAAGTCCTTGTATCTCAAAGAACTGAAGAGGGGCAAATAGTGAGAGACACTGTGTGGAAAAAATCTTAATAACATCCTTAAAGGTCTGACTGAGAAATATACATGGCAAATTAAAAAAAAAAAAAAAAAAAATCAGGAGTCAGAGCCAAAAAGTATTTTTTCAGTTGATGAGAAGAAAAGGTGGATCTTTAGAAAGCACAGTGGGTTCTATAAAATCTGAAATCTGTGCTCTGTAAATCTTGGTCTTAATGAGAGACCACCAGCCTGTGTAGGAAGAAACTTGGATAGCAAATCAGGAGTGCATGTGACATAAAACAGTCAATGAAGATTCAGTAATTCAGTAGCCATGGGATACGGCACTAAAAGTGCGATATATCACATCCAATTTGTTGAAGTAAGACTCCCTTTTTTTGTCCTTATGCCACTGAATTACTAGCACTGCAGTACTGGCATCTGCTCTTCTGGATGTCCTAGCTTCAGGAAACACACTCAGCTTGCTTTCTCTCTTCAGTACTCAGGTCATCATGACCTGTGCTCTGTGCAGCCTGTTGTTATCAGCCTTTATTTCAAGTCATGATCAAGACTAGCAAGTTTTCAAATTATTACTCTTTTGGGGGAAGAAATAGCCTTTTGTTTAGTTTGCCTGTAAAATTACACACTGGTATTTCAGTAGCATCCAATGTGGAAGTTATATGCCAGGAACTGTAAAAAAAAAAAGACAATTAACATGATTCTTTGAAGAGCATCTGTAAATAGGTAATACAGGTCTGTAGCCCCACATGAAGATACACACTAGTCTGTACTTCAAGAACATCAGGGAAAACAAGGTCATGTCTCCTGTGATCTACCTAAGCCACTGTTTTGTCAATTATCAGGCCTAGCATAAAGGACACAGCCAGCATAAAGATGAACCAATAACCAAACTGTATTTGATACAAAAGGGTCAGTACATGGGTGAGCGCTGGGGGTACAAACAAGTCAGATTATACATAATAGACATCAATCCCACTGACCCCAACAATGACACCACACAACCAACAGTGGGTGGAATAAAGGGTGACATGCAGTCTCCCATAGAAGGGATGGGAGACAACTGAGTCAGCAAACCAAACACATAAGACCAAGGAAGCCACATACTGAATCTCTACACAGCCCGTGTTTACAAAGGCCAGACCTGACTGGAGCCCAGTCCCAGGGAGGCGGGAGGTCCTTCCCCAACAGGGAACTCTGCACAGGGCATCCACCTCACAGACAGACACTGCCCCTGCCTGCAAGTGGTCCCAGCTGTTATCCCTCAGTGGGACACCTGACCTTTGTTTCCTTACTGCGGGACCCCTGGGGCTCCTTTACCCAGTGGCTCTGTCTGCCAGGCCACCGCACCCTGGAGGGAAGCCTAAAGGCAAACTCACCCCCCTCTGCGAAGGGCTGTGGGAATCACCCACATGTCAGCCTTAATTTGGGGCTTGGGGTTGAAACCCCAGCATTTCAGCCCCTCACTGTTTCCAAGGAAAACATTTGGCCCTGGGGAATCTGTTGGACAGAACAAGGGTGCTCAGGTGGCCCTGAAGCAGAGGTTGACAGGCTCCTCCCCAGACTGCTCCTGTAACTTTAAATGACTGAAGTACGCTACTGAAAGGAGGAATGCTTGAGCAGAATGGAACGGTTTTATGCTACATGGTAAGTGAGGCAGTGTGAGCCCAAGGGCTACAGAAAGAACTGTATCTGTCTGTAGGCCATGATGCCTCCACAAAATTTGCTGCTCTTCATCTGCTGAAATCTCTGTGGAACACTGCTTCTTGGGGTGCAGAGGGTAACGGCTCCAACAGCGACCTCACTGCTGCTCCCAGCCACGCAGCATTGTCCTCTCTGTGGCTGAATGTTTGGTCCTTATTGCTTATCTCCATGAGCCCATTCAAGGTGCTCACCTGACAGAAAAGGACTCTTCCTCCCCATCCACAGGTTGATTTGCTGCAGTTTGAAAGCCCAGTCTGTTCTGAGGTGTCACAAGAGCAGCAGAGCCAGTACAAAAGAAGGGATGAGGGTAAATGAAGGTGAGCATCTCCCAACTCATTTTAGTTAACAGACGTCTGATAAGCCTAAAGGCCTAAAGGAAGTTAATAAAACCAGCAGTTGATACAGAAAGATTACAAGTTAAATTCCCTCTTCTTTATTAAATGGAAATTAAATATTTTCATAGGTAGTAATAGCATGTGTCTCACAGATTACCTTCATATCTGCCTGTATTTTCAGATTCAGATCTATTCAGACAGGCATCTCCAGCAGTGGCTGTGCAGATGTCTCTGAGCTGCATTTCAAAAATGTTTTTGCAGTGTGGTCATATAACTGTTATGACTCAACTTTCTGCATGTGAGCAATCATTCTTCAGTGCAATGGCATTGTTCACTAGACAAACAGGTATTTTGTGCATAAGAGCACTTCTGGTGTTGCAAGTCTGAAGTGTAGAATATATGCACAGAAATTTATTTTGTGTGCTGTAATAAACTTTTTCAATTTTCTCTTCTGTACTTGATTATATTATTAATAGAAAATTAATACATGTTTTGCTATTTGGACAAGAATGGCTTATTTACTGAGCTGCTGCTGTGAAAGTTTATGTTCTCAAAGCATAAAATTTAGAATCGCAGATTCTGTTTATTGACTGAAAGTAAGCCCTTAGTACAACCCCCAGTATCTAGAAAATTTCCTTGAAACTTTACTATGATAACTATGGAAAAACAGCTGAACAGATAAGTAACTGATATCTAAATCTGTATGTACATAACTGTTTCAGCTCTAGCCATACGCTAATGAATCACTTATACATGGTTTGATGTTAGTTAAGTCAATCTAGTAACTAGCTGTGAGCAAAGGGAATGGATGAACTGTCATCGTCCCCCCCATTATAGAGTCATATGATCATTTAGGTTGGAAAAGATCTTTAAGATCGAGTCCAACCGTTAACCTAGCACTGCAAATTCCACCACTAACCATTTCCCTAAGTGCCACATCTACATGTCCTTTAAATATCTCCAGGGATGTGACTCAACCACTTCTCCAGGCCGCCTGTTCCAATGTTTGACAACCCTTTCAGTGAAGAAATTTTTCCTAGTATCCAGTCTAAACCTCCCCTGCTGCAACTTGAGGCCATTTCCTCTTGTCCTATTGCTGTTACTTGGGTGTCCATATCTTCTCTCCCCTCTCTGCACCCTCCTGTCAGGGAGTTGCAGAGGGCCAGGAGGTCTCCCCTCAGCCTCCTCTTCTCCAGACTGAACCCCCCCAGTTCCCTCAGCCGCTCCCCAGCAGACCTGTGCTCCAGACCCTGCCCCAGCTCCGTTGCCCTTCTCTGGACACGCTCGAGTCATTCAGTGGCCTTTTTGGGGTGAGGGGCCCAAAACTGAACACAGTAATCGAGGTGCAGCCTCACCAGTGCCGAGTACAGGGGGACAATCCCTTCCCTAGTCCTGCTGGCTGCTATTGCTGACACAAGCCAGGATGCCATTGGCCTTCTTGGCCACCTGGGCACACTGCTGGCTCATATTCAGCTGCCTGCCCAGGTCCTTTTCTGCCAGGCAGCTTTTCAGCTGCTCTTCTCCAAAGCCTTTGGCATGGGGTTGGTCTCAGCCCATCACTCCAGCCTGCCCAGACCCCTCTGTGGAGCCTTCCTACCCTCCAGCAGATCAACACTCCCACCCAACGTGGTGTCTTCTGCAAACTGACAGGGTGCACTCGATCCCCTTGCCCAGATCATTCCCACAGGCCAACCCTTCTCATTCCCTTTAGCCTGGGCTAGCACTTAGCCAAAGGAAAGTGGGGCAGGGGGGAGTAATCAAATTCCTTCCTTCCCCACATAAGTTCCCTTTCTTCAGTGTTGCTTTCCAGCAGGGGAATTTGCTGTAGGGTCCCGTAAGCGCCAATACTGGAGCACAGCTGCAGAGTGGCTGATAACATTAAACACATCAAATGGGACTGTAACAGGTTTCACTGTGTTTGTAGACCGCATAGCCACAGTCTCCACTTAGCATGTTTATTTTTCAGTGGTTTTCAGCAGTCTAAAGATGACATGTTTTCCAAGCACATTAAAAGAGTGTTCAATTATCATGACAAGATGTTAAAGTTACAACTTGCAACAACATCCAGGAGCTCCTCAAAACTTTGCCTCCATCTTGTGGTCCATGAGGTGATTAATCCTACAGTGACCCTGCATTCCCAACTGCCTCACCTCATGCAGAAGTTTAAGCATGTATCTCGCAGTTTGTGGTACAAAGATCAATATAACTTCCAGCATGAGGGGTAATGTTTCATAATTGTTCGTAGCTGGACACTGACTGCAATAACTGCTAACCTCTTTCTGCTGCGGTGTGGCTTTTGTGTTGAAACATGATTGGAGTACAGGGGAACGTTTAATGCATCATTTTAATGGTACTCTCAAACCCTAGTATCTTGGTATGTTATTATCTCAGACTCTGCAGTTGTTGTTTCTTATTTAAATGTCCTATCTCACTTGAGATTTAGTGTAATTAGAACCAGCCTGTGGAAAAATCTTTTTCTATTATGTCTTAGCTATTGTTTCAGTCAAGATGGTAAAGCAAATCAAACAGGATATAATGAAAATGATAAAAACATTTGCAAGAGGCAGTTTTCCTGAGGGAAGTAAAAGACAGCACCACTTTTCATTTTGCTTCATATTTTTAAACATGGTATGTGCCTGGAATAACTCCACTGAGACTTGTCCAATACACCTGAGAGCAGTCAGGTACAGCTGACAGCAATCTGACTTGATTGATACCAGAGGGAACCAACAGTACCACAGCAATAAGCCTCTTCTGCTATTAGTGCTGCTTCACTGCCCTGTTCAGCCAAGATTAGGTGTGCTTGCCAGCTAAGGTGTGTGTGAAGGAGTTGGCTCTGTGTTACGAAGCATCTCCTTAGGTTATTATTTGTTTTCCTCTAGCTATATAGTAGCTTGAATGGGGAGGTACGTCTGGAATGTAGTATCTGAAAAGATACTGCAAAGTCAGTCATACCCAAAGCTATAGTGTAACGTGTTTCTGAGGCAAGAAGTGACGTTCCTGCTACAACGGGGCAGGTAAAAGAATGTCAAAGGCAGAGAGTTAGTTATCTTGGGCTGGCTTGGGGGCAGGATCACGGCAAGGCAGACAGTCTAAGCTGGTCCCTCGCTGCTGTCTCTGCTTAGGTGGTTTCTGAGGAGTTCCAATGTTGTTATTCTACGTCTTTTAGCTTTTGTGTTAGGTTCATATTTTTGTCAAAGCTGTTTTGTGCACAAGCCACTTGTGAAGAGGCTTTTGTGTTGCCAGCATGTATTACAGTAATCTATATTAATTCACAGTAATATTGATAAACTTTAAGTCGGAGAGGCTTAATCAAGAGGCTGCATGCCATAGAATTAGTTAGAAATGCAGTGCTTTTCAAGGGGTTTCCAGTCTTGCTATTTTAGCTCACAACAGCTGTGTATCGATGGATCGAGTTTCCGAGTTGCACAATGCCTCGCCTTGCAGAGCAGCCATATTTATCTGGTGCTGTGATGTTAGGTTCATCTTTGACAGTGGGGTTTTGAAAAGGCAGAGGAGTACGCCAGCTAAATCTGTCTTCATACAAATGTCAGAAGCGACAGATCAGATCAATCTCGTTCTTCAAAAGCTAGTGACATAGAGATTCAAATGATCAAAATTCAAATTCAAGTCATTCAGATGATCAAAAAATCATGAGTACCTGCAAACTATTTTAAAACTTCAGTTGTAATTAAAAAAAAACCCAAAATTTACCTGAAAAAAATTATCTTGTTCCTAAGTTTCTGGGTTTGGTGCTAATTTACAGAGCACTTCTGCACAAGTATGTCTTTTCTGTTGCCTTGAACTCTTTGGAACTGAGGAAACAGGAATTTTTCCTCTCCCCTTCCCCCCATTCCTTCTTTGTAAAGAAATGATTAAATGCTTAGAGTACAAATGCTGCACATGAATATTTATAAGAACTTTTATAACATTTAGCAAGGCAATGTTTCATGGCTGTCTCTTTCTGAATGCACATAATAAAGTACCCATAATTTCTCTGAAGCTGCACTTGCTCTTTATTAATTTGATTGCAGATTGGTAGGAACTGTAGGCTCCTCGGGGCTGTAGGGCTGCTGTTGTTAGTGATGACAAAACACATTGCTGTGTTCCCCGCTTTTTCTTTAAAATGCTTGAGTTTAACATTTAGTAAGAATACATTTTTCATGTGTCTTTTACATTTCAGTTGCAGAAAATTGCTAGGTAGAAATCTTGTTACCTGCATTGGATAAGTACCTGATTCCCTGCATTTATAATTATCCTGGAAGAAACTGAGTTAAATGTTTTCTGCTTGAAATACTAACACTGTAGAACAATTGAATGGCCCTGGAGTACACTCTGCAAACCACTTGCAGGATCCTCCTGTTAATACAAAAAATGTTTTAGTCTCCACTTCTACCTCTGCATATTGTCTCTTGGTAATAGTGCATCCTGGGAACACCTAGTAGTGTATATAATGCCTCGAAGTGTAATGCACCGATTTCAAAAAAGCAAATGGAAACTAGTAGCTGTTGAAAGCATTATTTATCCCCTTGACATCCGTACAGAATTTTGACCAGATAAAGCACATGAATAGCCTAATGAGAGAAGAAGGAAGACTTTAGAAGTGGGAAAATGGGAGGGCACAATAGAGTTTGTTGATGTATCAAAGCTGAAGATAATTTTAGAACTGTGTTTGAAAGTTCCTTGCTCATAAGGTTATGTATTATAACCTGTCCCCTCCTCTTTATTTTAAAGAAATTGCTATAAATTGCATGTGCTCATGTCCACAAAGTACTATATTAATGGAAGATTTACAGTGCTTATTTAAAAGCTGGATTGTATTTTCTGCATTGGAGGTTTATAAATGGTGCGTAGGTCTGTGTGAATGCATGTATTTCAGTACTCCACAGAACAGAACCTCTGTCAAACACCCGTACCAGCTGAAGTCCTACAGCAAACAGCCGTCACTGCTCACGTTCACCATGGGCTAACGTCTTGCTTTGAACCCTTCAAATGGTGTGGTGGTGAAGTGTTCCCAGTGTGAGTGCTGGGGGGGCAGTGGGCATGGTTCCCAAAAGCACTGCTGTGGGCAAAGCCGTATAATCTCACATGGAGTTGGCTACGACAGGTAGCCAGAAGTGTCTGTCTGGGGTTTAGGATCTCCATGCTAGCTGTGTTCTGGTAGGCTGGTTTCTATAGAGATATGTTTTAAACATTCTGTGGGTTTACATCTTCCACTGGGATAAGCTGGCTGTCTCATTTTTCCTGGGATTCATTACTAGTATAGTTTTTCTTTTACCATACCTTCTCAGGGTTAAGTTCTCTCATCTGGTCACACTTCCCGCCTGTGATGTGTCTTACATAGATCTCAGTCTGGAGGTCTCAGAAATATCCCACCATATTTCATACTTGTGAAAGTCTTTCTTTTTGTGTGTTTATAAATATGTATAATATATACTTCTCTGCCACTACAGTATACAAACTATACAGGTGTGTTTCTAAAGAAGGCACTATTTATGTGACTTCATCTCCTAAACTACTACTACACTTTCAGAGAGTGATTTCAATCTTTCCCAAATGTTATGGGCACAGCAATTTTTAGAATAACTTTCATGATTAAAAAAGGAGAACGGAAAGAAATTATATCAACAAGCAGTTTACATTCCAATTAAAGCTGTATACTTGCAGTATTGCATTTATTCCCATATATTACAATAATAATATTGAAGGAAAACAATACTCTCAGTTGTGGTTTAGTTGTGCAAAACTTTTAAGCCAGCTACCTGATGCGTAACCTTTGAATGTGTAAGATTCACAACTTGGTTACCACTGTAAGAAAAGTATGTACTTACCTGAGATCTGTTTGAGTATGTTTAGCAGCAGTAGTAATGCTGCAGCTTGGTATAACAATCCCATGTTTGCATCTACAAGAAAACAAAGGGATTGTGGACATTGTTGTGGGATAACTTAGCACATCTATTCAAATCTCTTAAAAAAAAAATTACAGTGCTTGGACAATAATAACTACATGAGTTTTTTTAATCACATTCTTCATAGGGAAGATTGAAATTGGACTTTTAAAAAAATAGTTTGTCAGCTCTTTCTAATTTCTTTCTTTATGTTTTATTTTTAGAGTGTAAAAATAAAGTGTGTGCCAGGAAATGAATAGGCATACCAAGCAGTAGGATTCCAGGGACCTTCTGAGACTTTCATTTGTCTATGGATCTTGGCATATTAAAGGTTCACAGAGATTGGAGGCAGAATTTACATAGCCTCAAACTAGTTCTTCCATCACACCCTATAAAATAAAAACCCTCACTCAAGTGGTGAACTTGCTGCTGGAGTTCCATATTTCGCTTAAAACTAGCTACTGCAGAAGGCTTCGTGGCTAAAAGGGCATCGGGCAGTATGAGGAATCTGTTTTTTTCCTTCTTTAGCTCAGCACTGCAGACATTAAAGATGATGTTGCCTTATTTCAGCAAGCAGCCACCTCATTATCTCTGTGAAGTCTCTCTTCTGCTCTCTCCCTTTCCAGTTCTTATTTCTCCAAGTTTTAGCATGCAATTAAGAGTACAGTGGCTGAAGAGTGAAAACCGAATTTTTCCAAATGCTGTTACTTATAAAATGTAATACATCGCCCACACATCCCAAGGCAGTGATTGAAGATCTCGTCTAATTTGTCTTACTTGAGATTTAAGCAAAATCATCTGCTGAGTGTTTCAGACTATCTGTGTGCATTACAATTCATCCAGGCTTCTCCTAAAAGAAAAATGTGAAAGAAAGACATGGTTAATGTACCAGTCTTTTATGTCTAGAGAACAAATTTAACATAGGACATTAGAGATACAGGCCTAGAGTCTATCTTCTGACTACACAATGCTAATTAGCATTATGAAACCATCCTTTTGTTAATCATGTTGAATTATATCAGACTTGGAAGAATTCTCTGCTGGAACAGAAGTACAGTATGTTGGTACTGAATTGCATTTGGCAAAACGCAGCGGGGTTGGCAGCGGAATAGCAGTCAACTGGAGCAAAGCAGCAGCCCCACGAGAATGGTGCGAATGTGACTGGCTGTGCACCTGCTTCCTGGCACAGCCGGGCAGCGCGGGGCGCTCCGGCAGGGCACCCGCTCGGCCACAGTGGGGTCTGCGGGCACGGCCCTGCTTTAGAAGGCAAGATCTTGCTTTGGCAGAACTAGAGGTGAACGTAAATGAGAGGGTATATGTAGCAGCTCTTTATAACCAGTGCATTCTGAGAATTCTTTGTGTCTTCCTGCTTTTCCCTTTAGTCTTCCTCTCCCTGCAATACCATATGAAAGTAAGGAAAGTATTTTGCTCTCTACAGAAAAAAGGAGAAAAAAATACTTTTATGGAACAACAAAATTTGTATTAATATGTATTCTGAGAACCTGCACAGTGCAGAGCAAATCTGCTTCAGTTTCTTGGCACACTTGTATGAAACAACACAGGGGCCAAGTCCTACAACTGCATACAGACATGATAAGCAGCTGATAAATATCCTATTATTGAATTTCATAATTTCTTTTTTTTTAACATACTGCATTCTGGCATCTGAACATAGTTCTCCTGCCTTCATTGAGTTTGACATATTGCAATTTCTATCAAAATTAAGGTTCTGGGATCACTGTTAACATACTGCATTTCAACAAAAGGCTTTTTAAAACATGACTTTAAAAAAATGACACTTCTCAGAGTGATTTTTATAGGAAAAATTATCTGAGTAGAGGGTACTAAAAACATCCATAGAAGGTGAAGATCTCTGTGGAAATCTGAAATATTAAACCTTGAATCTTTATGCAAATTACTCAGACTGTTTTTTTCTGCTGAATAACTGCCTGATACTATTGCAAACCAAAAGGTTTGTGATTTAAAATAGGTTTAAAATATATTCATTGTATTTGCAAAACCACGTGACCCTTCTTCCTTATGCCTCCATATGTCTTCTTTCCAGATGCTGAATTTTAGTTAGCTATGAATAGGTATCTTCATTAACAAGTATACAAAAGGCTAAATTAACTTTTAAATATAGTATGTTTTAATTGAATTTCATAATTTGCTTTGTTGTTAAGAAACTAAAATGATGCAAATGCAGTATATTTACATGGATTAGACCTGGCTATAGGTCTGAAACTGATTGGAAGTGGAAGGTTGTTACTGCGTTGGCATGGAATACTGTGTATTAATCTTTGTCCTAAAATTAGTCAAGGGTTTTTTATGAGAAGTCCGAAAGAAAATGTAAATACGGAGAGCAGGGAATTTGAACGCAAAGATACTCACTGATTACACTGAAAAAAGGCTTGAGCAAATCATTTGTATTTATTATGTGCAACTGTAAATTAGGAATAAAGAGTCTAGGCCAGGCTTGCCTGGCTTCGCTGAGAGAAGTGAAGATCCTCAAAGGCTCGTGTAAGTCACCATCACCCCATTATCATGAGTTCTGGATAACAGTCTGGACTTAAAAGGACAGTGCCTGGGCTCCACGTGCAGGGGAATCTATTTCAAGAGTCAGAAGGGTTTGTTTCCATTGTGTTTGTCACCAGTGTGAAGCTCCAGCAATGCTGTGTTGTCTTTTGGAGAGCAACAGTCCAAGGGCGCTAATAACAATTCACAAGAGTCACTAGTGAGTAAAGGTTTGAGCAGCTTATTTTACAGAGAAGAGCTCAATTACTTCATTTTTGTATTTAAAAAAGGGCAAAGTAGAACCAGTAGTACTTCAGTGTGGGGGCAAAAGAAATGAGTAACACTGTGTTGCATAACTGTTGCAATTACCATCACAGTTCACCATTTGACTAACAGTTGGGATCCCGTATACTGTTTATATAACTGTAACATTAACACATGGTGGCATTTCAGCCCAGTTTGAGCCCATAACCTTGAAATCTGCTGTACAGATATTTTTTTTCTGTATAAATTGCAAGATTAAGTACTACAGAGAGCATTTAGTTTCTTCTATAGACCGTACTTGGGAGACCTTGCATACACATCACCTTGTGCACAGTGTTGATGAAGCAGTACTGGGGAGGCACGAGTTAGATTCCTGAGCGATTTTCCTCAGTCAGTGGAGTACTGACATTGTCAACGGAGCCCCGGACCCCAGCAGGGAGTAGCGGGAAGAGTATTGCTACTGCCTTGCAACTTGATGCTGCTTACGCGGACAGAGGAGTAGGCCTTGGTCTCCCAGCTTCTCCTAGACTGGTTCTTAGTATTGTTAACAATTTAATTCAAAATGGCATAGTGTTTCATATGGCAGGAATAAAGCCTCCCTCAAGACCCTCCAAGAGGGCAGGTAGTAGTAGCCTTTCATATTTTACTCAGGTTGGCAGTGACAGAATGTAATTGCCTTGGGCTTAGTGTGGTTTCCATGAAATCCATTCCTGCACAATGGTGGACTCACAGCGGTCCTGTGTGTTAATAAAGTACACTGTCACAAAAACCGTGTCTGAAAGGTAAAGAATTCAGATGAGTGTGATTCTGCTTTTACCTTCAGATCCCTGTAGATTAGTATTGAGTCATCTCAGCAGTACAAGACTAGAAAATTCACATTGTGTTTTCTCTGGATAGAAAAAGCTTTGTATTTTTAGGATTCTGTCAAGCAAAAGTAGGAAAATTTATGTTTGGCAATCAACTCCTTTAGGAAAACATTTATATCTGTAAAGGAGAACTAAAGAAAAAGAATTTGAGTGCCATTTCTGCAAACAAACGTTTGTGTTGATTTTCTCTCTCTTTCCTTTGCTAGAGCTTGTTTACAGTGCTTCGGTTCTGTTGTTTCATACCCTGTCCTGACCCATGAATGAGCACTGGCCAGGTTTCAAGCTTGTGATTTTCAAGTATGATCAGCAGCCTCTTAATTAGTGTCTGAGCGCTCTGACAGCACGGCTGCTCATAGGTGGCAGGAACAGCTTCGGGCTGGGCTCGCAGGAGCACGTGGAGCAGAGGGGGCTGTGGGAGCAGTGGGGCGTTTGCCAGGCTCCACTCTGGATGCGGTTGCTCTTTGTGATAAGCCACCTCTGGTTTTTAAGGGGCTGGATGTGGCTGGATGCTCCTGCTGCCCACAAGGCAGATTAGTTCTTAGGGCAGATTTTGCCTGCATGAAGTCAGTCTTCTTAGAAGCAGTAAGCGATTCCTTCTTTTCCTTTCCTTGTCTTACAGCGTTGGGTAAAAATTATAGTGGCTTACATACCTGATAGGTTTAAACATCTATCTGTGAAAATGAAGGCCATTTTTCCTCTCATGAAGTGACTTGAGCAAATTCCCTAGCTGCAGAAAACAGTCAGTGAATCTGAAGATAAAAACTAATACAGAATTTCTATTACACTTCCTTTCTGATTCCGTCCTTGATTACATTTAATGATGCCTTCACTGCATAGCTCTCTCATGTATGGATTATTTTTAAGTACGGAATCAGATTTTGTGGGCTAAAATAAATTACTCTGGTTTGTTTGGTTTGTTTTTTCTCCCCTGCCCTACATCATGTCTTTTTTGGTAGCCTAAAAAGATGATTACTGACTGTTAGATCCTCGTGTTTTGCTGTTAGTCCTTTTCTGTCACTGTGGAAGGATACAGCTGCATCACAGAGCCCCTCCCAAGGTGCCTGGAACACTGGTGTGTTGTGGACTTGAAGAATGTCCTGGGGCTGTGATGCTGCTGTATTGATAATTGGGCGAAAGAGTATGAAGACTACTAGGTTCTTTTCAGTGATCTGCAACACACTGTTTTAAATGAAGTAATGCATTCACTTCTTGGCTTTGGGGTCTGTTTCCACACTGCTGTTACAAGCACACCAGGGTTTTCTGTTTGGTGAATCATTTTTAAGGTAGGTAGTTGTAGTTGATACCATTATTGCAAATCCCCTTTGGTACCAAATGGTAAAAAGAAGCGGGAGGGTCTATATTAGCAGCAGCCTTGTTTTGTCTACACAGCTGAGCTCTCTGAGAACCAGTGCATGCAGTTACACAATAGCATCTTTTCCTACCTCTGGCTGATGTGCTTTGCAAGCAGCATTGTGTAGTGGAAATCTGTGCAAAAACTACAGAAAACACAATCCTGGTGTTTGGCGGGGGGGGGAGGTTACCCTAAAAGACAGTCAGACAGAACACTTAATCATCAGAATAAGTAAAAAATCAATTCTTGTTTACTATGAATGCTAAAAGCATACAATTTCCATATCTGCTAATTCCTTTTCTGAATTTCACCTACGATGGCGCTTTTTATCCCCAATGGCATTGTCTTCAGTGGGGGTTTCCCATTGTACAAGGAGGGATTCTAGGCAAAACATAAAGAGCACCTAAAGAATATATCTTGTAAAATGTTGTTGTTTTCTCTTTAACTTCAACACTAGTAGACAATAACATCTTTAACCTTCTGACTTACAGCTCATCACTCATTTCATTGCTGTGGCTTATGGCTGTAGATTAAAATTTCTGGCATTCATCATGCCGGGTAAAGTAGCTTATTGGGATGAATAAATGACATACTAATTAGAAGAGTAGCCTGAATGAGAATAAGCTGCTTGAACTAGCTTTGATGGCCAAAAAATTACCTGTAGCTACTTTCTCAAGATTATCAAAGAGAGCCTCAAATTAGAATGTCTGTCTTTGATCATAGATGCAAGGAATGAGGCAAAACGACTGCACCAAGTGGAAGGCAGTGGGCGGAGATGGCTGCTGTGGAATGGGAAACGGAAACAATTTTTATAAAGATTCAAGCCCTTTCTAAGCACTTGCTCCATCAAGTAGTGAATGAGATATCAGTATGTGACTTGTTAATATAAACTGGTAATGTACGTGTCTTCAAAAAAATTGTTTAGGTTAGTCGTAGAGAAAAATCCCTTTTCTATCATTCCTTTGTCATCATGATTTTTATACCTTGTAGTATGACAACATTCAAATAGTACTAATCTTTTGTAAGACTTGCAGTTGGCTTCCTTACCTTTGCAATTACCATCATCTTACTTATGCATTGCTACGGATTTGTATGGATTGTTGCACGTTGTAAGACACATGATAGTGTAACACAGTCACCTGGCCCAAGCACCTTATAGCCTGAGGTCTCAGTTGCCTAATATCAAACACGATTGTGTAGTTATAAGAAGTAGACAAGAACACAAAGAATGTTTTTAGGGCTGAGGTATAAGCCTGGCACAAGAGTGATAAAACAAGTGTGGGAGGAGGGGAGAAAAGCCTTACCACTGGGAGATAATGGAGATTAGCATTATTTCAACATTTAGTTATTTTGTGATATTAAACTATAAAAACACTGAAAGTAAAGAGTAGGATCTGATAAAAAGGAAAATGCAGAATCATGTTGTTTGAAGAGATTAATTCTGAGACGGATTTTTGCCAAAGGAAGGCTTATATAGGTAAAATCCCAAACAAAAGGGACATGCCATACAGAGGTGGGAGGGGTATGTAGTGCATGTTGACTTGAAGAGTATAGACCAGGAATCTTTAAGACAACATCTTGTATTCTGTAGTTCTTTGGTGCATCAGATCTGGTGAAGTGGGAGAATGGGATCTGTGAGCTTGACAGGTGGTGCCAGGTTGCATGAGCCACGCCTTGCGTGTGGCACGGGGCCTGGCAGCGGGCTGCAGGGGAGCAGTGCTGGGGGGAGCAGTGCTGGGGGGAGCAGTGCTGTGGGGATGCAGTGCTGCAGGGATGCAGTGATGGGGGATGCAGTGATGGGGGGAGCAGTGATGGGGGGAGCAGTGCTGGGGGATGCAGTGCTGAGGGAGCAGTGCTGCGGGGATGCAGTGCTGGGGGGAGCAGCGCTGTGGGGATGCAGTGCTGCGGGGAGCAGTGCTGGGGAGATGCAGTGCTGGGGGGATGCAGTGCTGGGGGGAGCAGTGCTGGGGGGATGCAGTGCTGAGGGAGCAGTGCTGGGGGGATGCAGTGCTGGGGGGAGCAGTGCTGGGGAGATGCAGTGCTGGGGGGATGCAGTGCTGGGGGGAGCAGTGCTGGGGGGATGCAGTGCTGAGGGAGCAGTGCTGCGGGGATGCAGTGCTGGGGGGAGCAGTGCTGGGGAGATGCAGTGCTGGGGGGATGCAGTGCTGGGGGGAGCAGTGCTGGGGGGAGCAGTGCTGGGGGGATGCAGTGCTGTGGGGAGCAGTGCTGCGGGGATGCAGTGCTGGGGGGAGCAGCGCTGTGGGGATGCAGTGCTGCGGGGATGCAGTGATGGGGGATGCAGTGCTGGGGGGAGCAGTGCTGGGGAGATGCAGTGCTGGGGGGATGCAGTGCTGGGGGGAGCAGTGCTGGGGGGAGCAGTGTTGGGGAGATGCAGTGCTGTGGGGAGCAGTGCTGGGGGGAGCAGTGCTGCGGGGATGCAGTGCTGTGGAGATGCAGTGCTGTGGGGATGCAGTGATGGGGGAGCAGTGCTGGGGGGAGCAGTGGTGGGGGATGCAGTGCTGCAGGGATGCAGTGCTGGGGGGAGCAGTGCTGGGGGGAGCAGTGCTGGGGGGAGCAGTGCTGCGGGGATGCAGTGCTGTGTAGATGCAGTGCTGGGGGAGCAGTGCTGGGGAGATGCAGTGCTGGGGGGATGCAGTGCTGGGGGGATGCAGTGCTGGGTGGATGCAGTGCTGGGGGAGCAGTGCTGGGGGGATGCAGTGCTGGGGGGAGCAGTGCTGGGGGGAGCAGTGCTGGGGGGAGCAGCGCTGTGGGGAGCAGTGCTGCGGGGATGCAGTGCTGGGGGGAGCAGTGCTGAGGGATGCAGCGCTGTGGGGATGCAGTGATGGGGGAGCAGTGCTGGGAGGATGCAGTGCTGTGGGGAGCAGTGCTGGGGGGAGCAGTGCTGCGGGGATGCAGTGCTGGGGGAGCAGTGCTGGGGGGAGCAGTGCTGGGGGGATGCAGTGCTGGGGGGATGCAGTGCTGGGGGGAGCAGTGCTGTGGGGAGCAGTGCTGGGGGGAGCAGCGCTGTGGGGAGCAGTGCTGCGGGGATGCAGTGCTGGGGGGAGCAGTGCTGGGGGAGCAGTGCTGCGGGGATGCAGTGCTGGGGGAGCAGTGCTGGGGGGAGCAGTGCTGGGGGGATGCAGTGCTGGGGGGAGCAGTGCTGGGGGGAGCAGTGCTGGGGGGAGCAGCGCTGTGGGGAGCAGTGCTGCGGGGATGCAGTGCTGGGGGGAGCAGTGCTGGGGGAGCAGTGCTGGGTGGAGCAGTGCTGGGGGGATGCAGTGCTGGGGGGATGCAGTGCTGCAGGGATGCAGCGCTGTGGGGATGCAGTGATGGGGGAGCAGTGCTGGGAGGATGCAGTGCTGTGGGGAGCAGTGCTGGGGGGAGCAGTGCTGCGGGGATGCAGTGCTGGGGGAGCAGTGCTGGGGGGAGCAGTGCTGGGGGGATGCAGTGCTGGGGGGATGCAGTGCTGGGGGGAGCAGTGCTGTGGGGAGCAGTGCTGGGGGGAGCAGCGCTGTGGGGAGCAGTGCTGCGGGGATGCAGTGCTGGGGGGAGCAGTGCTGGGGGAGCAGTGCTGGGTGGAGCAGTGCTGGGGGGAGCAGCGCTGTGGGGAGCAGTGCTGCGGGGATGCAGTGCTGGGGGGAGCAGTGCTGAGGGATGCAGTGCTGTGGGGATGCAGTGCTGGGGGGAGCAGTGCTGGGGGGAGCAGCGCTGTGGGGAGCAGTGCTGCAGGGATGCAGTGCTGGGGGGAGCAGTGCTGGGGGAGCAGTTCTGGGGGGATGCAGTGCTGGGGGGATGCAGTGCTGCAGGGATGCAGCGCTGTGGGGATGCAGTGATGGGGGAGCAGTGCTGGGAGGATGCAGTGCTGTGGGGAGCAGTGCTGTGGGGAGCAGTGCTGGGAGGATGCAGTGCTGTGGGGAGCAGTGCTGGGGGGAGCAGTGCTGCGGGGATGCAGTGCTGCGGGGATGCAGTGCTGGGGGAGCAGTGCTGGGGGGAGCAGTGCTGGGGGGAGCAGTGCTGCTGGTGCTCTGGCACCTGGACTCCTGCAGTGGCCCCATCCCTCACGCTGCCCTAAATGGGCAGTAAGGGAAAAATCTGCTAATGAGCGAATTTTCTTCTCAACTCGAATATTCAATGCTTTGTTTAAGCACTGAAATTGGAAGCTTTGTGTTTACCCCACCTACACAGTGTCCTGTCTCATCCTATGTACAAGTGTCTAATTGTTTTCTCTGAATCTAGCTGACCTCTTGATCTCAGTGCCAGCTTGTTTCAGGAAGCATTTTATATGGAATAATTTTCTTTCTACTGATTTGAATATGCTGCACTGGGTTTCTTGCTCTTTTTTTGAGACAAACACTAAGTGGGAACACCTAGTCTACCTTCTTTATGTGACGGATCATTTCATATAACATTATTTTCTTTGTCTCAATTCTGAACTAAACTATCCTAATCTTTTTGTTCCACTTAATATGGAAAGCTTTTCATCCCTTAAAATATTTTTGTGGTTGTTTTATGCTGCGTTTCTTCCTGAGATGTCATAAATAGAACTGAACACAATACTCAGTAAATAATGTCATCGATTTTCTTACACTGAAAGTACGTAATCTGCTGGTTGCCTTGTGTTTTCTCTTGCACCATTTGTGTGTCCTGCAGTTAGTAATTTGTGAGAACTTCTTAAAAACTTTAAAATTGTGCCGATTCTCTTTTGCTCATCATTTCATGGTTTGGTAGGAAGAAGTGTGAGTTTCCTTCACAGAAGTCATGACAAAAGGCACGTGCCCCTCACACCATGCTTAGCCCCTTGCTGTACAGATGCCTGGTTCCGACAAGGGACAACGTAATTCTGTGTGTAGCTCAGCCACCTGGTTCTCAAGTTTCTCCACAGTTCTTGGCTTTACACAGCCCAGAACTACTGTGCTGTTGCTTTTAATTCATCAGTTATTTTTAATATCTCATTTTTTATAATGGCTGATAGTGTTTTATTTTTAAACTTAATTCTCTCAAGCCTTTATTTAATAACTCATAAGGCTCTTGCAGAGGGGATTGAGACTGATGGAGAGTACTCATCTGGCTTCTCAGCAGTGTGTTTTATCTTCTCTGTTGTAGGTGACCTCTTATACTGGCTGCGATCCACTAATTCTCTCATAAGTTACCTGCTCCCGATACTACAGTGGTTTGTTTGTCTTTGGATACTTTTTAGTAAGATCCTTCATATCCTTTCTAATACTATTTTGTAGTTTGCTATACACAAGTTACTTTGCTAAACTGAAATTGATATATTGGGTTTTGCTGCATCAGGACTTCAGCATAAAGATCTTTGGAGCAGAGGTTGCAGTAGTCCAAGGGAGAAGTTTTAAGTAAATTGAAGCTGCAGAATTGATGGATTCAATAATGCAGTGATGATCTACACTGTTTTCTTTCTCAAGCAGTGCTCAGCAGAAGGATAACCGCAACCCTTACTGGGGTTAGTAACTATGGAAGCAGAATAATGGTTTTCAGGTATTTCATTTTTGTTTGTTGTGAATACATTCTGGAGAGGTTTGGTAAAGTTTATTCTTTTAGATGTTTTCATGTGCTTAAACAACAGGCAAAAAAGATCAAAGGGCAAGATTTCAAGTGAGCCTGGGAAAGGTAAATCAAAGATGATTAGATTGGTCAAGGTATAGTCGTACCAGTGCGTTTTTAATATGCTGTGAAGGCTTAGTTCTCATAATTTTGCTTAAATAGAGTTGGGACAAACTTAAATGCACTCAAATTGATGATTTTTTTTTTTATTATCGTTATCATGCCTGTTCCTGTTAGCTGATGCGCTTACCCTTAATTTGCTGCTAGATCTCAGAACGTTGTAAACAGGCCTTTTTAGGAAGCAAGGTAAGCTAACTATGTGTAAGTCTGGCATATCTTACTGGGGCTTTCTTTTTAAAAAGTAAAAAATGGAAACTAATCTTTTGTGTAAGTAAAAAGTATCCCTAAAGAATATACTGTGCAACACTGAATGAGCATTGTAATCCTATATCTGAATGGTCTTTATAAATTTAATGCTAATTTTGTTAATGCTAAATGATGATTTTTTTCCAAAAGGGAAAACAATATTTTAAATAGTTTTCTCCAGTTAAGATTCTCTTATTTGAACTCATAAGAGTTCATATTCAAGTACATTCCTTGGCTGGTCTACTGGGCCTCAACACCAAATGTGAGAGCTTGTCCTTATTATTGGTTTTTGTGTTCTCGGTGTGATGATGCAGAATCTAATCGGATTACCTGGGCAGATCCTGAGGATATTTCGTGCCTTTTCCCTGCTCTGTGGCATTTATCTGTTTGGGTTAGGTAAGTTGTAAAGAAATGCCTGTTTTCTTATGAAGCATTACAGATTGTCTAGCCCTAGGCAGGTTTTTGCTCCAGTTCATTGGTTATTTCTATCATGGTTTAATCTTACAAGTTTTAGGTAGAAAAAATATATTCAAGGGTTTCCTTCACTTAGTTTTATGAAATATTTATGTAATATAAACTCTCTTTAAAGGAGAGAAAATATAGTTTGAGAGGTTAAAACGAAAAATAGTTTGAAGCTGTTTTCCTGATTGTTTCATACTGTCTTGAAGCAAGTTTGTAACTAGGGGGTTTTTTTTCATTAGTTTGGATAAAAGTGATTCTTTTGTCCTCTCCATCCATCATACCCCCTACATCTCACCAGTGTAGTACCACAGTGCTGAAGAGTGGTTCTGAAGTAAATTGGCAAATTTTTAGTCTAGGTCATTGCCTCCTCAATATCCACTGCAGATTCGTTGCGTTTTCTGCAGAACTGTCATTTTACTTACGGCCTTGGACAGTTACCAGGGCGCTCAGTTATGACTGGAAGGAGAAAAACAAACAAACAAACAAACAAAACCCCAACAACTATCTGCAACAAGATAGAACTTTTCTTTTTTAACAGAAATGATAATGCCAAGCATTTCTGGACATTTCCATCACTGCTATCTGCCATACTCACAGTTCTAGGTTGTTACAGTGATCCAATATTTAGTGAATATTAGTCCACTTTGGGAATATAATTGTGGCAGTCCATAATGCCATTTGCTATTATTTAGTTTCATATTTTTTCCGGACACACCTCATGTGAAATAAGTGCCATGACTGAACTGAGCATCACACTTAAGATTCGGGGTCTATTTCTTGATCTTTCGCCAAATTGTGAGTCGCTATTCCTCTCTACAGAAATCTGTATTACAAAATGCTTGTTCACTTTTGTGAACTGTTGTGAGATCCGTGAGTGCACTACTCACATTTTTTTAATACTGATAATTTAGACTTCTCTTCCAATCTCTGCTGTGGGACTATAGAGTATCTTCTTTTTTTTTTTTTCTTGATTTACATTTCACTAATAAGTGCTGCAAGATTATTCCAAGCACAGTGCTTCTGGGTACTGAACGTAACCAAGTGCGTTTCTCAACATGCCTTCAAACTGGGACCGTAACTTCTGGCTGTGGAGCTCTTCTCTCTGCCTTGTATTTCTTGTATGTAACAGATGTTGCAGTTACTGTCACTTGGGATTTTGCTTTCCTTTTAAGTTGGATTAATGATGTCAAATTGAAGAAGAATTTATTTTTATGGCATGAAGGGCCAAAAAAAACCCTAATTAGCATATGTCACTTTTGTTTGTGGTCCCAGTTATCTGTGCTGGATGGTTCAGTGGCCCTGAGTCAGTCAGTCTCAACACTCTGGGAGATGGAGTGTTTCTACAGCCCATTGCCACCCAAGCAGGACTTTATGTGTGAACTTTGAGCGTTTCAGTTTTTCCAAAAAGTCTCTTAAAATTATTACAATTATATTAAAGTTTAAAAGAAACAGAAATCAGATGCTGGCAGAGAATAACCATCACTTTATTCTTATGTTAGACTTATACTATTGTTTTTGATGACCAGCGACTGTTCAGATCCCTATAGGTGGTTCAGACAGAACCAGAAAGCCGCAGTGGTGTCATGGTGTTTGGGCACTCCTGTATAGGGAGCCTAGGATGGATTCCCATTGCTGACTTCTTCAGTCCGAGGACATGCCTGTCAATGGTGAGAGGTTCGTGGATTGTTCAGTAGCAATTCATTGGACTGTAAGAAGGCTGATCAGTGCCATTTTTTCTGCAGCATAAAAATTGCAGGCCCATTTTCATGGATAGCAATGCTAGAGCTCAATGCCTTTTCCCTGGAGGAGGACAAACAAAAGGAAATCTGTACCAAGTATCTAGTGATCTAAGAAGAGATCAAAGAGTGATAGTGTTACAATTACCAATGATGAAATGCACACTTGTGCGCATTGCTCAGTACTATAGCAGGCATTCATTTAAGGGGAGTTTTTTTGCAGCATACAGCATTGAAAACACATGTCTAATAGGTGCATTCATTTTAATATGCTCATTCATTGAGCAGGCCTGATTAATTAGTGCGTGTCACCATCTGGTACTTACTGAGACTATTCATTTTTAAAATGTTGAAATTGTAGGGAATGTTGCACACCAATTAAGTTCCTTTTAATTGGATTATGTTAGTATAAAGTATTACTGGAGAAGGCCTTCATTGTGATTCAGCCAGCATGCATCTAAAGGAGACCCGCCAGCCTGAAATTACTTAGAACAAAGGGAAAATGCCTGAAATGCGTGTTTATTACTATCTTTGTGCACTCCCCAAAGATGATGTCAACAAATAAGAGCCACAAAAATACTTCTGCATTTCAATGCAAAGTTCAGCTCCCTGACATGAGGAGATCTCAGCTGATTACTTCATTTTTGCACTGCAACTCTGAATCTGTCATCGTCTCCCTCTGACCTGGAAGATGAAATATGCTTTTGTGTCTGTTTGATGGCAACTTAACAGGGTCAGGCTGAGCCCTCCTGCGTGCAGTTGTGTATCTGCTGAAATGAGGAGTATTATTGTCATTTACACAGAGTGATTCGGCCTTTAAAGCTGATAAACCATCTGAGCTGACTCAACCGTTTAGTGAAGTATCACGATCTGCTGGCTGCAGCACCACAGCAGAAGCAGAACTTGTCTGTCTGTACTTGTTCCTGTCACTGACTCACTTGGTGAATTTTAGTTACTTAACGTCACTGCACTGCAGCGTTTCCGTGTATAAATTGCGAATAGTTAAGTTTACCAACTTACATAAAAGGCTTTGAGATGAAATGCACAGTGGTGATATCACATATTTACTGTTAATGCTTTTTTTAGAAGCCTAATGCCGGTTTGTAGTTAACATCTGAGGTTGTTATTGCTTTGATTTTGTGGAGATTGAGTATCTTCAACTAAGTTCTGTCATCCAAACTACTCGTTTCAGAAGATCCAGGAGCTGTGCGGAGTAGACATTCCCTCCCATTCCTCAGCAGTTAGGTGGGCTGTCAGGGAAGCTGGGAAGTTATGGAAGAAAAGCTATGTAATGGCTAGCAGCTTAAGAGATCTGATGTGTGACTGCCTGGATCTCTTGTTAACCTCTATTTTAGAGAGTAGGATAAAAGTCTAGAAATGAACTACAGCAGGATATTTTTTTCTTGTTGTATTTGTGTGTGCTTTCATTACTGTCACTGGACTCTGCTGCCCCCTACCAAGTTGCAGCTGCTGTTAACAGCAATGGAAGCAATAGCCTGAACATGTGAGGAATGTTTTACATTTTTTAATACTGAAAGAAAAGTTCATTTCTGTTATCACTCATAATCACTCTCATGATAATTATCACTCATAATAGGATATCTGTAGTTGAAACAGTCAATGTATTTTCTTTAAAGGGAGAGGAAAACATCAGAAAAATCACTATTAGTTTTACAGCAGTGAGGAAACTGCCTGAATTTTTTTTAAAAATGCAGATACTTCTTTAGATGTATAAAGGTCACTATGAATTTAATTTGCAACAGAGTAAGAGTGCTTCTGATTCAAAGTATGGAAGTAGCACAGTGTTGGAATTCTTTTGCTTGTTTTCTAAAGATACATTTCCTCTTGTTTGAGGGTGCATGTTTCCTTTGTTCCAGCTGCAGGCAATGTTAAAGCATGCTCCAGGGACTGTCATCCTGCAGGAGCACAAGCCCACTGGAAACCCAGATGTAGTTCATAAACTGGAGAAGTCGGTGGCTATGGTCCGTTCCACAGACTGTGTCAAAAATCATATTAGAGAGTGTGGTTGTGTTTAAACCATTTCCATTAGGTGTTGAAGAGCAAAAAAATCTATACACGTCTTAGGTATTTTCTGTGGACAAGTTGTGTGTCTGCATTTACACAGACACATCAACATGTATTTTATTTTCAAGCTGAATTGCTGCAGGTGGTACTCCTGGGACACGGGATGTATGTTTGCACAGAGCTATGACCATGCTGTCGATTTTACTCTGACTGGAGTGCTGTGTTGTGGCTCTGCTATGGTTCCTGTAGTTTGCATTCATACGTTGAGTGTAGTGCTCATTTGGGTTAGAGGAAAACTGCCTAGTATCAGTGTATTGGAGCAAATGAGAGTGAGTACAGCCCGTGGTAAAACATAAAACTGTAGGCATCTGAAAGCGTGCAATGGAGTGCTTTCCCATTTGTACCCCAACGTTCCTAGCAGAAAATGCTTAGTCTGGAAGGCCATAAAGCTGTCTGGTTTGTGATAGGATTCTAGAGCAAGTGCAGTTTACACAGTTTTAGAGAAATAATATCACCCAGTTAAATCTTATAAAACACACACATATGCACTAAGCCTTTTGTTTGAATTGTTTGGTCAGAGGTTTTATGTAATGGAGAAATACATTTTCCAAGAAAACATTTAGTTTAGATTCCTATTAGTGTAACTTTACTCCCTTTATTTGTTAAATACATGAAAAAGAGCTAACCAGAGTATAAAACTCGTGTGTGTGTGCACACTCTCTCTCTCTGATTTTAGGAGAATTATTTCTTAATGTAATTTTTCTGCTTACAAGATATGGGCTTGCAAAGTGTTGAAACAACAAATCTTGGCAGAGATCAAAAAAACACAAAAGATATTTTACTCTGTATATAGAAAACAAAGGCTGAAAGTTTGGGCAGATCTCTATCTGGCAGACTTTCTATCTCTTAGGTCATACAGAGAAAGCTTTTGGCACTGACTTTTTGGCAAAAAGCTTTGTCTGGAAACATATTTAGTCAGCGTATGAAATATGATAGCCCTGGTACCATGAATGTGTCTGAAGATACTCTAATAGAGTTAGACTTCAGCCCCATCTGGTGTTGGATCAGGATTGTTATATTAGAGTTTTCCAGCATAGTACAGCCCTTTGCCAAAACACAGAGCAGTACGTGAGGAGACTGACAAATTCATACAAGTGTCAGTTTTACTAATGGTTTCTATTGTTTGCTACACGGATGAAAACCAGTTGTGCCTGTGGTGAATTCCAGCATAGCAGTCCTGCTGCTGAGTTACTAACCACGGGCTCTAGAGAGCTGCGTCTTTAACTGAATGGCTTTATTAATACCCTTTCAGTGTACCTCTGTGATCAGCAAGTATACTTCCACCTGAAACCTGTAAGAATATAAAATTATTGATTTTCAATGCCTGTGTTTGCAGAAGTTGTGGTGGTCATACAGATTCTTTTACCTCAGTAAAATGTCTCCAATAATTTGAGTTATGCAACAGTGATGAAGAGACCAGACTTGTGAATATGGCTTAGAAGGCTTAAGTTCTTCAGGCAGTAATTCACGAAACTCTCAAATTGTGGATACTCCAATGACTGTAAAGCCCAGGAGATGCATGTTTGCTTTTTATTTAAGGCTGATCATTTCAGGAAATAAAAAGGTTCACTCTGAAAGAGATTTTTCACTTGTTATTTTTGGAGGGGTTAGGTAGAAAAGCAACATGTGAAACAAAACAGGGACTAAAAATCCATAGCTTTGTTTTGAGACAAGAAGAATGGTTTATTGCCACTATTGTAAGCTAAAGCAGTGACTTTCTGGAAAGGTTTCCCCAGCATTTTTATCAGACTTTGCCAGGATAACCATCCAGCCTGCTCTTTCAACCAAAATACCTGTCCAGTTATATTTTGATGAAAAAAATGCTAAAATGGCAGTGTTTGGAATCGCTTGAACATATTTTGTTGCTTAAGCTGAGCTCATTCACATTCAAAGCTAAAACAAATTACCTCGATTGCGTTTAGGGGAGTAAACGTACTCTTACTTTCCTGTCTCATGTTTAAGTAGTTATGTTGAAAGCAATGTGTGCTAATCTTCAGTTTTATATCCTCTTCCTAGCATTTGTTTTATTGGGCAAAATTAAAGGTCAATGGTCCTGAACTAGTCAAGAGAATTACTCTAAATTCTCAGTCATTGCCATTACTGTCTTTCTCTGCTTTCAGTAATACAGGGCTTAGCTGCCAAAGTTTTTATTCTTTATGTATGAGAAGAATGATAGTTGCAACTTTTTTTGCATTTCAGTTACACAGGCTCACAAATTTAGGTAAAAAGAGCTAAGACATCAGTAAAAGGCTACTTATTCCAAGTTGTTTATAGAATGGAAAATATAAGTATAATGATCAACCTGTTTTTTCCCCCTTCTTATCCTCATTCTCTTTTGTGTTTCAGAATGATCACTGCTCAAAACAGTAGCCATACTAAGTGGACAGAGTGGAAACATATGGATGAAATTCTTACCATGCACTGAACAGCACAGCATCAAGCGCAAAGCTCTGGGAAAATGTCTGCTTGCAACACTTTCACTGAACACGTCTGGAAACCTGGTGAATGTAAAAACTGCTTCAAGCCCAAAAGCTTGCATCAGTTACCCCCAGTATCGGAAAAAAAAACCCTCTCACATGGAAACCTGAAATCCAATGCAAACCAAAGTAACAGCCATCGTGGGAGAAATACAGGAAACTTCCGACCACCTGTGGCAAAGAAACCCACTATAGCTGTGAAACCCACCATGATGGTAGTAGATGGGCAGGGTGTATGTGGCGAAATCAGCACACCGGATCATTGTGAGAATAAATCAGTGCCTGTAGGTTGGAACCGAAACAAAGCTGTCTTGAACAAAAAACCACTGAACAATAATAATGAAGATGAAATTGAAGGTTATAGCCATGTTCATAGGCCTTACGGCAACAATGATGGTGTAGGTAAGATACCAAATAACAATAATAATGGACTGACAGAAGTCTTGAAGGAGATTGCGGGTTTGGATGCCACACCTCAGCTAACTGGAAATGAAATGAACTCAAGAGAAACCTTCCTGGGAAGAATAAATAATTGTTATAAGAGATCATTAGAAAGAAAGATCCCTCCAAGCTGCATGATGGGTGGAATGAAGGATTCACACAGTAAGCATGTTATTCTGAGTGGAAGCACTGAAGTAATAAGTAATGAAGGTGGACGTTTCTGTTACCCGGAGTTCTCTAGTGGAGATGAGAGTGAGGATGACGCGTTTTTTGGCAGCATGCAAGAAGAGCATGAGAGCTGGGATGAAAGTGATGAAGAGTTGCTAGCAATGGAAATTCGTATGAGGGGCCAACCTCGCTTTGCTAATTTTAGAGCTAACACCCTATCTCCTGTTCAGTTCTGTGTTGACAAAAAATGGAATACTGTGCCCCTTAGAAACAAGTCTCTCCAGCGGATCTGTGCAGTAGATTATGATGACAGTTACGATGAAATTTTAAATGGTTACGGGGAAGAGACTGTGATTCTTTATGGGCAAGAGAGCATGCAGAGCATGGTATCTTCTGATTCTACATCTCCTGATTCATCTTTGACAGAAGAGTCTCGTTCTGGAACAACTAGCAGTTCTTCCCAGAAGCTCTGTAATGGAGGGTTATCTCCTAGTACTCCTCAGGACCTCAAATTGATTGAACCAGAATATGAAAGTCTTTGTGATAATCAACAAGTGAAGGATGTGTCAAAAGCTCCCAGAAATGTTCCCAAAAGTCTGGAAACTCACAAGGCAGTCCTTGCGCTTCGGTTAGAAGAGAAGGATGGCAAAATTGCTGTGCAGACTGATAAGCAAGAGAATAAAAGTTCTTCAGATGTTGCTGGTCAAGCTGTAACTATTAATTTGGTGCCTGTGGAAGAGCAAGCTAAACCTTACAGGGTGGTGAATATGGAACAACCAGTCTGCAAGCCATATACCATAGTAGATGTATCAGCTGCCATGACCACTGAATGTAAGGAGAACCAGACTGAAACCTCAGAAACCAAAAATACATCATCTAACCCGAGCTCACCAGTAACTCCCGGCACGCCTGTTACATCCTCTGCAGCATCACCTGTACGAGTAAATACTAATCTGAAAAAATCCAGTGCAATCAGATATCAAGAAGTGTGGACTTCTAGTACGAGCCCAAGACAGAAGATACCAAAGGTGGAGTTAATTGCTAACAGCTCTGGACCTTCTGTTCCTCCCAGGAAGACAAGCCACAAATCAGCTCCTACTTCACCTACAGCTACAAACATTTCTTCAAAAACTATTCCAGTTAAATCTCCCAATTTATCTGAGATAAAATTCAACAGCTACAATAATGCTGGCATGCCACCTTTTCCTATTATCATTCATGATGAGCCCACTTACGCTAAGAGTTCCAAAAATGCTATTAAAGTTCCTATTGTAATCAATCCAAATGCATATGATAACCTGGCTATCTATAAAAGTTTTCTAGGGACCAGCGGAGAGCTATCCATCAAAGATAAAACTACTAGTGTAATAAGCCACACGTATGAAGAAATAGAAACAGAAAGCAAAATGTCTGAAGCCATAGGAAGTAAACCCACTGAATGTTCCCAAGCGAAGGGGGTGACTAATAGCTCTGAATGCAGGCTGGGTTCTGTGGCTCAAAAGGTCCAAGAGTTTAATAGCTGTCTCAGTAAAAGTCAGATATCACCACAGAGAAGTCATAGTTCTGACCACAGCTCCCCATCGAGAGTTCAAAAGACAACACAAGAGCCTGCAGCAAAAATAGACGTAACACCAGAGGCTTCTGTTGGCAGCAGCAGCAGTGGTAGAGAGAACGCGAGCACAGTGCTTTCACAGATTGTGGCTTCTATCCAGCCTCCGCAGTCTCCTCCAGAAACGCCTCAGTCTGGGCCCAAGTCTTGTAGTGTAGAGGAACTGTATTCCTTACCCCCTGATGCAGATGCTACTAAAAACACCCTGGTACGACCCAAATCTCTGTTTACGTCGCAGTCTGAAATAGAGTCATCCAAGACGGTGGAAAACACTGCCGTTAAAATGCAGAAAGATTCACTTTCACAGCCGGTTGCCACTCACTCTCCAAAGCCAGTGAGAGCCACGCCAAATACCACAAGTCCCAAAACAGAGCAAGCGCCACCGTTTCCTCCTCCGCGGTCCACTTCGTCACCCTATCATGCAAGTAACTTGTTGCAAAGACATTTCAGCAATTGGACCAAACCAAACAGTCCCACCAGGTCGACAGAGGCTGAGTCAATCCTTCATTCAGAAGGTCGGCGAGCTGCTGATGCGAAACCCAAACGCTGGATATCGTTTAAGAGCTTCTTCCGCCGCAGGAAAACCGACGATGAGGAAGACAAAGAGAAAGAAAAAGAGAAAGGAAAATTGGTGGGTCTTGATGGAACTGTCATACATATGCTCCCCCCTCCTCCAGTTCAACGTCATCACTGGTTCAGTGAGGCCAAGTCAGACTCCAGTGAGAAGCCGTCGATTGTTTTCATGTATAGATGTGACCCGGCACAACCTGAACCAAAGGCTGATCTTCAGAACAAGAGTGGAGTGGAGTCTGCTATCGCAGATGCACTAGCAAAAGACAAAGGAGAAACACAGGAAAAGTCTCCAGAGAGCTCTGAACAGAAAATAGAGAGTCATTCATCACCAGCACCAATTCCCAAGAAAATCCCCAGGTATTATAATCAGCTTATCTTTTTTAGTCACTTAGTCATGAACTATCCTGTACGTACTGCTGAAAAGGGGAGAAATTAAGGAGTTTTGTTACATTAAGTGTAATTTTTTCAAAGTATATTTGTTTTAGGTAACTTAAAGCATAATTTTAAAACCTTTGTGTTATACTGGATATTAGAAAAGATTAAAAAAAGTCACTAGAAACAGCACCTGATATTTGGAGTTTGCATTGCAGGTTCACTAATCTCTCATAATAGACATGTTACATTGAATTAGATACATTTTCTGGAATTTCTAATTTATGCTATAGGTGACTAAAGAATTTCTCCACAGAAACAGAAGGAAACTATCAAAAAAGTATAATAGAAATTAAAAGATCTGTGACTCATAAAAGGTGGTATGTTAACTTTATCTCACATACCTAAGAATACAAAGGATGCTAATGAACTTGATGCTACACTGCAACATCACTGCAGCACTCCCAAAATAAACCATATAAAAAGTAAAAATAGAATTAGATTATCTGTAAAATAATCTATCTTTAGCGATTAATATACTTTGTCCCCTAACAGTATTGGATTCAGTAGAGCTGGTCACTCCATTTCTGCCTGACAATTTTGTTCAGTGATTTAATTTTTGATTTTTTTTAAAACCAGAATTTACTGATTCATTGTTTCAATTTCTGAAAGTAAAATTTCTGAAGTGAAAGTATTTGGTTCATGGTAGTTGAACATTTTAGGTCTGTCTCTTGGTTTAGGTCTGTTCTCTTATCAAGGTTACCCATGCTTTGTTGGTTGTCTCTGAACACAAAGAACGGTGTTTAGTTCCAGATAGGAACATACCACTGAGTTCCTATAGCTCATGACAGTGCATAACCTAAGAGGGCTGCAGACATTTGTTGCAGTTGGTCACGTGGGCATAGTGAGTATAGACAGTGAGTATAGACCACAGCTCTGGATGTATTAGAATATGTCTTCCAATGTTATTATACAAACCAATTCAAAAATAGCTTCAAACTTGCATTATTGAGTTCATTATAACAACAATTAGTGGTAGGAAATGTAAAATTTTGTAATCTTTGAGCTATGTGTGAGCCTCAAAAAATGTATCATGGCAGTGTTCTTTGTTTTTCTTTCTCCATTGTCTATACAAGAAAGTTGCAGTGATTTTTAGTTAAATGGCTTTAAAGTTGACTTAAACTAACAGAAATCTGTGTGAGCATAGTTTGAGTTTACCATAAACTGATTGCTGTTTGTCTTAAAGTAAAATAACTATGTCTTAAACTAACCAAGAGTGACCATTTGCATCAAGTGTAATTAAATCACTTTTATATCTTATGTTGGGAACACTGCATTTTCTTGAAGATCAGGACTACTTTTCAGACTTGTTTGCCTTTTGTCAGATGTGGACAGCTTTGGGTTTTGTAATGTAAGGTGGTGATAGGGTTTGTCATAGTATGATATGAAGCTGGTTTCTGTAGATATCCGTTCTAACCAATTGCCCCAAATATAAGATAGGATGGTGTCCAAAATCTTAGTGTGCTGTCTGTTTCTGCAGAGGTAGATGAATCGTAATCTCAGGGTCAAGAGTTTCATTTAGAAAAAATTTTTTTAAAGTATATGAAAATTAAAAAATAGGATTTTTTAAAAAATCCCTGTACAAATTGTGGGTGTGAGTTTCAGAAACATTAAGCACTTTCACAAAGTATTAAAGTCAGTAGGAGCTGTAAGCACTCAGCATCTCTGTAAGATGTACAGTACCACAATAATCCAGGGGGGGGCAGTGACAAAAGGGAGTGTCCTTGCATTTACAGTGCATATTACAGTTTAAGGCAGAAGACAGTGGGGAATGCACCCAGGGCTAGAATAACCCTTGATAGGAGTCGAGTCTCTCTAGACTTACCCTAAATGAAATGGGGAGAAGTAGAAAGTTTAGAGAGCAACTTAAAGAATTGGAGAAGCCTGTACTCTCCACCCCACTTTAGAGGAACCCATTTTTTCTGTTATCTCCTGGGGAACCTAGAGAAAATGAGGTTGTACCAACATTATTTGGTTTCTTAGCAGCATTACCAAATACACTGCCATCATCAGCAGATTCACTTGCTCCCACCTCCTTAGTGACCCACTCTGGTGCTGGCAAAGCAGTTCATGTGGTCGCCTGTGGGGAACCAGACGGGAAGTGATCCAAGTGTAAAATAACTTTGCAGTTATTTTTCAGCCAGATCAATTCGCTCATCTGACGGGGGGAACAGTCAGGAAGGAACAGCTGCTTATCTCGATGGTAAAAGGGCAATTAATGGCTGCAGTCATAGTGGGCACTTGTTCTTAGGCTACCCTAGAGATGGTGCTATTATAATTTTTTATATTTTTGCACTGTTACTGGAATACCTTCTGCCCTTACTATTGAAGGCAATTGGTTATTCTGTTGTCTCATTCACTTATTCCAAAAAGTATGTTTACTCTTTATTTTTCTGCAAGTCATGATGATACCAGCTAAAATTATATCTTGCAGTTTTCCCGGGTGAAAATTGGCATTTTCCAAATGTTAGAATTGGAATTTCTTCTTTCTAACAATATTGTTTTATGTTTTCTACAAATTTCAAAGAAAATACACTGAAGTGCTGAGAAACACATTGTGGGAACACTGGACAGTGGATATCTTTATCCTTCAGGAGTTATATTTAATTACCTTGATGCAATTTGATGCCTCAAGTTATTTTGGTTTTTACTTAATTTTTGTTAAAGAGACCAAGTGAAACCTTATAATGCCAAAAAATGAAGGGGTTTTTTGTTTGTTTAAGGATTTTGGCTTTTGTTTTTAATATCTCAGTGGGTGAGAATCAGGATTGTCAACTTCCATTTTGGCACAAGCAGGAAACATAACAGACAAGAGGCTATATTTGTTTTGTGTTAACTCTTCAGGTATTAGTAAGAGATTAGTGTTAATTCAGGCTAAAATATGTGCATGGAAAAGATGTTTAAAAACTTCAGTTAAACTTGCAAAGACTTAACTTTCCTAACTCAGGTTAGGTGATGCTTTCCTAGCTCAAAATGCCAACGACAGTAAGCTCACTGAAAAACTGAACTGATGATCCAGAAAATAAACAAGTTTTTAAATGTCAGATTACTGGCAGGAGGTCTGGAAATCAAATTAAATTAAGATAGAATATTTCCTTCCTTTGCAATGAATTACAAGGCTGCTAAAGATGATAACATAACTACAAAACAGGGCTGAAAGTATTTAAAGTTATCACTAGAAAGGTCAGTTTTTCCCTTTGAACAACACTTGCAAAATACTCAGTTCTTTGCAAAGCTGAAAACTATCTCTCTGTTATACAAAAGAACTTGCTTTTGTTTCATCCATGTGATTGTTTCTTTCTGTTTGATGCCAGGATGGTGGTTCAAAAGGAGCTAGCAAATACTAATGTATTTAATTTACCCAAAATTTGTAGATAAATTAATTTTTGTTAAAAATCAGCATTCACATCAGCTTTTATCATTAACTGGAATGAATATCAGGTGTTCTTAGAACACCTGTAGTTCATGATGCAGCAGTTGTTCTCAGGCAAAACCTAAAACTGACCTCTAAAAAGAGAACATGATATTTTTGGCCCAAGTCTCTGTAATTGATGAAGGTGGTACAGCACAGTGTGGAGTCCACTCAGAAGTTTAAAAAAGAAGATTCTTCAAAGGCTTTGTTATCTAGTGGAGTTTCAGAAGATAAAGGTTTTTCTTCTTCATTGAAAGATCACTGCTTATACCCAGTAGCAGCTTTTTAAATTGAGACATTTCCTGAAAGAAAACTGCAGCACAGCCTTCTGATTCTTCCTTTCCTATCTTCATAAACCACATCAGAGCTGAACTACAACCTCATTCAGCACTGGTTTAGATGGCAGTGCCTTTGTAAATCAAGATACAACTGATTTGTGCACAGCCATTTCCATTTCAGTTATGTGTTAAACTGAATAGTTTCCTTTCATAGCTACAAGTCAGCCATAACTTTCCTTTATAGGATCTTTGGGCCAGTCTTGGATGAACTAAAATAAAACTGTATGTTTACTGAAATACTTCCTTCAAGTAGTGAGGTCTAGATATTCATTCCATTCTGCTTTAGATAAGATAGCCTTTCTTCATAGCTAAAGTTGGGATTACCAATCCAATTCCTAAAATGGTGTTAGTCAAAGGGAGTTGAGCTCACAGTCGACAGATATGAGTTCCATTGTTCACATTTGCAGAACATCACTATCCTGTTGTATCTTGCTTCCAAAAGGAGTGAAATTCTTACACATATTTTAAAGTTTTGGTTTGAATTATTTTCTTAAAAGCCATGCTTCTCCATTGCAGTTACACACTACATCATCAATTGGTGTTCTTTTAAGGCTATTTTTTGTTAAAATAGCCCCTTGGCATTTCACTGGACACTTTCATGGGCTCTGTACTTACAAGAGGACATAGATATCAAAGTTTTTGGAAATGTCTTGTTATCCTTCAAATCTTACTCCAGTGCCACACTCACAAGTACAAATAGTTCACCTTGAGTAACTTCCAGCCAGACTGTTGCTCCTAAAATTAGCATAAATGTCAATGACAGATGAGAATCTTTTAGAAAACTGGCCAAAAACTTGCCCAGTTCTGTCCTGCCATGGAAATGCCTCAGTAGTGTAAGTGATCCTCAAATGCTTTTTGTTGTGCTGATTGCCTTGAGGTTGCTGATGACTTTTCAACGCTTTGCTTTAAATTACAGTAAGACAAACCTGACCTCAAAAATCTGAGTTAGGCATTGAATTTCCACAATACAGGCAATGGAGAAAGACAATTCCAATGAGGTCAGTTAGAGCATCAAGACTTAAAAGGCCCCGAATGGGTTATTTCTTCAACGGGTTTTTTTTAGTATTTTCTGTTATGCCACTAACTGTTAAGGAAAAAAATAGAGGTGACTCTGGGGCTAGGGCTTTACCAAAGTGCACATCGTCTGTGGTGTGGACCTCAAGAACCTGGACAGTGTAGGGAATGAAGCTTACACGTAGGCTTTCTTGATTCAGTGGGACAGGAGCCATGAAATTACTCTTTGAGTGCTCTGTATATCTAGAGGGATTAAGAATGCTCTGACAAGTTACTCAGTAAAAACAACTGGAATCATTGTTTTTCAAAAACATAGTCATATGTTAAGATCAGGATCACATCCACAGACAGGCAGGAATAACCACCACTGCCACATTCCACTTTCTCGTTGTCATTGATCCAATCCTGCAGATTCCACAGCTGCTTCAGGAACTACTTGAGAAGAGAACAAAATCTTTTAAATCACAGGAGGGTTCTGTTTAAAACAAAGTCCTTCCCAGTTTAAAGGACCTCTTGTATAAGTCTTAAGGTGAATCCAAAACCTTTTAAGTGTAGCTTGCATAAATTGGTGAGGAGAATTCAAGCTGAAAATTCTTGCTTGAGCAAGTCTACTGAAATGGGAGAAATCCTTACCTTGAAAAGTTCAGGTGGAACTGTCAACTTTCCCTTCTCACCAAATCTATCTTGATTTGCTTTTTTCTAGATATCAGCAAGGTTTACTTAACAGTGTCCAACAGTGCTTTTAAGACCATTAACCATCTATCTTACCCTATTTTGTCAATGAGGAACTTTTGTGAGATTTTTCTCTTGAATATCTCTATGCTAACAGAATTGGAAATGATACATGTTCATTAAGCAAGAAGTTTGGTAACATTTTATGTGAAGATTTGTAAACACCAAGGGCTGTTAAAGAACAAAGTAGAAGGGATTTTACCATTTATTATTTTATAAATTTAGTTTAAGAAATGGTAAATCGTGTTTAATTGTCCTTAACTCCTCTAATACAGTCTGTAAAATGGAAAGACTGAGAACTTAAAATGGATAAAGAAAAATGTCTTTTTTATAATGCACAGTCTATCTGTGGAACTCATTGCCATTAAGTTTTGCTGACACTAAAGAGATTAGCAGGATGTCTTTACTGGATTATCAAATGTATTCCCTTTATCCATGCAAGCATCACATTACACAAGATTTTAAAAGAAAAAGAAATATAAATTTTTATGCTTCAGGACTAAGCCAACTTATAAATAGTAAGAATTAGGAATAAACTTTATAGCTTAGTTATTTCAGATTGTCATTTGAGAAGTTTCTTTCACTTTCCTCTTAAGTGACTGTTTCTGGCTAATGGTGGTAATAAGGAACGGAACTGCATGAGCCCCACTGCAATGGCTTTTCTGTACCCATAACATCTTCTGAAACCTGGGCATTGATCATCTTTGCTCAGTGTTTTGCAGAAATAAAGTGGTCCATGTTCTGAGTAGAAGTTCCTTTGTAAGGTGGCCTTTGACTGCCCTCAAGCCATTAACCTCTCTGCATTTTTCCTCAAGGATTATTCAGTCAATTTAGACTTTATATTAGCTTTATTGGCTTAAACGTGTAGGGCCTGAGGGGATCTCAAAGGGATCTCTTTGAAACTAAATATATCTACAAGTTACACAGATATTTATTTTTTTGTGTAAAACTAAGTCATCTTCCTTGTTGGACTCTCTTCTCAAACTGTATGACTACCACTGATTATTGCTTTGCTGATGTCCACTCGGGGAGATCAGGGTCTCAGCTGGGTCTAAGGCCACATCAGCTTCTCTCCATGTTTCTGTCACTGTTTTTCACCACTTGGATTTATGTGCTGTCTTACACAGAACTGTTCTCCCTCAGCTTGACCTCTAGATCTGACCCGAATTCAGGAATGCACTCTCAGAATCACTTCTTGTAAGCAACTTACAATTGTTTCCACTTTATCTCCCTCGTATTCATTGCTGTTTATTAATCATTCTGAGAAGGCATGCTCTGAATAGAGGAAAATACAGGTCACACAATAGCTGATTCCACTGTCCTTACAAAAATGAACACTACACAGGCTGCTTTCTGGATTCTCACTGTTCCCAAAAAGACCAAGGCAAGTTAAACCGCATCATCTTTTGGCTATCCTCCAAAAATTATGAAGAAGAGCTTGAGGAAAGAAGTTAGGGGCATTTGTCCCTGCAGGAAAAACACTTTTAAAGCAATTTTGAGTTTGGGCACATATGAATGACAAGTATGTGAATTCAGTGGGATGTTATCTGAAGGACAGTCATTTTTATGGCAAGGTTTTTTGCTGCACGTAATCTCAGCTTTTTAGGAAAACAAACGTGTGTTCTCTGTGTGCAAAGGGCTGCTCCCTCCATTAACTGAGTAGTTGTTTCAGCCACACGTGCCCGAGGAGCAGAAATCTCTCCGGTAGTTCATTTCTTATGAAGTTTGTTTTTGAAATGAAAAAGGGAAAAGAAAAAGGCTTGGACAGAGGAGGCTGCGCCCACTATGGTAAAAGCTAAATCTGGGCTCTTATGCAAGGCATCAAAGAATCCATCCTGGCAAAATATGTATAAATATCCCAAATAAGGAGAGAGCTTTAAGTATCACTTGCTATCAACAAGTAGACACAAAGTTACCAGGCTTTAATGGTTCTCATTTCAGAGCTGTTTATCAGCTGCTCTACTTTTCTCAAAAACTAGGTTTTTTTAACTGTTTAGACTATTTCATGAGGCAAAAGCAACTGGGAATTTGGTTCTTGTAGCTTACGGAGTGAGGAAGTTTTCGCCTTTTGTTCCTTCTGTGTTCTGTCGGGTTGGCATTTTGCTCGATGAGTCACTGCACTGCGTACGTAGGCTTGATCTGTCCATCTTCACTGTTAAGATACAGGGAAGCATTTCCCCACAGATTTCATGGCCTGACATCTAATTGCTGTGCTTTCAAATGTGTTCGATTCAGACTCTAAAACTGGTTGGAATACAGATTTGAGATATTCACTTACTTTTAACAGTAGGTCAGTCTAAGTTCCTAAAACTCCTCTTGAAATTTGAACCTGCTTTTCCTTAACTAATTATCATGACTAAGACCATAGTTGTCATACCAAAACAGTGATGTAGTAGGCAGTGAACTATTTTTCATCCACGAAGGCAGTGGAAGAGTTAAGAAGGCAGGGCTGTAACTGACTGGTTGCCTGGGGCGCTTTGGCAAGTCCGTGGGACCAACCCCCTAAGGTAAACATTAAGGTGCAGTAGGTGTATCACTCTGTGCAGAGTTCAGCCCTGTTGCTTACAGCTTGCACAACTTGTAGCACATCAGAACACTGTGGAATCAATGGCTCGCCAGAGTTTCAAGACATGATTAAAAGACTCAAGAAGGCCCTGAAAGAATTTCCTTTAATGGGGAATTGTGTGAGTGAGTACAGTGGGTGAGTTGGTATTTTTTTTCTTTCTTCCCTTCTAGCTGTTGGTTTACTTTGGCAAAATGCTTCTGAGCTGAGGTTTAGTGTATGTGCTTGCATGTGTCTGGTTTGGAGAATGAGTCTGTCCTGTACCTCACCAATCGATACTAAAAAATTACTTTGAGATATGATAATTCCTGGTTTGTGGCAATGACAGACTGTAAAGCTATTAGAACCTATTTCTTCTTAAAGAAAACGGTCTTATTGAGGAATGCAGGTATGTATATGATTTACAGCAACTACAAGTCTTTAGTTTAATTTCTCATCATCTTGAGAGCCTTGTTACTGCTTTAATTTTATGTATGCTTTACTCTGAAATTAGGTTAACTTTTTAATGTGGATACATTTATGACACATGGAATGTTCTTCACACCATTCCTATGCATGGTACTAAAAATGAACAAAAAATTTTATGCTGATTAAAGATTACATCTTTTTGAACTTATGCCATTTTTTCTCTTTTACTAACAAGTTCTAATGAGTTTTGTTTGTATCGGCCTGCAGTTAAAATTCATGAGTCTGAGTAGAAACAGCATGTGCGTGCTGCACCGTACATGGGGTCTTGTGTTATGCAAAGTATTGGCATGTTTTAATCTTTGTAGTCTGGGATTGCTAGGAGATTGTGTATCACGATTTTCAGTATTTTGGCTTTGGCATAGAGAGACATATGCTTATAATTTATGTTAACTCTTTGAGGATGTAATCTCTCTTTCCACTGTAAGGATTTGTATTACAGAAACTCAGCTGCTATGTCTATTTGAAAATGCGTAACTTTTGTTTCTGTTCGTCAGAAGTTATATTAGGTTTTAAATCTTTAGCACAAAAATTAAGTATCTGTACAAATATTGATGTGATCATCTTTTAAAGGAAGTGCCTTACCCCTATCCCTTGTGGAAGTCACAAGTACTTAAAATTCCTGCTGTTCTGTTTGATCAGGCTGTAATAATGAGAACTAGTGAATAGGACATGGGCTCTTGAGATTTGGCCTATAATGAGTATTTGTTTCTGTGAGTGAGAGAACATAAAGGCACAGAAATATTTTTGCTCTGACATGTTTAATGTGGCATATTATAGATAATTGCTGCTACATTTTCAGTAGGATTTGGGTTTTTTTTAATAAACCCAAACATTTTTAATATACATATATATAAAACGTAATTTTTAAATCATGCTGCAATAAATATATCCATGGAAAATGATCGAATCCATGATTTTCACAGTTTTGTGCTGTAAGTCGTCACAGTTTGATTAAAACTTCATAGTTAATACCAAGCACAGAAGAATGTCTTTATGGCCTTTATGGCCTTCTGCAATTGGCCTAATGCAAAGGGATTTTAATCCTGGTTAATTTTATATGGGAAATAGATTACTGCCTTAGATGAGCTGCTAGTCTGTTTCCCAAAGTGTCAGTTCCTACAACCCTACTAGTATATGAAAATGTATCATTAAAGTTTTATTCATTTATTAAGACTTAACAGCCCCCTTGCTATGCCTGGGTATTGTTGATTAAAGCAAAATTGTCTCGACTGGCAAAAAGCACCTTAAACTCTGCTGCTGTCCTATGAGTCCCCCGTGTTTTATGCAGAATCATGCCTGCATACATATGCATACATACATTCACTGTAGTCAGCTGTAAAACATTTTATTAACCCTTTTTGTATGACAGGCATGAACTACTACATGTTACTATTTCAGTCAGAAGTCGTTGTTTCTCATTAAGGAAAATAAATATTGCAGAAAGTTCTTTAAAAAAGGAGGGTGAAAGGACCTTATTTCTTTATCAGTTCATTCCCTTTCCTGAAGGTATTTAATGCCTAATCTGGTATTTTGCCAGTAGGATCTAGTACCCAGCTTTGGTCTCCAGGTGATTTTGTTTTATTTGTTTCAGTCAAGTGCCCGATGATACGACACTGGAGGATTTGTCCCCTCGTGTTCCTAGAGCTGTGTTTGTGAAGCAGGACAATGGTGGCAGTGCCTCAGTCATCCCAGTATCATCTGTCCGTGTCCCACAAGGGGAGGAAGAAAAGGAAGAAGCTTCAAACTCTCCTGACTTAAATCCCTGCAGTGCTACATACAGCAATTTAGGTAAGTGTATTCTCATAGAAGAAAATTTAAGTTAGATCAGATTTTGGATCCCCTTGTAGGCTGTGAAGAACCTGAATGAATGAATGGATGTCCTGAAGGTACTGCACAGCCTATTCAACTATCACTGAATTCCTGACTCATATTAAAAAGATAAACAGATGCAAAGCTTCTCTGGAAGATAAATGAGCCAGACAAATAAGCATTTCCCAATATATAGTATCAATATTACCAGCTTAATTTTCTAAAGCATTTTGATTTGAAGTACTGTGAATTTTGGATACCTACAGCCAGATTTTCTAGAAGAACAAAAATCCCATCTTTATTTATGTTCGAGAATATCTGAATGCATGTTTTTGAGTAACACTCCAATCCTGTAAGCACACCAACCTACTAAGCATTTGGACAAGAGTAAACTGACTGCATTGGGGTGGCTCACAAATACAGAGGTTTGGCATGTCAACACAGGTTTGAGGGATCAAGGACTAAATTTTAAACCCTCAGGTGCATACATTCCTTAGACATTTAGTGATATTGTTGCATTTTTTTTGCTTAAATGTGAATTAATTGTGAACTTATTAGCATGTTTTGCTAATGAAACATTAATTAGGTATTGTTTATAAAGCATAGAGGAAAAACATCCTGCCCAAGAGTGAGACTAACATCTACCAAGAAATTGTAACTTCAAGGAGGAAAACTAAAATATTTTTTTATAGTGGAATTATTCAGAGATCTAATGAATTATTTTCAGTTCGCTGAGGTATACATATGAATCTGTATCTACATATTTTCTATATTTAGGACATATCTACATTACAGATAGAATCCAGGCAGTAGATCTAGCTACATCAGAATATTTATAGCATGGTTAGCCCATGTTCCTAACCAGACTGACATATAAAAGGATCAAGCTATGGTATCACTTAATGTATGAAATATCACTTATTCCTCATGGTGAGATAGCTATTTTTCAGCCAGAGTGCTGAGGCAGTCAGGGGATTACTTGTATTTCACAGCCAAAGTAATGATATTGTGAATCTTCTGTTTAAATCTTTACTCAATTATCTCAATTTTCTTATGTAAGATATTACACCTGATGGCAGCTGCTTCATCATACAGTTAGATGCACTGCTGTGATCTATGGATCTCTGCCCTTTCCAAGCATCTCACAAACTGGGAGTAGTAAACTCATGGGAGATGTAATGAAATACCATTAAACGCTGGAACAGGTTGCCCAGAGAAGTGGAGTCTCCATCTGTGGAGACAGACAAAACCTGCTGGATGTGGTCCTGGACAACCTGCTCCAGGTGACCTTGCCAGAGCAGGGAAGGTTGGACTTGATCATCTCAGGAGTTCCCTTCCGACCTGAATGCTTCTGTGATTCTGCAATCACTTCCCTCGGTCATTGTTTTTGTCAGTGGTGTTCCTGTGTGTGAATCCTCATTTGTAAAACCATATAAAACTGAACCCCTTAGCATTTTATTCAAAATCTTCTTGTCATCCTTGGGTCATTTTCAGATTTGTTGTCACCAAAGTAAATTTTAGGTATGAAAGAGTTAAATGAACTTCTAGGCTTGACTTGGTCTGGTTTGGCAAGCTTGCTGCTTGTTGTTAAAAGCCTTGCCTACCCTAAATGGCACTGAGTTCTCTGGCTGCCACTCAAACTTTTTTCTGATTTATTCGAGCTACCTCACTTTCTAATTCAGATAGCCATCAAGAGATGACTAGGTTGGGATGTAGAACAATTCCTACTTGTTTTCACATCTTACATCACCTAAGCACCAAAATCATATATTTTTTAGAATTAACAAATACTGATGTGTGTAAATGAAAGGCTAAATATGAGACTATGTAATTGTTACATCATATTTGACTTCTGCTTCAACTGCAATTGTATCTACTTACATTTTATAGCTACATACTATAGCTTGTACTTTGTAAAATACATCATGTAAACATAATGCACAATATTAACTTTTTTTAAACAATCTAATACACTTTCTATGGTTTTTTTTGTTGAAAAGCAGATAATACTATGTCCTTACTTTGTAAGGTTTTTACCTGTCTAATCTCCAGTTACCTAAAGTTTTTACCTGTCTAATCTCCAGTTGTGACATGTCACATGAAATTTTATGAAGAGAAATAACAGCAAGCTTTGGTAAATTTTCATCTGTAGTCAGCAGTAGTTTATAATCAGGTACTGTTCTCAAATACCTTTGGTTCTGGCCTTCTGCTCCCACAGGAGTTGTCCCAGCATCAGTTTACAGTCCTGCCCACAAAAACTGCAAGTGTGCCAGTAAGTATTTGTCAGGGTCTAAATTGTACGTGCAACATTTGAGAACAGCTCATCTGTAACATACGGGCTGTATCTGTTAGTTCATCTAACATGTGAAATCACACATCTAGGAATTTAAAAACAAAAAATGCAGGCAAACAAGATGGAGGATTCCCCTCTGGAAATCAGATACAACATAAAAGACTTGAGGTTTTCAGGAATCCTGAGGTCCCACCATGAGGATAGGCTAAAAGAGCACAGTATGTTCCTGTGTGCATAAACAGCAGGAAGCTACAGCAGGAAACTTCAGCAGGAGTTGAGAGGTTATGTGTATCTCATTTTCACCCTGCAACTGCCACGGCCACAGTCAAGCCCTGATGACCACAGGTTAAGAAGAACATTTTAAAAAAATCGTACAGGCTCTAAAGAAGGGCTTTGAAAATGCCTATTTTGACAGGCACTATAGTGACTAATTCAAGAAGCTGAATCTGTTTAGTTTATCAAAGAAGCAGAGTCTGACTTGATCAGGGTGTGGATGCTCATATGTTGCTCATGCAGAACTGTAACAAGGGATACCTTTGGTATCAACTATCAAAAGATTTAACAAAATTCAGTCGCTGACAGTTGAATCTAGATGCAGAAACAAATGTTCAAATGTGTAAGGTATGGCCTGGATGTTTCTTTTTTAAGGTGTGACCTTATTCTAAGAAAATTTATTTCAGGTAAGCCCTGTAGTTTATGATAAGGAAGACAATAGAGTAGATTGTTAAAATCCTTTCCTTTACAAATCTTTAAATTTTTCTATTTTTGTCTGAATTTGTTGGGAAAAATTGACTTGATGGGATTCGTATTGCTTTAAGTAAATTAAGATAGTCTCAATATATTCAGGATTGTATTTCTATCATTTAAAAAAGAATTGGTAATTTTATTATGAGCTATTTTCTCCTTACACCCAAAGAAAAGGTGAAAAAAGGAGGCTAAGTTTCTAGGTTTTATGATTGCTGACACTGGAATAAATCCCAGATCACAGCATCTGCCATGGAGTATTGCCTCAGTAAGTTAGATCAGGGCAGTGTGCTTAAGCCAGGCTATAAATAAGGTAATGATATCGTTGCTGACTAGAACTGACAGTTCAGTGACAAACAGTGATTGTAGTATCAGTCCGATACATTTTTGTATCTTATATAATTAGTACAGGTAATATCTTTAACATGGCGTAATGGAGGATGGGTAGCAAGACCTGACAAGTCACCAAGGCAGACAACCTGATGGATCTGAAATTTTTATTTATTTAGCACCTGCAGCCCATCTTACTATATTTCTGTGCACAGTCTCAAAACTACTGGTGAGAAACTGGAGGTGCATCATGAGTGTTACTTAACAAATGTTAGCTTTCCTTTCTGTTACATGTATGATCATTCCGGTAAGATTTTTATCTATTAAACTAACAGTAAATGTGTAAACAGCTGAGTATAATACAGGACTAATTCATGTTCATGTAAACCTGTACTGACTAATATTATAGAATAGTGTTATACACGTACTGTGTTTGTTGGAACTGGGTCTGTGAAGCATGCTGGTTGCTTTTGCAGTGACTGCAAGATATGTTTATGCATTTGTGGTTTTTTTCATGGTTTGGTTATTTTTATCAGTCAGGGTAAGGGTTTTAGTAAGGAGTCATGTATTTTGTACTGGTATTAAAGCTCAGTGTAATTGATCTGCTATTTAAACAGAGAAATCTTTTCCAGGCTCTGTATTATAATAAAAATGCAGATTGCAAAGGATGATCAATATCCAAGTACAAGGGGGGGAAAAAGTACTAGTACAAGGATAAAGAAAGGGAACTTGTATAGTGGAGGTGGCCAGCCTATGGATTTAGTGAATACTTTAATCAGCCTTCATAACTTTGGAATGTGAAATAGAGATGTACTGACATGAGAATTACTGGGACATCTGACTCCATTCCTGGCTGTGGAGAGAAACAAGTCAGCAGAAGCTGGACTGCTCCAAGATCCAGCTAGGTGATCAGCCCAGCCCTGTCTTACAGCGGGTTTCCTGCAGACACGTAAGAACCACTCGAAATTCCTCTTTCTCACTCGTCTCCACTGTAGAGAGTCCACAGTTTTGATTTTAGTTCTGTTGGGGTTTTGATAGATGTGGTCTTGGAAGACTGGTTACCCATGCTGTACATGCATTATTATTAATTTTTGCTGTTCTTGGCAATGCAAAGGGTGGAATTCTTGTTAAACTGATGTCATAAGTTGGAGAATGGCAGAGGTGAGAGTCATTTTGGCCATTGTTGCCCTCTGGGTCCTGTTCATTCATCTAAATCCCTGCACTAGGGGATTAGGGATTAAGGAGTACTATAATGGTCACTAAAATTGAGAACAGAGTTAATGATCATGACAAAAGCCTAGCTACTGCTGTTTTCAGCTCTGTTTTCAAATTCACATCTTCCCACAAGGGACGTTATCTTTGGATAAGAGATGGCAATGACATATAATCAGAAAAACACTTTCAAGAATAAAGGAGAATGTAGGATAGATTACCATGTCAAGAGTAAAATGAGTTTGGAGAAAGTACAGAAGCAGCCTGCTCTCACTGGTGTATTGGAGCAATATATGTCTCAGGAATAGTTCTATTCAAGGAAGGATGGAAGCATGCAGTGTGTCACCCACTTGACTTGCCTAATTCACAATTAGTTGCTTTGCCAATTAAAGAAGTGTTTTCCTTCACAGTTCTGATATACTGCTGATCTGCTACTCTCAGCAAAAAAGAAAGATGTGTGGATTATCAAGAAATATAAGCAATAATTATGCATGTCATTACAAAAAACATGCTTATGGAATATAAATTTGACTTAAATATGAGCTCAGTGTGTCACATTTGATAGCTTCGTGAGCTAACATAAACAGGTTGCAGTGCAAAGTGTGATGATAAATCAGTTACGTGGAAAAATAAAATTTAAATGCTCTTTTTAGGGCTGATTTAGAGTTTCAGACCTCTGCATGGTGTCTGGAGACTTAAGTATTAATAATTAAGTAGTGTAGTGAGATTCTATAATGGAACTGTATTGAACTGCAGAATTCCTTAAAGCTCTCTGGAAAGCTGCTGTCTATAAAGAGTTAAATTTTTTCTGTCTTTGAACAGTCTGGAAGCCACTTCAAAGATCTCTAAGTGGTAGCCTAGTATTGTGCCTGTTCCTCCTTTACATCTGCTTCCCAAGAGTGTAGCTCAGGCTGAACCTTTTAACGTTGGAGTCAGTGCAGTAGGTAAGAAAATGGTGGGTTTTAAGCAGGCAAGGGGAGAAGGAAATGATAAGCTAGAAAAAGAAGCAAATGCAAAAGCACATTTTGTTGCCTTTGAAGGGGACCAAATTTAAGACAACCTTTTTCTTGATAGACAATTTTAAAAAAATGTGGGACATGCAGTATTATGACATGCTTGGGGACAGCTGAGCTGGAAAGACTGGCCCAGTGGCCATGAAATATATGTACAGCATTAAGAACTTGACATAAAAACAGTCCAGATATGAAGCTTTTCAAACATAATACAGATAGATAGATTTCAGTATGGAAAATTTGTTCTTGTGGGGAGAAACTATACTGTGACATGACATGTTTTACAAACTCATTTTCCTCAGCTGAGAATACTTGAAAAAGTAACTAACATATAATGACTTGTACATGCAGTTCTCTGGATCCTGCCACCCCCACCAGACATCTGCAAAGACAACTTCTGGTTATGAAAACCTTCTTCAATTATGTTTCGATGTCACACTTTCAATAGCTATGAAAAAGCAGTGGAAGTCACTGGTTGCAGTCACAACACTCTTCTGTATGAATGGCTTTTGGAGGGCCGAGCCATTAAAGCAGACAGAAAATAGAAGAATCAAGAAGAAATGCTGTTATAATTCTCACCTTTCTTGGACAGTGCTTCTGCTGCTACTGCTTGAGATATGCATCTTGTGCTAATTTGTTTTCTTGCTGTTTCCCTCCAACATCTGTGCAGTCCTTGGATTAGCAAGTCACACAAGCAATGCATGTTAGAAAACTGCCTCCTGAAGTAGTAATAGCCTTTCTCAAGTGGGGAAGAGGGTAAGAATGAGAAAATAGGCAAGTGATCTTTAACACACAATGTTGCTGGGGAAAAAGTACATAGGTCACAGATTTTGTAAGAGTAAGCGATTGTGGAAGACGACACGTTTGGATGAGTAAGAAAATTGGATACGAAGTAGAAATTAACTTGTCTCAGGATTATGCAAACAGCTGTGGCATCTGGATGTGTGTGCCTGGCATGCAGATATCAGTTCTGCTTTTCACTCTAAACCATGCTACTCTTGGTCTCTGCAAAAGGTACCTGACAGAGTTCCTCTACTGCTCAACTGGCACCAGTGTTACATGCTGCAGCATATCAAATGGTGAGAGGGAGAGCTGCTACTGTAGAGCACGCTCACTGCAATACCAAGATCAGAAAGGAGCAGTAGAGGGTCCCCTGAGTGTTAAATTGTTTCAGGCAACCTTGTTGTCGATTTGAGAGAGATACGCAGGGATTCTCCAATATTTCTAGCCTTCCAGCATTTTTATTTTGTGGTAACTAAAAAGCGATGACCCAGAGGAGTTAGTCCATACAATCTTCCCTAACAACCAGGCGTGTATAGAGCTAAGAGAATTTCCTGCTCGAAATTCGAGTTTTTAAACACTGGAATATCCAGGCTTATCACAAAATCCATAAGGCTCTTCTGAGGGTTTCTTGAGCTTAAACAAAAGACAGAGATATAAATTTCATTTGTGATGTCATCTCCTTGGAATGACTGAAAAGAGAATGATTGCTAAGAACAGCCCAGGGTATTCTGTTTGTAGATACATCTAAAACTACAGTCCTCTCATCTTCTGAAATTAGGAAGTCCTTTTCAGCATTCTAACCCAGAGTTCCAGGTTTTTGTGCATCCAGGCCAAGAGGATCTTAGATTCTGTAGTATTCATAAAAGTTGTAACAACTTATCTTGAAGTGTAAAGGAAGCTATCTTTTTTCTCTTCATAGATGCAAAGTCATTTATTATTAATTATGGACCAAAGTTACGTAATTTCAATCTGAATCTGAGATCCCCCAGTTTGGTTCAGTGTTCCAGTTCAGTCCTCTCTTTACAAGGATTCAGCACTTACTATAAATATTCAAATAGTTGTAGTGTCTTTCTACTTGCTGTTCCCTTACTAGAAAAGGTGCTCAGCTGCAATTATACAGAGCATCCAGTTCATGTCTGCTGTGTTGCAACTATAAAAATTGGCTTCCTACCTTACCATGCTGGTCAATGAACCTCACAGGAGTAGTAGAAAACTTAAAAAATAATTTCTCTGAAAATAGCAGTTGATTATTAAGAGTGGAAAAATCTCATTTTGATATGAGAAACAACTGTTTAATTGTCCCAGAGCAGCAAGTTGGTCATTTGTATTGTCTGTTTATTGTTTTTTATTCTCTCTTATATTATTGTAATTTATTTATTCTTCAATTCCAAGGACTCTGGCAGTTATAAAACATAATTGTCCTCTCTGAAAGCCATCCAAAACACATGACAGGAAGTTTATCATCCTAGAAGCACACAAATGTTTGAAACCAGTCAGTCAGTGGAAATCCCGTGCTTTCATATATGTAACCTGCTGTTTGGAATCTCTTGACTGAGTCTAGGTCAGATTTTCTATGAACATAATATTGCCAACAAAGTTACCTATGGCAAGTGAGTAAGGGAAATGCACTAGAGAAAGGGGTGGGGGCAGAGTTTTACATTGCAGCTTAAAAAATATTTCTGTTTTTGTAATCTCAAAATATGATCATACTCTCACCGAAAGCAGTGGCAACACATTTGTCAGCTGGAGCGAAGTACATTTAACTTCCTTGATTTCATCTCCTGAATCTAGTAGGGCAGTCCTGACTTTCTGCTGTGACTGCCTAAGTGCCTAAATTACATTATTTGTGTCTGAAGTTTTCTGGCTTCCATTCTGAAGTAATGCTTTCAGGCTCTTTAGCACATTTCAAATCCAAGCAATGCCAAGTGCTTTAGAGACTACTGTGAGGATGTATAAAAAAAGATCACCTCACCTGACAGTGAAATACACCTCTCAGAGAAATAGTATACAAAGCCACTTAGCAGCCTACATCCATAGTTTTTGCACATTCGAATAGGAAGTAAGGAATAATATTATAGTCGGTTGACTGCAGAAGAAATTATGGGAGACTGGGTATAATTACTGAAACAGGAATTTGGCTGGAGTGCCAAAACTGATGTTTGGGTTTTGCTTGTGCTTTTTTGTCATTAATCCCCTGTGATGTAAGATGCCAGCATTGCTAGCACTGAAACTGATTTTAATATATAGGCCAAGGTCAACTAAAGACTGGCTGTGTCTGACAATACATACGTGATGCTGATTCGGTCATTTTGCTTTCTAATTAGCTCTTTTCAGATAAGTATTTAGGTTTTCTTCAGATATTGGGGGGGGTCCTAGTCAGATTTGGGAGGTTTTTTGCCTTAAACTTCTTTGCAGAGTGCAAGTATGAGCAGCAGATGCAAAGTACTTTAATCTTCTATTACTATTATCTTTTTATTATGCAGGACAGTCCAGAGCAGCCATGATACCCCCAAAACAGCCCAGGCAACCAAAGGGGGCTTTGGATGATGCCATTGCCTTTGGAGGACTAGTAGACCAGGAGACAATAAACAACTTACAGCCAACACCACCTCCACTGCCAAAGAAAACCATTTTGAGAGCAAACACAGAGCCGACTCCCAGAGATCTCCAGAAGCAGGCTCTGGAGAACAACCTGTGCATCGTGGCCAATCCTACCTACGATATTGACACCAACTGGGAAGCAAGCAGCGCCTGCTCTTCAGTCAGCCTGGAGCTCAAAGTACTGGACAATGAGTCAGGAGATTCCTTGGACAGGCCTACAGAAAAACTAAGGGCAACAACCTCCGCAACTAACAGTGTTTCCAGCCTAACCACTATCAGTATTAAGGAGCGGTGTTCCAATAGCATGGAGTCTCTAACAGGGAGACGCATCTCGCAGACTAAGCAGGGCAAAGGTGTCCAGAAGCCACAAAGGCAAGCACTTTATCGAGGAATTGAAAACCGAGAAGAGGTGGTAGGTAAAATCCGAAGCCTTCACGCTGATTCACTGAAGAAGCTGGCACTTAAATGTGAAGACTTGTTCATGGCTGGACAAAAAGACCAGTTGCGATTCGGGGTGGACAGCTGGTCAGATTTCAGGCTAACCAGTGACAAGCCATGCTGTGAGGCAGGTGATGCAGTTTACTACCCGGCTTCTTACGCAAAAGATCCTCTCAACAATTACGCAGTCAAGGTAAGAGGGTCTTGAAAAACGGTAACCGTGACAATCAGTGACAAAACATAACAACAGTAACCACAATCTGCCACATGCCTAGGACTGATAAGTCCTACAAATAGAAGTGTGTGCTGCTTGCAGTAGAACTGTGTGAAAAGTAAGATGCCCAGGAATACAGGCTCTTCCTTCTATCAAGAACCATGTGTGGCATTGGTATCTGCTGTTTAAGTTTCATCTGTTTTTATTGCAGCTCCAAAATTATTAAAATCATCACAACTTTTTAGTAATGAAATATTGAAGGAAAAGATGTATTATATTAACTGTGTCTGTGGGTTTTTTGAAAATTCCATTCACGAAATCCTTAGGTACATCTGCATGCAGATGATTCTAAATCATCACTCTTAGGAAAGATTTCAAAGTTTTCCATGTTCAGAGTCATGTAATTTTAAATATAAAATCTAGGCTAATATATCTTTATGTTCCCATACAAGGTCTTATATTTTCAGCAGCTTTCATTACTGCCTTTCAAAAGCTCTGTTTAGCCATCAGCGTTGCCTTATGACCATACTAAAAAAAAGTGGAACTTGTCAGTGTTAGTTTTGTGGCCTTTTACTAAACAAACAATTGATTTGTGTCTAGTTTTTTCTCCAGCTAACACATAAAAGAAATAAGATTTACTAGATTTACTGCTAATGTATTAATGAATAGTTGGCAGCTATCTCATTAAATGCTGTTACTTTATGGACTTTTGTATAGGTAATTCTTTCTGAGTGCTGTATCTCTACTGTTCCGAATGCTTATCTGGTAGGGTGATAGTGAGACAGCTGAGACTTACAGCCCTGCCAGCTTCCTGTGTGACCTTGAGCAAATCATTGAACTTCTGATGACTCCTTGTTGAAACTGAGATAAAACATTTATTACCCAACACAGGTGTGGGAGGCTTAATCGATTATTCCTTATAGAGCATGTTGACATTCTCAGGAGGTTGGTGCAAAATGTTGTTACCATTCCTGCATGATTGTTTACAAGAAAGATATAAAAAAATAAAAGATTGGTGCAACTGATAGGTTCTTCTGAAATTTGAAAAGGCATCTTTTTAAGGCAGATCAGTGGGTAAAACCATTTCTATTTCTTTAGTTATCAAGGACCTCTTTTTGAAAAGATATGAAATGAAATATGGATGTCTTGTGGATGCCACATCCAGTGGCATGAAACAGCCAAGAACCAGACCATGAATATAGCTGGCAATCTACTCTGGTTGCAGAATCAACAGTCTGGCATTACTCATTTTGGGGTTTTTTGGGGGTTTTAATACAATGATGCTAAAATGGTTGCGTCTAGGACCCAAAGCGGTATTTTTCTATATAGTCAGGTTGGGTTATCACTAAGGGAACTGCTCTTTGCACAGTATAGATGTGCCCTTAAAGTACTCCCTGACAGGCAAGACTTATGTAGTTATTTTCTCATCTGCTGTCCTCCTAAATAAGTTTCTCTTGTAGGAAGCCAGTGAGAAGACAGAACAGCAATGTAGCATGGTCAAATATGTGCGCTTTTTTTCTCTCTCATAACTGTGATGTACTAAAAATAGTTCTCAGACTAACAAAATTTATTGCAGTGTAATAGGTGATGGTCTTGAGAATGAGTTGAAGTATCCACAAAATAGCCTTGCGCTGGAGTTCACCATGAGTTGTTCTGTTAGGATGAGAGGAAAAGTTACTCTAGAAAATACCCTCCCTAGCACTTAACGTGATACAGGAAGATACTCTCACTACAAACGTTCTCTGCTGTCTTTATAAGCCAAGCAGAGCCAGCATACAGGACTACTGCTGTCTTTTTGTTTTCTCTTTCACGTATCTTAAGTATTATGTGTTCAGCTAAATTGGGGTTTCTTTAGTTGTGTGTTTCTTTGATGTATATTTTTATTATTTCATTCTCTAGGCTAATATATTGAATTAATATAGCATTGTTTAAACTGTGTTTACTGGACTTCTTTCCCCTAAAAATCAGTTCTAGTACATTTTAACTTTGTCTTAACATTTGCCCCAAGTTGAACTGACTTATGAGTCCAGGATCAGATTTGTAGAAAATCTCCTAATAATAGATTGCTATTACATTTTGCAGAGATTTGGGGAATTTAGCTTTAATGAATATATCCGTTTTACTATCATGCGTATTTTTTCTGTGAGCCAAATTACAGAGTCATCTACCTCCAACAATAAGTTATGTATTCCTGCCATTTTAATTCCCTTGTCCCCAAAACAGGATGGCAAAAATAGTGAGATTAAAATGACTGGTGTGCCTAGTGAATCCAAAATATAGTCTTCCTGTTATTTTTGATCAAGTCTTAGAAATAGACTTTGAAAGTGTATATGGAGCCACATCTTCAGACAGTGTAAATTTATGTAGCTCTTGAGTTTTGTAGAACTACCTAAGCAACACTGGCTTAATTCAGACACTTCATGAGTTCTATGATGTTAATATTACATTTGAGAAAAAATGGGATAATGGGGTTTTTTAATTATTATTTTCTTTGTAAAAAACAAGAGATTCACCCCCAAACAGTGTTAAGAGTCTTAATGCATAAGTCAAAAGCAAAACTTACATTTTAATATTATAGCCCCAAAAGTGGAATTCTGAAACTTCAAATTAAGTTTTAGCCACTTGACTACTTCTGAATTAAATTTAGAAGAATGAATCTTTTGTGCAGATGAATGTACTCATGCACCTTTACATTCTGGTGGTATCACCAGCAAAAGATGTTCTGCTAAATTTGTTGGGGAATGAGCACAACTTGTTCTGTTAGTGTGGATATTAAAGGAAACATTGTTTATAGGGGTGTGTTTTCTAAGGATTGTATTGTGCTTTTTGCTTCACTCTCACCTGATCTGATAATAAACATCCCGTGAAAAAAAAAAAAAGTTGCAGGAAGCCATGTGGAAATTGTTTTGATTGAAACATTATAACTAAAAACAGTAAATAAGTGGTGATCAGAAAACTACTTTTCCAAATGGAAAAAACAAGTTCCCTTACAAGAAAGGTTTCCATAAAATTTCAGTCCCTGAGGTATTTCTCCTTCACTAAGTGCAGTAGCACCTTCTAAGTGGTTGGTATATCTGGGACAGTATGGATAAACATTCCCCTGAAACCACAGCCTTATCAGTAATTCCAAATATGTAGTGGAAAGGTTACACTAAAGTAAAAGCAGCAGAGAGCACCAGGGTTTTTTACAAAGGGAATTGGACAAGTTCTTAGTATCCCTGCACAGACTGAATAAGGCTGTGATATGACTGCGATCTTTTTTATTTTTAAAAAATAAAATTATTGCTCAGAATGAATAATAATTATACAAGATAATTACTGTGCCAGTGACGTAAACTACTTCCACTTTCAGTATTAAACTCTCAAGGAAATTACTGTACAATATCATAAACACATAGCAATCATGATTCAGAGTCCACACGGAGCAATACAGACATAAAACCCCAGCAGGGTTATGGCCTGCAGCATGTGTGTTCTGGCCACCGGTACATGGTGCAATGCAGTACAGGTAGGATAACAGGAATTGCAAAGGTGCAAACAGCTCAAAAGGAGCAGTCACAATTTATTGCTTTTATTGCTGCAGGGCAGCAGAAGTTCTTCTAGCAGTAAAAGCTTAGGCTTTCTGCTAAGGTTTCTGTCTCAAGTATAAAATAGAGCAATACACAAGTAAATAGTATTGGCTGACAAGTAAATAGTATTGGCTGACAAGTTTCCTAGTTGCATCTGACAATTATTTTCTAGTTATGTTTAGTTTGTTACAGTGAGCTAAGGTAGTTTTTTGGTAACTGTTCTATAGTGGAGCTTCTTGGTGGAAGTGTTATTAAAGGGCATCCCAGAACTTCATGCTTCAGATCAAAATAAGGCTATATATGTTAAAATTTTAGTCCATTCTCAGTTCAGTCACAGCAGCATAGAATTCTGTATTTTGGCACATTGTTAAAAAGTCAAAGCTCTATTCCAAGGCCAGATCAAGAAAATGAGGTCAATCAGAGATCAAACTGGCCTCCTTGGAAAACGAGGTTGTGCCAAGAACAAGCTATCAATTTGGGATTAGCAAGATTTCATTCTACACAGAATTTCATTTGCAGTTGTCCCTCTGCGCAATACAACCAAGTAGCACAGATGTTGCAGTCTTTGTGATCTTCTGTGTTTCTCATTTTCAGCACTTGTAAATTCATTTTCTACAATATTCATCGTACTTTAAGTTCACTGACGCCCTGTAAAATGCATAGGACAGAGTAGAAATGAGATTCCCTGCTGGTAAAGTGGAAGTCAGCTGATGGCACAGTAGGCTACTGGACTCATAAAGGAAAAATAAGAGCTAATGCTGAACAGTTTTTAGAAGCTCTGAAACGTTAAAATCTTGCTTCTTAGGGATGGGGGCAGGGGGAGAAAATTGAAATGCTAAGATATAAAGAAACCTGTCCTGTCCCTATAAACGTTGTAGAAGTTTAGTTCATATGGATGCATTAAAGGAAAAATACATGATGACAGTGCATTCCAGTGAAAAGGAAGATGGAAACTTTCCATTCCTTCCTAGTCATACCTCTCTTTTTTCTCATTGCTTTCTTGCATCATATGGAAGAGCTTTTTCCCGGCAATGCTTCGTCTTTTGAACAACCAGCTCTTTATCAGCATTAGTAATAAGACTTGCCAAGCCCTTATCTACACCTTTCTTTCAGCTATTATCACATACCATATCTTCATAGCTCAGCTGATTGTATTTCATTAAAGCAAATCGTAAATGACTGATTGATCCCACTTTCTGTTGGTGTTCTAGTCAAAGTATTTTCACCTTTTCCTTCTCCTGTGCCCAAAAATAGTAATTCAACATACTATATATGTAAAAAGCAACAGGATTTCCTTTTTTTTTTTTTTTTTTTTTTTTTTTTCAGACCAGATGACTGGAACAGACAAAAGCTTTAAAAATCATGCAGAGAAAACTGCGCCATGTATTTACTCACAGTTTTGACATAGCATTAACTGTCACAAACAGAAAAGAAGCTCTTTATCCACTCCTTTAGCAATTTATCACAAGCAGTCTAAAACACCTGCTAATGAGGCCATCAAATTTCATAATTTGTTCCCTAAATCTTTTCAAATGTAAATATAGACTTTGGATGCGTAACTTACTATAACTCAAACATTTTGAAAATTTTAAATATTAGTCATTCAGCTGATAGTTTTAGGTGACAGTGGAGTTACTCCAATACAAAACACCAGGGTGAACATTATTACCTATTAAAAGTATTAAACACTAGTGTTCACTACTCTACTGCAAAATGGTAATATAAAATAGAGTTCTGGGTAGAAGCTGCAACTCAGAAAATGTAAAATAGTGTAAGTTTTTCCATAAGTAAAATTTACATTCTATGAACTGTCTTTGAACAGATCAATAAGAAAACTTAGTTTGTCTCCACTGCTTACAGTATATCTTCCCCATTCAAGTAAGATACTGGTAAATCAGAATCTGAACTCTGCGATCCAAAACCCCAGTACTTATTTGGACTCATGGAGCTGTATTTCACAGCAAAAGTCTGAAGAGTAGCCAGATGCTTACAGGAATATATACTACTGCAGGTCTGTCTTTTAGAAACTCTTTAATGAATTTAGTCAGGTGTCCAATTTGTTGTCATACTCCACTTTTCAGGTGCTGCTTCTAGACAGTCTAGCTTTCCATTCCCCTTGTCAATGACAAAGTTATCTAGTGTACCAGTTTTAGTGTTTGTGTAGTCAGCAATTTAATCAGCCTTAAATAACCCAGCTGCCTCTTGCACTTCTCACTTCAGGTTGTTTGTAAACAAAAAGTGAGAAGCAGAAAATGCGTGTCTAATCAGATCTCAGCTCTCTTGTCTTTGTACATACTGCATGTATGTTCATGTACCCACATAACTTCCCTGTATTACACAAGAGAAGTTAAAGTGGCCAAAAGCCGTCACTATTGAGCATTTGTGAGATTAGAGGGGTTTTTTCTTTATTGGTTATCTTAACAGCAGAATAAAGAGGGGAAAAGCTGTTTTCATGAATGAAGACATCCTAGTATTGATTTTAATCATAATATTATTTAGTCTTTAATTTCTCTTTTGTTAATATAAAGAGAGGAGTCTGAAACAAAAACTCATATTTAAGAACCAACATTGGGGAAAGTTTGGCTCTGTTGTGGATTCAGACTTTAGAGTGGACACTGCTCTGCAGGTTTTCATGAACCACATAACAATTAAGTTCATAATGTGACATTCACCCTGGGAAGTGTTAAAAGGATCATTATGTATAAAGCTCTGTTCTTCTTGATGCTGGAGACATCTTAAACTTGGAATACTGTATTCATCATAGGGTACCACTCTTCAGAAAGATGTCATAAATGGGGAGAATCCAGAAAAGAGCAATAAGAATCAGAGGGTTAGGAATAAGGATAGGAGGAATGAGGGTTAGTTATTTTCAAAAAGAAAACATTTTCCCAAGTGTAAAGGTGTAACGTTAAAGGATGGGAATTAATATTTTTTAATATCAGCTAGAAGAAGGGCTATGGGTTCAATTTGAAGTAAAAGAGACTTAGGATTGAATAGCAGGAAGAAACAGAAAGGTGAAGATAGGGAAGGACAACTCTCTTTTGGGGTGTTTTTAGTAGGTTGGGAAGGCAGTTCTTTCCAAATCAGAAATTGTTCAGCTGGCAACGTACAGATTAGATTTGCCTTGCAGGCCAATTCTGCTAGAGGAAAAGGGAATGGGTGCAAAGGCAGCGTACTCTGCCCTAATAGCTGAATGCCTTTTGGTGCAGATGTGCATGGCCAGTCATTTCTAAATTAGAAGGAAGCATTACCACATCCACAGAAGCCTACAAAAGTGTGCTTTTGTACTATCACAATTCTAGGATTGACGATATTTTCTAAAAGGAGTGAACCAAGGCTGATTTTGAGAAGTGCAAAGTCTATCTCCTATTATTTTAGCTTAAATTCCAGTAATAAATGAGAGCCCTTTTCTGAAGTAAAAAAGAGGCTGCCTAGGAGTAAAATTAGAAATTAGGAATAAATCTTAATTCCTTGTTTTATAGGCAAGGAGAAATCATTTTCATAAACTTTAAAAAAGGCCTTGTATTTACCAAATTGAGATGTATTGTTTTAAGTGCAAATGCTCTGTGGATTATATATTCTTAACAGAATATTATTTTTAGCTGGTGGGGGCATTAGAAAGCCTCTGTGGGTAACATAAAATATAGTACAGAAGCTAAGGGCAAGTGGTTTTTTGTACTTTTCTTATCAGCAACTAAGCTTGTCCTTAAAATCAAACTCTTTCAGAATGAATTTATATTTTAGATTAGGTCACTTAAGTGTTTTTAAAAACGGAAGGCTGGATTACAACACACAAAACCTTTTTTGCAGTTGGAATTGATTATCCCCATGGCTGGATGTACAAGAAAAAAGCCATAGACTTGAAAGGCACAAAATACAAAACTATTCTCATTTTCATAGAATCACAGACTGGTTTGGGTTGGAAGGGATCTTAAAGATCATTTAGTTCCACCCCCCTGCCACAGGCAGGGACACCTTCCACCAGCCCAGGTTGCCCAAAGCACCGTCCAACCTGGCCTTGAACCCTGCCAGGGAGGGGGCAGCCACAGCTCCTCTGAGCAGCCAGTGCCAGTGTCTCAACACGCTCACAGGGAAAAATTTCTTCCTTATATCTAATCTAAACCTCCCCTCTGTCAGTTTAAAACCATTACCCCTCATCTTATCCCTAGACTCCGGATAAAGAGTCCCTCCCCACCTTTCCTGTAGCCCCCTTTAAGTACTGGAAGGCCGCTCTAAGGTCTCCCTGGAGCCTTCTCTTCTCCAGCTGAACACCCCAACTCTCTCAGCCTGTCCCCATAAGGGAGGTGCCTCAGCTCCCTGAGCATCTTCGTGGCCTCCTCTGGACCCGCTCGAGCAGGTCTGTGTCCTTCTGATGTTGGTGCCCCCGAGCTGCACAGAGCACTGCAGGGTGGGGGTGTGTGTGTCATAAAATCAGATTGGGGGGAGAATCCCCTCCCTGTACCTGCTGGCTACACTTCTCTGGATGCAGCCCAGGGTACCGCTGGCTTTCTGGCTCACAGTCAGTTTTCCATCCAGTGATACCCCCAAGTCCTTCTCCTTGGGGCTGCTCTCAATCCACTCATGGCCCAGCCTGGATTTGTGCTTGGGATTGCCCCAGCCCATGGGCAGGACCTTGCACTTGGCCTTGCTGAACTCCATGAGGTTTGCACGTCCCACCTCTCCAGCCTGCCCAGGTCCCTCTGGATGGATCCCTTCCCTCCAGCGTGTCACCCCACCACACAGCTCGGTGTTGGTGTTGAACTTGCTGAGGGTGCACTCGACCCCCTGTACATGTCACCAGAAAGATGTTAAACTATGCCAGTCCCAACCCCTGAGGACGCCACTCGTCACTGCTCTCCACTTGGACATCGAGCTGTTGACCGCAGCTCTTTGAGTGAGACCAGCCAGCCAATTCCTTACCCACTGAGTGATCCATCCATCAAATCCATGTCTCTCCAATTTAGAGACAAGAATGTGGGACAGTGTCAGATGCTTTGCACAGGTCCAGGTAGATGACATCAGTTGTTCTTCCCTTGTCCACTAGCGTTGGAGAATGTTATTTCCTTAATAGCTGTTCTCCCCATCAGATTTGACACATTCTGGTAGGGTCTATGCACCTTTTTTCTAATTCTGTCTTCTGTGCAGTATTAAGTATTTAATAAATCTGGGGACTTCAGTCTCCAAGACAATCAACTGACATTTTATTTTCATATATAATTCAAAGGTTAATGCTGTATTTTTACTGTATTTGTTTAAAATTTTGTAACTCTTGAGAGAAGGGGGACACAACTTTCCACTGATAACTCACTTCACCTCTAACAGCATGAAATACAGTTGAAAATTTAAATTGGCAAGAGCCACTGTACAAAGAGGATAACTACCAACATTTCCAGAAAATGATGACTTTTCTCTCTTAAAATTAACTAGAAACTGCATTTTTCAAATTTGTTTTGTTTGTGTATGGCAGTTATAAACAGGCAGTTTAAGCTCTCTACATACTATGTAGGGAAACTTAAATGCTTGTGAAGTATGGAAATACACACAGTATCGAAGACAGGAAGACAATCAGAATACTGTTACTACTTGTGTCTACTTCCATACGATTATCTGACAATGCACTTTTCCAATCTACAAGCATAAAAGACTAGATCTTCCATTAAACTACATGTTTCTTAACCCCATAAGCACAGAAAAGCTGGAAAAAAAAATTATTTATTTTTTTAGTGAAAGCTAAGTTTATAACTTACCCTACATAAGTTCCTGAGAAGGGGGAAACTGAGGAGTGGGAAGAAAAGTCACCTTATCCTTATATTTAAGGCTAGTATGAGATCTGGGCTCCTCGGTGGTTGTAACTGTGTAGAACTAGTGCTGACTTTTACTAAGCTTATTTATCTGGTTTCCTTGGTTTCCAGAGATGAGCTAAGGGAAGCTGTAATTTCATGTAAAGAGAGATGTCTTCCTGTTTTGTCTTCCTCTGAGCTTTGCAGTTAAGACCTGTTGGTGCATTATACCAGCTGAATACTTGGGCTCTAACCTTTTAAAGATTAAAACTTGCACTTAACCTTACGCACTTTGAACAATTTCACAGAAGTCAGTAGAACTAAGGTTAATATGCAAAGGTCAACATGCCAGAGTCTTTGAAGGGCTGTAATTTTAAGCAGTAAATGCCTTAGAACAGAGGCCCTGATAGAGGTTGTCCAGTGGCTGTTATAAGAGGTTGGAGCTGCCAGTTGTTATGGCAGTGCAAAGAATTAATAAGGCTAGTTATTATGGTGATAATGTGTATATCAACAAGATATTTCTGGACAGAAATTAAATACAGCTGTACATGGCAAAATAAAAACATATACTTAGGATCTTAACAAATAATTTAAAGCAATTAAGGTACCATGTTCTAATGACTTTCCGTTCATCACCTGAGCCACAGCAAATTCGCTTGCCAGCAGCCCTGCCATGCACAGGTACACCCCTTGCTGCAGACATGATGTGTTGGCTTGACACAGCTGCAGCTAATAGATTTCAGTTTCCAATTACAGTGGGCAAGGAGCGTGCATCCAGTCACTTAACTCAGCTGACAGGTGGTAACTTGTTATGCCATGCTAACGCAGTCATGTGCGATCCTTTGATCATATCCTCAAATATTCTATGGGTGTTTCTTTGTATTTCCTATTGCTATTGATTATTTTTAGCTTGTTCAAGCTTCACACAAAGCTGAGAGAACACAAAATAAAACGATATGAATAAATAACTGTAAAGCAAGCTTCACTGTGCATTTACCATATATATCAGCTGCTCTTCTGACCAAAAGCGTGACCTGCCTGAACTCTATTTTCCATTGAATAATGTATGCATGGGGAGAGCTGCTGGCACATATTGGTCTGCAGCTGCTTACTGTCCAATGGAAACTGTTTGTGTGCCTTAAGATGTGCCTTCACTGTTCATGTGCCATGTGCCAAGGTCAGTTCAGTGACCTTTGCAGTGCTTGTGTTTAGGATTACTGTGGCTACCCATCAACCAAGTACAAACTAAAAAAAATAAAAGGATATCAAATTCGGAAATTTAAGTTATATCTGTTCTGTTTATTTTCTTCCCCCAGATTTGTAAGAGCAAAGCTAAGGAATCCCAGCAGTATTATCACAGCCTATCTATCCGGCAGAGCCTGGCTATCAACTTTAACATCCAACAGGACTGTGGCCATTTCCTTGCTGAAGTACCAGTTCGTCTCCTTCCATGGGAGGATGCCAATGCACCAGAGGTGGAAGAAGAAGAGCAGGAAGAAGAGGAGAAGGAGCCTGAGCAAAAGAACAGAGATGCTCCTTCCAACACAGAGGCTTCACAGAAAGACAGCTCAAGCAACCAGGGGACCATCAGCAAGCCACGCAGCCGTGTTGTGGTCATCACGCGGGAGGTCCCATACCTAACAGTGGCCGACTTTGTGCGAGAATCTGTGCCCCGCCATGCAAAAAGCCCAGATTTATATGAAAGGCAGGTCTGTCTGCTGCTTTTACAGCTGTGTTTGGGCCTGGAGCACCTGAAACCCTATCATATCACACACTGTGATCTGCGGTTAGAGAACCTGCTGCTGGTTCATTCTAGGCCAGGAGGCAGCCCTCTGAGCTCTGAGTCCATGGAACCCAGTCCCAACACTGCCTGCCCAGCCAGACTAATAGTGAGCAATTTCTCCCAGGCCAAGCAGAAGAGTCATATGGTGGATCCTGAGGTTCTACGGGATCAGTCCCGCCTGGCTCCAGAAATCATCACTGCAACACAGTACAAAAAGTGTGATGAGTTCCAGACTGGCATCCTCATCTACGAAATGCTGCACTTACCCAACCCCTTTGATGAGAATCCAGAGCTGAAGGAGAAGGAGTATACCCGTGCTGATCTCCCCAAGATTCCTTGCCGTTCCCTCTACTCTCAAGGGCTTCAGCAACTTGCCAGCTGCCTGCTGAATCCCAACCCGTCAGAGAGGATCCTGATATCAGAAGCCAAGGGAATCCTTCAGTGTTTGCTTTGGGGTCCACGTGAGGACTTGTTCCATGCTCTAAGTACATCTTCCAACCCCTCACGGAGAGATGCTGTACTTCAGAACTGGCTGGATATAAAAAGGACGCTGCTGATGATCAAATTTGCAGAGAAGTCCTTGGACAGGGACTGTGGAGTTATTCTGGAAGACTGGCTTTGTTGTCAGTATCTGGCTTTTGCCACTATAGACTCACTTCACCGCATTGTGAGAATCATGCAGCAGCACTAGTTTGTAGAACCTGTTGCTTTTCATGAAGCACCCCACACCTACACCCCAGCCCTCACTCCAGCCTGCCCTAGGGCTCACACTTTGTATAAGTGTTAGAAAATAGCCTAGATGTCAGAGCCAGCAACTTTGAGCAAATAGGTTCCAACTGGAGAAACTGAATCCTGTACCAAATATGACAGAAACTTTACTTTTTTGCCAGGCCTGTTGGGGATTGATTATATATACATGACTGCATTTGGATCAGACAGTATGTAACTTGTTAATATCTGGCTGAAAAGGAGAGCAAACTTTGATACCACTATTTCTACCACTGCAGTAAACAAATTGCCCTCCTCTTCTGGGTAGTTTCTGTCATTTCCGTATGTAGCATTGGTTAATGAATAGGAGTGACCATAAGCAGAGATGGATTAGTTGTAAATGTCAGATGAATGATCCACCATGCCACAAAATACTCATTTGCTTCCATTCCACATACCACACTAAATTTTCTCTCAGCTTAGTCCCCCACAAGCAGACTGAACTCCTTTTTCCTTTGGTCTCAACCAAACAGATTCTGATCTTTCTCTTATGCTTTACACCTTCTCTTTTTCCTCCCCAGATGTGGTTATCCTGCTGACTGCGACAAGTGTCAGTGGGCAGTAAGCATCTGTGTTCAGTCCTCTTCCCTCCTTCTCTGCCTCTGACTCACGGCCTACCCATATAACCACGGATCCCTGATTTCAACAATGCTGCCTTAATCAGACCATTACCCTTAGCTTAAGACCTCTGCATTAAAAAGCAGAATATGCACGCTTTGTCTATCCCATTTCCTACATGACATTCACCAGTCTGGACTGTCGATGTACTGTAGCTATAATCACGTTTATACAAGAACAATACAACACATGGTGGGCAATTGAAATTTCCCTTCCATTGCAAAGGCACTAAAGCCTGACTTGAAATGGATAGGATGTACGTAACCTTCTCTGACAATCACTGCTATGAATCAGGGTTGAAAATAACAGCCACCTCTTCTGTTTTATTTTGGTCTGCTCTTGTCACTTGTGCCATATTGCAAAGTGGGACAGAAATTGGCTCTGCTGGTGTGTTGGCAGGAGATAGAAATGTTTAGAGCTCGTCTGTGTGTAGCTAACAGGCCACATGGAGACACTTTTACTGCAGACACAGTTCTCTGAAGGGTAAAAACAAGGGGGCAAAAACACTGTTGTTTAATTATTGAGGGAGCTGTTAAGTTTGGCAGCCACAACTAACAGTATCATGATCCATTTTTCCCACAGCGGTGTTTGGCTGCGTATTTCGTCTGTTGTAACTGGTGTTTTCTAATGTTGCTATAGACAACACCCTAAAAATGGAATGTTGTCAGAATAGCTCTGAGCATTGCAGACAGAATTTTGGACTAGAACAGGAATTAGTGAGGATTAAAGAGATGGAATTTTTAAAACCTCAACCTGAAGGAGCTTTTCACTTTCAGAGGCCACTGCTGACTTTCTTCCCTGACTTAATGGCCGTTTCCTATGGAACCTCTGCAGTTGTACCCAACGGTATCTTTGCTCAGTATTGCTAGGCTCTGAATTGTTTCCTGAATTGCTCTAAAGAATTGATCTGGATGCAGGGGAAAAAGTGATACCGAATATTCTGACCTGGGTGATGGAAAGCAGACAGCCCTAGTTATGAGCCTGTGCTTCTCTCCTATGGATCTATGTGCAATTCTTGTATGTATTTTTTAAAGCTGTATGTTACAGTGTTCACTTTACAAACCAGCCTTTACCTGATGCTAGATCTGCAGCCCCTTCCTTTATTACTTTCCTGGCACATAAATGCACAGATATCCGTGTGTTCTTTTTATGGATTGATGTTTCATTTTAATTGTTAAAACTGTGAGGAATCAATTCACTTCAGCCTTGAAACAAATAGCCACTTTATACAGCATATGCATGCTTGGACCAGATGCATGGAAACTGAACAAACAGTCCTGCAGGCTTAAAGTCAGCAAAACTAGCTCTGGATCCACACCATACATTTGGAGGGGTTGAAATGTCTCTATTGTTCTTCTCTGGCATCTATCAGAGCTAAGCTGAATAGTGTGTGGAAGCCTACATCGATTGTGCCGTAGTATAGACTGTCTTTGTGACCTTTCGAAAGATATTTTTTGAAACTTCTGATTATTGTTCTTTTGTTTGATTCACCTGTATCAGTGAAGGATCAGGCAAGGATAAGGATCATATATTTTAATGTGATTTTTTTTTCTTTCTCTTTTTGGCAAAAAGGTTAGGATGGCAGCATTGATGCAGAAAAAGAGGACAGTGCGTTAAAAGCCCAAGTGCAATGTATGTAGTTGAGGCACTTCCACTACATCAGGAAAGAAAGTTTCTACATTACTGCTGAGCAGCTTGTAGAAGAACCTTTACAAAGTATCACACACACGTTCCATGCAGCCCTGCTTTATCTGGACACAGGAGGGCAATGCTCTCATAGCTTAAATAACACCAAGCATGACAAGACACTCGCTTACTATCTACTAGCTATTAGTCACAATGTGTTGAGCTACGAGTAGGGCTTCTTGTTCTCTGTGGTCTGGTTTTGTGTTTGTTTTGTAGTGCATGTGCACACATAACTTCTCACCCAACTCACATAGGCCGTACAAGCAACTCTTGGACCACTTGCCATTGCAGTGGGCTCGTTCCTTGAAGCTGGTAGGTGTTTCCGTGTATAAGGACACATGTTCTCAGTGTCACTTTCATGTCAACACGCACATGCAAAGTTGAATTTTGAATGTTTTACAGCCATACGTATTTAATGCAGCTGGTCCGAAGCCTTTGTATCTCTAGCTATCTAATTTCAGTTTGTACCTTTTGTGATGAACCAATACTCATTTTAGCTCTGCAGTATAATCAAGCATGGATAGATGTTCACTACCAATCTCCTTCTTGTGCAGCACTGGGTAAACTTTAGCAATTTGTGATGTTGTGTGTTGTTTTTTTTTTCTTTAAAAAAGAAAGAATGGTCAAAGTAGTCAAACACAATCTGGCCTGAGCTAATCCTTGGAGAGCTTGAGGCTGACTTTGCAGATACGCCCATAACCGATGATTGTAACTGTGTTTGTGGTAGTTCTCCATACTGGGAACAGATTGTGCCACATAAATATATGAGAATGTATGCATTAAACTGATTGTAAACAAATCCTAAGAATGCTACAGCATAATTGCTAAGCAAAAGGAAAAAAACCCGCTCTGTTTGTAACTGGGATCCTGTGTATGACAGGAACAAAACCCCTGGCTGTGCATGTTATAACTTACTTGAATACGTGCACAGATCTTGAATTTTCTTTTAGCAATGTCGCACTTTCAGTTGAGCTCAAGAAATAGGAAGAGCTGCAAATCTAAGATAACAGTATTGCCTGTAAATATATATTTTTCTATGAATAAAAGCTGTCATTCAAATATTTTTAACATGAACTCTAAAGATTTTTCCACTGGAAACTAATTTCTGGAAAAATCAAATGCTTGTTTGAAGAATTATGATGAGTGGTTTCTGATCCTATTAGAGCCATTAAAAAACTCTCTAACGTTACAGAGAGAGCACAGTGATTGGATTCACAATGTTTAGTGCCTTGTCAAAAACCTAAAATGTAGCTGGTCAGTTAGTGGAAATCTTACTCTTTTTATAATAGCCCTAGAAATAATACTGCCCACATTAGGATGCAAACAACTTCACAAAACTAAATGCCCTACTTCCGATGATACTGAGTTGATCTCTTCAATGAGATTTGGCTCTGGAGTTTATGTGAACAAGTTCCTTTAAGTTGCTTGTGGTACAGCATAAACATGCAGTAACAAAATTGTGGGCTTTCAAATTTGAGATCTGCACAGGGAGAGTAATAGTGGATAACGAGTCAATTGGTCTAGACTGACCACAGGATCAAAAGAAGCCTATTGCTTTGACAATCTACTGCAGACACTCAGCTTCTAGGACATGAGGAATCTGATTTGTCTGGAAGAAGCGGTGAAGGTAAGATGTGCTGCTCCTGCTGTACGTAGTGGATGTGCTGCACACCATGCTACTCCTGAGATGTTAGGAAAAATGGTTTTGGTTTGTATTTCTTAAATGGGAATTACTTATTCACTAATTATCTTTAAAACCTCAGATCTGATCCAGTCAATACGCATAACCAGGTGAATATAAAAAGAGCCTACTAGTGAAAACTTGCCTACAAATTTTCAGAAATTAAGGAATCCAGAATTTTATTCTGGAGCCTCTGAAATGTCCAAATAGAGAAGCCTGGTCTCACTTCAATATTCAGACATGATGAAATCAATAACTCAAGCTAGGATATCATGTTGCTGGCCCACAGACAAGAATGCATGTAGCATTTACAGAAATGTTCCACCTTAAATCTGTTATGCTCCACACATCCAGGCAGCACCCCCAGGGTGTGAATGGATCATCCTGACATTTTAACACAGGGGAATTCCCACATATTCGAAAGAAAAATACATTATTTAAATAAATCACCTGTGTGTTAGGGTTCAGCTACTTGGAGAATCTATTCAGCAGCTTCACACTATAGGTCCTTAACTTTAGCATGTAAAAATAGTATTTGCTGCTGAAATAAAATGTATCTGTTTCTCAGTTCTTGTGCTGAGATGCCCCACCTAATTTTTTTTGTTTGTAATAGCAATTAAATTCATATGTAAATATAAATTAAATAGTCTTGGTTTTATTTAAATTAATTGTAACTTTTCTGAGGGATATAATGGAAACTGAATCAGACTTTTTAATGCACTTTCCTTTCCTCCTCTCCCCAAATAGGAATTCAGCTGTTTCTCTGCAGAAACAGTACATGACCATTATTCCCTGCATGACTAGGTCATCTATTTCACTCTGATTTTGCAGAGGTAGTGTTGGTTCTGCTCAGACTCCTGTAAAACCTAGAGCACAGTCTGAGCCCTTCAGCCCACGTAGAGAGAGATGTGATGGTGATTTAGTTATGCAGTAAGATAACATCAGAGAAGTGCAGAATCGATTATTTTAAATACCTCTGTAAAAATACACCTGTGGAAATATTCTGTAAACAACCACCTGGATTCCAAACACTTCAAGGGATGAATTCACAAAAAATACTTTTAAAAAGAAATACTGGGGAGAAATTTCTTTAGGGCACCCTCAACTCCAAAAAGAGGAGCAAGTCTTTCCCACTGCGATGTTGCAGAGAATTTCGAGTAGATGTTTGTTTGGATTTTATTATTATTCACCTGGATGCAGTATTAGAAGGATGGTAACTTTGAATAGGTGTAGAATGTAATTTAAATAATTTCCTGTAAGTCTCCTTGCATTGGTACTCCACTCAGCGTTTAGTTGGAAACCACAGAATGCTTTCAGATCAGAGTTGCCAGTGAGAAATGAAATACTGAACTTACCTGTACATAAGCATTTTTCCACTCTACAGAATTTGAGCATTTGGTTTGTACTTCAGACTATATATTTTTTTCTTTTTTCCATAAATCCAAGGGGAAGATTTCAGGGATTTAGAAGAGTTTGGAACTTTTTTTATATGGAGGAAATATTTGTTCATATATATATATACATACATATATATATATGTGTGTGTGGGCATGTTTTAATATATATATGTATGTATATAAATTTTTGTATCCCAGAAGTATTCTTTGCCCCTTTTTGCTTGAAAATATATATATTATATATTGTATATATAATATATATTTAAGAGTGTGTAAATTTGAATATAGTCATTTCATAAACAACACCTCTTCAAAACCGACTTGAAACTACTGTTTCTTTGTCCTTTGGCTTGGTGGTATTAGAAGGTTTTGCAGTTGAAATCCTTGGGTTTTTTTCTTTTAAAACTTAATTATGCTGAGCATTTAAGAATATGTTCTTGTTTTTAATAAAAGGCGGCAATTTATTTTTCAATTAGGGATTCCAAAATCAATGGACTTTTATAAACAGAATTTCTTTATATCCCTTGAATAAGGGATATTTTTTTTTCAACTCCATTCTTGTGGGTAATTTGTATTTGGAATTCCTGGTTGCATTGCTTTATCTGGTGCTTCATATTGATATTTACACGTTTTTATATAAATAAGTATATAAAATTCAAGCCTTCCTTTGTGATCAGGGGCAGTTACACTCTGGTTTGCTGTGGTACTTTGCTGTGTACTCTGTGGCATTCATGTTACTGTGTAAATAAACTAGTTTTATTACACTCAAAATCAAACTTGCTGTTGTCTCATTTTTCTCTCTTCCTAGGCAATTAGATGAAAACGTGTATTTCTGAGGAAAATGCATGTGGCAAGTCCAGCAAAAGATTGTCCTACAAGAATAGCTGGCTGGTTTGCAGCAGCAGCTGGTGTGCAAATGTGGCAGATACAAACTTTGGTTGATGAGTGACAGTCGGCACCTCCAGACATGCCACCACGGTGGCTGGGCATCCCAGCTGCCGGAATTGCCAGTGCCTGGGACATTGTGCCACCTCCCACCTCTGGCATTTTCCCCAGAAGTTTCACCGTGGCTGGCACTATTTCAGCTCCATCTGGAAAAGTGGCAGTGGCAGGCCAAAAATAAACTGGCCACCAGCAGCTGCTCTTGACTGAACCAGTGTCTGTCTTCTAAGGCCTTCTTGGAGAGAAGTGACGACACGGAATGAAATGGAGACAGCCACATGCCCACACTGGGGCAGCCATTATCACTGAAGGAGCTGAGCCAAAGGTAGCGATTTCCCTAGTGTGGACAGGGCTTACATGACCTGCTGTGAAGGAATAAAATGACTTTTAAGTCAAATGTCTGTATCTGTGACAAAGCAGGATGCCTCTGAGGCAGTCGTCTGCAGTGGAATTCATTTTGTGTCTGATCTGTTACCTTGAAGCATACAGCCTGATGGAGGGTCTGTGAAAAACAGATGGGATAATATGCATCTTCCATGATCATGCAGACACACTTCAGTGGCAGTGAGATCAAACAGCTCAATTTTGTACCCAGATTTGATAGGCAGCAATGGTGGCTGCAGATGCTGATTTATTAGCACAGAGCAGATGACACCATATACTTCGAAGCAATGCTGTGCTTCTGCGTGACCATCGCACTGCTCACAAATACTTTAAAAAAAAACCAAACTCAAACAAACAAAAAAAGGACCCTGAGGGCTTTATTCTTCCACAGTTACAGTGGCTTTGCACAGGTATGTCATCAATTTAAATGTGATCAGAATTAGTCTAGAGTGTAACTACTACAGGCCTTTCACATTCATTGCTTAGACACTGTTTCAAAGCCTTTCAAAACCAGTTTAAGCTATTGGCCTCATCCTTTTAAAAATACAAAGTTAACTGACTCCAGAAGTGTCAGTAAGTATGCAACACGTTTAACAGCCTGGGAGATATTTTGTCTTTGCTAGCATAATCCCTGTTCACTTTAAGAAAGTGCCATGGATTTAGCTAAACAGTTAGATTATTCCATTTGGCAGTGGCAATCACCACTCTGTAGGGAAAAGATATGCAAAAATAGACTGAATCCTTGTCAAGACATGATAATTATACTAGTTCAACTAAAATCTGTTTGAAATTAACTTAGTTATGTCAGTGCAAACTCTCTTGTGGGTGTCCTTAAGCGGTCACAGTCTGGCATTCTCATTTCAGCTTGTGCCAGACATGAATGCAAGCGAAGCCAACAGATGCCTGGTTTTGACTGATGCAAGAACGTCTGTATCAGGTTTTTCACCAACTCAGAAATTCACCTTATGGTATACGGGCCCTAAGGATCTATGTTCCTCTACATGATAAACCTTTCTTTTCTAGAAAATATCGATGCATCAGTTGAGTTCTGCAAGCTATTGCTTTTGCCCAAGTTAGTGAGCTTCTGTGCTGCCATATATGAATCACACCATCCTCCTTACCCAGCAGTGGTTTTAACCGGAGTCAGACAGAAGCAGCTAGCTCCCAAGGCAAACTGCTCAAGTTAAACATTTACCACATCTATCCTGCAGACAAAGGCCGTAGTTTCCTTTCAACTCTGAGCTAAGACTCCTAGTTCTCTGGAGAAAGATACACATGAAAACACCACGCTGAGCCTTCAATCTACCACAGTACACTCGGTACTGCTGCTATCTCAGGAGGCAACACTGGATCCTGGTGATTAGCCCACCCACCCACTTGGAAAATGGAGGCTGGCTTTTTGCTATCAGCTCAAGGCTTTCAAATAGCATAAAAGTCTTTGTCTGGCAAACAGACACTGGGGGAGCGACTGGGAGGGCAGCTTGGAGGCTCTAAAGCAGATTTGCATATATCAAATCTGAGAACTCAAAATTATAGCTATTGAACGTGCATTTTCTATTAGCATCTCCTGCTCTCACCCCCTTGTTTTGCAGTCATTAAGGTGTTCTTTTTGTCACATTGCAGCAGAGTCAGGACATGAACAGAAGACGACACTGGAAGTAACTGACAGTCATTTAAAGTAAAGCCACAAAACTCCCTACTACATCTTATACTCCAAAAGAGAAAGGAAGGGGAGTGAGGAGGTTTATTGTAAAGGTATTTACCAATGTTTGTTCTTTTTGGTATCGGCCAGTAGCCCCCATCCAACAAGCATGTAGAAAGCTGCCTTCTGAAGCTGTTGTGTGTTTTTTTCCAGGTGCTGGGATGTGCCATGTCACTGCTATCACCCAAAGCACCTGGCTTGGCTCCCTGGGGTGGGGGAGAGCCCATACCCCCCTGCACAGTACCATGCTGCCATTTAAAGACAGACAGCTCCAGGGATAGCACCTGTGCGCAGGGGGCAGTTACAGATCTAATGTCAGATGCTGGGTTTTGCCTGATTTCTTTGGAGTCTTAATGGTCCAGATTACGTGAACAGTAGAAGATTAACCTTAAAAAACATGAAATCCCTGCAGTTTCTCTACAAGAAGCAAGTTATTAACTTTGCACCTCTCCAAAGTGCAAAAGAACATAAATGTTCCTCTAAAGAAAACGGAGAATTAAATCAAGATAATAAAATTCTCCTGGTTCCTACATGGGTACTAAATTTAAATGAAGTTACTGTTGGAAATGGGCCAGTAGTCTGCCCATGTACAGCCACTATCTCGATCATCAAAAGAAAAGGAACATCCCATAACCTGCAAGCCAGTCATGCAGCTTCTCTTGTCCAGGAGAGAAAGTCTTCTTCTAAACTTTTTTCATTTATTTTACTGCAAAAGAGGTTTACACTCTTTCATATTAATACTTCATCTTATGTATTTGTGTTTGCACGGGCATTACTGCTAAAGCTGCGATCACAGGACACGAGGGTGTGCTTTGGCTTCAAACAAGAAGGAACAACAGGTCAGATGACGTTGTAGGATACCGCATGGCAAATTTTTTAATGGCATTAGTTATAAATGTTTTAATACCATCCACTGCTTCATAAAACCCAGACCCAGAACTTTACCATTAACCCTTTTGCAGCAGTGAACCACTCAAATCATTTCCCTATGGCATGAAGCATTTCTCCCCATGCGTATCATCACCTTGAAGGCTTCAACATGTCCTTCTATAGAAACTTCAGCACACAATCCTACTCTCTTCATTGCTGTAAGTGGGACATTTTTTGTCTGTATGTTTCTGAGGTGATGTAGCTCAAACTGTACAACTAGGAGTAAGGGTATCAATATTCTGTAGAACATATTTCATCTCCGGCCTATCAGCACCCTATTTGTTTGTTCTGGGCAGACATCTTCATGCATAGAGCCTTGACTTTTGAAAATTATGGATGTTCACATTAGACTAGTTTATTTTGTATATGGAATTAGTCCATGTTCATCCAACTCAAAATTTCCTTTTCTGTTTTTGTCTGCTTTTTCAAATAATTCAAATCCATTTGGAGTCTTCTATAAGCTTCTGCAATTTATGCAAATCTTGAACAGATTTTAATTTGTGATTAATCACTTCTTCTTCCAAATCAGTAGTCGGAAACATTGACTAGTTCTTGGACACAGTTGTCAGTCTTCCGTAAAGAATTTTTACTTGTTACAGAATTTTTGTTCTCTATCCACAATCGGAAGGGATTTTCTCCACTCAGCAAAAGTAAAATAAAAATACAACATGAGTTTTGTCCTGATCCTAAAGCACTTTACAAGAAGGGCATAACTCCTGTGTCACAGATTCAGCAATAGATGCACAGCATGGCAAAGGAATGTGTTCAAGGACACAGCAAGCCATTTGAGGGGAAAAGTATGCAAGAATCCAGGACCCATTCATCTAAACCATCTCCTACAGTATTTATACTTACATGTTATTGACCACTGACTCACAACTGTCTGCTTTGGCTTGGGAGCCTCCATCAATTAAATCTATCACAGAATGATTTTTATATAAATATAAATTCATTTTGTCAATTTTAATATTTGCTCAAACAAGAAAGTAACAAGATTACACAGCCTCTAAAAAGAAAGGAATCCAATGCTATACCACTGGAGTAGCAGATCAAGCTGCTCTGACATCCATTTCAGGTCCAATATGCATCTAGATTGAGTCCTCTGCCACTTCACCATCCTTTTCTGTCTCCCAGCACGGTATCAATATCTCTGCTTTGCAAGAGACAACTCTGCCTCAGAGCACCTCTGCTGCTTGGACCAGCCCTGCTCCTGGCATTGCTGAGCAGCCTTTCTTACAAGGAGGGCATGGGCAATGAGCCTCATTAACACGAATAGGAGTCCAGCAGTCCACTGCCTTGGCACACTATCAGTGTATCAGTCTGTGGCTTTCTTAAGTCCCAAATCTGCTACATTATTATGCTGATGACTTCAGGCAGTCTCTACTGCAAGCATCAAAGGCCCTCCTGTGATTAGTACAAACAGTTCATACTGCTGCCCAAAAGGAGCGTGGTCCCTTCTGAGACGGTGTATGATACCTTTCATCACCATATCAGCGTAAAATACACTGCGTGGAGCTGCAATGAGAGTGCTGGGAGCTTAGGCAGAGAGTAAGAGCATATTGGACATGTCAGGACTCTGTGTAAACCTCCTTTTTGCTATTGGGCAACTTGCAAAACAGAAAACTGTCAAGGCTCTTTCTTCTGCTTTAGTCAAAAGGCAGACTCCTTAACAGCTTGGGATCCCTCATACTGTGCTGGGTATCGTTCCAACACCAATGTACTGGAAAAATGCCATCTGCTGAGCAGCAGACCATGGGCTCCATTCAGCCTGATCACTCAGGCATCGGGAGCAGTCACAGTGGAGGCAGGTGGAAGACAGCCAGTCCAAGTCTCCTCTGGGGCCACGGCTGCCCAGAAGGGCTGTCATTACAGCAGTATTGCAAATTTGCTGAGAAAAGGTAGTGGACAATAAAAAATAAAATACTTCAGGTGCGTTCTCAAGATGGTATTTGTAAGGAAATGAGAGATGCAGCACAGTCTCTTCAAAGCCGCTGTCAGCCTCTGTCAAGCACTGCCAGATCTGGCAGCTCTCAGTCTCTGGAGAACTGGGGACCTTGTGACATAAGTCAGCTGGGGATGATCAGAGAACCAGCCAGTGAGACTCACTGGTGACTTCCCCACGAGCTGGTATGAAGTAATTGCAGAGCTTCTCCACACTCCTCCATGTACAACCTGGATTTATCTGCACATCAGAAGTTTTCTTGGCAGCCCTCACTCCTGCCCTGGCCCAGGGCTCTGCCAGGATAATGCATTTTTCCCAAACAATACACTGGACAACAAGGGGAGTGGCTTGCCCATAAAAAGGCTACTGGGCAGGCAAATAGTGTCTATCTGCAATCAGAAAGTTGCAAATGATGCAGCCAGAGTTGAGTGGCGCTATACCACTAAGCCTCTAATGTGTGTATATATATATATATATATACACATTATATATACATATATATATATATACACCAGCTTATACCACTAAGCATCTAATGTATAAATCCCATTAGTAAGTTTTAATAAGTCTAAGAGGAAATTATGTTAGATTCACCACAGACTTCATCCTTTTTTATGTTATAAATGTATATTTATATTATATATATTATATTTTTATATAGATATACATATATATAATTATATATATGTATAATGTTCACCGTTATGTTAGATTCACCATAGACTTCATTCTTTTTGGAATTCTGTCAATACCCTCCCTACTGGGCTGAGCCTGTCACCCATGGCTGACACCACTGGCTGTGCATCTTAGAGGCTCGTGCCAGTAACAGTCACTGGCAAAAAGAACTTTTCCATAATATTTTCTTTAATGCTGTGTGTCTTTGCAAGGCTCTTTTCTCTTTTCCCTCTTTCTCTTTTTATTTTTTATCCTTTGATTCTTTTCCAAATTTTCCCCGTTAGTTATTAACTAAATGCCAACTCACTGTGTATTTGGTAATCAGATTATCTGCTAATACCTGCCTAAAGCAGTCAACATTGATTAAAAAAAAGGGTGGCCATTATGTTATTTTTAATACAAATTATTTAAGTCCTGAGACCAAGATTGAATTAAAGGAGAGATCAAATTAATGAGGGATTGAATTAAATTAGAAACATCTGATTGCGATATTTCCTACATCTCCAAACTGCCAGAAGAAGACAGTGATATGACTGTGAATTTATGTTTTCCCATGAAAAAGTACAAAGACCAGCTTGTTTTAAGCGCATCTGGGAAGTGGGCCTTATCATGGATATAGTTAGATAAGCGCTCAAAATCTTGAATTTTGAAAGGGGATAGAATGTAATAGCAAAAGATTCTATCTGAATACTAGCCACGAGGTCACTGCAAATTTCTTATTTCACACAATGTAGGCTACATTTCCGAAGTGCTATCTGTTCACCCACACACTCCCACATACACGTGTACACAATTGCTGCGATAGAGATTTGGAGACGTGGGTGCACAGAATTCCTAAAACCAAAGCTGTGTGCCACATTTTGGATGCAGGCAAATTTAATACAATCATCCAGTTATTAAGATTGCTTTTTAATAATTTTATTTTTTCCACACTTCCCAAAGTGTCTTAATGAGGGGTTTGATGTGAAAACACTTCACTAGTTTCTAATTTGGATGCATTTATCAGTTCTAAATAGCTCGGGGAATGAAGATTTCAAGCTTGCTCTCTGCAGGGAGCAATCAGTGGGCTCAGGACACTGTCTGACTGAACTGAGCTCCTCAGTTTTAAAAGTGCTCTTTCTAATCCAACTTCTTATCCTACTAATCATCAGCAATCCCATTGCTATTCCTGCCCTGAATCTGACTTCACCACAGAAGTACTTGTGTTGCACCGCATTTCTGTCATTTTAGTGAAATTCTAAACTTCTTTTGAGAAATGCTTTAACTGACTACGATTGATTGTTTATTATCTCCCGATCATAAATGCTAATTACATAGCTGAGAAGATTGGTTTGTCTTTATTGCCATACTTTCACATTGAAATGTAGAAAATTAAATTTTTTATTATTTCAATTAATTTCTTTAGTACTTTGATCCAGTGAGTGAAAAGATTATTCCTTCCAGTGTGGTTAAATGTGAGAGCCTGCTTTACAAAAGCAATAAGCAAATCAAGAGAACAATCTTGGCATCATGAAGTTGTGACCTAATTCTATCCTTCACTGTACTTCCTCTCTCCAAAACACTGTAAGTTCAAAACAGCCGCCCTTATATAGGACAATTCTTCTCTCTACTCAGATAGGTCATTTAAAGAATAAAGGCCATAACTACACATAACCCTCTGAAACACAAACCAGACATAGTGCTTACTGGAGCAGTGCATGGCTGGGCTCTGGAATGCTTTACATCTCTGGAAAAGGCCTTCCTTGTGGTAAATGCAGCTGTGTTTTACATCAAAGACAGAATGAGTTTTCCCTGTTGATTTGAATAAACTATTGCAATTAGAGTCAGGAAAAATGCCCAAGTTCAGTGTGCAACTCACTGGACTCGGAGAATCCCCCCACATATGGCAGATCTCTGGCTTGGCAGGAGTCTGCATGCACAGGGAGGCTCCATTTTGGATGTAGATGTGTGTTTGACAAAGGTGAATCTCTTGTCTGTGGAGATCTGAACATAAATTAAGATAGCTCCACTGAAGGCCAACAGAATTATGCTGATTGAAAACATCTCAGAACCTAGTTTATGACATGCAGATGAAAGATATGAAAGGAGCAGCTGTAACACATTCTTACGTATGTGCTGAGTGTGTCAGATGGTAAAACAGCACAGCCATGAGCCTAGGAACCCCTAGACAGACAGATGGCTTATATATAAAACCTCACAAGTTAGAGGCTCTTAATAAAACGCTATCCTGTGGTGGGACTCATGGTTGGAGGTACCAAGGTTTAGTGGCGGGCCCCCTGCAACCATGTGCCTCAGCAACTATTCCATACAAAGTGAAGTGAGCAAAGGATGTGCAGTGAGCAGGATGCTTGCTGTGAACAGAAAACTTAACGTGCCCCACATCAATATTGCCTTGGCCCAGTGTTCTGGTGGTTCAGAATAGGAAAAGGTAAGAAATGCAACCTGACCAGGCTGGCACTGCACTCCTTACAGGGTTAGTAAACTGCATCTGTCCTCAACACTGACCTGCCACTTTCCATTAGGTGTGGGTAAAAGGAGATGCTTATTACCCTCCAAAAAAGAGCAAAAGGATTCCTGTCCCTTCATACCACTCGGGTTATTGGGAGCATCAGTACTTCGGCTGTCAACAAGGGAAAGAGACCAAATCCAGCATGGTCAGGACTGTCCTTGTAAGTATATTTCAAAGGGACTGTGTTATTACAGTTAGGAATTTCCAAATTCAATCTTTTCCCTCTGTTTTCACTGGGTTTTATCGTTGCTTTCTTAATCAACATTAATCAATAACAGTTGTATAGCACATGTTCTCCCTATTGCTTATTTATAAATACATTTTAAAAGCCTACACTAATATATGCCATGTCTTTCACTACAGAAAAGTTTCCAAGGGATTAAACCAACAAAAAATGAAGATGAAAATATGAGCTTTCAGATGATGAAATATAGATTTCCTCAATGGTTTACAGAGCTACTGGCTTCTGTATTTACAGTGAGGCTCATCCCTTATCAGATTTAATCTCAGTGTAAAGCTATATTTTAACATTCATCAAGTCCTCTACCCTTCCAAAATATCCTCACAGCCTCCTTGCAGGCTTCACAGCCATGCAGGTTGACATATATGTCATGCTAGGTTGTTTCATCAGAAAGCAAAAGACTCTGGACACCGTGGGAGGAAGATTTTATACAATGCAGTATCATTGGCAAATGCATGATCCTCATCCTTCCCATACTGCTAAAATAGATACATCTGTCTGCTTCAGCAGAACAAGTCATCAGATAAACTGCTGGCACTCTACTGTTTCTCACCTACAATACTGACTGATTTTTATAACCAGCTCAGTCCACTCTGCCAAATTATAAGAAACTGTTCTATAATGAATTAAGAAAGCTGCTACAGGAAAAAAATGAAACAAGCCTTAGTAACAGCATTTCATTCCTGCAGCATTTGTGTGATTACCGCTGGAGGAAGGACTTCATCTGCTGTATCTAGACATAGACACATGATGTTTTCGCTAAGTCCATGGGCTATTCTACCAAAACAAAGAAGATGTATTTTCTCCAGTGGTAAGGAAACTCATCTAAGTGATTCAGAGATCCACAGCTGCTGAGGTGATTGCCTGAAATGTGTGGGATACAGAGGATTTATGAGTTAAAACATGATATTCCAGTCAATTACCTTGGGTTTAAGATGAAATAGAACTGTACTGAAATCAATGGTACTATGGTGTCATGCACTGGAGAATTAAGCTCTGAATCAGTTTACCTGCTCTTTGCTTACAGGAAAACTAAAGTCTCTTGGACTCTCTTTCTGCGACAAGACTGCTCAAAGTCCAGTATCCATGAATAGTTAAGGCACCCAAGAATGATGCTTACAAATGGATCACCCAGTTGATTGGTTCTGTAGAAGCAAATGCCAGCAAAACCCACCCTATATCATCCACACCCTATAGCAAAGTGTTGATCTAGACAGATTTCTCCTGTTTGTTCTGTAGCAAAGTGAATGTGGCATTATATGGTACAGCTACAGAACAGAGGACAGCCTGGAACAGTAGGCAGCAGGAGTGAAAGGCACAGACTGAACTGCTGCTTTGGGCAGGCAGGAAGACTAGGTGCCAGATAATGATCGATGTACTTGCTAACTACTACCAAGACTGGGACTAACCAGTGAGCTTTGCCTGTGGAGCCCTTCCCAGGTAAAAGGAAAGCACACCTATGCAGTAAGACGTGAGGAGGAGGCCACAAGCATCAGTGAATCCTCCTGCTCCTCGGCACAAATAACACAGACAACAGCCAAAGACTGGAAAAAGGAATGAAAACATATTTCTGCATTTGTGAGGAAGCTGTATCTGGCAGTGAGAACACAAGGAGCAGGTCTGCTGGGGGATATTGACTGACTCACTCTCTATGATGTGCAAGGTATAATACATAAATCCCTGCTTTGGGATCCTGCTGTGCAAAGTCACCAGATGGTGCTGTACATACAGACTTGGAAGTTATCTTAATGTGGGAACATGTATGGTCTTTGAGGAAATACACTGTTCTTGTTATTTCTGTGAAATCTTTCCTTTAAAGTTTAATTTGCATCTTACTCTTTCCATCTAATATCACATTTTGGTTAAGCTGTTTATTCAGAACAGTCTTGGTGTTGGGATTTTTGAAAAGGAATTTACAGGCATGACATTTGCAGCCAGGTCTGCAGAAAGTATGGAAAATATGGGAGAAAAACCTAAGCTGCACTGAGAAAATATTTAGTTATATAATTTTTATATCACTTATTTTTCCTGCAATGGGAAATACATATGCAAAGCCTGAAAATCTTCTGCCTCACAGTGGATATGTGACACCAGTCCATAAAACCGGTACGAGGTAATAAAAGAAATCTTGTGAGGATATGGTGAGGATTAAATAGTACTAGTAAAGTAGTGGGCTCTTCAGATTAAAATAAGTACAGCATAGCAAAGCATTCTTATCTGTTATCAACATCATGCCAGTTGTATCCATCTCCTACTCATCTTCCCTCTAAAATGCTATAGCCATCCTGCTTCAACTAAACAATGATTTTAAGACAGCAGAAATATTCAGAATGTGGATCCATCTTTTTCTCCTTCATCACCCTTTAAGAAAGGATTCGTCTCATTAAAACGGGTGTGAGAATGCACAGCGGCTGTGAGTACCGGGACCCGGAGGAGCACGGCGGTGAGCGGCCCCCGAAGCGCTGCGCAGTGTCCGGCAGGTGGCGGCCAGCGGCGCTCCGCCAGCCGGGGGACCCCGGGCCGACCGCTGCTGCGACACTACGGGAGGGCTCTGACCACTCGTTAGGAAGGAAACTCCTCTGCAGAGAGAACGAAGCCACACGAGACTTTCACAATGTTGCACTCAACCGGTGTGTAGCATGCTAAAAATATAGTAGCACTTGGCGTTTTCATAAAATTTATAATCATTTGAACCATTTATTTCCCCAAATGAAGGCTATCGCTATAGGGCCCTTTGCATAAATCAAGAAGGCCATTAAAAATAGTTTCAGGAGGAGAGCAATTCGTTATGAAATGAAGGTCAATCTCATTAGATCACTGTAGCAGGTATCCTAATAACATCCTGGCAGAAACGAGGTATCTCATTACAGAAGTTGTATTTTGTTTGAAATATTAGGTCGTCATTAAGTGAGCTCTGAAATACAAGTAATATTGGCCAGCATAAATTATTCCCCTGATAAACTGGCCTATGCAGATGTGCTAAAACAATGGTGTGGGTACTGCACAAAGCTTAACATTTTCTGGGTTTTTTTAGCTGGATTCACCTACTTGAAACCTGTTTGCTTTGTTGCTACTTCTGGATACTGAGCCACAGTTGGCATGCTAGAATTATACAGAGTGCTGCTTTCAGACTGCAACTCAACAGACTACAACCGGTAAGGAAGATGTTTAATTTGCCTTGTAACAGTTGAGGAGGACTAAGTGTCTGCCAGCTGGGAAACACCAAAATTTAGAAGGGAAAAGAGACATTTACGGAGTACAAATGTAAACATTGCTTTTATAAATACATGAGGAGTTACTTTCCCTTTAATTATCCTTACCCAGTTGGAAAGTACCAAGTGGTTTTTTCCAGACCTTTCACTCTACTGGAACCACAGCTGAATCTATGGACATGTTTAAACACTTCTCTGGAGCTATGTCACAGCACTTAACACCTGGCAGGATTATGCCGAGCATCTGCTCCAAGCCAGTCAATAAAAATCATAAAGATATCACCCTCATCATTCCTAACAGGACAGGCAGAATATCCATGGGAGGGAGCTCAACAGCTACAGGAGTCCTGCTTTCCAGAAAATCCAGACCTCCTAGGTATCAACTAAAGACTCACAAAACACCCATGAGGTACAACTGCAGCCTTGGGAAATTGTGAAGAAATCGGAAGAGATTACATGAATTTCCTAGTACCATAAAGTGAATCCAGGCAAGGTTCTCCATCCATGGAGCATGTGCTTTAACTGCAATACCCTCTTTCCTCTCAGTATAATAGGTTTAACCATTAGTAAACTGCGGAGATCGTTGTTAAAAGGTGTGTGTACAAACACAGATGCTAAATCCTGGAGTAGCTCGTAGCAGATGGCACCAAGAGAACAGTTTGGTAGTGCTGTTTTGTGGAAGCAAAGGCATCCCTGCTAACTGGTTGGTGACTATAGCTTGGTTTTTTTAGGGAGTTTGGGGTTTTCTTTAAAAGATTCATCAGTTTTCCAAACAAGTTAGAGAAACACCAGTTACAAGAATTAAATATTTTAATGATATTTTCTTCAAAAGCACTTCAGCTGCAGATTATGTAATGAACTCTGACAATGGTACTTAGCATCTGAAGCAGGGAGGCCCCACAACAGAGACACCCCAATGTCCTGTGTCCCCCAAGCCATGCCCCCACATAACCAGACTGAAGCCAGACCCATCATGTAATGGGGACACAGGGACATGCATGTTGGATGAGGTGCCCGTGCAGTGCTTATACAGACCAAAGTGTAAGGAAGCTTATTTTTACTTGTCTTTCTGCCTGTCACTGACTTATTGTCTTATCTTTACATCAGCTTTAAAATGCTATGTTTTCTTTGTGAAATGCTTTCTTAGTAGGTAAAACACAAACTTAAATAGCTAGGGTGAGAGAGTTGTGAATTGACAGGGTGGATGCTGTAAAAGGGAAAAGGCAATGCACACATACCAAATATGCACAAGGGACAGGCATGGCACAGTACAAAGCACACAAAAGCATTGTGCTTTTGCGAGGGATGACCTTAACAGCTGAATTTTAAACAAAAAACAAACATCAAATGGTGATGGTTTACACAGTATCTGTTTACAGCATGTTAAAATCATACTAGTGGAAATGGTTTGAAAGACTGCATGTCTTATGTCATTCATGAGAGATGTGGCTTTAGTTAATAGCAGTAACTGCACTGGAAATCTTTAAGAAATCATGCATACTTTTGGCTGAGAGCTGCAGGGAACAGTAACAGTTTAGATTCAGGAGAGCTCATCTGGCCAAACACCTAAACTGCTCATTTAGAGTCCTCTGTGCTTAATGGATTGAGATGTGTCCCTCCAGGATGTGACCCATTTTATCTTAAACACCTTCTTCAGGATGGGATGAACCATCCTTTCACTTGTTATCGATTACAGAAGCAACCTGGGGGAAGTAGCGTACATTGCCTGTCTACAGGAACTGGTGAATATCAGATAAGGTGACACACATTCCAGGTTCTTGGAGGGTGAAGTCTGAGAAGCATTTCTGCCAAAAGCAAATAAATAACCCACACTTGCCCACTGTTCATTTCTGCCTATGCATGGCCCTGACAGGTGGATTGGTGCACATTCTCTTGGGGACCATCCAGTGAACAGACTGGGGAAAAATCCAGGTTAAAAATACAACTTTTTTTCCCTGAGTTATTTTTTACCATAATCTGCTCCCTCCTCTTGGTTTCCATGGTTACACAAATACTTATACTGGTACCTTTGTTACTGCTATGTGAAGAAGGGTTAGGGAGAATGGAGAATCCAGCAGAAGGCTGCTGAAGCCGACACTGCTGCAGAAAGGGAAATCTCATCAAACTATGCTGAGATTTCACAAACCTTTCCTTTACAGAAGGTCCAATTTAAGAAGTTCCCATCCCCCAAGCTCTTCCTCAGCAGTGCCCACCTATTCATGAACAAAAAAGCATCACCCCCTCTTCAAATAGTTGCAGTGGCCCAGCTGGAAAGGGAGTGGGGCAGTGCAAGGACAGAAGTGTATGCCTGCAGGTGTGGAGACAGAAGGGTTTTGTTAGCAGGCTCTGCTGCCACAGGAAAAGTAATGTTACACTGAAGCCATTTTCCAGGATATAGATCCTGAAAAACGAGCCGACTGGGGCTGGCAGAGAGCTCATACAGAAAATGTAATGATGGGGGAGTGAGAAAGAAGAAGGTGCTATTTGTAGTTTGGTGTAAAAGACTCCAAAGAACAGAATGGACAGTGCCATGATTTCTCCTTTTCTCACAGCATCAATTGGATCAACTACACAGATTCAGTTATTCTCCAGCATCAGAGTGGACTTGGAGGCCAATCTACACCTAGTTCTTAATAAAAACAGTGTTAATGTACCTCTGGGGAAGTTGCCAATAGCAGTGACATGTTTCTAAAAAGAATTCTTCCCTATCTTGCTTTTGAACTATTATATCAGTCCTTTGCATCTATATGCAGAATTGGCTGCATCTAGAGGCTTTTAGCGTTAAATTGTTTTTCTGTGATGCTTCTCAAATCTGAAAGGTCTCCCTCCAGCATGTCAACACTTACCATGACACCACAATGACTGGTATAAAATGTGTGTTAGAATAAATCAGATTAGAGCACACAAACATCCTACATGCCATCCAATGTATTTGAACAAGGACATATTATTACATAATTAGTTCATTAAAATTGTATTTAAATGCAGTGTATATGTGTGTGTATGTATGTCATTATTGAAAATTGTATTTCATGGGGGTTGTCAGATGATAGAGAGATGATATAAAGAAAAGATAATAAATAATCTCAACCTTTTTTTTTCCACTTCCCTCAGTTGTGAACAGTGTTCCTGGTTCCTTCCACATCTCTTCTATGGCAATAAAATGGACCTTGATTCCATCATTTGATCATTACCTGAAAGCTCACAGTGTGAGTCCATCAAAAAGTGAAAAAATGCATGGAGTGACTCCTGTGAGATCATTTACTACCAGTAAAGGGCAATTAATGGATTGAAAGTCATGACTGGCATTACTGGGAGCTACAAAATCACGTGGGTGGGAATCAAAGTGGTAAAGAGATCTCTCCTGCTCCAAAACACAATAGACTGAATTTCACCATTGCTGCCCTCCCTACTTAACACTGACAGTCACAGTTCCCACCTCTAGTCACTGGTTTACAATACTCTTGTGCTGGTTTTGGCTGGGATAGAGTTGCTTTTCTTCACAGTAGCTAGTACAGGGCTGTTTTGGATTTGTGCTGGAAACAGTGTTGGTAACACAGGGATGTTTTCGTTACTGCTGAGCAGGGCTTACACAGAGTCAAGGCCTTTTCAGCTTCTCACCCCACCCCACCAGCGAGGAGCTGGGAGGGGACAGAGCTGGGACAGCTGACCCCACCTGACCCAAGGGATGTCCCAGACCATATGGCATCATGCTCAGCATAAAGAGCTAGGGGAAGAAGAAGGAAGGTGCAGACATTTTGAGTTAATGGCATTTGTCTTTCCAAGTAACTGTTTCACATGATGGAGCCCTGCTTTCCTAGAGATGGCTGAACACCTGCCTGCCGATTGAAAGTGGTGAATTAATTCCTCATTTTGCTTTGCTTGTGTGCATGGCTTTTCCTTTACCTGTTAAATGGTCTTTATCCCAACCCATGAATTTTTTTACTTTCACTCTTGCAAGTCTCTCCCCTATCCTGCCATGGGGGGGAGTGAGCAAGTGGCTGTGTGGTGCTTAGTTGCCAGCTGGGGTTAAACCACAACTCTGACAAATGGATGCTCTCGTTTGGTAACTGTAATTCCAAATGATGAATGAAAAGATTGATTAGGAAGATGTTTGTGAGGTAATCAGTGATTTTTACTATGCACTCTTCAATGTTCATGGACCTTTCCAGGCTATTACACACTTTGAAGAAGCTTACAGTTGCCTCCTCAGGAGCTGGTGAAGAGCATGAGATTATTCTTTACTACCTAATTCATTCAAATGGAATTAACTCATTTCTATTACATTTACTACATTGTTTGTCCCAAAAGCAAGAATATAGTTTTACTTTTCTAATGCATACCTGCAAATGGAAAATATCACTGCTGTGGAATTGTCCACAGGCCTGTCTAGATGAGCAATTTGTAACAGTCTAGACTCAACCGCATCAATGCAAAATGCACTGTGCCCACAGAGTTTAACTCCCAGTTTTATATAAAAGAATAGAGAGTTGAATCAGGCATAATTAAAATGAAGGGCAAGCTACATCATAATTGTATCTGCTTGCACACTTGTTTCTGCACTTCCAAGTCTGCAAAACAACTTCTCAAGTTACTTACCTTAACCAGCCATTCAGCCAACATGTCCAGTCTGTACCACCATGGCATCTTTGATTAAATGCTAGAGATTGAGCTTCTATGAGTTCACAAATTATGCAATTAGTATCTTGCTAGGACACTTGCATTCTGTATTTGAGAATTTTGGGTCACCCTTGCCCTGCGCCCATCCTTAGTCTTTGATTCTCTCACTCTCTTAAAAGAAGTGGAAGTGCAGGATATCCCTGTATACATTTCTGGTGCACATTTCTGAAAATATTGCTATGATGATAGCTCAAGCTGAATGTTGTGAAATGCTGAATAAACATTCTTTGAAGAATTTCAAAGACGCTTAAACTGTATTAAAGACAAAAGCACATCTCGGCAGTAAAGCTACCTGTCCACATGAAGAAAGATGGAGAAGATCTAAGCAGCAAAGCTGTGCTGGAGACAGTTCAGTTCAGTTCAGTCAAGCCAGCTATTGAAATTGCAGCCAGTTTTCAAATTACTTGTTACAACCTGCTTCGAGCATGCCTTGCTCCCCACTCCCCTGGGAACTGCATTGCCTATCCATAGTTCAGCAAGGCATCCCTCTTCCTCTACCTGCACAGGCAGACCTAGAACTTCCTGCCTATGTGCCCATGTAGGGAGAAGGCGCAATTTCTGATGGCACCTTACTATCTGTCCCACCTTTCCCCTAAATGACACTTGACTGGCATGCCATGCCTGGCATCTCATAGATGCCAGCACAGGCCCACACCTTATTCTGGAGAGAGTCAGTGGATTTGAAGTTATAGAGACTAGTGATACCCAAAAGTTTTGCATGTGTTCTCCAAAGAGCCAAGAGTATTTCACTGCACAAGAGCCTGACAACACTGGTACCCACTATCAGCCAGCTTTCTGTGCATGAGAGCAGCGAGACAGCACTGCAAAGAATGCCAGGCACTGTTATATGTACTTTTCTTCAGGAGTCATGCTTAGAGGAACACTTGGCATTTTTCTTTTTCCTGGTGCTTGATGTTGCCATCTCAGGCAGTGTGAGTCCAGCCCACACAACCCCTCTGCCAACTCAAAGGACTGACTGCAGCCTCTCCATTCCTCCTTTCCCCAGTGCCCTTTGCCATCCTCCCCACGAGCCCCTTTTGTTCCCTGCACACATAATACTGCAAACCCATCACAGGCCCTTGCGTAACCACACTTGGCTCTTTTCCAAGATGAAGACCTAGCCCTTTCTTGTATGCTCTTCATCATTCTCAGTTATCAAAGCTAGATGCAAAAAAGAAACTGAAGAGTGTTTACTGAATGCCAGTTCCTATGAATCTGTATCAAAATAGGTACTGTGTTGTGAAAGTAGAGAAAATCCATACAGAAAATCAGAGCAGGCTGTTATGTTTGTTAAGTTCAATATTGAAATTGTGTAACAGCATTGTTGTACTAAAATTTTTGTAAGAGTTTTTAAATATCATTAATCCATCATCTATCAAACTCCTCTTAGAAAGCCTTTTTTTTTCTATCAGCTCTTAATGGCATTTTTGATAGTATAATCTATATACGCTTTAAAGAATACCACATGTCACAGAATTGTAATATATAAAGCACAGACAGCACATTAAAAAGCAAAAATTACAAGACAATTACACTCTAAATGCCATAAATTCAATGCAAAACCATACTAATAGTGCAACCAACTCTGAGTATATCTTCTGGGTATATAAATTAATTTTTAGTGACAGAAAATGGTCTAATGATTTGCAAGATTGAGAACTTTCATCCATGAGCATATAAGGACTTGAAAAGAAAGCTGAAAAAAGACTTGGTATCTCCATGGTATCCAGGAACTGGTTCTGGATATAACTTCCCAAAATTGTAGGAGGTAAAAAACCTAACTTTGCTACCATGGAAACAGAACAGTGGAATATAACTAACTGATTGTTAGTTGTCTGCCTTTACAGGACTGATCCCTAAAATGCCTTCAATAATATGGGTAGTTTCTTTTTCACCCTAGAAGTAAATCTGCTAGAAAAAGAACAAGGAGAAGCCACTGAGTAAGCTCACCAAGAAGGGGAGAGCAGCTCTGGAACAACAGATATTTCTAGGAAGAGTGGAGGATTAGAGAGGAGAAAGAGAATAAAAGAAAGATCAAGAAGAAAGATACCATGATGCCAGAAGAAATAGGGGAGGAGGGGTTTGGTTTGACTAGCAAGACAGCAAACAGGGCCTTCACAATGAAGGGCTGGATCCTGTCCATGCTAGAGAACCTTATGAATAAACAGGGCAGCAAATAATTGATAAATACTGTTACCTTGCCCTCGCTTCCAGAGTACATGTGCGGTTTCAGCAAAAGCACAGCTTGTCGAAACCATGCACATCTTTCCATAATTTCTTAAGTTACTTTTCCTTTGTTCTTCACTGTTAAATCCCACCCTCTTTGGACGCATCAAAAATGTTCTAACAATTACCAACACTTGCACCTTCCTCATGGTATGTTGGGTTGTGTAACAAGAGCCATGTTCTTTTACTTCACTGGAAGGGTTCCTTCTTCCCACTAGACAAATGTCCTCATTGTAAAGTGCATTTGATCTCCCTGCCTGCCATGCCGATTGTACAAACAACATAGTCACGGGGAGCCAGGTTCAGTTTCTCCTTTAAAATCCATCAGTGCACCAGGAGATCTCCCCACAGCCCAACAGCGCACACCTCTGCACCCCTTGCTGGTGGTGGGTTAGCAAGGCAACCCGGCCAGCGAGATCCTCACCGCTGTTACTCCATGTCTCACAGGCAGCTGCTCTCTTGCGGACTCGCCTCATCTCTTGCCCCCAGCACTCCTGCCCCAGGCCACCCTTCAGCCTCCTGAAGGCACAGCCTTGCCATCAAACCGCTCCTCAGACCGCAGTTGCGTGGACTTTCTTTTTCCCTCATGGCCTAAAGCTCTCCTGTGAGATGACATTCGCTGTGGTACGGGGGGCCTCTGAGGGCAAGAGGAGTGCTGACCTCTCCAGCCTAAGCTGCCACCGGGGCAGAGGAACGGCGCCGCTCTCCTGAGGGAGGGGACGGAAAGGCGACCACAGCGCGCGGCGTCGCGGCCCCCCCCAGCGCGGCGGGCGCGCGGCACGCGCCGGCTCCTTTAAGGGGGAGCGGTTCGCCATCTTAGGTCCCCCCGCCCCCTCCTGCCACGTGACGCGAGCGGCCGCCATCTTAGGCTCTCCGCGCCGCCGCCTCGGCTTGTGTGGGTCACGTGGGGCGGGGCCGGCGGCGGAGCGGAGCTGAGGGGAGCGGAGCGGAGCCGCGCGGCTGGAGACTGAGGGGCGGCAGCGGCGGGCGCCATGGGGCAGTGCGGCATCACCTCCTCCAAAACCGTCCTGGTCTTCCTTAACCTTATCTTCTGGGTGAGCCCGGGGGCGGCTGGGGAGGGTCAGGGTCTCCGGCCGTGGGGCTGCCTCTCCCTCAGCGGTGCGTGAGGGGGCCCGGGCCGGCTGTGGTGCGGCGCCCAGCCCTGAGGGCGCTGCGGGCCCGGCCCGGGCCGCCTCGCCGTTATCGGTCCTCGCTCACGTACGACAGTCGCTGGGAGCACCCCCGCGCCGCCTCGCCGGTTCAGTTCGTATTTAAACGGTTTCTATTTAACGGACGTCTTGTGCTCCTTCGCGGGGCCCCGTGTTTTAGCGGTGGGCGCAGTCTCTATCCTCCCAGTCCACCCCACCCCCAGAGTCCGGAGGTGGATGAAGCTGAATCTGTTGCCTCAGCCTGACAGTAAAGGTTTAACGAGCATTAGAGATCTTGAGGCAGAGACGCTTGTGTAATTGAATACAGCTTGAGTTGCATTTTTGAGATTTTCAGGTCTCTGATGGTTTAGTTTTTGTAGAGCTGTTATGGCAATATAGTTTTAGGCCGCCTACTTTAAGGATGTCTGTTCCAAATACTTAGTGGTAAGTATAGAGCACCGTTTTCTTCCTCCTATTATTAACGCAAAGTTAGGATATATGTAAAACTTAATAGTCCAAAAGCAAATCTTATGTTTCCCTCCTTCCAGCAACCACAGTTGCATCGTAGTATTTATGTGTCTCTTAAACCTCCCACAACTACAGTCGTGCTGACAGACAAAAGCTTACCCGGGTTGGTGGAACAGTAAGTTGTTCTAAACGACCTTTCTCAGGATGGGCATACAGGCTGTAGCTTGGCATTGGTCACTGTAATCATTCGCTTGTCAGAACAACGTAACTCTAAATGAAATAAAATTAAAGAATATTATGTAGACTTTTAAGAATTACTTTTCTGCTTTTAGCTACTTCATTTCTCAACATCTAATCCTAGCTCCAGGAACAGAAGATCTGTTGTCCCAGCTGTTCAAAGATTTCAGCTTTGAAAAAGTAATAGCGGGTAATGAGATATTAGAACATTAAAATGTGGCTATATATAGCTACATCATTTAATATTGAAAGTCGTATGAAATCTAACAAGTGTTATAGGATAAACGTTCTTGTCGAAATTTTTATAAAGGAATGCCTTTCATGGGTGCCTAAAAATGAATCATGGTCAGGGAAAATGCATATCTTTGCAGGCTCACCAGGGCTTGTGTATACAGCTGTTCAGAGGGATGAGCAGTAAATGTGAGGCGTATTTGATTTTAGTGCATATTAGAAGTCTAATTTTGACTGAGTATAGGCTCCATTCTTTATCTTTGAAGTTTAAGGTAGTTACATCAACCTTTTTAGTACAGCCGTTTGTTTGGAATCTACTTAGTTGGGTGTGGCTTTTTGTTACATGCCTAGTTGCAAATATTAAAAAAGCTATTTAATAGCTGCTACGTCATACTTAAAGTTTTTGACTGGACGTGTAGTTGTGAGTTGCATTCTTGAAGGCATTTTGTAGTAGATTTTTCTCTAGTTGCTGATACAAATTAGGCTCTATTTTGAATAAACGAACATAAGTTCTGTATGCAGTTTCTCTCCACTCCTAAAGCTTAGTGATAGTTTTCATGGTTTATGTATTTGAAAGGTATTGTTTGTTATTTGCTCATTTAGTAATTTAGTTGCATGTTGAAGTTTGCAGTTACTCAGCTTAAACAGTGATGGGTACAAAATCATTTTGTGTAATTGTGAACCTAGCACTTTACAATTTTTGATAACTTTTTTCGAGACAAACTTGTCTTAATTTAAAATGGACAGATAGTATTTAGATAGGATGTACTTTGTCAAATTAAAATGTCGCCAGTCTTGTGTTCTGTGAACTATCTCCAGCCTAAGAAGTCAACTTGTGGTGATAACTTTTTGGTGGATAGGTAACTGGGTTGCTTGTGCTGGCACACAAGCTTCATGTGGAATGAGGCATGCTTTCTAAAAGTGAGAATTACAAAAGTCGGTGATTTTCCTCGCTTTAGGAAGGTATAGGCTAAAAATAGGAAAGAACAGAAGTAGTACATCTTCATTTTTAAATGGCATAAGACGAAGAATAATTCCAACTCTTGATCTAGCATGTTTCACTTGTTGACTGAGCTGATTGTGTGCATTAACATTTGGTGCCCATCTAGTTGACAGTGTAATTGCTTCTGTGCTGTTACAAAAGTGTTTCGCATGTCATTCATATGTGGTTCCAATTTTGATAATTAGATCATTCAGATTTCCAGTGAGAATTGACGGTAGAAAACTGCCTATAATTGGTCAAGTAACTATGAAACCTCCTTTAATTGCTTTTATAAATGTAATGTGTCTCTAAGGTAGTATATCTAAATCTTACATATTGTCATCATTTTTCACAACCTGATCTGGTGGAAGGTGTCCCTGCCCACGGCAGGAAGGTTGGAACTAGATGCCTTCCAACCCAAACCATTCTATGATTCTATGATCTTCATGGTCATCTGTAGTAATAGCAAGTTGCTTCTGCATTGTTTGCTATCGAAATTTACGCAGCAGTAGGTGATCAAAATGAATTATCATTTCCCTGACACCCCACCCCTGCCATGGGTCTCATATTTGCGTGAGGACATAAATGTTCACAGTGCTTTGGTAGCTGTGTTACGAATGTGAGATGTTTAGAAAATTATCACTTCTGCTGCCGAAGGAAAAGCAGAGTTGTTTTTGTTATACTCTGTAGTCTAGGGTATAACTTTTTTAAAAACTTCTTTTAAGCCTTCAGTAAAAGGCAGATGTGGCTCGCAGACAGGTCATAGCCATACCCACCCACTCATTATCTATGACTGCTGACTTTAATAACCCAAACTCCACTCAATTTGCCAGTGATTGTACAAGTTCATCTCCTTTTGAAAAGTCTTGTGCTACCTACTGAATTTTCTATTTGGCACTATAAAAAAGTAATCTTGTTTCTGTATAGTCTTGTGTGAACTTTTTTCACATCCTGTTAAATTCTTACATTAACTGTATTCCTACATGTTAATTACTACAGGATTTTTTTTAAGAAAATGGGCTAGTTTATCATATAGAAAGCTGCATGGGTTTTATGCACCTTTGAAAGTTTTTGGTGTGGTTCTTTGACAGTTTAGCTGAGTTGTATTAGCAGGGGTGTCAAACATCAGGTACATCCAACTGTAGGCACATGTATTGCATTAAAAACAGTACTGCAGAAAAACAATGTCATGAGTAACGGTCATCAAGAGTAACATAAGATGTTGCATGAAACATTTGAATTTTGGATAATTCAGCAAAGAGTGCTTAAGCTTAAAGGTACTTTACAAAGAAATGTATTGATAGGAAGTTAAAACTTGCACTTAATAGAAAGATCAGAGAAGAGAACAGATCAGATTAATGTCTTTATTAGTGTTTTGTTGTTATGAATTAGTTTTGGAGTATATATGATAAATAGCAAAGGAAGAGCAGTGCTTCAATTGACCTTTATTTTGCCTTAAGTTTGCACAAGATCTGTTTGGTCAACGAGTGACTTTAGCATCATCTAAATTAAAATGAATCTTTTTAAGGAAAGGTATTGCATAGGAAATAATTGTGATGTGAAGGACAATACATCTTGGAAATAAAATAACGAAACTTTTAGTACATATACTCTCAGAAATACTTCTGGTGGAGTGGAAATCCCAACATTGATCAATCTGTCAAGCTTTAGGATGCGGTTTGTTGAGGTTTTTTCAGTGGGGAAAGATTATAATGACTGGTATGACAGGAAAAAATCAAGCTGTAGTCTTTAAAAAAATATATATAGTTGATAAGGAGAAAATATTTTTTTGTTAAGATGAAATGTTGAATATGACCATTTACGAATAAAAGATGATAAAGTATTTGAGAATAGCATGTTTTTCATAAAAACCTTTTGTTACGGTACAAGTCTGCATAGATTTGAAAGCGGAAGAAATAAATCTACCTGGAACAAATATCTAAAGACTACTGTCAAATGTATTTATTTTGTGAACTCTTAATTTAAGGCTTCATCGGGTGGTATGCATAATTCAGTTGAAAGCAGTTTGAAGAAATGAGTTGAAGACAAAAATGCTAGGGAAATGTGTTTACAGTATAGGATAGAAGGATAAGATATTTGGAGATGCTTGTAGTCTAGCTTCAAAATAGGGAGTCTCTCTATTTTATATTTCCAAAGAATGTGTGCTCTGACAGCCTGCTCTGCTAAAACGGTACCTAATGTCCTGTGCTTGCTTTGAGGTTTTTTCCTTAACCTCTGTGTCCTCCTCCTTGAGAAAAGGAATTAACTCTGTTTCTGCGATACTTTCAACTCAGTAACTGTGAATAATTTTTTAAGTTGCTCTTGCAATTATTTAACTGAATTGAAATCATTAGTTTTACAGTTCATTTGACTAAGCTATTATAAAACATTCTTTGGTATGATTGTTTAGAGAAGTCTCAAGGCTTCAGTTCTGTCCAGCCAGAATGCTTTCTTCAGTTCTGTGCTCACTTTGCAACATATACATGCTCACCACAGTACAGTAAACATAATATTAGAAATTATGTAGTACTATCTTAGAGGAACTATCTGTGCTATCTTTTAAAAGGAGCTGTAGCTATCAGTGTGTACGTACTGTGTTTTGGGTTTCTGGTAGAAAAGAAGAAAGAAAATGTAGCAAAGGGGAAATTCATTGAAATTTGGCAGTAGAAAAGTAGAGCTTGCTTCCCCTTATATGTAGGAATTAGCCAAGTAATTTTTCTGTTTTACTGGGAGCTTGAGAGTTGTTTCTGATCTGGACTTTAAAAGATGGCGTAATGAAGAAACTTCTTGAGAGTTTTTTTGGTGATCAAAGACTATAATTGACAGATGATCCCAAAGGCTACCTGTTGGGGATTACTTGACTGAAGCCTTTTTGTCTTGGAGGACAGTCACTTGTGGATGTGAAAGTTGAATATTTTGTACTTCAGCTGCTATGGTAGTGGGGTGTAATTGCAGGATTGTGTAATGGCTTGGAATCCCATGCATTAATGAAATTAATTTTTTATTTAAAAAATAGTATTTAAGACTCAGTGTTGTGCCTTTTCTGAGTGATTTTTCTTAGAATAGTTGGATATGAATTTTTAGGTAGCAAACGTGGGCCAGGCCATGGTTTTGGTAAGGCTTCAATTTGCTTTTAAGTAATATAGTAGTATTGTTAAGATTCTTTACAAGGTGAGTTTCAAGTATTTATCTGAGATTTTTCAGGATTTTTTTTGCATCTGGTCTCATGCTTAAAAATAGAAGCAAAAACAACTTGCAAAGCTAAATGTGTTATCTTTTTAGTACATTTAATTTGAAATACCTCTTTACCTGGCAAAACTTTGTAGCATGGAGTAATCATTGTTCTTGTGCAGGGCAAGGAATCTGAAAACAGTGGGGTGCCAGGTCAAGTTACAACCCTGATGACTAAAGAGGTGTAAAAGAATGGCTATATTATTAACATTTCTTCTAGTTTGGAAAAAAACCCCAGTCTGCTGGTGCATTGCCTCTTGCAATCAGTGATACTTAAAATAGGTAATGCCAAATGCCAAAGCAGCCTTTTGCTTTAGCTGCAAAAACATTTGAATTTGAGATTTTTATGCGTAGTGTTACAGAATTGAATTTGGCTAGTATAGACAAAGCAGTGTGGCTTACTTGAATTTTACATGGCATATTTTATAAGCCTTTAAAATATTTCTTTGTTACAAAGTTTAATGAAATTGCTGGTTTTCTTCTCCTAAAGGATTTTTTAAGGCAGTGTTCCAGTTAAGTTGTTACTGATGAGAACAAAGTAGAAACGTCAAATACGGGTGTGTATTTGTTTTGGAGGGGAGTGGAGAAGTGCTGAAAAGTGTCAAGACAAAGGTATAGCAGAGATACCCCGTAGGGCCTTTGAAGTTGAAACTGAGAAACTAGAGTTTGAAAGACGGAAAGAAAAGAAAAACTTTAGCTGATCAGGAAAGCTTTATCTGATGTGGTTTGAGCCCAGAGGGGAACTGAGGGCCACGCAGCAGTTCACTCACCCCTTCCCTGCCCAGCTGGGAAGGAGAAAATGAATCAAAAGAAATGTAAGGACAGGGAGGAGTAGCTCAGCCATTATGGACATCGGCAAAAGGCAGGCTTGTTAGGGGAAGGAAAAGGACATCATTTTAATTCAAAACACTAACAACAATGACACTTAACAGCCAGAATGGGACGGTGAGAAGCGTTACCATATCTTAAAAACACCTCCCCTCACCCCTCCCTTCGGCTCAGCTTTGTTCCTGATATCTCTGCTTTCTGCCCCAGGGGCAAGGGGTGGGGGGGTAAGTCAGTCTGCTGCCTATTCCTGCAGGGCGGTGAGAGGAAAGCACTCTTCTGCATTCCTCCCCCAGCTCCACGTGGCATCCCTCTCACGGGAGACTGTCCTCCGCAAACTCTCTCTGCCGTGAGTCCTCCCCACGGGATGCATTCTCTTCAAGATGCTCTAGCGTGGGTCACCTCCACGTGTGGCAGTCTTCCCAGCGTTAGACTACAGCAGTGGGGGCTGCTTCCTTCCACAGAGTCCTGGGGCCACTCCACAGACGGATCTCTGCTCCTCCAGTGACCTCCGTGGGTGGCAGGGGGTGGCCCTGCCGTCTCTCCACGGGTTACGGGGTGGGGGGTACTCTGCTCCAGTTCACCTCCCCCTCTTCCTCTGCCTTCTTTCCACTGACTTCAGTGGTCACATAAGTGTCCTTGTGCATCCTCACAAGTCCCCCCAACCCCCTCCCAGGTTCCCCTTAAATATGTTATCGCAGAGACACAGCCACCATCACTAACTGTCTTGGCCTTGCACAGAGGTGGATCTGACTTGGAGCGAGGGAGCTTTGAGAAGTTTCTCACAGGGACCACTGCTGTAGCCCCCTCCTGCACTACCAAAAACCCTGCCACACAAGGTGCACTCCATTGCACACACCCCCTGCCTCCACCGCACAAACCCCAGTAATCAAGCTGTGTTGGAGAGAACTGAAAATGTCAGAGCAATACAGCAGAAGTCAAATAATGGAGTAGTGTAAAAAAAATGCTTTTTAAGATACTGCTCTGAGAAGCACAAAAACTAGCTGTAAAACTACAGTACCAGTGTCCCTGCTTAATGGGTAGGATGTTCAGGTGTTGGTAAGCATGGAGAGGAGTAACTGTTATGAAAACGAAACTGGTGTAACTGTAGACCCTCAAAAATCTCACCTGAATTGTATAGGGATTTTTTTTAAGAAAAGAAAAAGGATGTTTGCAGACTAGAAGAGGCAGTGAGTGTGATCAAAGATACGCTGAAGTTTAACATAAGGAGGTCAATGGATAGGTTGGAATCCTTGGACAAGATCCAGGCAGAAAAGGTGAGGGACTGTTAGTGTGGAAGATTTTATTTTTTACTTTTTTTGCTTCTTTTTATCAAAGACAATGCAGATGTTTTATTGCAGTATGCCATAGGTGTATTTTACAATCCCAGTCTTGAAAGATGTTTTAGTAGTGGAATGAACAATAATGGGGTTTAGAGTGGTATCTGTATTAATACTAAAATTTGCCAGTCAGCAGTGGTGAAGTTGGCAGTGGTAGGAATTTATAAGTAGGTATACTTACCAAAAAGGTGAAATATTCCTTTATCTAACTGGTCATCAGGGGTGTTTTCTCCTAACATATAATACTTAGCTGCCTCCTCCATTTTCTTGTTCACAGAGTATGTGTTTTTCTTACAACAGTGAATAAAATGCAGATTCTAAAGGGACAAATACTATTCTTTAGCCTAATTAATTAAGAGTACCAAAAGAAATTCAGAAACTTTTTGTGTGTGTTCTGTTGTGGTCCCAAAGTGAAGAAAATTCAGTAGCAAGGTAAACAGCAAAAGTAACATGAAGAACAATACTTTGGAAAGATACAAAATCATTGGGCAAGTTTTCATCGTATTTGTTAATGAGCAACAGTAGTAGGGTAGTATAAGGAAACATTAGTCGTAAATTGGAGTTGCAGTGTCCATGGTTGATAAATAAATGATCATCAAAACAACTAGTTTAAATACCTTAGAGTTGTCATCTTAGCTAGCCAAAATTTTAGCTTTTGAACTGCTGCAGTGTGTGAGCATTACTGAAAACATGAAAACAGTTCTTGGTGTGTTTGCAGCATACTTATTAAAAAACAAACAAAAACTGCAAAAAAACCCCACCACCACCACAACAAAACAAACCTGTAACTCTTTCAGGGTGCATCTAGACAGTGTGTAGCCTTGAATACACCTCAATGCATGTGAAGAGTGAAAGCTGACTTTGTGAAATAGGTATGAGCTTAAGAGGCTGTTTTATACCAGCCCAAAGATGGGGGGAAGTTTACTCACTCTAAGAACCCCAGGTTTTAAGTAGGCTTTCCTATAATGCTTTGAGTGATGTTTATCATTGCATGTGTCATTAGATTTTTCCAGTTTTCCCTCCAGTTCTTTGGATATTTCTTTGGCTTCTAATAACTCCTTAGAGGCCCGGGCTAAAGCAATAATATGAGGCTTTTTCTGAACTACAAGAGGTCTCTATCTTTTAAATTTTCTTCTGATGAAAAAGAGGTCTGATTGTTCAAGCCTTTTGCAACAAACTGGCTTCATTGACTATATTTACCTTGTCAGTCTTCTTAAAGGTTAATTCATCCTGAAATAGGAGTATGCCACTTCAGGTTCAGTACTACAAGTCAGATGCAAACAACTCTGAAAGGATGTGTGAATGCTGAATAACCAATCATCTCCCCAGAGCATACATGTGACCTGGCACACATTCTTGAAGCTGCTGCCATCTATTCAGAGCCTTGAGCAGATCAAGTTCGAGAATTCAGCCTTCAAGCCCTGTTTATCAAAGACTTGTTTGAACTGTGTGCAGTTCATGTACTTGGCTTCCATTTAATGATAGGAAATGCATGATTGTAAATATGGTAGCTTTTTATTCAAATATCTTTTTTAAGTTCAGACTTACCAATTTACTCTTTGCTCTGCAAATTTACTATTTGCTCTGCAGGATAGTAAGCATTGAGATTTGGGTTTTGGTTTTTTTAATTATCCTTGTGTCTTTACTTGTGATACATAAGTTTCTCTAGATGATTCCCTTTTTGAGAAGCAAATTATGCTTTGGGGTTTATTTTTGGTTTTTTCTTTTAAAAAGCACACTTTATTCTTGGCTTGCAACAGGTAATGTCCATTTAACTGGTGCAGCACTGATCGATGTAGATTGCATACTTTGGTAGGTGAGACTAGCTCTTTGTCTTTATCTGTTACAATATTTATGCTTTATTTACATAACATATAACATGATACTATGGAGGTAAAACAAAATGCAGTGTGCTGAGATCCAGATGTGGATATTGAAATTACTGAGTTGTGTGTAGGGAAGGGAGGACCTCAGGCTAGTCTAGTCCTGTCAGCTGAACACCTGTCAGCAGCACAGTAGATGCACTCATCTTCTGGTCTAGTTTCATCCAAAATGAGTTCTGTTACATACTCCTAAGACTAGTCGGTGATGCAAACCAGAAGGTAGTAAGAGAAAATCATCAGAAGTTGAGCAAAAAGGATGGCTTCAAAAGGACATTCTTAATCCCAGCTAAAATGCTCATTTAGAGACCTCCCCCCTCCCTGGTTTAGAGACAGGCTGAAGAAAACACTAAGCATCCCGTGGTTGTGATATGAAAGGAAAAGGGAAGGCACATGAAACTTACGTTCCTGTAAACTGACTGGGTAGTGTTGCTTTTTTTCATTGTTCTGTGATAGACTAGGTATTGTACCTGTTCAGAGATAGTGTTAGACTGATACATGGAAAAGGAGTTTTAACCTTCATAGCTTTAAAACTTGAGAGCTCCAGAAGGCACCTTGGCTTTCAGGACTTTGTTTTTTGGTTTGTTTTTTTTTTTTCCCCTGAAAATTACTTGAAGTGTTTTTATCAACTTCCTCATTACTCTAGTGCAAGGTTTATAGACATACGCATGCACACCGCTGTTCCCCAAATTCTGTAGCTTCTTCCACAGAAACACCAGTTCCACAACATTGTTCAAAAGCAGAACCTAAGGTCAAATTCTGTCGTGGCTGATTAGTCATTATGGAGAGGATTTAGTGAAGTCTTCAGATGAGGGTGCTTTAATCCGAGAAGTCTAAGAAAAATCTGCCTTTCCAATGGTAATTACAAAATACTGGGGTTTTTTTTACAAGTAGTTTCTGAGACCATACTGACACTTGTCAGACTCATCTTGTCTGGCATGATATTGGAAGAGCAAAGTTTTGTAAAATGTGTATGCTTCTTGAAGCATGGAAGGAAAACTGATACCTGTAGACATTTTTTTAAAGATTACACTTTTTTGTTTCAAATATTCTTTAAATATATGTGCGCATGCAGTTTATGAACCTGATTTTTTCTTAGTGAAGAAGGAAGCCACTTAAATTTCATGCAACAGAGAAGGACAAAGGGTTCACAAATGATTCTGATTTCATTGTGGTCTGTCTTCTGTGCCTGATGCCAGCCACAGCTGTGATTTTTTTCATCTGCCACCTTGCAATATACCATATTTCTAACAGGCATTTTAGTTCTTAGAAATGGGCGATTACATCACTGTCCTGTCATTCACATGCTTCATTGCTAGGCAACAGTTAATGTAATTCCATTGTTCAGTGACACTACTTTGAATCTTTGCTTTGTGTACAGAAATTGTATGTCTGCATTTTGCCATGTTGTACCTAACACGGCAGGATTTGTGTCGTTGGATTAGCATTTCAACATTTTTTGTGCAAAGGGGCGATTTTGTAATGGCTTGTTCACTTCAGATTTTCTTGTCTGGAGAAGATGTCTTGCTGTTGGTCTTTCTTACTGAATTTTCGGTTTCGTTACCATTGTATCTCTATGGCACCTTTTATTGGATGAATGTGAGCCTCCTGGATGCTTTTAAGATTCCTGTGGAGTACACACCTTCACTGCAGAAAGAGGCAGAGAGGTGAAATACATTGGTCAAATCCACACAGAATGGATGGTGCTTTTGAGCTGGCTCTTAATACAACTTTCCGTGACGTGGTGTTTCTATAACAAAGTGCTGCAGGGGATATTCCATATGTAAAATATTATTCTAGTAGTATTTATGCAGTATTATTTTATAGGAAGTAGTTGCAGTCGTACTGTAGTATACCTAGTACATTGTAGTGAATAGTGCTGATATGCTGAGTATCAGTTGTCTGTGGCTTGTCTTGTCCTGTGCCACACTGAAAAGGTTGCCTAGGGAGGCTGCGGAGTATCCATCCTTAGATTTTCAAAACTTTGGACAAAGACTTGAGCAACCTGGTCTGAATTAATTGTTGACCCTGCTTTTAGCAGGAAATCAGACTAAATTATCTCCTGAGATCCCTCCTGGCCTGAATTATTAATTGATTCTTTGATTCTACAATAGCATGACCCAGTCCTGTAATATAACTACAGGAACCAGCTATAGGTGTGTCTGTCAGCTCTTTTCAACGCAGACATAGGGGTAGTTACAAGGCCACTGAGTGGGAAAGGAAGGCTGGAGGCAGCCGGCAGTGTTCTTTCTTAGATCAGAGCTGAAGTGTGTAATATGTCAGTTAACCCTTGTGCCCAGAGTATAGATTGGATTGTAATGGGGATGCTACCCTTAACATGAAAATTAAATTCCCCAGGTCTTAGTTTAGTCATTGCAGCTTCTGAGTGGATTGGTTTAGCTTAGCCTTGTATTGGGATACCAAAAAAGTGTAATGAAATATTCAAATTATATTGTCCGTCATTGTGGATGTTTCATTTTGACATATAGCAGGACTGTTTCATTCTGCAGCAAGTGTGGAGACAGTTGTGAAAGACATTTGTAAAGCAAAATTTGATAAGGCCCTTTGAAATAAATGTATGTTAGCTGGCTCCTCGAGCAACCCCTGTCTGTCCTTCACTAGATCTGCTCGGCTTAAAGTTAATGAAGGTATTGATGTGTTGGGATCCCTGTAACTGTAAGGGAGGTAAGGTCATACCAGATTGATTTAAGTGCTTTGTCTTAGTGTTTTAATTCTATATAGTGGCAGATCCATCCTACAGGTCTTACTTGCAGTGGCAAATCAGTAACAAGAACATCTCAAAAGTGTTGTGGTATTCTGTGTTTTATATCTGTTCCTACCTGCTTTCTTGGTTAGAATGAGATTTTCCAGTGCTGTGAATGCTTCAGAAAGGCTGTTATTTCTTGCAGTTCACCTTTCCCTAGCAAAGGTTAAAGTTTGCAATGTGTGTATCTATTCTGTCTAATGTTAAATCATAGGTAATGAGTAAAATAGAAGACTAAGTATTAAGTAAGTAATGGCAGATTAAAGGACTGCATACATGTTCTGAAAAGCTGTTGAATAGCAGTTAACTTGCTGCTTGGATGTCCTGGAATCCTGTTCTCAAAAGTATGAGTTTGTGAGTGTTAGACTGTGTAGAAGGTTTTATTTTACAGCATAGGAAGGAAGTGTTTGAGAACAGGGAGGAAGATTTTGGTGTTCATAATAGGGTTACCCTCATTTCTTGACTACATGCCTCAGAAGACTCACACAATGTAGTCAATGCTGAATCTTGCTAGATTAAATGCAGTTTGAAAACTACTGGCTAGACTCCGTTTGAGATATTCCTAATAAACATATGCTAATAAACTTTAAAAAGTCTGAATTCTGAGGAAGACTGCTTTATGGTATTCAATAAAACAATTGTTGCAAAGTAGTCTTGCTGAAAGGAGGGTTTGGTGTTCAAAGCAACTTACCATGCTGTTGTATGTATTGTAGGCAGCAGCAGGCATACTGTGCTACGTGGGAGCCTATGTGTTCATCACGTATGATGACTATGATCACTTCTTTGAAGATGTCTACACACTAATTCCAGCAGTTATTATCATAGCTGTGGGAACACTTCTTTTTATTATTGGACTTATTGGGTGCTGTGCCACAATTCGAGAAAGTCGCTGTGGACTTGCTACGGTAAGTTGTAGAGTTTTTATATGATGGTTTTGCCTGTTGTATATTTGGTTGCATTCCCTTTTAAGAAACTTCTGAATTATTTTTGAAAGTTTGTTCTAATCTTATTTTTTGGCCTTATATGTTTTCCCCTTATTTTGTTATGAACATCTCATTTCAATTTTCTGTTCTAAATAATGGTGCTAAATTAGCCAGTTCTGGCAGCAGGTAGGCTCCTCTGTTTTACATTTTTTTAGAACTGTGGTTATCTTGTTTAAAAAATATAAAACCATATCATTAAGTCATAACAGTTTTTAAATCTCATTTTTATCTGTTCTGGTTAAAAAGCTGAAATATAATAGAGAGAAAGGTGAGGTAGGGGCCTTCTTGTTTTAAGTATCTTGCATCAAGGTTGACTGAGGGTTGTTATGATGCTTCAGTATTTTTCTGTATAACTTAATTTGAACACTGTAGTACTTTGTATTGTGTTTCGAAGAGAGGCCAGCATTTAAACTGTCTCCAGTTTTTCGGTTTTTTTGTTGGACACAGTGTAGACTTTTTAACAGTTTATCTTAAAAGTGCTCTTAAATATACCAAGGCAAATGCATCGCTTGCTGTCTCTGTCAATTGTTACAGGGCTTAATCTGAAGAAATGTGCCCTTAGTCCATCTACCACTCTTAGTTACAGCCTGGGTAGTTTCTTTGATGTGACATTCCTATTTACCTAACAGAAAGAAGATTGAAAGAAACACTTGATTAAAGGCGCTCCAGCATGGTGTTCTTAGTTGTCTGGCTGAGCAGCTGCTTATTACTTGGTGAAGCTATGAACACTGAAGCTTCTTGAATGAAGTTAATATTGGGCTCATTTGGTCAACTCAATTGTCTGCTTTTAAGTTATCTGTTAAATCAAAACCTCACCTGAACAATTACTTTAAATAGCAGAATCTGTATGGTGGCTTTCAGAGACTAAATGAGTAAACCTCTTTGCACAAACACTCTTGTATTTTACAGTTTGTGATCATCTTGCTCTTGGTTTTTATCACTGAAGTTGTGGTCGTGGTTCTTGGCTACATCTACAGAGCAAAGGTAATAACTTCTCAATTTCAGTAAATGTTTTGTTGTAAACTGTGACCAAAATACTGAGGTCTAGTCTTTACTGTATTTGGTTCTGTAGAACTGTTAATGGGTATTAAAGGGAATAAAACCAAACCTCTAAGTGGGTTAATTTGAGATATCAATATCTGAAATTTTTAGAACATCAGTATTCTTCAAAGCAAAGCAAAAAGTTTTCTCAGAGGCAAAAAAAACTAGCTGGAATATATCATTATCAGTTGAATAGTAGAGGGGAGTCAAGGTAATTGGTACCATTCCATTTTCCAGATGGTCTTCAAATTTATTTATGCTTTGACTTTGTGAATGATTTAGGTTGCACAATATTTGATCATAGGGCATATTGTTTTGATATGAGTAACTTAAATGTTATCTTGTGTTTTGGTATACAAATTAACACTGCATCGTAATAAAATCAAATAGACTGAATGTGTTAATATAAACTGTCTAGATTTATACAGGTTGTTGACAAGGGTTATGGCTAAAGAAACTGTGACTTCTCCCACTGTTTGTTTAATGGAAGTTAAGAAACAGGACCAGAAAAATTAAATTAGTTGTGTTTCTACCAGCATAATATGTGGCAGAAATATATACCATGAGGTATTAGAGATACTATAATGTAGCTTGAAATGAAATTTCTAACTTGCACCGTTTCAGTGGTTTTTATTATGTCTACATCTAAATTTTGCCAAAAAATTAGCAGAAAAGGCATTTCTAGCTGTGATGTGTAGTATGATCACATTATAGGACTCCCCAATGATAGCTTAATAGCAAGCTGAACTACTACTAAATGAAACACCATTTACCTTTCTTTGGTCTTCTGTGTGTATATAAACAGCCCAGGTCTTACTAGTTCAGTATTCACTCCTTCTATCCTGGAAGAAATGGTGAGACAACCATTAAGTAAAAAACTTTTGTAAAGGAAGGCTCCCTTGAGTAAGCAGCTAATGAGAGGGCCTTGAACTATGCATGATAAATCTGGCTTAATAGTTAGAATAGGTTGCTTCAACAGAAAATGCTCTATTGATAATGCTTAAATTCATTTTTTTCTCATGGTCTGCATTTGATTTCTGGCATCTTGGCCATGCACTGGGAAGATTTGGGACTCTTGAAGCTTGTAGTGGAAGTAGTCCTTAGAAGCAACTGAGGAGATCAATACAGTTCCCGGAGAATGGGGAACATGTTGAGTTCTTACATGTTAACTTGAATGGTTGCCTTCTGCTCCAGTACTTGGAGAACCTTAGTGTATTACAGTATAGTTATTCAGGAATTACCATGCATCTGAGTGGGTCTAAGCTGTGGTCAGCTTACTCTCTTCTGTGTTCCCATCTTAAAGTGGCTCACTCTTTTCTGGATGACAGCATTCAGAGCAGATAAAAGCAGATGCATAGATCTTTCTTCCCTAGCCCATCTGAAACAAACACTTGAAAATTAGATTGGTTCCAGGTGCATGTTCTGTTGTCTCTCATTTTTGTCTTGCTACCATACAGTTTCACAGCTGTTAGGTAATGCAGGGTCAGAGCTTGGGGGAAGAGGGAAGGTAGTCTCTTTTTAGTGGTGGCATCATCTTACAGTGAGACATTTGTGGGAGTCAGTATTCAAAAACTAAATCTTAAGCCTTTTGAAAGGAAGACAGAGTTCATTAGTAAAAATGGCAGTTTTCTACTACCCTGCAGTACTTAGCATCTTAAGAAATTGTTTTCAAGTACAGCAGAAGTGTCAGAAATTTATCAACAGTGAGCTGGGAGGTGAAATCTGCTTAGATTTCTGATCATTTTTGCCAGGATAAATAAGGCAGCTCTGTGCTTTTCTAACTTTGTTCTCATGTTTCTGACATGGCATGTATAGATTTGTGGGGTTTTTGGTTTTGTGTGGTGGGTTTTTTTTAAAAAAAAAAGGCACCTGAATTGTGTTAGAATTACTTTAGTGTTAACTGTACAAACTTCCAAATAAAACTTCACAAACAAAAGTAAAGATTGAAGTCATGGCAGTTGTTCATAAAAAACTGTTGGCACCAAGTGAGACTGGGTATAATGTCTCAAGAAAGTAGTATTGTGGCCTTTTAAGATAGAATGACTGATCTTGACATAGCTTAATTTTCCAGCATGCCTGTAACCTGCATGTGTGGACCCAGTCCAGACTCCTAGTCCATCAGAACAATGTGAAGTGTGCCCAGGGCGTATTGTGATAGACTGACCTGCTGCAGAATCTGCTAGCATTGGTCCTTGTCAGTAAAAGTAAGGCTTTTTGTAAATGGCAGTAGGGATTAAACAGGCTGTCAGTTGGTTGAGGACTTAGTGGCTTTTTTCCTCTGGGTGGAGTAGTTCACTCTCTTCATTTTTCATAAAACTTGCCAGTTAGCTGGAGCTATTGACTTCTGTTTGCATTGTATGTCATTTGCATGGCTTTTGGGCGTAATGTTGCCCTAATTGAGCCATAAGCCAAATGATATACAAGTAAGCACTGAAATAAATTATTTAAAAACCTATATGACAAATTGAACAGCTGTTTTGTTGTATGAATCAGAGCTGTAAATCACATTAGTTAAATCATCAAACAATTGATTTTAAACTAGTATGAGACAAGTTGCCTGTGCAGGCTAAATTGACTTTTATTCATATCTGTCTTGATACTGATTTACTTGTAAAGATACCATTCTTGGGTGGGGGGGAATGAAGCTTGTGCTGTTTCTGTAGAATATTCTTCCTTTAAAGAAGTTAAGGGAGTGATGTATTAGCAAGACCTTCCTACTGTAACTTGCAAATCTAAAGAATATGTTTAGTTAATGCTCAGCCCTAAGATTACATTCTTTGCATGTAATTCCTGTTGAATGTGATAGAGAAAAAAATCAATTCAGAACTAATGTTACTATTGTACAAATGTTTAGTTACACCGGACATTTTGTGCATTTAAGTAAAGGTTTACAGTGACACGTACTACTTAAAAGGTTCTAGTAAGATTTCCTCCAAAATGGGCATTATAAGATGCCTTTTGGGGTACAAGGGATGATTCTTGGGTGGCATCCATTTCTAACACATGTACTTGACAGCATCTTTAGCAGCTTGACTCATCTGCAGTAGCTTTAGGAGCTATTCCAGTAGCTGTTGCTATGTACAGTGTACTGCCATCAGCAATTTTCAGAAATTGGGTAGGTACATGGGGCTGGAACTGAACAGAGAGCTTTGTCACTTCTAGGGTAGAAAAGTCCACCAAAAGACCTCATCTGTGAGAATTTACCTGTGGTTGAAGCAGAATGGGAAGAGCAGGTGGTATGACTTACTCATATCCTTGTGGTCCCCAATAGAACAAGTTAGCCCAGATGGTTATACCGGTTTTGGCTTGGAACTTTGAAGGAGTAGGAGGAAGTGGAAAGGTGAATTCATGCCCTTATGGAGAGCCCTTAACTTCATGAAATGTCTGCCGCAGTGTCATAATAACAGCAATTTCCTTTGAGATACGTTGCAAAGCTACTTTGTCTAAAATCTCATGGAAGATAGCTGCTTGGGTTTTTTCTTGTCTGTTAGCTTCAAAGTAGTAGCATCTTTGCAAAAGTCATTAGAAGTTTAAGAAGCTATACCACCAAAGTATGTTAATTTCAGATGTGAGGAGTTACCTGGGTTTTCCGAATTGCTGTAAGTAGGGGTGAAATTATTTTACCTAGACCTGTACTGCTTCTGTTAATGTGCTAATGCAGATGCTTTCCTAATACTTCACAGGTGGAGGATGAAGTTGATCACAGCATTCGGAAAGTATACAATGGGTACAATGGGACAAATCCTGATGCAGCCAGTCGTGCTATTGACTATGTACAGAGGCAGGTGAGACTGAGGCAGTCCTTTCTGTCCTTAAAACCCAGACACTGTGTGGCACTCCTACTTGTGTAGCATATCTTCCTCCATTCTGACAAATTTGGGAAAGAGCTTGTTGGTCAGTTAACTTAGTTAAAATGAGTAGAATTATGGCATTGTTCATAGGGTGATGCGTTTTGTGTGATTGGCTATCTATAAAACAGTGTTTGGATTCAAATATTGAGTACTTAAGTATTTTTCTGCAAAGTTCCATTGCAGAATGTTCTCACATCGGCACAGATTTATCTAGAACATGCTGCAGGGAAAGGGTGTTCTTGATTCTAGATGAAAGCTAGTGTTGCATGTTTCTGGATTTGAGGCTAAAAGAACTGATCAGACTTAAAGAATATTCAGGAGTTTTCAACACTCTTACAATTACATCAACTTAAAAAGTCATCTAGCATTTACATACTAAAAGTCTAATGTATTTAAGTCGGTGATACTACTAATTCATACCTTGCTTTAAATTCTTCCTGAAAGGGAGAAAGGCAAGAAGCTGGTAAATTGACACTGAAGGCAGTACCTCTGTTTGAGGCTGCACTGTACAGGATAAATCTGAGGACTGCAGTAGAATATAAGCTCTCAGCAGAATGGAACTGTATGTATTTAATTGGTTCATTCCTGAAGGCTTTCTACATGGTCACATAGGCATATAAAATGAACTTTAATTCTGCACCACAGTTCTGTGAGAAGAGCAAACTCTGGTTCATGCCAGGACTGTGTCCAGAAAGCAAAGGTTTTTTCAAGTATCTGTTGTAAGCTTTAAGGGTAGAACTGTTCTAAGCCAAAAATAAAGCTTTTGTCTTGTTAGGGAGGCATGAGGAAAAAGCGGGTTGTTGAATGTTCCCCAAGAACTTGAATTTCAAGTCTGCATTTTGTAAGGAGTATCTTAAATGTTTTCAGGTTTATGGGCCCCTTTACAATATGCTCAGTCTACGATTAGCTTAAGTAAATGTCAAATAATTTGTGTACACTTGTGTTCTTGGTATTGCAATTAGAATTGCTGTTTTGTCTCACTTCTTGACTGATAAACACATTGATTCTTTACCTGCATGTTTTTTCAGCTGCGCTGCTGTGGGATCCATAACTATTCAGACTGGGAGAATACTGTCTGGTTCAAACAAACTAAAAATAACAGTGTGCCACTTAGCTGTTGCAAAGCAGCCCTCAGCAATTGTACTGGCAGTTTGACCCACCCAATGGACCTTTATTCTGAGGTAAGACAAACAAAAGACAGCTACTTACCTAGCTGTGTGCTTTTGCTGACAAATCATTGTGTTTTCTTTTTAGTGGGAGCATGAAGTCTTGGGGGTATTTGCTTTAACAGGAAATAAACATGTTTTCTATAGGGGGGAAAACACCTCCTTTTTTTCATCTATGGTATACTAAGTAATTACGTTTTTTAGCATTATCTTTTTGCCCTGTTTGATGCTTTTGGGGTGGTTTTGGTGTGCCTAAATAAGAATTCTACCTGTTTCAGGGGTGTGAGGCTCTGGTTGTAAAGAAGCTTCAGGAGATCATGATGTATGTCATCTGGGCAGCACTAGCGTTTGCTGCTATTCAGGTAAGAGAATATTCCTTAGCTGTAACCTTTTTCTCAAATGAAATTCTAAACTGCTGTCCAGGTTATTACAGCTATGCACAGGATGATGACAACTTTAGTCCCTGCTCGATTGGTTTGGGGGATAAATGCACAAAAGTCAAAAGTCCAAATGCTTTAACACAGAACTTCTAAACCATGTGGGGTCTAAAAGCTACTGCTATGTGCATGTATACTGTTAGATTTGAAGATACCTGAACAGTCAGTGTTACATGCAGTAATCTACTGGAATGTAAATGGAAAATTTCTTCAAGTATTTAAGTATCTTAAAGGTGCTCTGATGGTATTTAACACCTGAAGAATTTGCACAGTATTTGATTTCCCCCTTTAAAGCAGATAGCTAGTACTTCATGCCATTTTAAAGGTACATCAGCTTAACTGTGCTTCTGGCATGCAAATAATGTCAGGACCACCCAGGAAGTACACCAGGGTTTTTGGTAACATACTCTGCTCTTTTTCAACTGAGCTTTGCATTGTGTCTTGTGTCTTGCAGATTTCTTAGTTTCTGGACTTAAGTAAAAAAAGAGGTTCTAAGCTGGAAAGCCTATCTACTTAAAATCGGTAACAGGCTGTCTCCCACATGAACCTTAATGGTTACAGTTACCCTGGTCATAAAAAGTAACTGAGGAAATAGACTGATGTGTATCTCAGTATTTATTTATTTAAAAAAGACTAGGACGGTAGAATTGGAAGCTTGAATGCACAATCAATCTGGCAGGCTTAGTACATTAATCAAATATTGTGCAAATGCTATGGCCTCTAAGAAGTGTAGTACATATGCTGAATCCCAAGAAACATGCAAACTAGTTTCAAAGTTACTTCTGTGCCCTTAATAGCATTTGATATCAGAAAATATTGTACCTGTTGAGTGAGGCAGTTTAGATATTTTTGTTTTCAAAAGCATCTTTTGAGCTGGATTGTATGTTTGAAAGCAAATAATCTTTTGCAAACAGCCATGTGAAAATATGGTTAAATTTCTATTTCAATGCTACAAGGATATTACTCACAGGTAACACTGTATACAGTAATGTTGTCCAGAACCAGATTACTTCAGCTACGGAACTTTAAATTTGATGAGATTGACCTTTTGAAGGAAGGTATTTTTTTTAATTGCCATTCTTTAACTGTTAAATCAATATTTAGTCTGCTTGAACACTGAAATATCTGTAATATAAATGAAGGTATTTACTGCAACCATGATTAGTGTGGCAGCTTTTTTATGTAGGGGAAAAAAAATGTGTGTTATGAGGCTGGGTGAGCTGAATCCCAAGAGGAGGCATTATTTCTAGCTTTGGAGTTTGCTGGTTGGTTAACGAGTCCACCCCAAAATGCAGCACAGTTATAATCCTCTTTGGGATCAGGCCAGACTTTGACATGTGCTTGCAATGGAAATGTGGCTGCTTGCATCCTTCTGTTATTCCTGGCTCATCAGTTCTAGGCAAACATGTTAGTTGTATCCTTTCTGCAGTGGGTGCTCTGATTTGTTTCCACATGTCAGTAATCCAGCTATTGGCAGAAAGTACGTATTGTATAAACAGCTTGTCAAGAAAATAAGAACATCAGAGAAATTTCTTTGCTAATGCTGCAGTATAGCATCTTGAAGTCTTTTTGTTTAAAATTAAAACAAGCTGCGTGATACCTGTTCAGAAAATGAATAGAAAATAAATAGAGAATACAGGGTATTTGGAACACCCTTGAAATTTCTGTCTAGTAATATTCACTGAGTAGTAATCACATTTAAGTCTCAGAGGTCATACTCTTGTATATCTGCTTCACAGTTCAAATGGTTGTAAAGTCACATGTTTTAGAGACATTAGTTTTTCTCTAGTATATACTAAAATAGCAAACAGGTTGAATACTATGATCTCCTGCAACTAATGTCTTAAGTTGTGACATCCCCTTATTTGTAACATAGAATTTAAGAACATACTTATCCTCATTCTCTGCAAAAGAGCCTTTGTGAAATTGATGTGGAAGTAAGAATGGAAACTTCAGCAGGTGACCTGTAACCGAGGTCATGTTCTGTAAACTTAGAGTAGTGATTATGTTTCCTTACCTTTTGATGATTTTTACTACCTTTCCTGTACTCACTGCATAGAGTCCACTCTGAACTGATTACTTTGTTATGCAGTAAGGCTGTCCTGAGCTCATTATCTCCCCTTACATGGAACAATGTACCCTTCAGTACTGTCTTTAAAATGAAAAGACTGAGAAGTGGAGAATTTTTGCAAGGCTTCGAATTTGTAGAAAGCTTAGTCTTTTCTGCATAGAAGCCATTTTTATGTTCATGTTTCAGTTACCATGGGGATCTTCCAGTGTGCAATAATTCCCAGTCTCAACCACAGTGACAGCACAGAACTATTAATAAATAGGAGGCAAACTGAAAGTAGCAAAGGCATCAGTGCAATAGAAGAGCTGCTTGATTAGCTACTGAGTTCATTCTTAAAGTACAGCTTTTGTAGTTAGTGATCATTTACAAGGTACTGAGCTTGGCATGTATATACAGCCAGTGAGCTTTTTTGTACAGAAAAAAGGCGAACGGGTTTGGCAAAAGCAAATAAAATATAGTTACTGCTAGTAGGCAAATTTAAAAATTTTTAAAAAATACATAAACAAAACAGAAAAAACCCTAAATCAAACCTGACTGGGAGATGTGGCTAAACTTTTCTGAAAGTTGAAGAGGGGGGTGTACAGATCCTTCTTCAACACAGACTAAGTATTTTTGTTCACAATGTTAAGCAGCAACTCAAGAGAAACAATCAGATGCCTTAGAAGTTCAGTGTGCTAGCATAATTTAAGAAATTACATACTTTATTTCTGTAGAGAAAGTTGAAATACGGGGATTACTTCTGTCTTTACAATGAATTCTAAGAAATATGCTCACTGGCCTCCTAAAGGATGTAAATGGCTTAACCAGTATCTCAAAAGTTAATTACATGAGTTCTTTTTACAGTGCCTGATTGTTTTTGACTTTACACAACTACATGAATTTAATGTCAAGTGACCAGGATTATCTTTGTGAATAACTGTATATGTGATGGAACTCCTTTTATTTATTTGAAATACATGGCTAGAATTAATTACAGCAAATGACTACAGGAGGTGTTTTTCTGCAGCACACTTTTATCCTAATTTTATCCTTAATTTGGACAGGGAGAAAGATGAAGTTTCTGTATTTGCAGGCTGTGAGCCTTCAGAGTTTTGTAGCCACTGGCAACTACCATAAATGCTCCATCTCAAGTTTAACTTAAGGGGGTTTTAATTGTGGATATTAATTCTTCACTTAGAAGGGTTCTGTCCATGAATAGTAATTCTCTCATGTAACTCTGTTTTTTTCTGACATTAATATAACATATATTTGGGAGTTAATATGTGAATGGGAACCACCCAAGTACTGATAGAAAGTGAGGAAAGGTGCTGTTCTTACCAAGAGCCTGAAGTGCCATACCCTAGGTTATTCTTCATGTGGTTTTTGAACCTGACCTGGTTTCTGCTATAGATCCAAAGCAGATAATGCACTCCAGACAAAGAATATTCTTAATCTTTACAGCCTGTTCCTTTCTAGGAAATTAAAAATTCATTCTAGAATTTCATCATGCCTCTTTTTAATCACTGCTTATTTAAACTAAGGATTTTTAAAACATTCTCTTCAGTCTTTCAGCAGACTTGAGTACTATGTTGCATGTACCATCATTTAGTTTTAAAACTTGTTACATGTGTGATGTTTGCATCAGACTTTATTTAAAAAAGTGAATAATTCTTCTTTTGTCCCAGTGCTGTATTTTCACAGGGGTTTTGCTGTATCAGGAAGTAGGCTTACACTTGGTTGTCTGCTCACCCATATCATTCTTGTTTGCTTTCTGTTCAAGAGGGTTTTTAAGTTTCTTTCTTTGTTTTTTTAGAAACATGTTTACCTTCTGGGTGATGCTTTGTCATCCAGAGCTATGACAGGAACCATATTAAATATTTACATCTGTGAATAAGCTGCTGTGCATGTGACCAAATTGGTATAGTCTCTTACTGTACTAGAAGCCGTTACCAATTACTGTAGACCGTAGAACACAACACTATACCTGATGTTTTTTAGTAGGGCCAGTTTTAGTCTACCTTCAGTAAACATGCAAATTCTGTAAAATAGCATGCCCTGCATCCCTGATGACATTCATCTGATTTAAGTCTTATATATATACAAGGTGATCAAACGTAAATTCCTGGCAAACTTGCCAGCACAGTCATGGTACTGTGAACTTTTAGCAGTAAGAAAATGCTAGATGTGAATAATTCCCATTGGACTTAAGGTTTCTAATATGACATGTTAACAGAGATTGAGCCTTTGAAAGAGGTCAGCGGTGATGTATTCATAAAACTCTTAAGTTTTGCTGGTTTTCATCATGGAAATTAGATGCTAATACATTTGAATTTCACTTTGAATTTTCATACTAGATACAGTATCTAAATTTGTACCTTTCATGAAATTAGTAATTTCTTCCATCTGAATTGTTAGGCAGAATGCAAGTACGTGACCAAAATAAACCTGTTAAAGATGTCCAAGACAATCTTGCAAGAAAATAAGTCTGTGGAGTTTGTGGCCTTTGCTTTTTGCAGTAGGAAATGAAGCTTTTTTAAGAACAGTGCATTTGTTGCCGTTTATTTTACGGACAATTAGTCTTGTGAAGCATGCTGACAATGTGCTGAGGTTAAATCTCTTGATGTTCCTTCTTTTGTACTTAGCTTGTTTTCTTTTTTTTTCTCCATAGCTTCTGGGCATGTTGTGTGCCTGTATAGTACTATGTAGGAGGAGTCGGGATCCTGCCTACGAACTGCTCATCACTGGCGGAACCTATGCCTAGAAGAGAATGTGAACATGCAGTTCAATCTTACTCATGTGGAAGGTGAATGGGCCAGGTCTACTGCAATAGCTTTCTTGCCCTAAGCTTAGTCAAAGCTCACCTTTCACAGATGAGGACAGCTGTACTGTACACTGGTGATGGGCAAAACAACTCAGCTTTACACACACCTGTGACTTTCACTGTTTTAGCCAGCTATTCATGTACCTAAATGTTTTAGTATACTAGTAAACTTTCTAATTTCAGAACCATTTGCAAGTTGAGTGTAATTTGGTTGATATGAAAGTCAAAGGATGTGTGCCTACTTTGGTAGATTACCTCTAAGCATTAACTGGCTGATTCTTGCATATAGAGAGAGGATTTCTTAAACCTTCACTACATGGAACTCTTTTGGCCAAAGTTGTACAAAGGAAGCCAGCTGTATTTAATCTGAGAAAAATATTTTAATCTTGCCCCTCACCAGTGTCACTTTTTAAAAACACTTAAGTGAAGTCCAGTACACTTTATATAAAATTGTAAAAGAAAGACTAACCAAAATTTTAGGATCATGTGACTGCAGTTTTGACCTTCAGAGATCAGTCCTTTCAAACGCTAGTGGTTTAAAATACAAGCTGGCTTTTCAGGAGTATAATGTATGCACTACTGTTCTATAATGAAATATTTCTTTTTTTCTATGAAGAGCAATTTTATGTGTTGAGTGAACTGTTAGACTGTAGATCTTATATTGGTTTGGAAACAATGTAGCCATGTAGAGTAGCAAAGTACTATGTGAAAGTGATCTCAACTGTAAATAGTAAACCTGATTAAATAAATCTCTGTATATCCTCCCTATAAACATGTCTTGTTTTCTGTTTAAGATTCCAGTGTATTTATTCAAACAGAGTCGTGTTGTGTTAGAAGCATAAGCTTTAGTGTGAAAACACCAGTTTTAAGTGGCTTCATTTAAACAGATCTGTATTTAAGGTTTGGTAGAAGCTTGATTGTATCATATTTGTTCCTTTTTAGTTGAAAGATTACTAGAGAAACACAGCACAAGAAACTTGGTTGAATTTGGTGGAAAGTTAACATCGTGTGAATACAATTGAGGAAGAATCTATTGCCTCTCAACAGCGGGGGGATGAATAGCTGCTCTATAACTGCTGTATGTTAATTATGCATTAATGTGTCTTATGTTATTCAGATGTTTAGTCACTGCTCTGCTTTCTCTGCCTTCAGTTGTCTTATTCTTTGCAGAAGCCAGGAATGTTCAGAATTTCTACCAGTTGCTTATGTGCTTTATCATGCAAAGTAGACATGCTCAGCCAAACTGACATCAACATAATATTCTCAAATATCCAAAGAAACATTACTCAAGGAAAGATTCTAGTATGTGTAGCCTGTTGTTAAGGCAAATATATTCTGTGGGGGAATTTCTTACAGTTGTTATACTGCTGTAGAAATATACTTTTGGAATCCTATATTAATTTCTAAAGGTGGGTTTCAGATGGTATGCCCCTGGTTTAACCTGAAAGACCTCTTGGGACTCTGGTGTTAAATATCCTGGATGTGGTAGCAAGCCTCCTTACAGTCTACTATCAGAAGCATCGATGAATTTAAGGATTATCTGCATCGTGTTGTATTGCATATTGTACATATGCTTGGTAAGATCCCAGACTAATAAGATCAAGACAACCCTGGCTTGTAAGAATCGGATCAGGGCGGTTTTAAAACAGACTTTTGTGTTGAACAAAACAAAACTAAGGATGCTTCAAAAAGTAGTCAGCTCTTACTATCTACAAGGCAGAAAGAAGCTACACAGTCAAGAGTTTTAACACATTTTTTTGAAGTGAGGATAGTTATGAAGAGATTATAGTGCATGTATTTGTTAATCTTGCTGGAAGATATGGGATTGTAGTAGAGAAGATTTGACAATATAGCACCAAGTACTTGTAGATCACAGAAGTATCTGCTTGCCTTTAGAAAATGCAGAGAATTCATGCTTGAATGTGGAAACCTTTTCTGAATCAATAAATATTTCACAGCTTTATTTTGGCGTAAAACACAATCTAAACAAAGCCCAACTGAACTTACAGCTGTTGAATTAGTTGTTTCTAGGAACCAGTGGCCTTCTTGCATTACATGATTTGCCAGTAGGTCTTACATATGTGGATAGAGTTAGTGTTGTGTTTTAAAAAAAAAAAAAACAACAAACAACTGGCAAGGATATAGTACATTTTATTTTGTATGTCTCACTGAAGTTGGAAGCAAGGGGTATCTCTTCAGTGTTCAGACACGAATACAGCTGTAATACGAGCTGGCTGGTTTTACTACTTACAGTCTTTGGTCCTGTATTGCAAATGTGCTTGGGTTGCTGTGAGCTAATCTGTGCAAACAGTGAGAATCATACTCAGATAAGGAGGCATACACAAGTTCTCATGTAGGGGTTGAGATAATACTGTTTTCTGCTACCATATCTTCTGCCATCGCTTCCAGTAGATGTAGACTTCCTGAAATCTGAAGGTGATGAGAAGACAGCTTAAATATCTGTTACTTGTTCAGTATAGTTTAGCTTGGTTAATGTAGAATATTGCCATACTACTAAAACCATTGGGTTGGCTGTAAATCTGTTTTGCGTAGAATTCCAGAACTGGAAACGGATCTGGCAGGCTTCTGAAATTCAGTCTTTGGTTCCAGTGTAGCTCTGGAGAATAATTTCTTAATCCTGAGTTTTATGGGAAGGAGACAGTTTGATACTAAAACCAGATGACAGATGAGGCTTATCTAGCTGTAGTTCATTTATCTGTCCTGTTAAAAGCTTTAAACAATGAAAGTAAAGTAGGTGGTTCTGCTTGTCAAGGGGGTCCTGTTACTGTGCATTATAGATGTAAAACTGCAGGTGTAGTTTGCACGTATTTGTAGAAGTGCTGTTCTGTGTACCTACTGCACTAGAAATTGTGGCTTATTTAGCATTTAAGTTTGCCTATAGGACGGCACTATATTTGGGTGAATATACAGAGAGAAGTTACTCCTTTGTAAATATATTAAAGCCACTAGTATTAAAAAGTATCTTGATATGCCAAGCTACTTGCTGTCCCTGTGTCGATATTTCTTGCTTTTATCAAAAGACCCTTGATTTCTCCTAGAACTAAAGTATATGCATTTCCAAAAGCCTATGTTGTGTCTGAGAAGAGCTTCTACTTTTCTGGCAAAATTCCCACATATGCTGGACTCAGGCTGCCTGCTACTGTTAATAAAACTCTGCTGTTAGCACAGTATTCATGTACTAAGAAAAATAACAGTAGAAGACTAGATTTCTGTCCTGAGTGAGAGCGCTATTACAAACTGTCTTTCAGGGAGCTGGTGAAGCCATATGCCTTTCTGCTTCAATCCTTGTCAGTTTAAGCAAGGTTTGCATCCAACCTTTTTTTCCCCACCTGAGTCAGAAGATTTGGATTGCAATGAGATTTTGGGTTTTGCTCAGTGTTTTTTGCTGTTGAACAAGGAACCATGTTAGTATTAAAGAACAGAGGAAAAGTCTGATCAGCGTGGACCTGTCTATGCAGTAATACTTCAATAAGCAGGTTTTCTGCTTTTAAGTTACCTGTATTGGGTGTCCTTCCTTTTAAATGAAGTTATACCATAATGAAACTCAGGCTTCTGTACACATCCAAAGCAATATTTTCTGGTGGGGACTTTGTTGTTATAATGAACACAATAAACCAAGAAAAAAACTAAAAATTCAGGTGTAAGCAAGGTGGAAGAGATTTTCTTTCGTACATTTTTAGTTGGTAGTTGTTTTTCTGACTGTTACTGTTAAACCCTATTTAGCATAGGACTTTAATTTGCATTGTAGTATAAAGTTACCTCCATTAGCTAGTTTGAGATAAGCTCAGATGTCAAAGGCAATTGAGCCATGACAATATGCAGTTTAGTAGGGACTACTTAATGAGAAAAATATCATAAATCAGCCTGTGCTTAACCAGTGTTATGAGCATTGCAGGTCCATTGCTTCCAGTACCAACTAGTTTGGTTTGCTCACTAATGCCATAGTTTGCAGTAGACTATGCAAGCCACGTGTTAATTTGACTTGCTCAGTGTCTCTGGTCTGCGCTGTGATCCTTTATCTTTCTCATTGCCCCTTTTCTTGTGTTTCCTAGCTAGTTTAACTCTTGAAACTTATACTTGAATGCCATTCTCATTAACACTTTGAACAGGAATTCTTAATTTCTCTTTCAACTTTAGCATCACTGATTAACTGCCTTTTTTTCCTTCTTCAGGCACAGAATCCACACGTATTAAGTATTTTTAAGGTCAGCATTCTAGCAAAGGGAATATTAAGTTTCTTCCCTTCCACTTTGTGGAAATTTTTCATGTATTTGAGGGATATATTTTCTGTGACTGTTGGAAAAAAAATCATGGGCTTAAATTGCAGCAAGTAAAATAAGGTTGATACCTCAGGAAATACTTTTTTTTTCTTACTGAATGAATTAATAAGCTTTGGATTGCCTTAGACATGGACATTGGTGTCGCTGCAGTTTGTCCTTTCTAATATGCTCATATCTGCCAGTGATTTTTAGGGGACAGGATGACTTGGTTTAATTCTAGCTCTTTCTTTGACTCCTATGTCTATTTTTAGTTCCTGTGTAGATTTCCTCTTGGCTATGTTGTAGCCAGGTTTAAGGTTTTAAGTCCTGTTACTACTTTTGCAAGCCAAATGTCCCATTTCTTAATTTTTAGATGTGACTGCTCCCAAGAGGTTTCTTTTGTGTATTTAACTTTCTTGAATATATAATATATAGGATGTTCCTATCCCCCTACTTAATCTGATGCAACTTGTCTTCTATAGTACGGTCTACCAAAATTCAGCTCTGTTACAGTAAGATCTTGCAGCATAGGAAATGCAGAACCAATAAATAATTTTTAGTACCCTGTTGATAGGCTTGTTAGAAGGTCTGTAGAACTGATTACACACTGTAGTACATTAATTACATTTTCATGTTTCACTACACGGTCAAGTGCTGATAATACTATATGAAGTCTAGCCACTTTTCAGCAGTTAACTTCTTTTACTGTTACTTCAACCAGGGGAGCTATGAATACTAGGAACACTGGGTGATTTGAGGAGGAAGAAAGGTTGGTGTTTTTATTTAAGGGGGTGGCTGGATGTGTTGCACTTCCAGCTTCAAACAGCAGTATGTTTACTTCACCCATAAGTGGCTGCTTATCCAAACCATCTGGGTCTGGTGCCTTCTGCTGAAGAGGCGGTGAGGTCTCTGCAGACTGCACAGGAAAATGTTCAAAGAATGTGTATGCTGTGTAGAGCACACAAGCATGTAGCTTGCCTGCAGCAGTGGGCCTGACCTCATCCAGAGCTTTTTAACACAGGGGATTAGAATTGCCTTAAGGGTGTTTTTTAATTGAGCTTTGTTTCTTCTTCCTGCTATGAAAATGACTTTTAAGTGTATTCGAGTGCAAGTCCCATGCTTTACTGCCTTTCACCAACCTAATACGAGGCCCATGAGAATTCCAGAATCTCATTCAGACTATAGTAAGGATTGATCAGGTGTGTGTTTGTCTTAGTAAACAGGGTGGGGGGGGGAAATGATCTAACAAGCTCAATTTAACAAAGTTAGTAAAAAAATCTGTCTTGATAGTGAGAAGAGGACAGCTCGTGAGATTTTTTTATTACTTGGAGTTTCAGATGTGATTTGAGGTAAGTACTTACTATGATGATAATAGTGGTAGTGATAGCCTCCACAATATGGAGTTAGTGGACCTTGTAACTGATTTAATCTTATGCTTGAGATAAATCCCACTAAAATGCAATAGAAGTCTCTTAAGTGCAGTGGATCTTAGGTCTAAATTGTCTTTTTCATTCTTCCATCTTTGGTGCCACCCTCACTGATTGGATCAACTGCCCTTTCTATGTACAATAATCCTACTTTCACTTCCACATCCTTTTTTAAAACTCACTTTGCTAATCTTTTCATTGCTGTACTCTGCACCTTATAATTGATCTGTTTCTTCTGGAGCTGTATTGAGTAGATGAGAAGGTCTTTTGGGGGCAGCATCTTTTAAAACATGTATGCTTGGGATGTTGCTGAAAGGCAAGAGAGCAAACTGACATCTATACTGTATCTAAAGTGGTGCTAGCACAGAGCTTCCCCAACTGCTGAACTTGATGCAGTGACCTATGAAGTGGCAACAGTTGTGGATGGGTGCTGTAGGCTATGCTTGGCTGTTGGGTGATAAGATGCTGGCACTCTTGGCCTGTTTCCCACTGTCTCGTTTATCAGTCTCATATTTCTAGACTTGCTTCAGCACTGACCTTTCACTTCTGTTGTAGGGCTGTCTTTCTTGGAATTGCTGTTTGTCAATCTCTGTTTTGGTGATACTGTTCAGTATTGGGACTGATTAGGAGAGAGCAAAGTCAGTGGCAGATACCAGAATTAACATTGCTGCTGCTTTGTGGGAAGCCTAGGGGTGGTCTGATTTTGATGGGGCAGTGTCAGAGTTTGCCTGTGCCTTACATATAGCAGTATGTGTAAACGTTGCCCTTCTCTCCTTTCAGGTGAAAGGAATATTTGCAAAAAAAATACCAAGGTAGTCCTGCACAAGTCATGTTTCTTTATAGCATATCACAAAGATTAGTGCTCAAAAATAAGGCTAACTTGCAGGCTACTTGTGAGTAGATGGGGGAGGAGGAAGTGCTGGGGAAGCGCAGGTGTACAGCTGCTCCCTGGCCATGTGTTACACCCCAGGCAGGTTTAATGGCTGACAGCTGCCTCCGGTAGCAGAGATAAACACGAGATGTAAAGTTTGCCCACCTATTTCTTTACTTCCTTGCTGTGGCAGTTGCTTTCCTGATAGAAGTTTTGTTTTCATTATATGTATTTAGTCCAGGCACATATATCTTTGACTTAGTCCTTGCTGTGACTGCAGTAATGTCTGCTGGATCTCTGCCTGGCAGAAGTTGTCACCTCCCTCCATGTCTTGACTCCATGATAGCTCTTCAGCTGTATCTTGGGTGGTATATTTACACTGCAGATGAACATCAAGTATAGTTTACCCATAACCTGAAAGCATGGCCTGGTTTTGTAGATCAAACTTGGACGTGAACTTTAACCACATAAATGAGAGATTATCAGAGCTTGTCCAGCAACCTGAGACTCCCTTAGTGATCCTGCTGGAGCAAGCAAAGAAGCACTAATGCAAAGTCTCAATGTTTTAGTGCTATGCAATGAACAACACTTTTTCTTTTTGCTCTCACCTGCTTCTCTTGACCCTGAATGATCATGCTTCACGTCAAAGCTGTTGAGTTGAAACCTCTCTTTGCCAGAGGGAAGCCTGCAAACATGGGTTACTTCTGGTAACTGGTGAGCTGCAGCAGTATAGGACCATGGGGCTATTCCTGTTGACACTCCAAAGAATGGACAGCTTTGATTTCATCTTGGATAAGTGGTGCTTCAGGCAGCAGCCCCTTTCACCAAATAGGCTCCTGCCCCATTTCAAAGAATAACTAGGTTTTTCCATGATAAATGTGATGACAGACCTTTGCTAGCATCAGGCTCTGACTGAAGAACTGGAATTCATTTTCTTCATGCAAATAAAATGCTTAAGCAAGCCACTGACATTTGGGGAGTTGGGAACATCTGGGATGCCTTGCATATAAAAGCAGTCTGTTTTGTAGACCGAAGTAGGAATTGGTCTAGAAAATGGCTTTGAACAGAGTTCTGAAATTTTTCTCTCACATGAACAAAGGAAGGAGTAAGATATGAAATTTAAGTCACACCACTGAATGAGGCTGCTAGCGGATCAAGTAGAGAAGGGGTAGCATTCATACACTCTCAAATAAGAGTAAGAGAAGGTTAAGTCCTCTTTGGCAAAGATTGCATTGTGCAGTCCCATGCCAAGCCTCTACCAACACCTCACAGGCAATAGGCAAGACTTTACTTCCCAGTCTGTACTGTAGAAGAAGTGGGCACCCCTGGCACTTCCAGGACTTGGAGAATGCCCCCTCCACGGGAAGCATGCTTTTTGCAAATAGGCTAGTGCTCTACAATGTGCTCTTGCACTTTGAATACAGTATCCATTTTAAAAGCTTCAAACCCCCTTTTTAGCCTGGCAGTGTTAGTGTATATGGGTGGGCAATGAAGATGGGAGCATCAAGAAACGGTGCACTGAGGATACAGTACAGACTGAGCAAGCAAGTTAAATTTAGAGCCTGTGTTAAGTGCTGTGGTTTAAAAAAGCTGGCGCAGGACCCTGCAGAGCAGGGAGGATGCATTTTTCCAGATCCCTTCTATCCCTAGAATGAGGGCTGCTTTTTGGTTTTGAATCCCTCCATGGCTGCTGAATTGAGCAGTGACTGTAGTAAAACCTTTAGCTGCCACTTAGCAGAACAAAGTCACTGTCGCTCATGTCTCCCTTCCTCACAAGGGGTTCAGACACAAGAAGGGCTGTGCAGCCCCTCTCTAAAGACAAAGCATTTCTCACGTCTATCAGTGCATTGAAAGCTTTCCCATTCACACTTATGTTAACATTCTTATCCTGGGAAGGTTAAAGTTCACCAGTTTCCCAAGAAGTTCCTCCATGGACTGTTTTCGGCTTAAAATTTCAGAACAATTCTTTCTTAGATGCAGCTGTTGAGCATTTGTGCCCTTGCAAAGTGGAAGGGAATGTACTCAACTCCCCCACACGCTCTCCCTGCATTGAGTGTGAGTGTTACCTCGTGTCTGCAGCCCCCTTCCCAAGAGCCATCCAGTCATATTACAAAACAAGCAACAGCACTGTGTACACAATATAATTTGTCCTTTTGTACAAGATTCTCCATTGCAAATATTGATCAGACCACCAGCCAATGCTAGCTTGCTTAGACTGAGTCTGGGACTGAATAATCACAAAAATACTTAGCGTGCCAGAAGGATTTTCATCTTGTGACGTCAAAGTGCTTTACAAACTCCCCATGATAAAGGGGGAAACTGAGGTATGAGGGATGACTTCTCAAAAGTCATACCTTTGCTTCACAAAGTCAGTCACATTTTTATTAAAGGCTTTAGCCTGGGCTCCCTGAACTGTCCAAGTGTCTAATTCCACACTCAGGAAATTTCATTCAAGTTTAGGCTAGAATTTCTTAAGCTGTGCTGTGTGTCTGTTTACCTTGAGGCAGGGGCTGCAGTAAATGAGAGAATTCCAAAGTCAAAGAGAATTTAAGTCAAAGCACCACTGATGCAGTTACAGTTCATCCAGCATTGCACCAATTAACGCTGGTTACTTCTCCGTATGTCTACCCTTGATTTGGTGATTTAATTGAATTATGGTAAGGGCAGCAAAGCTGTGAATATATGTACTGTTCTGTGTTTTCACATCTGTACAACACTGACTCTTTTAGATCTGGTAAGTAAAATTCTTTCTGATTTCAAAGAACTTCTTAGGATCTATCTGTTCCCTCTTCGCCCTCACCCCCTTGTTGATTTTGTACCTTCTTTATCCTCAAGATGAATTGTGGAAACCCCTGGTTATAAACCGGTACCTATGTTCCATGCCCAATTCTGGTGATTTTGGGGGATTTTGTCTTTTCTCAGAAATTTTAGGGATATCAAGGCTGGTTTCTCCTGATTTTGCTGGGAGGTCTCTGACTGCTGTTAGAGTTTTATATCTAAAAGCAAGGTTTAGTCTGTGCTTTCAATCAGAATACACCACCCCAGTAAATCTGCCTTCTGGGCCCTTGTGTCAACAGAGATGCCGCAGGCACGTGGCACACAGCAGTGATAGGCTGTAAATGTGCTCTTAAAGTTGCACCAAGTGGCTTTGTGCCAGATCAGGTGTCAGCTGTCCTTTAACAGCTGGTAGAAGGGCAGGATGAGACCCGTACCATGTGTATTGGCTAATTTGATAGAAATATGATTATCTGGCCATTCTGGCAACAGATCAAGTTTGCACTGTGCATGATCCAGAAGAGCACAAATCTGGAGATAACTGTGGCTCTGAGCTTCCCTCATTCAAAATGTAAGCTGGCTTCTGAAATTAGATAATTGCTTACAAAGAATAGATAATGGCTAACAGGTTGACAAAAGTTCTTTGCCTTCTCCGCTTTCTCTCAGTAGATGAGGTGTTGTAATTTTGTTAATAACCTAATTACAGGCAGGACACTGATTCCTGTTACTCTTCCAAAATCTAGTTATTCCACACAAGTATCCTTTCCCCTGCAAAAAACAGCCCATCAGCCCACACAGGCCCCTAGCAGCCTTCCAGCAGCCCAGTGTGACCTAGCGTCACAACTTTATTTCCTTCCCCTTCCTGGGGAGCAAAACCCCAACTCTCTCTCTCTCTCCTTTAGCCTCAGCTACAGTGAGCATGCCCAACACATTACAGCTGCACTCTAAAAACATCTGTGGTGGGTACTGTCATTGATTTAGGAAGTTGCTGAATGCTGCTGGTGGATGGCAGCGACTGACCCTAATGCTGGTTTTAGTTTTGATGTATAACAGCCAGCTCTGCTCTACTTTAGTGGCTTGGCCACTTGGTTGTGCTCTTAGTCCCACGGCAGCAAGGAGACATGGATCGCAGGGTGAAGGCCAAGCTAAGGGCGCCTTCCTGCTCTCCTTTCATACTAGCAATGAGTGAAGTTTCTGTCTGAGGACACATGAAGTATTGGTAGCTATGTGGCTGGTAACTGCCCTTGTTTTCAATGCCTCAGCCCTGCAAGTTGGAGAACAAAACAAGGGAAAAGAGATGGTATTGAGCAGCAGAGGCTGCTTTTCAGGCCTTTACAGTGTGTCCTATACTGTACAGAGTTGTTGCCAGTCCACACTGAAGGTTAACTGACCTTTCAGTGCAGCAGACTGTGTTTGTTTAGAACTGCTGTAGAGTCCCCTGGGTTCCCTAAACCTGCACAGTTAAGCCAGCTAGCAGTGACACGGCCAAGAGGTTACACAGTACTAGAGAAGAAAGTGTATTAGTTATCTACCAGTGCTTAGGTTAGATGTTTCTTAAGGCCCAGCTAGGCTCCTGTTAGACACCACCTGATGCCTGGCTTGTAATGAATTTCCTCTTGGCATCCATGTGCTTCTCCTTAAACTGCAGTCAGTAATCAGTGAGGTCTGAGCTCCACTCAGAAGTCTTTGCCTAGAAAATTACCTCTGGAAAGGAGACTCAGACCTTGAGTGCACCTCTTGAAGAAGCAAGATGAGAAGGAATCCAAGGTAAGAGTGGCTACTGTTTATGACTTGTATGTGATACATCAACACTTTGGCTGAAGTATGTCAGGGTTATTCATAATAGAGTTCAAGTCACGATCCTCATGGAGGTGGCAAACACTTCAAACCTTGAACAGCAACTGTGCTGCTGCTATTGCTGACTTCACAGCTGTAATGGTGTTTTCTTGCTTTTAGTTTACTAGTAAAACATGCTAGAAGTTAACTGTCTGTAGCAGTGGACCTGTGAGCTTGGCAGGAGTTCTGTCATTTATGTTAAGTACTGACTGTGTTAGCTGTTCTAGAGCTGGGTTGCCTGGATCTCTCTATTTCTAGTCTGATGCTACTTTGACCAAGTTTTACTACTGGCTTGTGGGCTCCTAATGCCATATGCAGCAGCTGAAATCTGTTTTGTGCAGAGATGGGCCTCACACTGCTTCTGTGGACATTTCCAAATTACATATGATTGTTGTTGTTTAAATGCTATTTTTAAACAGGTTTTCCTGTTCTCCTCCTTAATTAGTAATAAGAACATGATGAAGAGAATAATGTGCATATCTGAATGCTAGATTGCCCACTTCCAACCTTTGAATTCTTCTTGGTTAAAGGAATAATGGAACAGATTACCACTATATGTTTTCATAGCAATCTCATGGCCATGTTTCTCGAATCCAGAATCCATCTAGAAGAGCAGCAGGTGTCAACCTCAGTCCCTTTCTATTCTATTGTGGTTTGTAAGGGAAATTACTTCCAATCTTCCTTGCTGCTCATATTTAATGGATAGCTGATGCCTGTTTCTTATGGCCTAGTCAAAATTTTGAGAGTTAACAGTTACAGGTCTGAAATTGTTCAGTGTGTAATACTTGTTGCCTGTTGTGCAAACTGAAATCATGCAGTGCTAAGCCAAAACCGATCAGTAACTTTATTATAACTTCTCTTAAATTAGGGTATATATACATAATAGCCATAGGCTGTAAGAAGGTAATTAGATTACCCCCTTGAAGAGCAGCGGGCAAAAGCGCATTCTTGCTCTCTGGGAACAGCTTCTTGTGTGTGAACCCACCCAGAGCCAGAGCATTAGCAGTGTCAGTAAAGAGGTAGTCTGCTTGTTGTGAATGTGCTATGAAATAGGAGTGGACAAACACACAACTTTGTTTGCCACTTTTGTTTTGTCCCTCCATGTTTTGGCACCTCCTTGTCAAAAAAATGGCAGTCAAAATGAAAGCGGAGGCCTATCAGAAGTGTTTGTTCAAAAAGAATTTCAACCAAAAATATTGGAGTTTAAGAATGCCTCCCACTGGAAAGGGCCCATTTCAGTTTCCCATCTTACCTGAAAATTAAATGATTTCTTGCATGGTCAGGTTTGTTTCCCAGGTGTTACCAAACTAGAGAGGAAACATTGTTATGAAGGTAGTAACCTACATTTGACCTTCCTGCTTTTCCTACTGATGGGGTGGATGACACCTAAAATATGGGTGTACTCAGAGGGTGTGGGTATTTCTTGATATCTCTTTCTATTTCTGACAAGTGCTGCCACACTGATAGGGCAAACTGCCTAGATACAGCTTGGTAACTACTTATCGGACAGATTCTTCAATGTAAAGCAGAGGAATCATGAGAAAACATTGCTGCTGCTTTTTCATTTCCTGAACAGTCTGGAGTTAGCATGTGGGACACAAATGCTAAGACACTTGGTAGCTTTTGAAAGAACTATAGCCTTTTGCACTTACTGCAGTGTGCACTTGACAGAAGGAGAGGTGTAAAGGAAACCAGTTTCCTGAGTTTAACAGCAAAACCATGAAATTATTTGATGGGGTAGAAACAGCAGTCACCATTCCACTAGCTGTCAGTCAGTGATGTAGACCATGTGGTACATGTAAGCAAAGATGATCTGTAACAGGATTTCAGGGTAACCAGGACTGGGTACTGCAGTGTCTTGTGTGAGGCTGTCCGGGCCCCAAAGAAGCCAGGAGTTTTAGCAAAATCTGTGTATCACACATAATTAGAGGAGATACATCTCAATGGTTTATTTTTTTCTCTTTAATTAAGATAACCTGCAAAATATCTGCCTACATTTATTTAAGTATTTGTTGGTTTATTACAGTTCTCTTTGTGGAAGACCAAGTGTTCAAGAAGCAAATATATTAAATCTCTCATACTTTAGGTTTCCTCTTGTGTTGTACATAGCAAGCGATGTAGCTGTCTCTGACAGCTGCCATTTACAGTGCAGTGGCCTAGTTGAAGGCTATTGTGGACCATCTTTCTATCACTGTTCAATTCAGATGTGGTCACGGAAACCTGTCGTTAACCTCTTCAGCCTGAACAAGCACTGCTATGCATATAACCTAGTGCTTTAAATGCCTTTCAAGTTCCTGCAATTCCTCTGAGCCTGTACGGATGTGAGGTACTAAGAGCCCTTCAGCACTGATGCAGATGTGCTGCATAATAACTTGGGGAAATGTGGGAAGGACAAGTGTGCCTGTGCAAAGGACTGCAGGGAACTAAAGAAAAATGGTCTGCAGCAACTTTTATTCTATTCTTGAAGCAAGAAATTAGAATAAGGTACTGCAAGTGCCTCTTACCTTCATTCTGTTTCATTGAAGGAATGATGGCATTGACCATTATGTCTTTTGCTCTTTGTCCTTCCTTCTGTGTCTTAGCTAAGAGTTCCTCCCTGCTCCGTGCCTTTTGGGTAGCAATTTGACTCATTTTCATTGACTTGGTTCAGTTTTAAGACCTGAAACCTTTGCAAACAATTTCATTCTGCCCCTAGAAATAGTGTGCTCTGCTTCAGATTAAATCACTGATTTTTTTTTTTTTAGCCATCTTGAAATACTGAAAAGGGAGGAGTGGCAGAAACTACCTATCCATGCCTTGGTAAGTACAGTGGCAGGTGGAAATGTTCTTAAATACTAAAATAGAAAGACTGACAGAGCTGAAATCTGTGAAATACAGTGAACCTGCACAGTGTGACTTCTCTGAAGAGGGTTTGTTGAAGAACAAGCACGTTAATAGTGCCTGGAAATGAGCCAGCACATGTTTGTGCCAGCAATCCCAGAGGTGCAGAGCCTGTAGATGGCAGTTAGAGACAGAAAAGTCTGTGGGCTGAGGAGGAGAGGAGCAGCCAGGTGGATGGAGGAGTTGAAAGGAGAATGCACTGATGACACGGGGATGCAGATTGTATGAGGAGGTAATTGGCACTTCACTGGTGCGCAGAGCAGAGGCATCAGGGCAGTACAGCACTGCTGGAGACTTGGCTTATTTGTTGCTTTTGTTCTTTTTAAACATGAAAAATCCCAGGGAGGTGTCAGGGAAACCATCCAGCCAAGGCAAAAGCAAGCCTTAGGCTTATCATCTGTCCTTATTTTGCTGCCTCTGGATTCAGTGTGAAGCAGAGCCATGGATAGTGTGGATTTCACTGTATTAAGAGATGGCCATGATGGGGAGTGCCTTATGTGTCTCAGTCCTTCAGGTGCTCCTCTCTAGCTGCATTCATGGTTTTTCATATTTTCATTAGCAGTGCTGATAAAGAACAGTGGAGGGTTCCCCACCTTTCTCTGGGGTTACCCACATGCTGTAAGGGGAACTTGAAAGGGGGCTGTTAAAAGAAATTTAAGAGAGTTTCTTATTTGCTCTGTACAGCTAAGACCCTGTGACATCAAAGCTATCTGCTTTCTGAGTGTGCTTTCCACCCCACTGTCAAAAAAGCTCACATAGCCTGTGCAGTAGGAGGAGATCCACGGCAGAGAACATGACTGCTGTGACCGTGAAGGTGGCTCACAGGCTGGCTGGAGGTGATCCTCCATCCTGGAGAAACAGCACTTCATTCCTTGATCTTTCTTCTTTAGTGCAGTTACGTTCCAGGCAGGATTTTCCTCCCATGTTAGCCAAGCTTTGCAATGCTGATGGCAGTGTGCTGAGGGTAGGAAGAACTGTAGGAAGAAATGCTAGTACTAATCTCTCTGAGGTGAAGATGCTTTTTGCAGACAGCGCAGGCCAGGAGGTGCTGGGATAGGGCAGGAGGAAGAAAGAGGAAAGCATGGTCAGTTGGTTATTTTCTGACTGGTAATTGTAGAAGACAGCATTGTGGGTTGCCTTTGGTCAGCTGAAGCAGTCCTTGTGTGCTGTTCATTTTCAGTAATAGAATATTTTTGAAGTCTGGGGACTGGGGCTTCTTTTGATCAAAGCTTTTCGAGATAAGATCCTGGCACAAAGCCTCGCTGCCCATTCCTTTCTGCTGTCCACCAGCCATCCTCATTTTCTTCAATGACAACTACAATGTCTCCTTCACTGATGTCCAGTTCATCCATGTTCTGAAAGGAGACAGGGAAAGGAGCTGTGGTTAGCCTGAGAGCACAGGAGGACCCAAGCATGTATTTGGTGGGGTTTTATTAGCCTGACTTTCATCAACAGTCTGCCAGTGTTCTTCTGATTGGGAATGAGCCTGAAATGCCAGACAGTAAGAGATTAAGCACATAATGAGCTGGCTGATTCCTTAAGATCCTCAAATTTCCCCAGCCTCCATGGTGTATATTCCTCAGCAAGTTGACTGTTGTATCACTGGGGAAGGCCAGAAAGGTTTAAATACGAGTGTCATAAACCAGCTAACCATGACTGAAGGGTTTGCGGGTGCTGTTAAATAAAACAGTGCACAACTTAATTCCCATAGGAGATGATAACAGCTTCTCTACTAACCCAGGCCTTAAATAGGTCTCTCAGTTCTTTTAATACAGAACAGCAGCAACCAGTGGGGGTACAGCAACTCTTCCTGAGATAGGCAACTTTTATCTCCCAGACAAACGGAGCAGTTGCAAGTAAGCTATTGCTGAGCTCTCAGGTGGCTATCAGTCCGTTCGCTGGTGCTGCCCTATTTTCCATAGGAAACCACTTTGCTACCCACAGAGTAGTAAAATAGAAAACAGGGTAAGAGAGGCTTCCAGATATGTTTGATGCGTCAGCTAAATTGAAATTTAATGTACCTGAGTAGGTAAGAATGGAGTAAAAAAGTGAGTTTGGCTATGTTGTGTACAATATACTAAAAGTAGAAACAGGCTCTTTTCTCAGCAGGGAAAATCCATGTGTGTCATATTTTTAAGGCAACTCCTGGAGTAAGGATCTGACAAAGAGATCCAGCAATCTCCTCAGGGGAACTGCCATTAACAGTGAGGTATTTTCCACTGTGCTTGGATGAAATTTCAGGCAAATAATAAAAGCATGTTTAAAACAAAGCAAACCAAAGAATATATATATATAAAAAAAGGTGTCAGAATGCTGTTGTACCTAAGAGAGTGCTCCTTTACAGCCTTTTCTCTGTTTTCATAATTTATCGGGCTATTTGTTTTGTCACATGCCAGCATTTCTTCAGTGTTGGCTATTGATGGCAAGTCCACTGTTTTGAGTCTCTCTCTGCACTGTAACATAAGACCTCGATGCTGCTGCTCCCGCTAATCTAAAGCTGATACTGGGAATTGACATCTGAGTCCCATTAGGGGTGGCTAATGGTTTAGCAAGTGTCCAAGAGGTTCTGAATAAGAAAATATTCATAACCTTTTACTAATGGTACTATGCCTAGATAGGTCTGAAGCCAGTGAGAGTTCAGTATACCAGTTGAGAATGTAGGTTGCTCTTTGTAACAGTCTTTTGGTACATGGACCACATCCACTGTGATTCTGCAACTTGCAACGTGGAAATACAGAGAAAGAGTGTCATTTATGGGGATTCAGTCCTCTCCAGCATGGAGGGCCAGTATGTTAAACTGGAACAGGACACCAGATGATAAGCGAGGTCAGATGGAGAAGAGTTCCAAGGTAATTGTCTGTCACGTATTCTTACACAAGGAATCTGTATACGTTTTCTCTATGAAAACATTTCTCAAGAAATTAAGTTCAGAATGCACAATACTGCATACTTAGCTGTCTTCCCCTAAGAAAAAAAAAATTCCTTGTGTTTATCTCTTGTATTTCTAGAAGGAGGTTGTAACAGCTCAGCACTAATTAAGCAAAAAATCTTACTGTTTCATCTTGAGGCAGCATGGTCTACAGATGTGCGCCAAAAACTGGCAGTTGAGATTCCTGGCTTCTGCCTGTGACCTTGTCCAATAGTTCTCTAAGTGTCCCTGGCTGCATAGTGAAGATAACACCTCCTTCACAGAATTGACACTTTCAAGATGTTTGGATCAACATCATCTATTTCAAATCTGACACTATGAAATATTTATTTTGAAGCCTTTCGTTACCTGGGCTGTGTAGTCATAAAGTACTCTGTAGTCCTGTGATGATGTGATTCCAGCTTGTTCATTTACAAAAATGGATGCATAGACTCCATCTGCTTTCTCTGCTAGGGGGGAAAAAAAAACAACCACAAACACCAACAAAAACCCCCCAAAACCAAACCACCACAGAAACAAAGAGTTCAGTTGCTTATAAATGCATGGGATCATATGCAAGAGTTCACAAATACAAGGGTTTCTGTTCCCTCTCTGTCTGGAGATGTACATGTATAGAAAAGCTGCTGTGAACTGTAGGTAAAGTCTTGCACAAAAACTGTGTCCCATTGATTAGATGACAATACCCCCATTGAACTTTGTGGGAGGTCAGAAACTAGCTTTAGCCTCATCCAGGTTGGGAAAAATGTTTACCCTGCCAAAGCACAATCCAAATGGTCCAAAGAGGGAAATGCTGTGATTAAAGTGGTTTAAAATGGTTGCTAGTGGTGGTATAAAATTCTAGCAGTTCAATGATTCACACAGGCCTTTTTTTTTTTTTTCCCCTTGATAAAAATAGAAACTATTGTGCCGATGGGTCACCAGACACTTTCTGTAGTTTACATAGCTTCCAGATAGCTATTTGTCACTGACATTAATTTTTTTGGCAGATGTTGTTTTAATCCAGCTTGTCATAATTAGGGAAACCTCTTACTTCTTCCCAGCATCTGCCTGGGAGCTTCCCCTGCCATTAAGGCAAGCAGAAATTTCCCACATATGACTCCTTGATGAGATGACAGCACTCTGACAGCGCACGGACCGGCCGGGATGCCTGTGCCTTTCCCCAGTCAATTGTTGGTTTAAGGAGCGCTCTTGGCTCCTTGACTTTTCAGATTTTAAGACATTAAGACATGCTCATTTTAGGCATGGGAGCAGTTGAAAAAGTTGAATTCAGAGAGCGTTTGCCATTCCTGAGGGTCTTGTCCAGGGAATGCTCTCCCGTTCTGTCCCCAGCCTAAGAAAATTCCGAAGGAGTGACTACCCTCAGCTGCTCGGCGCTGCATTGCTCTGCGTGTGCCCAAGCCCACACTGGTGCCTGGCAGGTCCAGCTGGTGTTTGAGCACACTGGAGAGTCTCCCCTGGCTGAGCACCGAATGCAACAAATGAGGTAGTCTGGGTGTCTTTTCTGGTTGCCCGAGCAGGCAGGCCTGGCAAAGGAAATTGATTTGGGTATATTTTAAAGCTGTTCTACAACAGCTTTTTATTTTCTTTAAGCAAGAATCACAGTTAAAATGTTTTTGGTTTAAATCAAACCAGTAAAAATGTCATAAACTGTTACTTTCTGCATAGTCAAAATACTATGTTTTAAATGTCAGCTGATAAACACCTAGTTGCGAGGGTTACAATAAGACAGTGTAGCTGTGAAATTAGATGGATATCTGCATTCATAAGGCATGAACCTAGTCTGTTAAAAACTAGGTATTCTCCTGGGTTTTTTAGAGGCAGTGTATTCTACCTTAGGAGAAAACTATTATTCAAGTCATACTGTGTTTTTCTGAATGTGCAGTTCCCCCTTGCCTAGACAGAGGTTCTGATTATATGGATTATTTGGCACTTTAAACCGGGAAATTTGTTTAATACACATCCAAGCTAAATTCGTTTCCAGACTGCTCTTACTCTTAACTGCCAGCATGTGAATATCTGCTGTACCATTTCTGCTCCATGTCAAACCTTGATTTAGCAACGTGATCTAAAACAAACACATCTGGTAAACTTATTTCCTGAAAAGACATACCAAGAGGAGGGGCTGAAGGAGTGGCACTTTCCGTGTTGTTTTTGCTGGTTCCATGCAGTAGTCCAGAGAATCTGCAGAACCAAGAGAAGTCAATAACAAAATGAGTGAACAGGACTGCATATGAGCATTCCTTGTCTCAGCTGTCTGACTCAACCTTCCCTCCATCTGCTGCAGCACTGAGTAGATGTCACCTCCTCCTGTGGCTGTCTGTTTTCATTTGTGCTGCAAATATATTTATCTTCAGTTAAAAATATATTTTTTAAAAATGCAGCAGAACACTGAACCATCAGCCATCACTAAATTGCGCATAAAATGCATCAGATAGTGGTTTGTTGTTGATCCAAAGGCTCATAGTGCAAAATTCCAATTATTTCACATTAATATGATGAGAATTATCAGTTGTTTATAAGAGATTACTATCTCTCTGTCTTTAAGGAAAACTGTGATACAATTTAAAATACAAAGCTTGTATGACCAGCCTTTCTAAAAACTGAATTTAAGTGAATTTTTTTTTTAATCTATCCCTAGTTATTTTCTATATCACAGCTGGGTATTGGAGACTCAGTAAAGTGAGAAAATGGGGTAGGATTCTCAAGCATAGATAGAAATAGCTTTGCATGCTTAGCATATTTAAAGGATCTGATTTTTCAGTTGGTGAACTCTCAATGTTTCTGGAAAATGGACATTCAAACTCAACAGTTTCTGAAAAACTCAGACTGAGTCTCTCTAGGCTACTTGCCCCTGCAGAACACAGTTGTGTTCTAAATGGCAGTACAGTTGTCTTCTGTAATTGTACAGGATACAGCATTAGAATTCATAATTATAGAAGATCTGATTTCCAACTGAAAAACAAAGTGTTGTATATAAACCTTACCAGCTCACCAACAAGCCTGGACCACACTTTAAATGGTAGATCACAGCACACTCCTTGTCTTTGCCATATAATAAGGCTTGTCAAAATATAAAGCTCTTCTGCTTTAAATATGATTCCATTCCCACCGTGAATTAGCCATTTTAGTATAAAATATTTAAACCAATAGATCTACTATGCTCTTCTGCTGATATAACTGCATCCATGCTACAGCATTTAGCAGCATAAATGGATCAGAAAAAGAAAAATTGCCTCCCTAATCATCACAGTTATTCTGCTAAGTGTTTTTTCCTTTGGTCTAGATACAGAGAGCAGCTCTTTGTTCTGCTCAGCTGGGCGGTGCAGTAAGCCAGGACATACTGCCGAAAAAGACAGCTCTCCCCAGCCTTTGCTCCCAGCAAGATTCACCTTTGCCCTCCCTTAAACAAAGTGGTTTTGTTGCTGTGTGCCATGACTCACTAGGAAAGAGGAAATAAGTGACTACTATCAATTGCTGGCTAACTAATTGTTTTATGAATTCATTCCCTGTCTCTTCCCACTAGGCCATCGCAAAATTACTCTGACTCTGGTTTTAATAGCTTTATTTCTTCTGTCAAGTTATATTTATTGATATGCAGCTGCCTGTTGCTGCAATGAAGGAAGTAACAGCTTTCCAGGTCCTGTCTCCTGTCATCACACATTGCTGTTCATACACACAGTGTTCTGGGAACTGAAGTTTGCCACTCACCTCTTCATCATCCCGCAAGACTGGGTTGGGCTGCTATTGCTTCTGTTTGGTTCTCTGCTGTAGTAGCTCTCATATCCTATTGCATCTGTAACAGGGCAATAAAAAATGAGGTGTTCAAACAGGCAAAACTCCCTTCTCCTCACCAGAGTGCATGTGACAGTTGCAACCGTCAGGGGCTGCTGGAGCAAACTGCAACACAGCTCCTACCTGCGCTCACCTGTAATGTGGCTGGAGCAGCTCAGGGGGACCTGGGGACTTGACAAAAGCCATTCAAGTGACTGTAAGCAGGTATGTCCTTGCTAGAAAGGCACTGACCCGAGACGAGCACAGTCAAGGTCCTGAAGAACCATTCTAATAGCTGTGGCTAACCCTAATTAAGAGGGCAGTTTCCTCCATGACTCTGTTGCTTTAAAATTCCGGATTTAAGGGATCAGAGCATGGTCATTGTGACCTTGGGACCGTGTTTATGATACAATTGACTGCAGTGTGTTTTGTTTCTTTTTTTCTTAATGTATTGAGTCAGGAATTTTTGTCAGAGCTGGGGAGATTTCTGAACATTATTGCCAGCAGCAATGATGAGCAATTTCCTGGTCTCTGCTTGTGCTTGAGCATTGCCTTTCATATCTCCCCCATCCATCTCCTGAGAGCTGATTTGCTGTTTACCCAGAGATATGTGGGTTTTGTTCTCTCAAACATAGCTATGTTACAATTCCTCCACTCTCCCCTATGGTGTCGTTAAGGGTGAAATTGAGACCAATTCCAAGTCTAGCTTTACAGATGGAATAGTTACAGATGGATTTATTTATTTTTCATCCCATAGCTTCCAGTGTAGTTGCTTAGAGCTGGTGGCCACACACTCTTTCTGCCTTCTATGTGTTAAAGCCAAACAAACACGAGTGAAGTCTGTGATACTGCGTTATCTCAGTTCTGATACCAGCAAATTAAGAAAGACATTAGACTTGGGCTAAAGGTTGTGTTGACATTCTCACATTGGGTCAGCCAAGATCACAAGCAGAGCAGGCATGTACAACTAGTGAGTGTGAAGAATCCCTACAAATAAGACTCAGAGTAATTAGGGATTTTTCTGACCAATTTAAGGGTCTCCTATTACCCATGTAGATAGTTACCTTGGTACAGTTTCTAGTTTATAATGCATTGTAAGATTAGGTAGAAGAGGGGAGTGCACAAAGGTTTGGTCAGGATGAAGGTCTTCTGCTACACAATGCAAAACCACATGTGGGTTTCCTCCTGCATTTTGCAAATAAAACATGAACAGCTCACCATGTGCTACTGTGCAAACTCATTAACCAGAGCTGCGGAGACACTGGGATGTTACTTCCAGAACATGTCACCTTCTAGAAGGTGGCAAAAAAAACCAACAAAAAAGCAAGTCAGTTGTTTCTTTGCCGTTCATAAAGCTCTCAGGGGTTTCTCCCACCTATTTCTTATTAGAAATGAGTCCTGACATAGCCAAGAGCTGTTTGCAGAAAATTGCCTAGGCGACGGGAGAATGAGAACTCTCACATAAGGAAAAAAAAACCCTAGCTGAGAATTACAAATTTCTTAGTATACAGAGTTGTTTCACACTGTTGCAAGGCACAGTTCTCCCTTCTGCCTGTGAAAATATAGTTTTTCCTTAGTAAATGCTCTTGTATCAGTGAATTTTAATCCCCTATGTGAAGAAGAATAAACTATAGCAGCAAAATGGCATGCAGTGCACCAGTATCAATATATTACTTTTAAAAAATTCTCCAAATCCCAATTCTTAATCATCATAGGTGTAATGACAGAAAGGCTGGGTGAAAAACAGGCCTCAGCTCAGTGCTGAGTTAGTGACAGCATCCAGCTCTGCTGAGGAAGTTCCTGGGGTATAATTGCTGCCAGCTCCGAGTTCTGTGTTGAAACCCAAGGGGTTTAAGCTGTTCCTGTACGAGAGAATTATTCCTTGGGACAGGGCATTCATACTGCTGATGTTTGTACCTGTGCAGATTCTAGCACGGAAGGTTTCTGTCAGTATAAAATTTTCTGATACCAGAATAGCTTATTCCCCACCCTGAATGGAAGTAAGCTCTATTGATACTGCTCAGGGCATACTAAGGGGATTTTCTCTTTGCTGTAGCAGTGTGGTGTTAGAGCAGATAGTGGAATTGAAACAGGATCTGTGCACAGATTTTTAAATGATGGAGGAAGAGAGCTTTTCAGCACAGCTATATATCATCAGCTAATGAAGAGATGAAATAGGGATTTTTCTCTCCTTTTACAAAGGCAGCGAATCTTTGTTTACTGCAGCAGCTGCACAGAAGTGCAGGCATTCACTCAGTCTGTAAGTATCTTGTATTGCTTGTTGAAGTAAGGAGGTATGGTTTGTATCTGGCTGTGTGAAACACTAGATAGCCTCCTTTCCAGTGATGTGTTTGGAGAACTCCTACCCTGGAGCAGCATGTTTTCATTTCACAACTGCTCTTAGGTCTTGCTGTCTCAGTCTCCGTTTCAGCCCAGAGGTTTTGCTCATTGAAGTCGATGAAAAGGCTGCTTTGGCTCTTTGGGCAGAGTCTGTGAACCTTACATCGCTTCTCCATGCTGGGGCAAAGCCAATTTCATACAGAATTTTGCCCAACTAGAGTCTTGCCCTTACACAAACAACTTCCTGAGAGGACAAAACATTTTATTTCCCATTGGACAGGTGGAACAAAACAGAATACAAAGTCTGCTCTTCTCTTGTGCTGCAAATGAAGAGGCAGCATCTCTGTCAAGGGGACACCAGGGTGCAGTTACACAATAGTTGGTTCTGACTCGTCACCACTGCAGGAAATTGAGGTTGCCATCTCTGCAAGGCAGTTTGCCACCTCCTTAGCAGTGTCAGTTCAGCTGTACTGTGAAATGAGCCTGGTTGCAAAGCCAAAGCTACTTTTTTTTTTTCTCCTTTTTTGGAGGGTTATTTTTAACCTGGATGTTGTGGATCGTTCAGCTATCCCACTTACAGTGCCGTGCAAGAAGCGATGGCAGCACAGTGAGGGGGAAGTGAGCAGCGGTGGGTGGGAATGAATAGCCAGAGCAGAAGCTCCTCCAGTTGGCTTCACCTCCAAAGGACGTGTACTGCACAACTGCAGCCTCAGCCTAACGGGTGACTCATCTGACAAGACCAATAGGAATAATTACCTGGAGGTTGTGTTCCTGTCATTTTAGTCTTAATGAAGTAGTCTATGTCTGACTCTACAATGCAGTTCTCCAAGCTTACACGAACCTCTTCGTACAGCTACAAAACAGAATCCAAAAATTTCATTTAATTATTAACATTTCACGTTGAATTAACAATTAATGCTCTTCTAATAATTTTCCCCTTAAGAGACCCATTATACCTGGTACATGTCCAACCTGGACAGATCTTTGGCCTGTCCCCCATACAAACATTCTTGTAAACACAATGGTTTATTTGTGCTCTGGATATTCTTTTAAGAGATGAGTACGAAGGCAGTCCAGGGCTTCTCAATGCAATAGATTAATATCAGGAACAACTATTCAAAGTCAAAACTCGTGTATGCTTTATGCCTTCTGATTTTGAGACCGTGACTGGATGCCTTTCTGAAAGATGTGCCTGAGTGCAAATATACTCAACTGACCCTTCTGGTAGCCCCAATCATTCCCCAACAAACTGAGGGGAGGAGACATGTAAGTGTCACCGAGTGTGACACAGACTGTCTCCATCCAGGCCTATATCTGGCTTACATCTAGAGGGAACAAGCTAGACTGAGTATACCCACACACACACTGAACATGCACAACAGCCAGTTTACTGGAGACAGTCAGCATATGCAGAGAAGGGCAAGTTAATGCTATATTGTTAGAGCACTCTTGCTCCTCCTCTTCCACCTCTGCACATGAAGCTATTGGCAGGAGCCCCTACCTCGTCATCCTTCACACACTGCATGGAGAGCTGGTTGCTGTGAACCCACAGCGAGTTGCGGAGGATGGTGATACGGTCGCACTCCTGGAGCTGGAAGACCTAAAGCCAAAGAGGAGATGTGATATAGCCTCCCTCGTGGTAGTTATGTATTTGCATTGCAGGCAGCAACAGGGCTGGGGCTTCTCTGGGCTGAGTTCACAAGTCTGCAAACTTCTGAAGGATCCTTTGTAAAGGACGTCTTTTCAGCCACTGGAGAAACTATATCTACTTTTTCGTGCTCAAGAATTTGTTTTAGTTGGTAGCACCAAATTAATGTTTTATAGACAAAAATAAAGAAGGGGAGAGGAATCAGGATCTGGATTTGACTGCCACCTCTACTGCCAAGGATGTCAGAGTCAGGGTCCTGTCTGCCCATCGCACTGAAATCTTGATGTGTAACAGATCAGTAGAGTACCAGCACAAAAGGGTTGTATTTATGTTAGAAGTAGAGCCAAAACTATCCATCTCTGCCTTCTAAAATGTCTTTCCAAACTTTTCTCTTTTGAAACTATTTGAGGCTCTCTGGAGTTGCCTCTGTTCGTTTCTAAGGTTATTTTCATGGTAAAGAGAAGGCATTTTTCTTTCATCAGCGTTTACTCCCTTCATCTGTCTGATTTTCTCATGTTGTTGCACAGCTTGGGAAGAACGCAGGGGGAAGAGAGGAGAAGTGTGAACTGAGGTGGGGGAAGAGGCAGATAAACCTCTTTTTTAAAAAATGTAAAAAACCAAAAAACAAACAAAAAACCCCATAACCACCCTGATCTCTAAGTTGTACTGTTATAAGTAGAACATCAATTTTTGGTTTTCTATGAGGTGTGAAAAGCTCAGATGCTTCCAGCCATCTGTTTCCATCTCTATTTGCTAGCAATTATGTCCAGAACACTGCAAATGTATACAATATTCAGCAGAACATTCAGTTGGGTACGCTGCCTGCCATCTAATATCTTACCATCTAAAAAAAAAACAGAAAAGAGTCTGTCAAGGGAGTAAGCTGGCACTGGGACCAGTTTCTGAGAGAAAAAGCTTTTAAAGAGAACCTGAAGGGTGGAGAATGAGTATTTCAATATCCATTCTGAACAAAAAGCCCATGGTGCAGCCTAGCCCCTCGGGGGCTGCAGAAATAGCACAAGAGCAGACTGGGAATTTTCCAGGTAAATGGTGTCCTGTCAGGAAATGCAGCTCATCAAAGGGAAGTGGTGTGACTCTGGGCTTGTCATGCCTTTGCAAGTAGAGCTGGGTGTTGTGTTAAACACATCCCTCGTGCCCCCTCAGCTTGTGTGACAGGCTGCTAGTGAACCTGGGCATCTCATGCCAAGGAATGTGGCACAGCCCCCGTGATGAAGGTCATCCTGGTGCTGCCAATTGCTAGCCAAGATTTTCAGGCTATGGATATCTAGTGCTCAGCTAGACACCTAAGCAACCTCAGCACTTCCAGATTCCCCACTCTGCAGCCAGAAGTTTGGGATCTTAAGCTGCTTTTTGTACTAGTTACTAGTTTTAAAGGCCTCAAAAAAAAAAAACCCAGTTCTTCTATCTACAAGCGCTTTTAAAAGAAGGCATTGAAGATGCCCTTCCTTTATGACTGGTTGTTTGAATTAAGCAGTGGGCAGGCCACAAGCTCTGTGGGCTATTCAGAATTTAGCCATGTGGGAGAAATGAAGTGTGTTAGGTTGTGGAACGCTTTGCTTGTTTGTTGGCTTTTTAAGAAGGAGGAAAATGTGCATCTTGGGAAAATTAAGGCTTGGCACAATTTCTATGGAAAGTCTGCTGTGCCAGCCATGGGACTTTCCACTCCTCCCAGATAGGGGATATTTAAGAGGAAGCCGAGAACTGCAAAGCTATGCTCCTGGCATTTCATTTTATGTGGAAATAAAGCCTGCAATAAGTAAACATAGCAAAATCATACTTTAGCAGATGGGCAAATGTATTTGAAGGATTAATATGACCAAATAGGTGGCTGATTTGGATGTCAACCAGTTCCTGTAAATTATTGTACAAAACTTACTAGCCAAGAGCAAAGCTCCTTGTTCATCCTAAGCATACTGGAAATAGAGACTTTTCCACCACCACCTTTCAGTTGAAAGATTACTCCATGGCAGAGGGCAGACATTCTGCAGGTGAATATAAAGTGCTATGCAAAAAAAAGACTCTGAGTAGCTTGGATATCTTTGCTCTCAGAATGCTACGGTACATACTTTTTTAGCTTAGCCAGAAAATTTTATTTTTAGTTGCCATTGAACTTGTGAGATTTTTTTAAAAATAAAGAAACAAACACAAAAACATCTCCTGCTTTGGGACAAAAAGCCATTCTGGTAGCCTCTTGCAAAACATAATCTAAACAGAATGTTTTGTTCTTTTTCAATCAATTAATTGAATTCTTCTTGTTTCAATTTTGAAATTTATTTTTTAAACTAAAACTGAATGTTCATGTCTACATTTCTGTTCATTTTCTACTGAAATTGCATTTTGTCACAAAGCAGTTATTTGAGAAACAATCTTATCTTGTCTGTGATAGAACATCATGCCTAAAGCTAATGTATTCTTATGTTAAGTTGTGGGTGAAAACTGGCAGCAAAGGCTTGCAAATAGATTGTACCAGTTCATATATTGCTCCACTTCTCACACCTCTGCACTTATTCCCCTCCTTTATATTTACACACATATGCTGAACAAGCAAGGAGACCATAAGCGAGACAGCTAGCAGCTATGTCTAAATCAACTCTAGTTTTTGCAGTATTTTTGCAGAGACTTCTACTGAGACTCCACATAAGCAAACAGCAAACCCCTTGGGACATTATCTCAGGTCTTTAGACCGGTATCTGCAAGTAGGATAAAATAAAGAGCGCACAAATACATCACTGCAAAAGTCAATGTTTACCTCGCAGGTTTTGATATGTTCCTGTTCCCACTCCGTCCTGACCTTATCCAGCTGCTCAATGTTCTGTTTGTACACATTCTCTGTAAACACAGACACACATAATAGTAACCCAACAGGAAAAAAAATGACGCAGGCTCTCTCTTTTCCCTCCTATAGGACTTTGCTGTGGTTTTTACACTTTAGGCCTGTGGTTTGCTAGAGTATCACAAGAACGTGTGAGCTTGAAAATGGTGGGCTGCAAGGATATGCGTTTTGTTTCTTTGCAACTTTATACTAGAGTGAGGATTCTCTCTGCATGGTTTGCAGATCATCTATAAACTTCAGAGTGGGGATAATGCAAATCAGAGACGAAGAGCCTGGACCATGCTTGGGCACTGAGCACCTGTCGGCTCTTTCAGTGCCGGGCCAGCCAGGTAAGCCATGTGATTTAGTGTAACCTTCTACATGAGCAGTGAGGGACAAGTCTGAACTCATGAACCAGCTCAGATGTCTGCTGTCCTTCCGGACATATACTGTGTTTCTGGCTGCAGAGCACTACCATGCTCATGTACAGGGAACCTGGGGGCTGTGTATCTAGTTTGGGCTGGCTGGGGGCAATTTGAGTGTCATTCTTTTGTGCTTTCAAACTTGCTTCAAGAAGAGCTTTTCTTTCCTGGGTGAACTCCCTAAAGGAGATCATCTCTAAATTCCTTAATGACAGCAGGACACTCGCATTTCCACAGGAAAGTAAATGTAGATGACTATCAGGTTGCTGTTCTTTAGAAGTTTCTTCTTTGGGAAACCTGACTTCAAACAGAGCCAGCCTGAGTGATTTGGATGGTGCTCTATCAAAATCAGTGTGCTGAGAAAAACCTTAGTTCCGTTGCAAATAGAGCATCACCTGCTTCATTTGCTGCGTCTCTGCATTGCTTCGCTTTGTTCTGACTCTGAAACAGGAAGAGAAACACCCCAAATTAATTTCTGACCATATATTTGGCTTTGCCCCAGGTTTTTTGCTGCTTTCTCCCTTTCCCCTTCTAGGGAAAAAGTTCAAACTTGCAAACACTTCTTGGCTGTCCCACCTCTATGCACAGTTCTGTTCAATGTGTGCTGTGGAGAAGGGACCAGAATTTCACAAATGCAGCCACAGGTCCACTGAGTTCAAGGGAACTCTGGCAATTTGCATCTTTCCATTCAGACATCCCTGCCATAGGAGCTCAGTGCTAGCATGACCCACCCTGAAGCTTGTGTCTGCTGGCTGAGTTGGTTTTTGTTAAGTGTTTGATGTGCTTTTCTAATAGATATTTATAAGCTGAAATAAATGGCATCTTCCAAGCTCCTCATGTAATACACAGATGAAAAGAACACAGCCTTTAAAATACTTTGCAAATGCCAGATTATTTCCCATAACAACTCAGAAGCCTCAAAGCAAAATTCACTCAAAGTAGAACTTTTCTTTTTTAAAAACCTGCAGCTTTTAACAATGAAAATACGGCTATTATTGACAGCTCTGTACTCCCAAGTCTTTCTGCACAGATGGTGATGACAGTACATTAATGCACAGCTCTAGACATCAGTGTAATACATTCTTCCATTCTGCCCTTCAAGATAAGGCTCAGGTAGGGGTTCTTATGACCATATTCCTCATCACAGCTGGTTGGGAAACGTGTAATAAGCTGGGAACATAAGCTCCAGTCTTATTTGTTTCCTGGCCCAAACTGTTTGCAAAGTGCTGCGCTGACTCGTTTCTTGTGAGATGCCTCTGTGCATTGCAAATGTGCTGGCATGTGTGTGGAAGTAATGGCAATGAAGCACCCTGGGATCCTTCTGTGTGAAAGGAGCTGGGTCAGATTTTGATGCCATTGAAGCTGCTAAATGTTCTGGCATAATTTCAGTAGGTCTAGGATTTTGTCCTCTCTTTACTGCTAAGCTGGAGGCTTTTGTTCATCAAAGATTAGCAAATGCTGGAAATAAAATGTAAAGTTCTGATGCTGTTTTTGGAGTCTCCATCCCCCTACTCCTTGAGATGATTTTTGATCCTTTTTGCTTACACTGCACTGATTTTTATCGAGCCAAAGGGAGTTCATTTAGTTTGTTTTCTCCATCTGTTCCGCTGTAAAATGTTCCCATTAAAAGTTAGTGAATTGTCAGCTACAAGTATCAAGACGATGCAATGAAGAACTGCAGTGCCTTAATTTCCAATGATTTATTTCTGAGTTTGTAAATTTAGTTGAAATTAAACTAACCATAAGGAGAAAAATGTTGAGGAAAAAAATATGCATTTTAATGTAAGATACTATGCCTACTAAATGTAAGCGACCAAAAGGCAAAACTAACTGCATGACATACTTCTGACTTGTTTCTTTTTTTATGAATAATTTTTGAGAAAAATCTCATTCGGGATTCATAGAGCAATTAGATCATAGCCTGGGATAAATTAGTTAGATAACTTAGTTCCTTCCCAGCCTTTTTAGAAACCTTTGGCCTATTGCAGAACAAGATCAGGGATTCCAAACAAGTTTGTGAAGGAAGACCTCCTTCGGAAGGTGTTTTGTTCTGATTCTAAAGGGTTAATTAGAAGGGAAAGCAGCCCCTGGCATCCCGAAGAATGTGTTGATCAATTGTATTCTCTTGTACCTTGAAAAGGAAAAATACACAGTTTTCTCTCTAAATAACACTGTCATATAAGATACCTTCTCTGTTTGCTTTTGGTTGCCTGAAGCACTTGTCCGTTCAAAGGACTGCTCGGCCTCATCCGCCTCCTTGCACTTCTGTTCATAGGTCTTCTTTGACTGTATTGAAATGACATAAGATGTGAGGATTTGGATTAGGGAACAAGGCTGGGTTGTCTCCAGCATGATGTTCTAGGCATTTTCTGTTTTGCAGTCTGAGGGAGCAAATCAGTACCCAAGTTTGGGCAACAGAAAAAATTCCCAATGACACCATAAGAAGATAGAAAATTAGAACTGAATAATTGGGGTAGGGGACAACAGCATAAATTGTCTCCTTTTCTTGCAGCCCTGAAATTGTTTGCTTTCTACAGTTGCATTCAGCTCCCCACAGGGGTGGTCACAAATACACAGGCAGCTCTAGCACCATCAGTGTCTCAGGTGTCTGTCCAAGCTACAGCGACAGACAAAATTAGGAGCCCACAGTCCCAGGGCGCCTGTGGGGATGGGTGGTCATTTCTACAGCGTGACTTGGAGCATCAGGTGGCTGAAGAAAGTGTTGCCTTGTCCATTGCTCCAAGCTGTGAGACAGATCCAGCACCCCATAAGTAACAGCCTCTGTGTAGTCCTCAGAAGCAAAAGAAATCCTTATTTGTACCAAAAGACCTCCCTGTATTACAGATTCACTTACAAATTGTTAGTACAGTTCCAGCTGTAGCACTGACAGGTCTGCAACTACTTTTCTTTAGAGGCAATTGCTCATTGGAAACCAAAAGCAGCTGCCTGCAGTTCCTGTACCTGCAAGCTTTCCAGCTGGAGAGGATTCCTCCTGTTTACAAGATTTCCTCACCATTTTTAAAATCGTATTTACACAGACTGAAAAATTACATTTGCTCCTGTAAGCATCCTTACCTAGAAAGAATGAAATCCTGTTTGACATGGGGCATTGTTCATTCCACATGAACTTTCTGAGTATCTCTTCAGTGGGTGTGGCAGGGAAGATTAGCTTCCTCCTCAGAGCAGGAATACATCCTCTCCCTCCCATACTCTCTTGCACACTCACACATTCCTGACCTTTTTTTTAAATATAGGTACGTGTGGTACAGATTTTATTCTGTCTCAAACTGGAGCCAGTTTGCACCAAGAAATCTGCACAAAACCTTCTTGCTTACCTCCACTGTTTTCTTATAATGGGACAATTTTCTCTTTTGTATGCGCTCCATTGCAGACTCGTACTGTAAGAAACACACAGAACTAAGCATTTCTTGATTTGGACTTCTTCCTCCCCTTTTTAGTGGCAGGATTAGGAAAGCCATTGTCAGGGCCTTTCCTAAACCACATGCCTGTGGAAAAAATGACTTCACTCTGCTTTTATAAATGATAGGTTTCTAAATGATACAGAGAACATCAAAGTACCAGGCAAAAAAAATAATCCAAGGTAATTCTGCTTCAGTGGTTTCTATTAATAGCAGAGAGCATGTAGATCTTAATTTTCTTCCTCCATCTTTTTTTTTTTTCCTTAAGGAGATTAAATAGCATAACACCCAGTCACAGTGCCCATCAGCTCTGCCAGCAGAGTTCCTTTGCTGGGGCAGGAGCTCAATCCCACACCTCTGCAGACCAAACCACTGCCTCACCAAGGGTAGTTGTCCATTTTAAACACAAACAATTGTTTTGTAATTTATACTCCATTGCTTTTGGCAAATTTATGCTCAGTGTGATTTGATTTTCATACCGTCACCTGGTCAGCATTGGAAGGACAGTGCTGAATTCTCTTTTATGGCTTTAGTTGTGATTTGCCCAGCCTTATGTGACAGTGAGATATGCTCCTACTCAGCAGGGTATGGGTTTCTTCAGTGGGACTTTTGGTCCTTGAATCCTTATATTCTGCTCAAGCAAAGCTCTCTCTGGGGTTACCCAGAGGCTTGCTTCACATTAGGATAAAAAAATAACTCAGTCCTGAGAGCAGCTACAGAGAAATACAAATCACAGCATTCTGGGAGGTTACCAAAAATGCTGACGCCATCTAGCATGTCTCATGTTGACTTCCTCACAGCCACATGCTGGACAGAGGAAAAAAGCTCACCTAAGTCTCAAAAGCAGTTTTTCCATTTTTTCCAGGCCTCTCTAACTATTTCCGGTTGGGGGTTGGGGTTTTTTTTGGCTTATTGTTTTCAACAGGAGAGAGAGCCTCTCTCTCTGTGCGTTGTAGCAGCAAAGGTGAGGGGGGGATACAAATGTTGATGAACTAGGTGCACACTGTCTGTCTCTATCTGCCTTATGTGCTTCATCAGGTTGCTGTGGACCTTAAATCTCAGTAGCAGCACTGATTTTACCCGCTTTCATATTCAGAGTTCCAAGTTTCTCTGTGTCAGGGTTGTAGACACAGGTCTTTTGTGGTATTGGATACTGGTCATATGCATTTTCATTTGTTTAAAATTAGCAAAGAACTGGATATTTTATTTGACTCCTCTATCAGTCAGTGCTCTCAGTGTTAGGTGACTGTCCAGTCTGTCTTCAACACCATGGAACCAGCAAAGGTGTAAGAGTGACCACTGTTGTCTCTATTGAGAGCTGCTTTTTCAAGGGACTTAGAGCTTGTTAAGATCACAGGGGATGAAATGACCTTAAATAACTCAAATTTTTATGATACAACATCTAGTTGCTATTTATTCCACCTGTTTGTAATTCAGCATATACTGGTGTTGCATTCAGCATGATAATCATTTGCTTTTACATTTTTAAATGTTTGTGTTATCCCTTTATTTTAGTGCATGTTGGAGGTCATGAAGGATCACACCAAAGAGACCCAGTTAGCAAGGCTATAAAAAAGAAAAAAGGAAGGATTATGTTCTTACAGGAATAATAATGGTATCTGCAGTTGCACCACAGAGAGTAAAAGTCGCTAAAGCCTCTGTCTCCTGAGTTCAGAGCACTGCTTTATTTCCAGCTGGGATCAGAAAGAGATTTTCTTCTACAGTCTAGTATACAGAGTGAACAGGGCACACTGGGCATGTTTTATCATATTTTGCAGTATTCACAGCCTACGGCCGGAGAGACAGGTCATCAGCATGGACCATTGACCCAATCTGTTTCAACATTCCTCTAGTTCCTCACCTTTTTTCTTTGCTCCTTCTGTCTTTCTCGGAACTCTTCTATTCCTTTCAGTTCATCCTTCAGCATTACTGCCAGCTGGATGTGAGAGTTCCCAACACTTTCAATTTCTAAAGCAAATCAAAATTCATGTACAGTCAGTGGAAAGGTCTTTAAATATAAAGTCATATTTTTCAGGAGACGTTTCTGGGATGTGGCTGCTGTATGACTTGTCATGAACAGGGTAGCCTTAAAAAAGGCCTCCCTGTGTTTCTGCATGCACTGACATTGCCAGGGGTTCATACAACCTGAGCAGGGCTTATTGCAGGTCCTCCTAGTCCTGCAAAATGCATGGGCAGGACTCCTCACTGCAGAACTGGAGCACTCACTCAGAGCAGCCTTGGCACAAGCAGAGCCAGCTGCACTGCTTTATAGCCCCCTTTGCCCCAGCCACTGTACCCCGTTTACCCTTTCCTTCTGGGGCTGGAGGTCAGATGCTGTGGGGCAGGGGGAGGGAAGGAGCTCTGACCTCCATCATCACCCCCTGCGCCTGCTTTCCTTCCACTATGCTGCTGGACTGTCATTGCTCCTGAGAGCTGCTTGCCAGTTGCATCCAACCTTGCACAAGTGTCATTAGACGAAGCTGCAAGCTGAGAATTTCCAAGGGTCGGCAAAGATGGATTGAATTTCAGAGGACCTGGCTGAAAGTTATTGGCTTTGGTGCCTCTGAAATGAAACCCCACATTTTCCAGAAGTGTTGAGCTACCCCACCCAGGCTCTAAAAATACCTTAATTCACCAGCTGCTTTTCAAAAGGGTGTTTTTAATCTAAACAGCAGGTGCCAGTAGCCAGGTACACTGTCCTATTGCCTGTGATGGTGTTGCCTTTTCTGTGTGTGGATGGTTTTCGTTCAGCCCTGGGCACATTTAGAAAGCATGCTGTTTTGATGTCAGTGGTTTGCAGAAGAGGCAACAGAGCTGATATTTTGTGACTTGATCCATATAAAACTAACTCGAGGGACAAGCTATTTTCTTGGCCACCAGAGTAGATTGAGTGCCCAGCCATGGAGGACTCCCCGTGAGTATCCTTTCCCTCCGCTCTCCACACTACAGACTGGGATAGAAAAGTTGGAAATAGCGGGGGGAAGAGGATGAAAGACCGCATAGCGGATGAATACATTGTGTGCATGTCCTACCCAGGTCAGAAAGGAAGAGATAGATAGATAGATAGATAGATAGATAGATAGATACTTACGTTGCTTGAGCCTCTCAAATGCTGCCTTCAGTGTGCTGTGAGGCAAAAACAAGTACACTTTATTAATATAGGCTTCTAAAGATGGGTTGTGAATCTAGAGAAAAAACTTTCACTTCAAATTTCAAAGATCCACATAGAGGTAAAACTCTTAATAGTCTTGTAATAAAAGTTGACCATGCTAACAAGCACAATAGCATCAATCTGTTACCATCAGGAAATGCAATAAAATGCTCCATGAAGCAAGGCATTGCACTACTCCTTATGTGCACCCTCTTTTAATCCCAGTATATTTGTGACTGTGAATGTTAACAGCTGTTTCTCTATACTTGCACCTTGCCAATGGATACAAGTCAACTGAGTCAGTCAAGGGGAACCGAGGTTTGGAGCACTAGTCTGAAGAGTAGAGTGAAACCAGCTCCACCCTCTCTCTGTGATGAATGCAGCACCAGCAAATTTTTCCTTCTCGGTCACCCTTGAAGCTAGAGCAGCTCTGCTATGCAGCATCCTCCATACCACGTTTCCCGAGCACCCCCGTGTGGCACAGCTCACTCTCCTTTAAAAGACTCACAAACGGTGGAGAGAGCCTACAGAGGCTTTGAAACCCTGATGCTCCCAGAAGTACAGCACGAATAAACCATGCTGTGAAATCAAGGCTCGGTGCTGGGCTGTGAAGTACAGCATGGAGATGAGCAAAAAGAGATGTTATGCTGCTCATCCAGAAGGACCTACATCACTTAGTGGTCCTGCGATGTGGAGTTGCAGAAGGACATGAAAGGGTAACGATAGATTGCCTAGTGTGATGTTTTTTGGCAAACCAGAACCCATTTTAAGAAAGCACCAGAGATACCAGCATAGAAGTAAGGGGAGAGGACAAAGCATTGTCTGTGAAATGCTTTTTCAATTTAATAATTTCATCTAGTTCCAAGTGTGCAGGCTGGCACGGCATTTGTATATGCAGAAGCCAGGGCTGTGGTGTGATTTGGGGATTTTTCAGATTTCAAAACAATCTCTTCAAGACCCAGAGTGTGTTGTTCCCTGAAGGAAACAGTTCTGGGATCTCCATGGAATCCTGGTCTACCCAAGGCATGAGCCCAAGGGAAAAGCCTGTTAATGAACAGGGTCTTCATTGGCTGAAGCCTGGCTACTAGGAGAGCCCAGAAGAGGATGCATATCCCAGCCATGTGTGACTGCAGATGGGTTGGGAAATCCTGTATCTCCTGGGCTGTTTCAGGAGACTTAAGAGACACATGAAGGATCCTAATTGCCCTGTGTTAATTTAGGCTGGACATCTGTTTCCTAATCAAAGCTTGCTCTCCTGGTAGCAAGACTGCCTTGGCAGGCATAAGAAAAATGCACAGGCATGGGGAAAGGCTGAGTGTCCTCAGTGATAACTGATTTGCAATTCACTTCCAAATCTAAATTTGTAGAAATATAAGCAAAAGACTTTAGCCAGAAAAGATGAGCATTGAGCTAACTGTTTGATTCTTTAGCTTCCAACTAGATTTGTTGTGGTGAATCTCCTGAATTGTCAGGGAAAGCATGCTAGATAGAGTATTTTTCAACATTGTCTTAATAATACTTCAACATTTTGAAGGTTTTTTTGCAAAAAATTAATCTGGTGTGAAATTTTGATAGGAACTAAATTTTCACAACACAAAGGAAACAAACAGTATTCTTTCCAGCCAAGTTAATTAAAAGCTTGAAGTTAAAAGATAAGTTGAATATCAGCAGCAGAGATAGCTTTTTTTTTTTTTTCACCTAAATTCTCCAATGGATTATTTTGAGAAATTGAATATATACAAGGAATTAAATTCACTTTTTCAGTGTGGATTTTCCAATACGAGATGGGGAATGTGCTGACACACACGTCCATGCCTGAAACAAGTAAATACTGGAATTTAAAAAATAGAGGGCACTTGCAAGCTGCACATACTATTTGCACGCTGTGTTGATCTATGGTTCGCAGAGTTTTTTTTTCCTTTGCTGTTGGTGATTCAGGTTATGCAAAGCCTAGCAAAATTGTTGTAGTGGATACTGAAAAATAGAGCTTTCTCAGTACATATCGAGGACAAAAGCAATTTGCTGCTTTTTTTTCCAGGCATCTGAGCTACCAGAGCAGTTCAAAAGCCATACATGAAGCTTTTCTCCTTTTTGCTGGCTCTCTGTAAGGATGAGTGTGTCTTCTAGTATAATAATGCATCTGGCTATGACTTGGAGAGAGACCATTTTGCCCCCTGCATGGTCTCTAATGGCCTTCTCAGAAAGCTCCAGCCTTTTGCTCCTTGAATGAAAGATTTGTCCAGCCAATTGTATACACCCCAACTGGGGCAAGGCCACAGACTGAAATAGACTTATGCCATTTCCTTCCTTATTTTTATAATAATTTTCTAAAATCAATGAATTGTATTCCTCATCCTGATGGGGCTTAAGGGAGTAGCAAATATGCCACTGTGCAAAGTTATGTGTAGGAGAGAATAAATATAAGAAATTTTGACCCACGGATCCGTCAAGTATTCCTTTATGACTTATGGGCTGCAGGGATGTGCTGGCTGCAGTAGCAGCTCTGCAGACCAGCTCCTCACTGCTAGATGCTCTGATTATATCAGTGAAATATATCATTTTAGTGCTTTGGAGGGTTTAATGGAAGCAACATACAAGTGAGTTTTAATTTTGCCTGTGCTGTTTTGTATGTACAGTACCTATTACCTGCTTCTTCTGGGTGGGTTTGACTTTCTAATAGAATTGATAAGGGCTTTATTCTGAAGCATCCAAAGTGAGAAATTCTCACTCTCCTGGACACTTTAAAAGCGTATTTTATCCTCTCAGTATATTATGCTGCTTAGCGTTGTCATAGTAATTGATTTTTATTTCTTCTGTGGCCAAATTAGAAAACCTGGGGTTGAAAAGAATTCAAGCAAAACTGAAAATTTGTGATTCGCAATTTTTTTTTTTTTAATTGCTTACTTCTGACATATCCATGTAAATTCTGAAAGACTGTTAAACCACTCCAGCTGAGGACAGAGCACCAGCCTTACTTTTGGGCATCCTTACATGGAGCCTCCTGCAGCTGTCCCACTGAAAATAGGGCTGGACACAGATTTACTGTTGCTTGTTTCTTAAACGGCTCCTCCTTCAACATTTAAAGATTGGATTTGTCAAAACGAATTTCTGACAGAAACAAGATTGACTCTGAATCCGAAATAACGGGGAACAGATAGAGCCTGTGCAACAGTCACTCTGCAGCAACTTCTGGTGATTTTTGCCATCTAGTGGCTACAATATTCTTACCGTTTTCCGGGATGCTTCAGTGCTGTTGCTGTTCGAGTACAGCAGAATTGAGCTGCACTTGTAAAATATGCACGTTTCAGTGTTTGGTTTTTTTTCTAGTGGAGGGGGAGAAGCAGAATCGCAGAGCTTTTAGAAGAACGGGGGAACCAAGGGAAGAAGCTCATTACAATAAAGCTCACCCATTATTTAGCATTCTTGTTCTGTAGATTGCAAAATACTTTCCAAAGTGAATTTATCGAAATTCACCCAGCACACCACAGCTGGAAAGGCAACCTGTCTCTCTAGGGCTCTGATCACTAGTCCCTGTGGCTCTCCACTAACAGGATAAACATTTACAGAATGCATCATTTGAGAGCTTGGTTTGATTTTTCTCCCAGCAGAACCTGTCCCTTACTTCCAAGGCAGAAAACGCATCCTGTATTTGAGCAAAGATGCCTTGTTTGGCACTCACCCACCATTGCAGTATAGGTAAGAGGAGTAGTGGGGAACCACGGCATCAGATCATAAATCCATTTTACTTGCTCACTCTGCAAAAGTATCTTATAGTTGGTTCAGGAGAGGGACTCGACTGGAGCAGTATGGGATGACAGCACTTCAGGGTGAACTTCCCTAGCTACTCTCTGTGTTTGCTAGAGAACTGGGCTGTTGCTGCAGAGCAGGCTGCACTGGGCAGTCCTGCATCACATGAGGACCACCAGAATTTGTACTGTAGACAGGGTATGGCACCTCCTGCTTCACACTCAACAGAAGTTGAATTTTATAGTGTCAGAGACGTAATTAGCAGAGATCTATCAGTGGCAGTGCTTAGGTCACTGGTATACTCACTACATACACTGTTGCACCACACTTTTTTTTTTTTTTTTCACAACTTTAGGCTTGATGGCTATGTCAATTTTTTTTTAGCAATTTGCCTTTAGAGACTGGTTTAACTGAGTAATTCAGAGAGTCCCTTTACATCTTATTACATCTTATTATACACAGGAAGGGAAAATAGGCTCCTCTAACTGGAAAACCACAGCTTTTTTAAAATTTTCATTCTCTTCTACCTTTGCTTGTTGAATAGAAGTGTGAAATAACCCCACCTTCCTTTCTGCTAGGTTTCCATTTTAACATTATGATGTACAATGTTCTATTCTTATTGTGATTTTTAAAAACATTCTTTCTGAAATTGAGAGAATTCTCAATGCCAGGTGATCTCTACAGACCACTTCCCAGCAGTCCTATTGACTCTCTGCCTCTGGTAACTTAGATCCTGGTGACATGGTTATGAAACCAACCCAATGCCAGCCTCCTCTGAGGCCAGGGTTAACGTCTCTCTTTCCTCCTGCCACACTGGGAAGACTCAATGTGGTTTTACCAACATTTCTTTCTGTGAAGCCCAGAGGTAGTAGTAAAGTATAAGGAAACAAGTTCAAAAGCATCTGGTCTCAATTTGCACCTGGGACTCTGCATTGCAAAAAAGAAAAGAAGGGGCAGGTGGTGTGCTCTGCAGTCACTACCAAGTCCTAGGCCAGGCACATAGAGTATTTCACATGAGAATCATATCAAACATTGCTTAGTGGGGATGTGGTGAAAGTCTCAAATAAATAATTTTATCAGGATGTTTTCTTCTTGTTCTCAGAAGAGCTATGAACAGAAAGACAAAACTACGCAGTGCTACTGGAAAGATTTCTGTACAGGTCTCAGCTGTGGTGCGATGTTGAAACCACCCATGGTGGAGAAAAGGCATGAGCCAGCACCCCTTCTCTGGCCAGGGAAGTCCAAGCTTCTGTCTGTCTATAAATTCGCAGTAGCAAGGCACTAGCTAGCATGGGTAGTCATGTCAACTATTACGGGAGGCTGCGCTGTGCAGCAAGCTGGGCTTAGTGTCGGGTTGGGTTTGCATATCCTTCATGAAAGTGATAACAAATGTGGAGGATTCCTCTAGTGCTGTGGGGTGTCTGTATATGTGTTTTGCTTCTGGTGCTTGGATATTTTCAGATATGAGTCAGAAGCAGAAACAGGCCCAAACTGAATGGGAAGGTGGCTGTGTCAAGACTCCCAGGGCTAGTAAACGGGAGCATAGACACAAAACCCCAGACTTGGCTGGGGCAGGAGAGCAAACAGGATGGCATCTCCAGGTACCTTCTCCTCCCTGTAAATCTACGCCCATAGACTATGAATTAGACCCCTTGTGACTCCAGAATGACATATGCCATTCAAATCAAAGGGTAAAACAATCAAAACAACTTTTGTACCTTCAATGTAAAACTGAATTTCCTCATGTCTCTTGGAAAGAGAACAGGACTACTCAAAAATGCCTATCCTCATCACCAGAGAGCTTCTCTAGGTTGGATTTAACAAGAACTGAGCAGAGGCTTAGGTCTTGCAGAGTATGTGCTTGGGTCCATTTCTGCAGAGTCCTGAAAGTTCAAAGTACAAGTGTATAAACTCTGTGTGGGTTCAGAACGTTTGAGTGGACAATAACTAACCATGTGTGGTTAAGGATGTGACCTTCTAAACTGACTTTTAGCTTCACTTCAAAAATGCCTGCTTTGTGTGAATAATACAGAGGATTCTGTATATTAAGTGACAGATGCGCTATATTTATACACAGGAAGCCGCAACTGGCATTTCATTACAGATGCCCTCACCTCACACTCACTGAAATATTCTATTTCAGGCATTGTAGAGAAGGGCAGAGCAGATACAGGCTTGAAGGAACTAGCCTTTCCTGAGGTCTGAAGGAGATGGTAGTGGAAAAGATGGAAGGCTAAAAGTAGGAAATCATATACATGAGCAGAGACAAGCAGAGCAAATGACAAAAATAGCTGTTGTCAGACTAGGCAGAATTTAACCGGCTACTGCGTGTTTACATCAGTTATTTTACAAAAGAACAGAGTTCCCAGAGGCTCCGTTTCAGCTGAAGCTGAGGATGTATCTGAAAACTGAACCTTGTAGTATATTCTGTTTTCATGTTGTTCTGCTGAAGAGTTGCCCAAAGCTACTGCATGAATTTTCCTTGTCACCTTGCAGCCTGAAAGGTGTTTCTTCTCAAAGGCATGAGCTCTGCTGAAAATCATCTATAGTGCGTCGGAGGCATCATTACTGTGTGGCTACCAGGAAACACTTGCAAACTTGTTCTCAGTTTGTAACTTGGCTGAAAATCCCCAGTTTCTGTGCATCCTCTCCCATACGTGCAACACAGAATGTGAAGGGTACAAATGTGTACTGCAGTTTAAACTGCATAACATGTAGTTCCCTCTCCCCTGCTGGATATTGGTGTAACCTGGCATTTGCCAAGGATACATGACTGAAACTTTGTAATCATATTTTTCATATTTTTTTTTATGCTTAGAGACTATAAGTTGTGATTCAGATGGGGGGGGTTGTAATTAAAAAAGTGGGATAACGGCTTTAAAATTAGTATAAGGCAGGAATGAAGACATTTTAAAAATACACTTTAGCCCTGACTTTTGATAGGTGAGCTCCATTCCTGTGCAGCATCCATCCTTCCACCCTGACTGCTGTGATCCTCACACTTTGCTCACTCCTCAAGGGCTGCCCTGCCCTCTCCTAGGTCTGACCCACTCGAGAGGTACATTTGTGACTGATATTCTTTGACGGTCCCTTCCAGTACCTCTTCCCCTCCCAGTGCTTTCACTAAGACTCCCCAGCTACCTGTATCCCCAGGCACAGTCTGCATCCAGGTAATTAGCTTAAAGGAAGCAGCTGACCTTTTCCACACTTGGTGGTATTATGGACCTGAGTGTGTTTCTAAGAACCAGAACAGGCCGTGGGGACTGCAGCTCACCAGTGCAGCTGTGCGTTGAGGAACCCCACTGTAAGGAAGCTAATCTGCCTTTGTCATGTGTGTCTGATCTAACATGGCAAGTGTGGTGAGGGGTGGGTTAAAAATCAACAAACAGCACTTCTGCACTTACATTGCTTTACCTTAAGACTCGGTGGATGCTAAAATGTTTCAGGTAAGAAAACATTGGGGGCTATTGCTTATAAAGCTGCTGCTGGTGTGACAACCCCTGAACTACCAAATGCTAAGGCTACAAGATTATTTAGGCAAAATATCCTCATATGCTTACCCTATTCTTCTACTCTTCCCTTGGGATCTGATGTTGGGGATGAAGTATTAGGCTAAAGGGATTTTGGTCTGAGCCTGTGTGACCCTTCTTGCAGTCCTGCACTTAGATTCAAGTGTGTACATCCTTCTGCACATTAGAATGAACTTGTCAAAGCCTATAGCAACTCCTAAGTTAGATCTGTGTCATGGTTGGAAAGAGGATATCTCCCTTCCCTATAGGAAGTAGTTTCTACCAGCTGCAGTGCTCGAGGCAAGGGCAAGCAGCCAAAATGCCTAAATTTGCTTGAATCAGGCTGGACTATTGAATGATTGTGTCCTTTGGCTGTTAGGCAGCACTTAGGGGGAAATTTTCTCTACTGAGCTGGAATCTGGAGTGTTTGTTTGCTGTGCCCGTGGTAACCAGCACTGGTTTAGAAACTTTAGAAACCCTGTCTTTATTTTTTTTTTTAATAAAGAATTGAAAAAAAGTGGGGGCTGCACATCTCCCTCACTGCTGCATGTCTGCCTCTCTGATTTTAGTTGTTTTAGAAATTTTGCTACAGGTGTAGGCTCACCGCGGCCATTTCCAATAGTGGTTTGAAAAAGAACAGCGAGGGCCTCACTGAAGTCAGTCACACCTCCTGTAGCAGTGCTAAACACTTGTCCCCTGATAACTCTCAGGTCAAAATGATTTCTCATGTTTCCAGTACTCAGGAGTCTGTGGGTGGAGACACAACATTGTCCTCTTTTCCCTGGTTATGATGTTATATTGCTGCTGATAACCAGTAGTGAAGTGTCCCAGTATGGGCTTGGCTTGTAGTGGCCTCCGCCAAGCACGTGCAGTGCCGGGCCCTGAGGGTTCAGTTCTCCATCAGAGGAGCTGTGATGATGCTGAGGGAACAAGCACTGCACGACATATAGGATGGAAACCTCATGGCTGCTGTCACCTGGATTTTTCTCAAAGCAATGGAGAGTGGTCCCAGAGTTGCTGTTACATTTCAGCCAGCCTTCCGTACCAGCTTTCTTTAAAGTCAGCAGCATATTTCTTCATCTGTGTCTTTTAGTAAATAGAAACAGGCAGTTGAATCTATTTATACATTTAGCTGAGTTCAGCAATTTGCTCCAGCTGAAGCAAAAGTTTGGGAGAGAAGGGAAGAGCCCCCAAAAATGTTGAAATTGTTCTTTTCTTTGATTCAAAACTAAAAGCTTTTACAATATGGGAGAGAACTGTTTTCTACAGCAATGTCTGGTGCAGTGTGCCATAGGCTTCTCCAGGCTTCCTCCCATTGCTTGTATTTACTCATTGTGCTTACTCTCTTCACCTTGTTTTTTGCTAGTCCTGACTGCTGAAGTAACAATTTGGGCAGTACCTCCCCACCACCGCCTAATTTCTCCCTTGATCAGACCCACCTTGAAAGCGCAGGAAGCAAGAGAAAGGTTTTTTTTTTTCCTTTACATTTTGAGATGAGATTTTCTCTACATACATGAGATGAGGAGAGCGGGGCGGCTGCCAGGGACTGCGGTTCTGGAGCTGGAAAGAGCTGTTTGCACTGGTAATGTGAGGACGTAAGCACAAGGCCCTGCTGGGTTGCCCGTCGCGTGTAGCGGTGCCGCCGGCCCCAGTTCAGCAGCCTTGGCGTTGGCTGCAGTGCGTTAGCCACGGACCTTTTGCCAACAGGCCCCTGCATGGGGACTGCTGCTCGCTCCGGTTTTGTGCCGCTTCTCTCCTGCTGTGCTTTCCACAGCACCTACAGAGCATCACTTTGACCTGGTGGAGTGATGGGAGGTTTTGGCAGCCAATTCATTAGTTTCAGAAGTTGCGCTAAACAGAATTAATTGGCCTTGAAATTGTTTCTCTTAAGGTCTTCTGGGTATTTTTTGATACTGGAAGTTTTTGAGTGGTTATTGGAAGTTTTTGTGTAGTCGAGAACAGTTAGTGTTAGGTTAATGGTTGGACTAAATGATCTTCAAGGTCTTTTCCAACCTAGATGATTCTGTGATTCTGTTATTGTAGTCGGATTTTCTATGTTCTTTTTATCGACTTTTTGAAAGGGTATCGGATACCTTCCTGATACTGAGAACCACTGGAGTATGAAATAATTTCCCAGGAGAAGTGACAGAAATCTTTAGTATCCGAGATGTTTAAAAGATGACGGAATTTAACACTAGGCGATAATAATTTTGCATTAGCAAGAAAATGAATGAGTGATATAAAAGTAGTAATTGCTGCTCCTCTGCAATACATAGCATGGCACAGGACGGTCTGTAAATTGTTCTGCAAAAAACCCTGCAAGCTACTTCTTTTCCTAGTATTTGTCAAATGCAAGTTTTAGGTACAAATACCTGCACACAACACCTTCATTAGACTTATTTGAGAAATACTGCTGCTCAAAGCTGCATTTAAAGATGTGAACAGCCCTGTTCAGCCTGTCAAGTACTTGTAATACTATTAGGACTCGGTATGCTCGTCAATAATAGGGAGCCCTATACAGAGGAAGCACTTGGAATAAGGCATGGGGACAGCTGTGCCATGGCCCTTTCAAGCTTTTCTTATTATAGGTATTACATAGGTTCCCTCCCTCCAGTCTCACTGAAGGACTGACCTTGGGAGCAGAACTGCTGTCAGCAGTCGATACCATATTAACAAACAGAAACTTCACACCATGACAAAAATTTTAAGGCATTAAAACCAAGTATTTAATTTTCATGAGTTTTTCCAGCCCTGAATAGACCCCAGTTTTCTCTGATTTTAAAGTGTTTACTCTGGACAAATGCCCTCCCCTGTGTAACTCCTTAAACAACCAGAGGATGCTGAATAACAGAAAGCAAAGTTGCCTCTCTGCTTCAGAACGGATACAGTGAGACATTTGCTCTGATAAAAATATCAGTGCAAAGCTGGTCGCTACCCAGACCAGGCAGGGGTTTATGGAAACATAGTAAATCAGCTCTGCCGCATGCTTTGTTGGTATATTGAGCCTTTTCTCTATGCCAAGCTATAAAATTGCTGGATCGAAGTGGAGCCGGGCCTGAGTCCAAACTTCCCCCAACTTGAGGGGAACTTGGATCCATATCCCAACTCTGGGACTTGGCTCTGCCTCTAAATCAAGCTCATAATCTCTTAGGAAAAGTCAGACCTATGAATTATCCACTAAGCCACAGAAGGGCAGCCAAAGCTGTCTGTTTCTGAACACGTTTGCTCTGCCTGCCCTGCACTGCCAGTAAAGACATTTAGGTGGAGCCTTTCGTTAATCCTGGAAAGCTGATCATAACCTTTGGTTTGGGAAGAAGCAGCCAGCCATCCTTAATCTGCTATTTTAATGTCAAAATAATTTTTCTTCTCCTTCCTTTTCTCTGTTTAGATCTGTGAATTGAGACACCAGGAAGGTAGAAGCCATCTCCAGCAGCCTTTGCTAGGAACTACGTGTTACTGCATTGCTCAGGGCAAGGGAGAGATGGAACACTAGGGAAGGAGAGGCTGGCACATTCTTTGGAGTGAGCCTCAGTGCTCTCCAAGCTACCAGGTGCCTGGGTTAGTGCAACACTTTCTCTGTCTGCCTGGATGTGCCTCCACCGAATTGATAGCAAGTGCTATGGGTGATTGCCTGGCGCTTGCATGCCATGATGGTGCAAGGGTTTGAGGTCAAGTTTTCCCATAAAATATAAACAGGAAACCATGCTCACGCTGAGACTGATAAATCGACGTAAAAAGGAGACTGCAATTAAGAAATGACATATGGGATAGATGAGGGTAGCAGGCCCCAGGGATCAATAGAACTGTTTTGTGTTTAGATTGAGGTCTTTTCTTTCAGACTTGTCTTCTGTGACCCCAAATCTTCATCCTCTACCACCTTATTACTGTATTATTACTTGTTACAATAATGACAAAGTGCCTTATTATTGCTGCTACCATCAATAATAGCTACAGTTTATCAGCAGTGTTTATTAAGTTAAATTCCATGCCAACATATATCTTCCTCTCCCAACACAATTTACACATGATCTGACATAACAGTAGAGGATACAGAGAAAAATATGTGTCATTTTAGTGTATTTCAGTAGTTCTATCGATTTGTTTCAAATTAAGTCCCTTCAAAGAGGTTTAAAGTTTGTATTCTTAAGCTAAGCCTTTTTCCTGCCGCAGAAGCTAATTTTTGATGTCTTTGCACTTTGCTTTTGTTCTGTCACAGCCCCTCAGTGTCTACCAGCTTCCCAGAACTGCGAAGCCACTATCCTAAACATTTCACAACCTTTTCCTTTTTTTCCCATCACTTAATTTGCTTTTGGAAGAAATGTTAAACATTGTTAGGAATCCTGACGTTTAAAAACTTCTTAGTAAAGACCTACTGGCAATTCCCAAATGGAGATTTTGTGAACCCTCCTTTGAAGGACTGTGGTGTTTCCCCATTTTTCCTGTACAATGTGAAGTGATGTATAGCGCACTGAAGTGAGCAGCTTGTATGACCCCATTCATAGGCAAAACACAGGAGTCTGATATTGCTTCCAAAATGCTTTCATTTGCACTAATAATAAAATAATTCCTTACTTGATTTCTGTTTGTCCTCCTGCTTTTCGGGCAATCTGAATCAGCTCTTTCCCATATCTCTCTTCTGCTTGTGCTCTGTTAAAAGAAAAACTTACTCAATTTCTCTTAGTGTACCAGGATCACCTTTACAACACTCTTGTAATTGCATTTGCAGAAATACAATTTAATTTCTCTAGCTCCTCAATCCTAGTCTATTAGTTACCTCTAAAATATTTCGTTGAGCTATTTTTAGAAGAAATGAGGGAAAATGAAACCCACCTCCATGGCTCTGATTACTGTGGAGTGCTACGTACAACTCTTCCCCAAAAAGCTGGATTCAATTAGAAGAAGAGATGTACAGAAGTGTAGTGAAGATGTTCAGAATGGAGAGACTCTTTTGCAAAACAAACCTAAAAGATGATGGCTGACTTGATTCATCAAAATGAAGGCTGGGAGGAGAGTCAAGAGTAGGTTCCAAAGGATCTGTTTAAGAGAGGTTGTGAATAAATGGGAGTAGCAGGAAAATTTCTCACCATTGAAGACATGAAGTGCTGCTTAAACTGTTGCAGTGGAGGCAGAGGAGGAAGGAGCCTTGCTGGCTGTAAGGTGAGGCTGTGACGGTTTTATGGAAGGGACAATATGATGCAATGTCTCACCTAATGGGGAACCGTAACTAGTGACTCAGGAAAGTAGTTCTGTTTCTATGGTTAATAAAGAAATACAATTATTTCTTTGCTGTTTTCCCCTCCCCCAGCTCTGGGAGAAATTTCTATTCTCTGTTTAAAAAAAAAAAAAAAAAAAAAGTATTTTTACTAAATATGTTACTTCTTTTCTCCTGGGTGCAAGACCAGGGCAGTCTTTGAGTAGCTGCTAAAAAACTATTGGATGGTCAATAATAAATAACGAACAGATGGCCTGGTGCTACGATTTGGTGGTGGAGATTTTGTTTAGGGTAAGTCCTGTTCTCAAAAGGTGTTTCAAAGCATTTCGAACACTTCTGAGCCTGAAACTGGGCACCTTAGAGAAACATACCCTTCGTTCAAAAGAAGAATTTTGATGAGGGTGTGAGGCCATGCAACCCTGCTGGTTTGTTCTTACGTACATCTTCCCACTCATTCACACCGTGCTTTATTGTTGCTCTTTGCTGAGTTCCAGTGGTTTGAGGGCTGGTCTTTCAGTTTTGCAACCCGGCAGCTGTTGGGGTGGGTCCCTGAGAAGATGTGACTGCCCTTTCGGCTGTTCCCCTGTGTCTGATGGCTCTGAGCACCTTGTGTTGTAGCCAGCTGTACCGGTGGCTCTGGTGCAGTTTCACTGGTTTGCAGTCATCTTCTGAGACCTGAGGCAGGCTCATCCTGGGGACTTTCCCCCAGCCCAAGGAGATCTGTCAGGTGGCGGGAGAGGAGTGCTGGTCATCCAGCAGCCCGGAGTGGGGGCTGTTCTCGGCCTCTGTCCATGGCTCCCATGTCTGGTTAGTTAATTGCTGTCACCCTGCACTAGAAATTGCTGCATTTTAGTAGGGTGTTACTCCATCACTGCTTTGGGAGTACTCCTAGAAGAATGGGGTGCAAAATATGGCGACAGGACACACAGAGGCCACTTCATTTTCACGTTAGATGAATGATATTTCATCAAAATGGAAATATACTCCAGAGACACATAACGCTGCAGAAGCAGAATGGCCTAATTTTCTTCTGATTTAAATAACAAGAAACACTTTAGTGTCAGAGACTTTGCTTAGTACCAGTGGATGTACAGCAGTGAGAATAACTGCAGTGCTACAGGACCACTTTCCTTGCTCAGGACACACTCTATCATGGGAAGAAAGCACAGCCAGCTCTTAAGCCAGTTCCAGCTCCTGCAAAACCCTTGGGTCAAATCTTCCTGAGACTTTAGGCACTTGACTGGACTAGCCCAGGGTCAGAGGAGTCTGACAGGTGGCCAGCACCATCTTTTGACATCTTAGTGCTGCCTTTCCCATTTTCTGGTACTCCTGCACACAGTTCTAGGTTTTCCTGCAGCCATGAAGAGCTGGAACATACTTTGTGTTTTAAATCTGAGGCTTTGTTCTAGAATACAACTGCTTTCTCACTTCCTACCCTCTTAGGCCCTCCTCTGGACCAGGCATGGGTATTTGTGAACAAGTAATTGACCTGGGTGGAAAAGTGTTGGTGTAGCCAGGGCTTAGGGCAGCTGCTGCAGGAGCCCTTTCTGAAATTCTGGCATGGAGCCCATGATATGGGCAGTCTCTAGGAACAGAGATTCATCCCATGCTTTAATCTCCTCTAGGTCATTCCCATGAATGACATGAGGACAAGCTGAAACAAACGTCTTCTAGAGATAAACTAGAAATAACAGCTGCTTTCTGCAACTCAGTGCCCACTACCTTTTCTCCTTTTCCTCTTCCCCCAACATGCATGTACACACACAAGCACATGCACATATGCACCTCCACTGGAATGTTTTGGGGGTATGAAAAAGCTCATGGAAACATTTGTTCTTGTAGCTTTCAAATCTATGAAATGACTGTATGTGGGTTTTTTTCTTCTGTGTGGAAAGTCCTTTGTGCCTCCACCACAAACCAGGAAGAACCTCATCCTGCAACTTGCAGGAACCTCTGTAATGTTTTGGAAAGAAACAGGCATGTATAGCATCAGCTGCGTGCTGCAGTGCAAAGCCTTCTTGAAGCCTACAGCCTAATTCTGATCTCTGTAAGTAATGAGTCACAAAGAAGCTATTTTAAACAGTTGAAGCTAAGCTACCATCAGACAGATGCAACTTTGGGACTGTGTGACACGCAGCAGTGAAATACGCTTTCACAGGTGGTCAAGAAAAGCAATTCAAATAGCTTCAGATTTTGATGGGAAACTCTTTGCACTCTGTGAAATAGTCAACTTTCAGTTTGACAGCTCACATCCCCTTGAAAGGCCCAGTGCTTAAAAAGTAGCTTTCAGAAAACCAACCTAAAACTGGAAAACTAGATGGGGACACGCAGAGCAATATTCGTAAGGAGACAGCTTCTGAGATTAACTGCTCTAGGATTACCTACTCAATATATAATCCATACTGTGTGGTCTTTCCTACAGGTCATGTATGAGCAGGTACATGTCTCATGCTACATGTTGAAACTGCTGAAACCCAGCCACTTAAAAACAGAACCAAAGTTCAGATAAATATTTTTCTAAGTCAGAAATACAAAAATGCATTGCAAAGAAGTCAGAGCAGCTGTGTAATATGTATTTTCTTACCTATAAAAGCATCACCCATCCATAGCTGTTATTGACTGGCACCTAAGAAGCATATAAAGGATGGACATAAACTACAACTTTGTTATTCAGAGTCTGGTAAGCTTGGCTAATTATGTGCTCTGTCTTGAGTGTCTGGGCTTTTGGTAGCACCTTTATATAGCTTTGTCTATATTTGAAAAATGGCCCCTTTTTGGTAGTTGCAGGAAAGTGAAACAGTGCCTGTGGCAACAGCATGTTCAAAGTGAAATTAAAATGTGCAGGTCATTGCTTCCTGTAAAGGGGGAAACTCAGTAATGCTGCTTGTGGATGTATGTGCTACCATGTGATTCTGGACCAGTAATGACCTGGGTCTTAACGGAGCTCTGGACTTCTGACTCTTTCAACTTTCTCCTTCTGTTCTCCTTCTCCAGTCTTCTCAAATCTTTGGAATTTCTGTTTATCTAGCTTCACAAATCACATCACTCAGGCTTTTCTATGTAAACTAGTATCACTACCAAATTCAGAAACAGCCTATTATCCCTTTACAGATGCCAAACAGGAGAGAAAATGGAGGCTGTTCACACTTTTTTCACGCTGGTTTTCTTACCTCTGCTTGAGCAAATCCTCCACATCTTTGCACATCTTCCTCCCATCTAACAGCCGCTGTATGAGCACCTCATACCCAGTGTGGAAGGTGAACTCCTTGCACTGAAGACAGAAAGATAAAGAGTTGAGCTGATCTGTGCACATAGTTTGCAGGTTTACCAGATGCCTACTGTAAGTCATATGGAGCAAATTAACTATCTTGAAAAAACAATAGACCTTTAGATTTGCTCAGAGCAATGGCAGCTGGGGCAGGGCTAAGGGCACAGGTATGGGTGAGGTTTCTCCAAAGTGAAAATCTATAAAAGTTTTATTAAACCGTTTGGGTTTTAATACTGAAAAAGTGAAGTAGGCACAAATTTTGCTGTGTGGAAAGCAGCACTAGCTGTATTTTTTGGGAAGTCACATTTAGCATTGGGTGGGGGATCTCTGCAGAGCAGAGATGTATAGTAGCTCTTAAGGACAACAGCTCCTCTTACCATACATTTTCTAAAAAGAAAGATCAGAGTCAACTCACTGCCATAGGACTCTCAGTAAGACAGTGACCCGCTGTCTAGATGCGAGTGGAGAAGTGAAGGAATCTTGTGCTCGTATGAATATCGACACATGGGGTAGTGGTTGTGCCACCTGGTCAGTGGTGGGGTGTTTTAATGAGGGATTCATAGCACAGGGAGACAGTTTGCTGTCAGACAACACTTGGGTTCTGATGTGCTGTTATGTCTTCCTTTGGGATTGCTATAACAACTCTTTCTATTGAATCAATCTGTCTCTGGCATAAATTCACCATGACAGGGTTTTTTTTTTTTAAAAAAAAAAACTAGAAGAAAGGCATGTGGAGAGCTTAGGAATGTGGATGTTGGATCTGCAGGAAATTGAAAGTCTGTGTGTCTGAGATGCTTGCCAATGAGTGTTGCTTCCCTCACTTTTGCATTCACTGCCCAACCCTCTGTGCAATACATGGGATTCACTTGTGCCTTTGGGTGTTTTTGCAGCCCGTCCAAATGGAGCCAGCCAAGGCAGTGTGTGATTTTCAGCCAGCCACAGTACAGGCGAGGTCATGGAGCTGAGTGGATTTTGCTGCCCCAAAACCAACCAGGGCTCTTATTTCCTACCAGGGCTCTGCACTCTGTGTGGCTCCAGGCCACGTCCCTCTGCTGCGGTCTCGGACTGCGGATCCCTCCCATCACACAAGTCCATGTGTCAGGTTTATTCCTGTCCACATGATCCATCAGAGCACACCCCCTTGCATCTCAGACAGAAATATCTGAGTAATGAGAAGAAAAACAATTAGTCTTGCACTTCTTTCATCTTTTTCCCAACTTCCAGACTGCCCTGCAGCAATGGTAAATCAGAGTCACAACAGTGCTGCTGAGGAAATGATGGGAAGGGAATAAAGTTGTGACGCGCTCTGAGCGTGGCACTAGGAGAGGATTTCTGTGTTCTACTCCTGGTCCTCCCACTGACTTACAACAGGATTAGGACAAGCCATTCTTACTTTGAGAGCCTCAGTTAACCAGTACATAGTGATAATGTTATTGAAAATATAGTGGTGAATGTTATCTGAGCTTTATGTTACAGCATTATGGTAAAATCACGGACTGTACCCATAAAGAGAATGAATATGTTCCTTCCCTCAAGCAGTTTATGTACAACACAAGTTCTTATATATGAACTGAATGCAGTTTATACATCTATCCACTGTCCCCTAAGCAGTTATCGTGTAATAAATGTGTTAGTGTATTGCTTTACACCGTGACTGTTGAGAAGACAGCTGTTTAAGTTTTGGAACTCAGGAAGGATCTGCTGGCATGCAACGGTTGGACACTTGAGCTTGCAGCTTTGCTTCCTTATTGCTGGGACTGGAGAGGAACAGGGCGAGCTCTGGGGTGAACACCAGTGGCCAGCAGCAGCCTCGGTGCTGCTCACCCAGGCCCTCGGGCTTCTGTGGAGATTTGCAGACCTGTGAGTGGGTCTTTTTGCTTCTTCGAGAGCTAGGATCAATTTCTGCAGACAACCTTTGTAAACCTACAGGTTGTAGTAACACTTCCAGTGCTACAGTTTCTTGACAGCAGTAATTCCTTCTTCCTTAACTCTTATCACCAGCAGTGGGGAGAAAGGAAAGACAGTAGGATAATGGTTCACAAGAGTCAGAGACAAATGACTCCACCAGCAAAGTGTCTGCACTACAGAGCCAGGCAAGATAATAATGTAGATAAAGGATATGGAGAGAGTGCAGTGGATCCACTGTTATCACTGGTGCTACCACAGGAAAATGATAGGATTACATATGCTCATCTGATGCATATGCTCACCCATTAAGAAATAGGATCTCAAAAACAAAACACCAGTTTTCCTAATGTTTCCAAGGGCCAGTTGCACACACACATCCCAGAGAGGGATCCTGCTGTGAAAAAAATGTAAAGAAACAAGATTTTGCTATTCATAGAAGAAAGTAGGAAAGGCCTTGATAATACCCTGGCAACAGACTTGTCACTCCCCCCCCCCCCCCCTTCCCTTTTTTTTGAGGACATCCCAATGGCAGAAGGCATTGCTGCTGTAAAAGAATTTCCTAAATTGCCCCCTCTGTTCGACAGAAACCACTCTGGTCAGATGCTCCACAACCAACTCAGCCCAAAAATTTGGATTGAATATTTCCAGATGCAATTAACTACATCCCATAGCTGTGTACCCAGCTTCCGTGTCCCAGAAATGCTGCCCCGAGGTAAGTGAAAATAACATATGCATTTGTATCACCCCAGCAGTCGAGTTTACTGCCACAAGCAACAAATGGAGAGTGATAAGCACACTGTGAAGTTACTCTGCTGTTTCCGTTCAACGTATCTCTTTGTTTAGTAAATGCTAAAACTCACTCAGTGTCTTCTCCCGCCTCTTTTAAACTGGGACAGTTGCTATAATGAAAGGATGGCAAATTCTGTACATCTGAGAGAATCACCTGTTAAATTCCCTAAATGGAGAATGCAGCACCAACTTGTTATCAACCCAAAACCACACACACAAACACAACAGTGTGCCAGGGGTCAGCTTGCTGACCAGCAACCCTTCTAGGGGCCTGATAAAATGAACTTCATTCAGCCATTTGGACATCTTGCTCCAAGCCATAAAAATGCAAGGGCAAGAAGCAATGCCATATTAAAAACTCTATCAAGGTTCACCCTGCCTTGGTGACCAAAAGAATGAATTTTGCAGCACACCTAGCAGGATACTCTTACAGTGTGAGTTAAAGGATCCTTTGTAAGCTATGCTGCCCTGGGTAGCACAGAGGTGCAGTCTTGTTGGAGCTCTGCAGGCAGGTTTGCCTCCAGGATGTGCTCTGGCATTTTTACTGGCACTAATGGAAAGGGAACAGGTTACTGCGTCTCCTCACTGCTCACAACAGATTCTGTGCTTCATCTTTTTGCCTTCCTACTTCCTTGCTTCAATGATTTTAGAAATGCAAAAGCCAGATTTTGCTTATTATAACTATAGGAATATTTTAGCCCTTTAATGCATGTAGAAAGATACCTGTTTAAATGTGAAATCTGTAATAGCTCTTGCACATTTCTAGATCACAGGATTTCTACCAAGCAGGTTATGGGAGCAGTGTTCCCCCCGTGCATTCTGTGTGCTTGTGTGCACATGTGTATGCCAAGTGCAGCCTGTGCCTTACTCAACAGTTTTACTTTCTGTCTGTTGCCTGCTAACATGAGTAAGACTTGAACTTGTTAAAAATGGAGGCACTGCAGCCGCACCCGAAGGAAAGCTGGAATCTCCTTTGATGGAGGCATCGGTTCCTGCCTGCTAGATTCATCTGGGTTTGTCCCTGTGGCTGATGCTTGTAGAGGGATTTGGCTCCAGCTAAAAGCTGGTCTAAAAAAAACTTCCTACCATAGACACTCATTTAATCATTATTCATTTTGGGGGGATCCATCTCAAAATTTGCTTTATTGTCCTCAGTATGTGTTCCTGAAGAATGTGGAAGCCATGTTTCAGAATCCCCAGCATCTCAAATCTAAACCAGGGCTGCCTCAGCCTCCCAGGCAGCAGGTCTGGCTGTGGTCTAGACAGTGTGTGCCACTACCACACCACGGGCTACAGCAAGGAAGGAGAGGAAACACAGCCAGGTGACAGCCCAGGTTTAGACATGTTGAAGTTGCTATGGTTGCTCACCCTGCAACCTTGCTTCTTAATTTCCAACCACAATGGAGCCATAAAACATTTAGGCCTAAGTTTACGTACACAAACGTTTCCCTTTCATTTCAACAGCTCTTTTTCTTTCATATGTTGTACAACTGGTTTTCTCTCAACCTCTTCTTGAATCCAAACAAACCTCCTTTGCTCTTTCCTGAGATATTGGTTTTTCATTCCATTGATTCCTGTGTGTTCTTATAGTACCCGTTCAAGGCTGAATAAATCCAGGTTGGACAAGGATGATGCTCTACTACTCCAGTAAAAACTAGTTGATGCTTTGTACCATGGCATTAATGCCTGCTCTGTTTTCTTAGAAACACTTCTGGTACATCAGAGGATCATATTTGCCTTTTTCCACTATCAAATCACACCAGTGGCACCTAATTGAACTACGATCTACTGACATACCTGCAATTTTCTCTTCTCCTTCAATTTTACTTAACAAGGTCCCACAGTGTATTGGACCTTTTTGCTACTGATCTCACTCTCATTTTGCACCTTGAAACTTTAATTTTGTCTGCTTTCTGTTACCCCAGGCTTGAAAGTTATCAGATATTTCCTGCGCAATATTTCATTCTACCTATTTGTTTCAGCAACAGCTATTTCCAGCCCGTTCTTAATGTCTTATGCTATCATCTCCCATGAATATATTGAATAAAATTAATCCTGAAACCAGCTCTGAGATTCTCTCCTCCAGCTCAAGCATTTCCATTTTGGCAGAAGACACCAGCGTCTCCCCCAGAAGAGTGTCTTTGCCCACTTTACAGTTGTTCTCCTGCTGTGTCTGTTAAGTCTTGTTTTGTTTTTCTTCTCTAATTTCTTTGTCAAGACAATCAAGACAGCAAGATTGTATCACATTAAACAACTACCTAGCCTTGATAAACTGTCTTGTCTTTATTCTATTTTCCATTTACCATTTTGTGTTATAATTAGCATTCACGTTGAATGGTTTTGCAAAGGCTGTTAAAGCTAGTACTACTCAGCTAGTGCTTGGGCACCTCTCACCTGGGACTTTGTGATGATTATAAGAACTAATAGTCAAAGAACCTTTTTTTTTAACAAATTAGAAAAAATGTTTTAATTAGATAATATATTAATTAAAGGTGTAAGCCATAATTTGTTTATAACAAAATCTAGGTAGGTGCTTAGAAGAGGGTGATGTGAATCACCACTGGTAATTTGTCTCATTTCCAATGAAGTGATGCTGCTTAGTCAAAGCGTGTGTAGCTGTGAAAGAGGATTTACTCATTGTTATTCTCATAAAAAAGATTCGTTAATCTGCATTGTCCAACAGACCTATAATCACTAGTAACAAAGTGCTTGACAAAGGGATTTCAGCGTTGCAGGCAGATTCGTATTGTTCTGGGATTCTTCCATTAACACTTCACATGGTGTTGGTCTCTGCCCCTGAGCCCGGGGTTTTTCTTCTCACGGGGAAAATCACAGCTAATGGAGAGGCAGCGCCTCCTCTCCTCTTCCCATTTACAAAAGTCGTTTCCCTCTAGTGCAATGAGCAACACTGTTCCTCCAGAGATGAATGGAATATGAAACTATATGACTGAAAAACACAAATTTTATGCTCTAGTTTAACCAGAATAGCTTTTCCTTGAATACTTGAAAGGAGACATGGAAGACTGCAAGCAGTGAGCACAATGGGATATGCTTTCTTCCTTACATTTCTTTTTTTTTTTTTTTCTCTAAGGCTTAAAGATGCTGCTCCCCCACATTAGCACTTTTTTAGAGATAGGTGCCTTGGGACTGCGGCATCCCATCTGGTAGAAGTTTCTCCAGAGGCAATCATGCAGGTAAACATCGGGAGTTGATTGTGGGAGAGATTATTCACGGCTGGCTCTGAGCTTGTTGCTGCAGCCATGAGGGAGAGGCTCTGAGGATTTTGGTTTGGTGATGAAGGCTGCAAGCGGGAAGACTGATGGTGTCAGTTCCCTGACCAGAGGGTAGAAATTTCAGTACAGAGATAGCTGGGGGGTGACATAGTTGTTTCTTACCCCCTGGTGGCACAAATCTGAGTTAACCTTGTGCTAAATCCCTGAGCCATGTGCTGCCGGGTGCTCAAAGGATACTGCAAGGCTTTTTGAAGAGCAAGTGTTTATGTTTTGAAGTCACAAGGGTACTATTGCAATAATACCGGCAAGGAAAGACTAAAATGCCTTATTGGTGACTGAAGCGTGGTTTTGGTAAATAGCTATTACAATGGACTCAACTGAAGCAAAAATACTCAGGCTTGTGTGCAAAGCGCCCACTAAATTGTATGCCCTTGCATGTCCAGCTACTAATATTCAGAAATGATGAAAATTGATGAAGTCATTGCGGTTGTGCTGTAGGAACTGTGGGCTCTCCTGTTGTGGCAGCTTTTCTTGGTCCATTTCTAACATCATCCTGAGACCTGGCTTGCCCACCCAGAACTCTTTTTAGAGGTAGTTTACATACCCAATTCATACCTCTACCTGCTCCTGCAGGATAAGCTGGTTTGTCAGCAGTTTAGCATCGCCCCCAGGGGAGTGCTTTGCAGCTGGAGTGGTGTGTCCTGTTCGGTAAGTGCCACTGCAGCCCCACCTCACCTTGCTGCGCGGCTCGGGGCAGCAGCAGTTGTGGATGTCGGCAAAAGGGGCCTTTTCCCCAGCGCCTCCAGGCGCAGAGCCTGCTCCCTTGCTTCTTGCAAGGAACTAGATCCCAGGCGGTACCCAGGGGGAGTAACCCCCAGCATTCGGCACCCTAACGCTACCCTGATGGGAGGAAGGGCTGGAAAAGAATTAAGTACCTAGTAGATGCTTGGTTTGTTGCAGGATAGGGCTGAGGTACCCGGGTGATAAAGATAATATCAAAGTCTGCACCTTAGCTGGTTTGCACACCTAAGGTGGGCCTGACTGCAAGCGGTGGTGGTACGAGCACTGACAGAGCACAGCTATCACGTATTCTTTTAGCCTAATGATCCTTCATTTAGGAATTATTTGAAATGTAGCCTGCAAATATTCAAAAAATATTAACAAAACACTTTCTCTTAAGTTTGAAAATATTTAACTATGAAAGTGCATTCCTTGTCTTTGTTCTTAATGGTATTTCCCCAAGGCTTTTATATCAGATGTATTATTAAGAGGGGTTTTGGACTGAAAATGATGAATGTTGCTAACTCACAGAAATAAACTGCTCATACAGATTTTCAAAACAGAAAAAAAAAAAAAATCAAACCGAATCTGTTATGGGTATCTTTGGAAATTTTTTAAATCAAACTTTTTTGCATCACAGCTTATCTTGTTTACTTAAGGCAAGCTCTTGACAATTTTAGTAAAACAAAAACTTGAGATTCATTTTTCCGGGTTCAAAAATGAAACAGCTATTGGTGTGAGGAGGAAGTTTAGAGAGAACAGGGAATAGTGAGTTTTGAATAAGCATCATTCTGCCAATATCTTTTTCAACTGTCAGAAATAAATCCTTTCTATCCACAACTGTATCACACATGATATCTCAGTTGTGGACTGGAAGTAAGCTGTTCTGACTGAGTTACATCAGTGAATTATATCATGCACCATACCACTGTGTACTGTCACTGCTTAAAAAGAATGTTTCCAGATTTTGATCTCTTGATCTGCTAGTCTCCTTGTCAAGTGCTCTGTCAAGGGCTGAGTATTTACTGTAGGTGAGCAGCAAACAGATTTAATAGCCAACAGTCAAACATGATTTATAATCACAAAGTACATTTGACTGGGCTGGATATTTTCTGTCATGTCGTGGCCTTTCACTGTGAACACTGTGAATCACTTGCTTTGTGTTTTTGGTTTTTTACCCTGGGATACTTTAAAATTTCCTACTATTTCTAGGAATATATTAACATGATAATCAAGTGTTTTAGGAAGTTTACTGCTCTTTTTCTGTGCCACTCAAGCTATCCTGAAATAAATGTGAAATAAAATGGGATAGCAGTAAGCACCACTAGTTTGTGTATCTGATGTCTAAGTGACTGTTAAATCCCTGCTCCAGCTCAGCTGTGATACTGAGGAGGGGTGCCTGGGCCTTCTGTGGCCCTGATGCAATAAGAAGCAGTTAGATATTGCTTGCCCTTACATGAGATGCTGTCCTGGTTCTGCTTTACACCAGCAAGACATGAAAGAACTTTTTTTCAAAACAAAAAAAACTCAGATTCTCAGACTGACCCTCTGCTGCCTGGTCCTGGAAATGTGTTAGAAGCTGAAAACCCAGTTCTGCAACCTAATTCAGAGGTGAGAACATAAAAATGGGGGAAGGTCGTCAGTGTCCAGAACAGAGTGGTGTTGCAGCAGAAGACTCTAACCAAAACAGTCTCCTCTGACTAATGCTTGGTGTGAATTAAAAATTTTCATGTGATAACAAACTGGTTAGTGAGTTTAAAAGCATATGTCCATGCTGCATACTGCTGTACTGTGTAAGAGCTCCTTTTTCTTACTGGCTAGAACTGGTTGGGATGGACGGGAAAGTGATGGTTCTCATGCTTTCCAAGATCGAACCGACCACAGAACTTATATGAACTTAAAAAAGCAATACTTTAAAAAAAAAAAAAAGTATGTGTTTTTTTCACATAAGCAGAAAAAAAACAAGGAAGAGTAGGTGGGCTGGAGCTGGCTGTATAAAATTTCTGACATTTCTTGTAAATTCATTCTTTGCACATTAGAAATAAAAATGTTTGTGAAGGATATAGGTGACTATTTTGGGAATTTTTGTGATGATTTCAGGAGCTGACTTGGTCATTTTCAACATGAAGCTTAGTTTGCAGTTTCACTGCAGTCTTTGTTAACTAAATCTGCAATGCAATACTTTTCATGGGGAGCAAACAGCATTTATTGCCAAACATAGCATAGATGTGAACCGTGAATGCGACCTTCAAAGATCAGAAGGAAAAAAACCCATTGCATTTGTAGCATTCCAATTGCTGAGCTGCTAGATTGCTGTCTCGGGCTTCCCCGTGTAATGAGGTAGGCTAGAGAACTTCAAATGAAAGCAGATTCTCATCAGACTTCAATTCTGCTAGGATATTCAGAAATAAATTGAAATCGGTAATTCACAAATTTCATGGTAGCATTGCAACATTGGTGATACTGAGCAAACCAGTAGCCTCCCAGTGGTCTTTTGCTCTCTCTGACACTGCAGGTTTTCTCCAAGAAGAAAATAGTTGTTTTAGAGTTCTGCTGACAAGAGGAATTTGCTCTTCAGCTTCCCGAGCCCTCGCCCTTCTCGCTGGCGTCCTGAACTGCTCATGTATTATGTATTAGGCATTCCTATAGTCATGGCATGTTGTTTGGCTTTCTTCACATTTTAATCACCCCATGATTTGCATAGCTACAAAGTGATGGCTGCACAAAAGCCTTCTCAATTTTTGCAGGTGGTTTGTTGGCTGGCAGACAGGGAACAGACTTGGAAAGTCTCAATTCCAGTCTAATAAAAGGACTCTGCTTGTGCTTGTTACCTCCATTTTAACTTCCTTTCTTAATGATTCAATTAAATAATTTTCTGAGAATGTGCAATGTTTCCTAGGGAAGAAAAACTGTAGCTTAATTTTTGGTCTCTCTGTAAAGAGTGCAAGTGTTCTGTTATTCTATAGCAGTGTTTTTACAGCTCATAAAATGATTAATCACAAAATCAGTTCTCCAAGCTTTAGCTAGGGGTCTAGAGAATGTGACAGTGATTTCTGGATTCTGAGCTTCTTTCAAACATTACATGGAAGGAGGTTTGCCTTTTGGAAGGAAAAAATAGAGCTTCAGGTACACGGTATCACCTTCTTTCAACTGCCCATCTGCTCATGTCTCATAATGCCTCAGTTCAGGAAGCTTCCACAAAGGGCATCAGCGATGTCAGGTAATGGAAACCTTGTGCCGTCCTTTCTCACAAGAACACCTTCTTTGTACTGAGTAGAAGAGTGTCTCTTTTAATTTTGAGATGCTGCCATTTATGTTTTTTACTTCAAGTGTCTTATATTGTGAAGCAGCCAGGGAAAAAAGCACTCCCTCTCTTGAATCGCACATATTCTACCAGGCTGAGATCATGCTTTTATTTGCCTGTTTCTGCTAATTTTCACTGATTTCAGCCTTGACCTGAAGTTCCTGCAGGTGGGGGTCTTGGGATGTTTCTGAGCACCTTCAGGACATGGCATGCTCCTACTGAGCAGCAGTTCAGGCCCCTGATGCTTCTGTGCTGGCAAAGGAGAAAGGGACCAGCAGCCAGATGTGCATCACAAGAAGTGTGACTAAAAGCTAGGAATCCATTCAGGAAATTTGGATATAACAAACTTCTGGAACACCTTTGTGATGGGGATAGTGAGAAATGGGAACAGGAGGAAGAAAAATCCCTTGCTAATTTTAAATCAGAGCTTGATGTGGCTGTATGACACAGGTTTGAGGTGACGGCATCCCTTTATATTTTCTTCATGTGGTGACTTTAGACAACAGCTAAATCCACAAAGGTGGCTTCTGCCTGGGAGCCAACAGAGAGGCCTGATATGAGCATTTGCACCTGCCTTTCATAAGGTACAGCATAGTTCTGCCAAGGTGCCTTCCAGAGTCTGATAGATAAGTGTGTCAATGATGAAATCAGATGTTGCTTCAGTCACTTATTGAACAATATTAGCTACACAAGAAAAACTGGACATAAAATAAGGAGAAATAATATCTTAAAAGTAGAAACTTCTGTTTTGTACAAAATAATGGTCAGAGTTTATTTCTGTTTCTATTCCTCTTTAGTTCATCCGCTTCCAGATCTCTTCCCTTTTACTAGGGAGTTCCTCTCCTCCTGCAAGCACTGTGGGGTAGGTCCCAGGCTGCTGTGAGCGAGTCAACATGAAACAACTCTGACTTGCTCAGGCGCAGAGACAATTGTTCAGAAGGTCATAGAGAGCCACTGGTACCAGACCTGCTTAACTGGTACATTCGTTCATTAAATACAAACTATGTGTCTTCCTCCTCCCTTAGAAAACTTAGAATTGTTTCCTGTTAGTCCTGAAAAAGGCACTAAATACAACATACTGCTGTACCCACACCATCTGCTTCCCCCATAAGAAGGGCCAGACGTTTTGTTAGTGGTCTCTTCTGGCACGTAAGGAAGGGTAAAGCTGCGGACAGTCTTCCCAGAGTCTTGCTGTACAAGCAGAATGAATTAAAGATTTAATTTGTTTCTTAGTGAGGATTATTCCAATAGCTAAATATTAGCATTTCCAGTTTACAAGAGATCTTCACCACCTAAATAATAATTTTCAACATATCCTGTTACTCAATATGATGCAACATACTCTTACACTCTGGTAGTATGGTGTATGACAAAGTCCTGGGGAATTGTGCAACCCAACAGAATGAAATCAACTTTAGGCTTTTAGAAATTCTTAAAAGAGAGGGGGTTTAATTTAAGTAAAGTCAAGCAGTTTGTCCAGGTGGAACAACTGTGCCAGTATGACATTACCTTAAGGGAGGCATTTCTCTGTGTTTGCTCCTACTTGCATAAATGGCTCTCCTGCCTTATACAAAAATAATTAAAAATTGATTAATTCTGGGTTTCTTAGGAATTGCTGAATCAATGAGATATTTAGCTGGATGTACCCCCTTTTTGCTGCAAGCTCCTAGGGTATAGGAAATGGGCAAGATCTACATAAGTGGGTGTACACTAAGGGATTGCACCAGCATAGCTACTTTTGAACCCTTAAGTTGTTAAAACTGTTCTTTTCAGCCCAACTGTCATACACAAGGTGTGCGTTCAACTCAAAACTGCCTTGTCTTTTAACCAACAAAAGTAAAAGTCTTGTTCCACTTGCAAAGAGGCTCAGCATTATCTGCCTTGGGAGTGTTTTATTTTCTCATGAGCTTCTCTTGTAACAAATAAATGACTACCACCTGTAGAGTTGGGTGGGAAACAGTTTTGCTGCCCTGCAAATTTATATAGGATTTTAAAAGTCCACATTTCACCTCTTGACAACAACACCAACAGAAAACAACACAAAAAGACATTCACATTGATATAAAGAAGAAACTTGCTCTGAATCGGGCAGACCCAATTGAGTCATCCCACTGCCTAAACTGGTACACTATTCACCATCTGCTGTTTATATAGGGAAGAGGAATTTCATTTTAATCTCTCCTTTCTCTAGCTGTTTTACTTGCGGATGAATCTACTGGAGTGGAGGGAAGGCAAGCCTGGACTCCAGGCTGCAGGTAGGGTAGACTGTGTGGGCAATGAAAGCTCCAGTTCCTGTCCCAAACTACATCTCACCCCCGCAGAGCTCTCAGAACCCCAGAGCGCTGTTTTTTCTGAGTTTGGGCTCCTCTTCCCCTCTTAGGTTAGAAGTTTCACCTTAAACCTCCATCTCCAGAGGATGCCTTCACCAGATGTGAACTTTTTCATTAAAACCCAGCTTTATCTTCCAAAACAGCTCCCCTACTTCCAGTATAACTGTGTTCTCCCACAAAAAAGTTTTTGTCAAAAATACTAACCAAATGTGTGGCTGGGGTCTTTCAATGGTAGGTGCCTCCTTTCCTTCTGGTACTCCTGAGGATTTCCATCCTGCTGAGTAGCAGCCCCCAGGGATGTTCATCAGTCCTGACTTGTTAACAACCCTTCAGTAATTACAGCACCTATTGCAAATAGCATGAAGCTGTGAGACTCAGACCTCTGTTGTTGACCATCTATTTTCTTTTTTCCTTTGCCCCTGCCATTTTTTTTTCTTTTCTTTTAGGAATTAATTAGGCCAGGACAAATTGAGAGCAGCACCAAATAGCATCTTGGTTTGAAAAGTTGTTATTTTAAAGAAAAAAAAATAAAAGGGGTTGTTTATTTATTTAATTGCTTTGAGTGGAACAAGGGAAGCTGGTATCTCTAAGCTAGCCTGAGCTGGTCAATTTTCCCTTAATTCTGAAGACTAAGAGTAAATAACTATTGCCTTTCATTTCAAGCAAAAATGAAGTTGCAACAATAGTGCTTTACCAAGAGCTGTGGAAGTGTTCAGTTCCTCAGTCTTGTTCAGTGACGTCTTTCCATCACTTTGAAGAAGTACTAAATTCCATCAATAGTAAGGGAGCAATTCTCTGGGGAACTGAAAAGCTGTTGGGATCTAGATACATATTTTCAACTTTTTTTTTCTTAACCTTGACACCCTGAGCAATGCTGAATGATCCCTGTGCAGAGCCATGCCCCCAGCCCCTACCTTGTCCCAGACTCAAATCCCCAATTTCTTACTGAACACCAGTGAGCTTTGTATGTTGTTGAACTGTGGCTGCTGAGAAAAGTTTCATTACAAAACCTAGATGAAACAAGAGATGAAGCAAGTATATTCTGTGCCATCTGCCAGACAGAATCTACCTTGGTGCAGCATGGCATGAAAACAAGATCAGAAAAAAAGTCTTTCTGAGCTAAAAGGAGCTGAAGAATAACCAAAAAAAGAAAAAAGTCTGTTTGTGAAGCAGCCTAATTTGCCTTCAATACAAGTATGTAATGAGTGTAACTGGATTGAAATTCAGAGTTTTCCACTGTGCCTGCAAAGTGTCCCCAGTCAGTGACTGTAAACTTTGAAGAAAGGGAAGCGTTGCAGCTCTGCACTGCTGCATTGCGGGGGTGCAGGCCTTGTGGGAGGAAAGAGATGGGTCATGGATCACCTGGTACTGCAAGGAAAAAATATATGTTGAAATGAGATTCACAGGGAGAATCTGAGATTCACCCTGGAGACTGTGTCGTGGGAGGAGAGGCTGAGAGGTGGGATTGCTCAGCCTGCAGAAGAGATGGCTCAGCGTGTATAAATACCTGGTGGGGGCGAGTAGGGGAGACAGAGCCAGGACTTCTCAGGGTTCCCAGTGACAGGGCGAGAGGCAACGAGCACAAATTGAAATGCAAGAAGTCCTGTTGAAGCATAAGGAGGCTTTTTGCTGTAAGGATGGTGAGACACTCTAGCAGTTTGCCCAGAGAGGCTGTGGAGTCTCTGTCTTTGGGGATACTCACAACGCGCTGGCCCTGCGCCCAACAGGGCTTGATGGGGTGATCTCCCGAGGCCCCTTCCAAGCTCAGCTATCCTGTGACTCTGCCATCAGAAAATGCACCTCAACAGGCTGCTTTAGCAAACCAGTGGACACCCCCTTTGATCTTTGCGTGAAGTGCTGTTATAGATCCACAGGATCAGTTTCAAGCCTCGTGTGACAAATACTCGTTTAACTCTAGGTGGTGTTCATTAGATGTGTCTGTATATGTGGATGAAAAGTGTCGATGACTCACCTATTCCATATTTAAAATGCACACTCACAGCACAGTTAAAGTTGGCATAAATAAGAATCCTTCATTTCTCTGAGCTCAAGAAAAAACAAACAACTTTTGCAGACCAGGACAGATCAAAACAAACCAGATATAACTGTGTAAAAATATTAACAAAATTGTCACAGTGACTTCATCAGTCAACCAATTTAAGCAGTCAAACCCGCTAGATAAAGCATTCAGTTGCAGCATGATCATCAGAAAATTTTAATAAAATGTAATAACTGTCTAATTATTTCAGTTGCTGACCTAAAATGAGCTTTCTGTAAACCCATTAATCTACCTGGTCTGGAAAGCCTTCTGCAGCCTTAGGACCAGCCCACCATGTTTAAATCTCCCCCAGATACTCTTCCTCCTTATAGGGAAGATGCTCAGCCTGATGTGCCAGATGCAGGCCGTAACTGAGCATATAACCAAAAGCTGCAAACATAAAACTCTAGTCCTTCCATTTAAGCTCATCACCGAGGAGAAGAACCACCCTGAATACACTGTACTCAGTTCTTCACAGACCCTCCTAGGTGCTGTTCTAGGAATACTGGGAGATGGAAGTAGACATCGATACCTGTGCTGGGAGTGTTAGTTCATCTGAGCTTCACTTTAGCTGTTGTGCTCTGCTCAGAAGTGATTTGTGAAGCACCAGTATTTCCATAGCCACAACAACTAATCGCGTTTTCTACTTATGATTTCCTGTGGTTTCAGTGACTGTTGTGAGATTGCACCCCCCCTTCACGGGTGCTTCGCATTGCCCCAGTTTGCTAAGCATCCCTCCCAGATCAGCTGGGGGAATGTAGGAAGAAATTACATATAAAAAAAGAATAGAACAGCCTCTTCTGTGGAGACGAAGTTGACCTCACAACAAACACAGACATCAGCTGGGCAATTGGTTCAACTTTTCCGAGTTTCTGACACATGTCCACCAGCGATGACTTGCCCTGGATGTAAGCAGGGCCACAGCCATACATCTGCCTCCGCCTCCAGTCACACTTTCTGGACTTCAGAGAGATGCAATGTGTAGTGACAACAGAGCCTGGCTTGTCTGTGTGCCAGTGTGCCGTGAGATTATTTACTTTAATTTGCCTGGTGTTTGTAGATACAGATGTAACTGGTGCAATCCAATTCAAATGAAACTCATTAGCGAGCCACTTGCAAAGCTGAGATGCCAGGGCAAAAGGTTTGGCAGCCGCATCCTTCCCTGCCTGAGCACAGCCGTGTCTTGGGTGAGCTCTCACCAGCCCCGGTTCCTCCTCCCATCAAACCTGCCCGGTTCCACTTCCTCCTCACAGACCTGCTTCAAAACAATGGGCCCTGCAAAACTTAACCTCTACAGGAAAGCATGGTATCTTCTGATATAAAAAAGACTTCCTTTTCTGAGTAGAACAGTTGACATTGTATTTCTTCACTACGTTGCCTAGTAAGTCTAGAAAACACTTTCATCATGACATTTGTACTCATCTCTGTCACTCTTGTACTACAGTTCAGAGTCTCATTAGAAGTTAAATTATTTATGAAACTAATGACATCTTTTTTGGTATATATGATAAACCATCGTGTGATAAAGCTACAGTTAACAGTTGAGAGGTTCACCTATCAAGTCAGCTTTGCATTGAACCTGATGTAGAATGTAACCTGAAGTCAAACCAAGAAAGATTAAACAAGCATCTTTCTTTGTAACAGGCTCTTTAACTTAAGCACTTCCATGGCTCCCACTGCTGTAGCATCTGACCACAGTCACAGGTGCTGCTCAGGCAGGAATGTGGTAACGTGAAGTTCACAGCGGGGCAGGGAGGCAAATCTCACTGGTTTATGTTCAAGGCCTGCATCATATTTGCTGGCCTGTATCTCCAACTCACTCGTGCTTTTAAATCCAAGCTGCGAGAATCCACAAGCCCTGAGCTCATCCCACAGCTGAGAACAAACAAGTACTTCACACTTAGGCATTTTTCTAAAATCCTAAGCACCTTAGGAGCCCATGACACGTTTTCAGAATTGACTTGGCCGCTTGAGTTTGGTTCAAAGCTGCCAGAGAAATAGATTTGCTCCCACTCAACTCTGGGCACTTTGGAGCCTGCCCCAAAACCAAGCGTCTCCTTTGAAAGTCTCCATTCCCCCTTCCCAGGTGGGTAAGGCAAAGCCAGCAAATGGTGCCAGTAAGCACCTACCTACCTCTTAGCCAGAAATAGCTGCATTTCACAAGGCTGAAACTGGAGTGTGCATGGTGGAGAACAACAAAATTGAAGGAAAAGGCAATGACAAGAATTTCAGAGGAAAGATGATGAGTACAAGAACACAGAATGAGACTAAGAGATTCAGTATTTGTGACAGAAGGGGAAAGATCTTCTTGGTTCATGGTTTTTTGTAACCAAAAAAAGTTAATGTTGCTCAGACCTCTGCCTATTAACATGGCTGTGTTAACATGAAACTCAGCTGGTATCGCAGCCATACTCACTGGTATCGCAGCCATACTCCCCATTAACATGGGAATTTACCTTCCTGTCTAATATGATGCTAGAGAAGACAGGTAACATCTGTTACATTTGTACAGCAGCCCAGCAATCCATTAGCAACTGCCCTGCATTGGCTATCAAAACCTATTTGTATTTTAATCTCACTAATATTTCCAAAAAGCATTATCAGATAATAGAAAATTTCTGCTAAGAAGCACATTTTAGTGCTTTAAGCAACTTTGTCTTAAACTATTAAGGAGTGCGTGGAGGATATCAAACCAAAAGTTGTAATTTAAAAATATACTGGGTTTAGCCCAGGCCATGCTACAAAGAAAATTAAAAAAAAATAGCACAACTGTGAAACTTTTAGTATAGTACTATCACTGCTACATTTAATAAGGGAAAAGAGAGATTAAGTCACTGCTACTTTCGATAGGGGGAAAAGAGAGATTAAAACATATGCCTGTTAAGAGGAAAAATTTGCATTTTCCTGAAGGACAGCACACCCTGTTCTTACCAAGTTTGAGGAACTTTGGGAAGGAATGAATGGTGCTCTTTCTCTGCTAGTTGAGGAAGATCTGCTGCTCTTAGGGTTTCTTTACATTTTTTACATTGCAATAGGTACTAAAGAAACTTCTGCCTATCCAAAACTTTACTGATGATAAGAGCAGGGAGTTGTTGCTTAGGGTATACCTCGTCAGGGTGAGTTACAGCAGGGGTGCAGCGGTGTCCTTAGGTAGGTCTTAGAGACCAGGGATCTGTATTGAGTGATCTTCTATGGTGCAAATATACTTTTTAGTTTTTAAGCATAAAGACGGTTTCCACTCAAGGTACAAATCGAATAAAGGAGATAATTGCTCACTGAAGCAAACCGAGCAAATGCTTTTCCCTCTCCCTAATGGGCATAACAGAACCTTAAGAATGCAAAAATAATTGCTGATGTTGTGATTTGGAGGGCAAGCTGTACTCTTTTGCTGCATTGTGCAATATCCTGTAAGTTTTCATTTTAAAAGACTGATTGTTCCACAGCTAAAACTACCGTCCTGCATCTGGATGTATTTCTGCCATGTTAATCAAGCTCAGCGATGCAATGTTTCCAGCCAAACAATATTAAAAATGAAGATGCTTTCCTTTAAGGAGGGTGTTAGCTTCAAAGCTAAGCAAGGAGTATAGTCATGTTAACATGACTAAGCACAGGGGAGAAGTTTAGGGAAGAAGAGCCATAAAGAACTGGCCTGGCCAGATTCTCAGCGGACATTAATCACCCCAACCCTGCTTCAGACTGTGGAGTGTGCCTGATTTATTCACACTAAAGACCAAGACCCTGAAAAGTAAACGTACTAAATGTACCAGCTCTAAAAGTCAGATTGCATATTTTCAAAAGAAGTTCAGAAATTCAAAAGCTGAACTCCCAGGGTAGCACTGGCTTGCAGTTCTGTCCTACCCCATGCACTGGACTGTGCAGTTAGTAGATGTACAAAAGAGGAGGCATGAAGAATCTCATGTAGGTGTGGTCTGGCACAGTTCGGGTTCACATCAAAATAAACTTTTGTATTTCCTCATTACTTTTTTTTTTTTTTTTAAACTGTTCAAATCTGGTACTGGAGTGGGGGTGGGGAGGGCTTCCTGGAAGTGCCAGGATGAAGGTGGTTCACTGAAACATGTTCTTGCATCTGCCCTTCTATTTCATACCAAGAGAGGGTTTACCTTGAAGGGTGGGTGGATAGAAAGAAATCACAAACTGCAAATACGCCATGAAGGGGCTGTTCTACTTGGCCTGATAGGAAAATAGCGGGAAGAATTCATATGCCCTCATGTCTTTCTTTAAATCAAACCTAGATGCTGAAAGACATGACTGCCTGGGCAAGAGGCAACCATGCAACATCCTGTTTACCCAACTTTGCAACATTATGGTTTTATCGTTTTGGTTTTTTCCTTAAAACCTCTACTCCAGAAGCAATTGCAAGAGAACCTCCGATCACCCTTGAGACAGAAATGACTCAGGTCTTTTTACCTTGTAACTGCAGAGAAACAGCAGACACCAAAACATTCTTCAACCAAAAGTCGAATAAGAAGAATGGAGCATATCTACCTGCTTTAGTATTCACTGATTTTAAGGCAGTTGCCAATGTTCGGGCTTAGTTCTTTAGTGCCACTGCTATTTTTTTCTGCCTGTGCTGCTGTGTGACTCCTGGGCACCTACAAGGCGTGCATGCCCTTCTGCACCTAAAGGCAGGCATGGACTCTGTAGGTGGCTGAGCAACAGCATTTTGCACGCAGCCAGCTGGCTTTGCTCTACAAGCAAACATAGGAGAATTCAGACTGTAATTAGTAACAATTTACCTGCTCAGGGGAGCCACTCCTAAAACTGAGGACACTCACAGCAAGCAAGTGCTCACAGGACTGGGAGACAAACCAGTGTCCCTTTCAAAAGCGGTTTCTGGACCTGGCACAGGAATTGGGAATGTCAGTTGTTTAATGTGGATTGGATATAATTCTTTACAATGTCTTCTTCTGCATCGGATCAAACACACTACCAAACAGCATGGTTTTGCCTGAAGACAACTTTGCTTTTTTACTAAACTCAGTTTAGAACACATAACAGGATTAAATTAGTTTGAAGCGATATATAGAACTAAGCTGTATTTTAGAAGATTTTTAAATACAGACATAATGAATATAGGAAACATAGGAAATGCTCACTTACCCAAAATGCATCTTTAAACTGCAGCTGTGTCATTATTATTGCTCTGTGGAGGTAGAGGAATCCTTCAACAAGTTCGTTCTCAGATGAGACCAGTAGCAGGCACAGCACTGAGCTTTGCTGCTGTAGCCCAGCCAAAGCTGAAAGTGAAGCACATCCACAGACCTGTCTCTTCTGAAGTCAATCTTGTGAAAAACAGCATTGGGCAGTTTCAGGCAGCTCAGCCTAATGACCTATGGCTGTGAAGGGTCGGAGGGGAAAAAAACTCTTGCTCACACATAGAGACATGCACACACTCAGCACCCAAACCTCAAACCTGTTTCTCTTCTGGTAAGCAGTTAATATTGAAATGAGGAAGCAATGAGATGTCAAATGATGTCAGGCTGCTCCTTGCCATGTATGCATGCAGGCGGCTGGGGAACAAAACAAAATCAAAACCAAAAGAGAGGGGAAAAAAAAAAAAGTTCAGTGATACGATTTGATCAGCTACAGGAGGAGAGAGAGCAATTAAAATGCAAAGGAAACCAGCACAATACAAAGAGAAAAGCTATGGAGGAAATTAGAGTCAAACTATCATATAATGCTGTGGTCTTATGAAAAAAAAGAAACAAAAGAAATGTATGTGCCACACTTCTCCAGTGTTTTCTGGGGCTGGCAGAGGCCCAAGTATTTGTACATGGGAAGTGTAGCTCAAAGTTGCATCTGCAACTGAAAAGGCTTTTCAAGACTCTGGTTAAATTAAGAACAGGGTAAAGCGTGCAGGTGTCTGCATGCTTTTAGATACCTCTATGTCTCTATAGAGAAAATTTCTGATTTGCATGCCCTCATGTAAATGTTTATATGAATAAGAAAGACACGTGAAATTTAGAAGTAAAAATCTAAAATCCAAACTCTTGAAAAAACTTGTGATAAGAGACTTGAGTTTATTAACACCAGGACCTGAAGTGAAACTTCACCGACACCTGAACTGGCAGTGTTCCCAGCACCACACCCAGCACACTGCTGACAGCCAGTATTTCGGATGGCTCCCTAAATAAACTAACCAAGCTGTTACAACTCTGCTGCAAATAATTGCTAGTAAGGTAATATGTCTAACACTTCCATGAAACCCTCTTCAAATACCTGCCCTGCAAGTGCGGATGCCTCTGTTCACCTCCTTAGGATGTTTTAAGGATTCAGTGTTTTTAAATACTCACTGGCATTTTCAGAAGACAGGAAAAAACAAAAGGAAAAAAATTCTGCCATGGTTGCTTATGCAAAACTGTGTCCTTCCACACCAAGAACACACCAGGACTTAGCCATAACTAATTAACGCTGCTCCTGATGTCTGGGTGTTGCTTTATTCTTGCTGTCCCTGCAGCACCAGCAGGTTATTTAGTGGTGAGTATGTCTCACAACTTCACTGAGCTCCAGCGGGGCACAGAGATCTGCTCAGAGATGTGCAGCGGTTGGTGGTTAGAGGTATCAGCAGTCACTCCATAAGCAATTTGTAGCTGGCATTTTAGAGAAGTGACAAGTTTCCTTCCTGCTCAACTCAGGAAGACAGGGAATGTGCAGAGAATTTGAGAGGGAAAATTAAATGCAAGCAAAGAAGGGCAAAAGAGTTTGCAGGGCCAGAGGTGTGAAACTGCTTTGTCACGAGCGGCTGGAAAAAAGCATCATTGTGTGAGGGGGAAGAAAGAGAAATGTGAGGATTCACTTGCAGAGGGTGCTGAGGAGGAATGGGTTAAGCTTTCTTCCAGAGGGGAAAATTCCCTGAAAAAAACATTTTGAGGGCATGGCCAGTAGTCATAATACTTATCTGTAAGCAAAACCAAGAATATTTTAAAGAACGTCTCATATCAGTCTTTCTAAAACTAAATGTTTCCTCTTTTCCAAATTACAGCTTTGTTTTGAAATGGATAGCTTTGCTGCTCTTGGGGCTCATAGAAATGCATTGAGTGCATGTTGGCCCTCCAAAATGATATGCTACTTTCTCATTAGTTTGGCCTCCAATCAAAAAGCCAATTATTTGATTGAATCTCACGCTGAGCTCGGTGCCTTTGTCTGTCCTACGAAGCAGTACTAGTGTCACCCAGTCACCTCCCTCAGGAGCAGCCAGGGATGCCTCTCGAGATACCATACTCATGGGCAGTTAGCTGTGAGCTCTGGATGAGTTTATCTCTCACCGTCGGCTACAGAAGATCCTAGACAAACAGTGTTCCTACTTCAAGTATTTTGATGAGCTGTCGGAAATTAGCCGGAGTGAGTCGTAACCCCTGGCTCTGATGAAGCAGAGCCGTTGGGCAGACACTTCATTTGGAGCCGTCACTGCTCACACAACCCAGCGTTGCTGGATTATGTCCAGAGGATGCTGTGCCTTGCAGGGGTAGTCAGGCATTGCAGGGCTCTGGAAGAGGGAGAAAATTATCTCAATTTTTCAGCTGAAGAAACTGAAACGTATAGCAAACAGTTCTGGCAAATCTGTCAGTGCTAGAGGTGCAAGCATGGAAGGGAGTTAGTGGGATGCTGATGAGGGAGTCCTCTCCAAGTGGTGGTGCTTTGCAGCTGCCGAGGTGCAAGCAGTGCGTCACCAGCCAGCCATGCCTGCACCAGGCACAGAACCCGTAACCCCAGGCTGCTTGTTTCCTCTGCGTGCGGCAGCACCACCTCCGCTTTGCCAAGGTGTAAAACCTTATCTCTGCAGCTGGTAAATAGCTCTCTGCAGAGCCTTGGGTGTACCTCCCCGCTGCACTGGCTGCGACTGGGCTCAAGAAAACTGCTATAGGATTATCTTCCTTTTCTCCCATAAGCCAAAGCACCAAAGAATACCTCAAGACCTTGCAGTGGGCATCTACCAAATTTATATTGAGCCAGTCTACTGGTGGTTTTTAGGATGCAATTTCTTCTTGTAAGCTTGTATCATTTAGCAGAGCTTGAAATAGCATCCAGAAATAGCAGGTCGCAATAGCTGTCTTAAAAGACACACCAACATCCTGACCGGTCCAGAAACTCATCTTTGTCCCTTTCCCAATCAAATGTGTCAGGATAGTCTTGCAAGTCTTCTGTAAAACTCATATGATGAATGCTGCACTGGGAGAAGAAATCTTCCTAAACCCATCCTCTAAATAGGAACAAGACAACATAGCATCTAGTTCTTAAATGATGTATTTCATGATTGGGTTAATATTTGGATGTGAGGGGACTGAGTTGTACAAAGTCTGGAAAGGCTGAGCCTGGGAGGGAGCTCTGCGGGGCTAAGGGAAGGGGAGTAAAATCAATGAACCTCACTATGCTACTAACTACTATAATGCCATCTGCTGAAACCACCTTGAACTTCATGAAATTTTCCCCTACAAAATAGTTATATGGATACATTTGTACCAAACAGAAGCATTTTTAGTGGGCAAGGGGTTTAGAGTATTGTCACTGTAGTGAGTGGCACTATGGTGGCAATGACAAGTAATCAGCCACTCGTTCGTTCATTTAGTTACTGACAGGATGGATGCTTTGGAAACCCGCAGAGCCTTCTCCTTCCTCACCCTTTTAACAAGGCTTTTCATCTAATCTTTGCGTACAGCTCCACTCAGAAATTCGGAGGTGCAAATAACGAGCCTTTAAGTAGAATGCTTCCCCAACAGCCAGCGCAGCTTCCTTCTCACTGCTGCTCTGAAAGGTTAAAAATCAGATTTTCTGTTTGATAAGGCCAAGACTCAATCTCTGGGCCAGTGTATTGGCAGGTTTTTTTCCAGTAATTATATTGTTTGGCAACAGAAGGTACCATTTGAATCCATTCTGCAGTGGAAAATGATGAAAAGTCAGATTTTTTTTTAAAAAAGTTCATATTAAAACCCCTCAAATTTGGATATGCATCTGAATGAAAGTTTCATTTAATTTTTTTAACTATATACTGCTTTGAGCAAAGCTTTTTAGTGGGGAGTTGGGTGGCAGGTTTGGACCTGACAGTAGTTAAAATATGAAAATAGCTTCTATAAACAGGGTTGCGCTCATCTGAGTCTTCAAGCAAAACATTCTTCACAGTTAATGTTTCTGATTTTGGGTAGTCTGATGGAGTAGACAGGAAACCTTTTAGTTTACATAGAAACAGGACAAGGGAGTCTACAAAAAGTATTAAGGCAGTATATAAAGAGATGCTGAATACTCAGATGATTCAGGTATTAAACTGGTTGTATTTTCCAAAACTCCTCAGGTATATTGTGGTCCTTTGGAATCATTGTGAAATTAAAATGAAAAATAGAAGGCACTTCTGCAGTCCTTCAAAGCCTCTATGACAATTACATCTAAGAGATACAGCTTCACAACAATTGCCATAATATAGCCATGTTCAAAATTTAAACAGTCCAGCCTCTGGTGTCTTATTGAGTCCTAAAGCCCAGAGACACCAACAGCAATGAAATCACTTCCAGAGGAAAACCACAGCTAAAATAGACAAGCATTTTAGCTGGTTACCTGCGCCTGCCGTTTCTATTTCCATACAAATGACTATCCAAATTTCAATGCGAGAAATGTTAGGGGCTTTCAAATTATCCACAATTGTGCCAATTTAAAAATTTTTAAATCACCTTGCCTTCTGTGAGGAGCCAATCTCTGTTCCCATGGAAACAGAAACGGCAGCCTGCGAGCATCCGGCTTGATTTGTTACAACTCCTCTGAACCCATCTATGGTTGCGAGCTGAAAGCTGATTCATTATGCTCCAGACCCTACCACATCAGCCCTGTTCGGCTCTGAAACACGCTCCCTTTCCTTCTTTTAGAAAGAACTATTTGAACATCCATCCAAAAGCACTGTTTCACAGTGCAAGACAGTCCTGCTGGCATTGTGCTTCAGGAAAATTGACAACTAACATAAAGATTAATTGCATAGACTATGTTCTTAACCAATATCTATCATTTCATAGCGGTTTACAATAGAGGCCTTCACTGAAAGATGGATCCAGTCCCTGATGTTTTACCCAAGAGGAAGATAATTATAGTCTTTGCCATCATTATGAAGAATATGAATGGATTTCCTCTATGATTAACATCATGTTACTATATCCTAAAAAAAATCCCTGTTTGGTATCACAAAAGTGTGCGGTCTTGTCATGCTTGATACATATTTAAACATGGCTAGCTACCATGCTTACCCCTGAAAGTGTTCCAAAGATAAAAAAAGGTGAAGAGAAACTGTGGGAAAGTGCAATGTTATGGGAGGCTCGATTAACGTAACTGGTGGTTCTCTGGAGACAAGTATAACCACTTTGTGAAAATTAAAAGATTTGGGTTTCTATCTCCCCTTCTTGTCAGAACTTCAGGTACCTGCAGGAAGATGCTTTTTATTTCTGACATCTTTTGTATGTTTTACCAATACATCTGCTTTCTCCATCCCATTAGTTCAAAGGAAATCACTATTCATTTGCAAGTACTGCATATTCATTAGCTAAGTAGGCAATGCTTGCAGTGCTGAAGAGGTTTCCACTTCTCAGGAAGGACTCCGAATACTGCAATTATGGGAAGAAAGAAAGGTATGTGTTCTACAGACTTATGCTTCCAAAAATACTTTTTTTTTTTTGGTCTGAGGCAATGCAAGCTCTGCGTGAAGTCTGACAATGGCTTTGCATTTGCAAAGACACTGCTATGTTTTGTGAAAAATCGTGGCATTTGTAGTCAATCTCAAACCATTGGACCTTTGTCCAAAATACACCATCCAGCAGGTCGGTCTCTGTACAAAATGTCCCTTCTTTACTAATACAGTGAGTTGTTCAGCATCTTGGGAAGAACAGTTTAGATTCTTTGAGCGTATTTTAGCAAATATTCTGCATATTTGCTCATTTAGAAACATCATCAATTGTTTTATGATTTTTTTAATGAGTAGAAATGCAAAACTGTAGCAAGTCAACAATGAACATCTGAAAGATCTTTTCAAAATTTTTTAAAAAGCAAAACTTTTCTAGGTAAAATATTTGCATGTTTATTACTGTAAACAGTGGGAAATATTGAAGGGTAGTTGTTTTCATTTCCAGACAATACATAACTTACACAGTTCAGACAACATGATCAAAGATGGATCACGTTGCCCGGTACCTTTTTGAGCACTGACTATCTCCAAGGTGGCAATTCTTCCACCACCTCTCTGGGCCCGTTTTGTGCTTAACCAGCACTACTGTGAAATTTTCATCCAGTCAGAATTTCCCTTGCTGGAACTTGTGACTGTTGCTTCTTGTCATTTCGTAGTGCACCTCTGAGAAGTCTGGCTTGTTTATACCAGCAGAGCAATTCTGCTTGTTCTGTCAGCCAGCCACTTCCCTGGAGATGAGCTGTGCTTTTGATAAGGTGTGGTTTTGTAGATACTAATTGTAAGAGCTGCTTCATGTTCTGGAAAACTTTGCAAATCTAAGCTCTGTAATATTGGTACTTTATCTACTTGTCATATTATTCTCCCTTTGCCCTGTTCACATGACATTTTTACATGCAATGTTTGTCTAGAAATCAAATTTTGCTAGATCCTTGATTTTATAAATGCGTTTTGGAATAAGCAGAAGAATTTTGTTCTCTTCATTGCGTCTAGCTAGTATTTGTTCCTCTGAAAGTCTCTCTCACTTAGACATTGTCCAAAGAATCATCCTAATGCATATTCCTATAGAACTGGGGACTGCCCCTGGATTAGGGATTTTGAGGATGAGAATGTGATTACCTTGCCAACAAGAATGTTGAGACTCTCTCTCTTAGAGACATGAGTGGATTAATATATGGAGACAAAGTGCTTTTACCATCTTTAATATTTGAATCGGCAATATTCTGCACATGCTGCTTACAAAGTGAGATCAGACATCACAGGCCAGAGACCCAGTACAATGTGCTAAAGTAGGACGCCTCTTCACCCCAAACCACATGTATTGACAAAGAAAGTGTGATGCTTGACCTTCACCTTCACCATCGCTCTTTTTATTCTCCCTCTAAGTCAAAGCTAAGGTTTCAATTCTGCGTTTGATATTTTTAGGTTTTTCAGACTGGCTGTTTTGAGCTGTTTCAGATGACCATAAACTGTGCTCATAAAACTTCTGCAGGTAGAAGTTTTCCAGTTGGATTGAATAGTCTCATTACTCAAAAGGGCATTCTGGGATGGAATGCAGCATTAGCTGAATCTGCTCTTGCTTTCTAAAATATCCCTACAACCTGTTTTTGTCTCTTTGGTGAGGTTTGTGGTTGGCCAGAAAAATGAGAAAAGAATCAAGGTTCCAATAGTGGTGGGACAGACAGGAACACGCAGAGACTGCCAGAGTATTATACCCCTAAGAAACCAGGCACAAACAGTCCCTTAGTTTTTCAAGTCTGTCTTCTTGACTGTCCTAGTAATCTCTGATGTGTGTGTTGCTGGAGGAGGCATAGATCTGTGTAAAGAACAGAATTCTTTATAAGTCCCTAAGAGGTGTATTTGATGTGTAGGATACCATGGGTGGAGGCCCTTTCAAAACAAAGCATGAGTTTTACATGACAGAACAGCACAAGACACAGTCCTTTGCTCCAAAACGTCTTCATCAGTGAGCACATGTGGTTATAGCTCTGGTTTGGATGTTGTGGAAAACCTTCTGTAGAACCTGGCAGAGGGGAGGGAGCCATCAGACACTGCTCTCGGCCTTCACCAAACAGAGCCGCTCCGAATGTTCTATGAAGAACAGGGCTGACAGGGAACATAAAAGACGAGGCTAACTTGGGTTACTTTGTGTGTGACTTTCGAGGCTCTGGCAGTCCCAGATTCAGTACCAGTCATTCCTTCTACAAATATATGAAATAAATTATGCCACACTGCGGTGCTGAAAATCTCTCCTCTAATTAAAACTAGTTTCTCTTTGATTTTTATCTACAGTGAAACTGTTGCAAATTCTAAGAGATACTTTGGTTCACTGCAGTTTTTCTCAGTATAGTTAACAAATGCTAGGTAAGAGAATCTGTCAGTGCATAACCCTGAAAATACTGGAGCTACTCTCCTGTAGAGTATTTGGACAGGCTAAGTGGTGGATTGCCAATCTGGGCAGCCTAAACACTAGACTGAACTACCAAAAGCCACAAACCTTTCTCAGATTGTGAAAGCAGAAGCCTAATTTTAAAAACATTATCAGAAATCAAAATAAGTCCACATCAATTTACTCTAGGAATTACAGAAACATTCAACAAAACACATTATTATTAAAGGATAGAGCTTAGCTCTTCCCTAAATCCACATTTCAGTTACCTTAACAATGATACTGCTTCCTTTTGAAGTACTAGTTTCTGTGGCCATAAAATTACATTAAGAGCTGCAAAGTGACAAAAGCTGTAGTTCCATCTTACAGTGAACTAAGCTCTAATAAGACCTAACATGATTTGCTTACAGAAATATTAAAATAAGCAATAAATTGGATGTTTGGCACAGACTCTGAGATGTAGATTGTATAAATGCTATGCTGTTTGGTGTTTCACTGGTCTTGCTACACCTCTTCTTATTCTTGGCTTATGCACTTACTGCAATCCAGCAAGTGACTTGGAGCCAAGTCACAGAGCAAGGGACAGCAGCATCCTTCCAAAGGCACTATTTCTTCTTGTTTTGGAAGCTGAAACTTTCATGCTAATGACAACATTTTTAACACTGAATATGCAGCAGCATGTCATTAAGACTACTTTAAAAATGCCATCAATAACAAATGGGCGACTTTGGGTATATTTCAAACCAGCAAAGATGACAACAACTGTTTTAATACTCCTGGACACACCGGATTTAATTAGACTTGACTTTTTTTAAAGCAGATCCCACCACCAACGTGGCAATAGCTGTACTCAACATTCCAAGAACTGAAATAAATGTCTACAGGTAGGAAAAACCCCAACCACTAAAACTGAAAAAACATTCTGAGTTTCTATCACTATGACATCTAAAAACTTACAGTGAAAGTATATGTAGTTTTGTTATCAATCAAAAGCACTACCCTTCTAATGGTGATACTTCAACACTTATGTTGGAAGGAATTTCCTGTTTGTTCTGAGAATAATTAAGAGATGATATACTGGGAAAAAAACAAGGCAGAATGTGTTGCTTGACTCAATAAAAACAGTTGAGAGGAAGGAAAACGTTACTCAAGAACACTGCAACAGCATTGCAGGAGTTAGTTATCTAGGAATTAAAGAACCCCTGATATACTCTACATAATTTGTTCTGTGAGGCTTTGTCTTTGTTTGGAATACTCAGCTAATTTCTGTGACTTTCTAGGAGATAAAAAGCAAATATATGCACTTCCCTAAGTTGAATCCGTTGTGCCATTAACCTTTCAGACTATTTCAAATAATCACATAATGGGACAGTACTCATTTTTATGAATGGTATTTGTGGAGCTTTCAACCAAAGTTAACTTCTACAAATATCATTTAATGTCTTGATGCTTTAGAGTTCCATATATCACAAATAAAAAAACACCCCACAATTTGCAAACTTGTCCAGAAAATGCTAAATGTGTGCGTTGCTTTTTTAAAAATCTTCTTTAGCATCTAGATGAGATGATGTGTCTTTGCTTTATAAAAGCTAGGAATGTTGTCACTGTACATTATGTACATTGTGTATATTGTTCACCTTTCAAGAAGCTGCTATGGGTGACCCACAGTAAGTAATAAATGGACAAAAAGAAAGACAGAATATTTTAAGTTTTAATGCAACAAATGAATGTCTTAACACTGTAAAATACCATTGTATTGCTAAGGCTGTAGAATTGTACATTAAAAACAATTACTGTCTATAGATGTAAAAATAGCAAGTTTTATGATACAATAAAACACAGTATAGAAACCATTTAACATTAAGTAGAAACCTCTTAAACAATTGAGGCATTAATCTAAGTGTTTCTCCAAATGTATTAAATAAAACACAGTTAATACTGACTCTAAACATCCCTCTATCTTCCCCACTCCCCGCCCTAGTTAAACTGATTAGAAAAAATAGTAGTCTCTCAGTTACTATGTTTTGCATTCTTTCAGAATCATTTAAATTCTCCATTTCCTTCAAGTACAGTAGAAGATCTCTTCACAATACAGTACTACGCCTGAAGTAATTTATTTCCCAACGCTATATAATTTTGAAAGTAAGTATTTAAGATTAATTTTGAAGGCTAGAAGAGGCCCAAGGAAGTCTGCAGGAGGGCAATTAAATTTTGAATGCAAATTATTTACACAAACATTAGTGTACTGTAATTACAGCATAAAACTTGCAACATAGCTGATGGGTGCTTTTAACAAAAGCTCCAAATGAAAGAAAGGGAAGAAAAACAGATTACAAAATAAATAATCTAAAGTTCTTCATGGTAGAAACGTTCATCGTGAAGCTGCCTACCATAATCCGTTGCTTCACTGTTAAGAAACAAATCCTGGTTCTTAAGAATTTCTGCTTCGGAAAGCTTTTTATCATCATTCAAATCCATTTCTTCAATAAGGTGAAGAGCCTTTAAAATAAATGGAACACCATGTGCACAGTTAATAGATACGAGCATTTGTAAATAATGCTTTTGGAATAGCTTTGTCAAAGTCCTGCCACAACACCATTATTTGTAACAAGCTAGACAAGATCGTACATTCAGAAATGGAGCCTTTCTTTCCTTGGTTTGTTTCCCTTTGCCTCTTTCATTTGGTGGCAAAATCATACTACCAAATCTCTACCCTCACTATCAATTATATAGCACCAAATCAATGTCAAACCCATAGCTTTGCTCTGAGGGAGGAAGAGTATTAAACCAGCAAAGGTTAATCATACTCCTGGAAGCACCCGTAGTCCTTGAAATCCACGGGTGAGTGCAGTACACATCTTTAGTGTATGATCTGCAGGAAACAACAAGCTTAGCATGTCAGGTAGTGACCCTATGTTTTCAGAGGGCTCCTCTGGACATTCAGCCATGGAATGACAGCTACAGTAGCAAGTTCTTGATGTGTGGGACCTCAGCTAGGATTTGGGCCAATGCAGTCTTCAAGATGAGCATTCTCTTTCAGAAGTGTGCACCCGTTATCTCTCAGTCACATGTTTACCCTGTGTCTGACAAGAGAAGCATCGCTGGCAGCTCTCGGGTTAAGCTGCAGGCACTCTTGCTTTCAACTCTGGAGGTATCTACTGTGCTACACCATTTTTTATTTCCTGAATCTGTGAAGACTCACTTTTCCATCATACACGCATATTAAAAAAAAAAAGTAGGGACAAAGATGTGTAGCTGGATATTCTGTATCTATTTATGACTTGCAAAAAATGCTCCATGGCTCTAATTCATAGCTAATGGTAAGTCATCTATCCATAGGAACTTCAACTTTGGGTAGCAGTTAATGTTTTCCCTTATATCCTGAAAGCAAAAGCTTGCTTTTCTGAAAAAGCTTTCAAATACTAAATCATGACAGTGTCAAATGAAATGGCAAGTTAAAACAATTCTCCACTGTTGCTTATTTATATATTATAAAAGGAGGGGGAAGTTCAGCAAGACAAAAAATGAACTGATTCAGGGTTCACAAGTATTACATAGCTCAAAGCTAACAGGCTAGTACAGCAGCTCGTTGTACCTATTTCTGAGAAATAGAGGAGTCCTAGCATTATGTGGGTTTTGTTTCTATTTGCTAAACATCTACAAATACAATGATTTCAAGAATCTTTCTGTTCCTACTTTTTCCGATTGGTTTGGCTCAATGTAACTGCTTAGTGACTTTTTTTAAAAAATTAAGTATTACTTACATTTAAGCTGACTACATCACCAAAAAGGACTGAAGAAAATAGCAGGGACTAGCCAAGCAGATTTTAAAAGTCCTCTGCATGGCAAAAATGAAGACAAACATCTTGTCAATTACTGGAAATGGAATGTATAATAATTTTTCTATTTTTATGTTATTTAGCTACCAAGTTTCTCAAGTCATTTTGCAATGCCAAAATGAAACTGCAATATTCAGCTTTCCAACAGCAGTTTATGACTTAAATCAATCTCTTTAGGATTGATGACTTTGCTAAACCCTTATATTAACTGAAGAAAAAAAATAGCATGTTAGAGAAACAAATAAAAAACCTGATTTCTTGCAGAACTGAGCTATCACTACAGCATGGCCTTGCTGTAAGCTAAAATTTGAATGAACAGTGAAGAACTGCTTAAAAAAAGCCCCAACCAAGCAAATCAACATAGGTAAGAATAGACTCAAGACAACACAGAATGCACATCAATTTGAACAGTACTGTTTCTGTGAAATAAGAACCAACCACCCCCAAGAGTCAGATGTTAAAAAAAGTCTGTGCAAAGGCTTACAGATCCACATTTACAGAAATAATACCACAGCAATTTAACAGCTCAGCTTCCTACAAGGTTAGATAAGTGAGCACCCGGTGCTGCGTGCTAGCCATGTTGCTTTTTCTGTCACCAGCAGAGCTGAGAAAGGAAGAGGTGAGACTCGTTACTGCAAAGAGATGGTCCAACACAGTGCCTGGGCTGTGCTCTCTGACACAGAGCATCTCCTGTCTCTCCCAGGAATTATGGAGGCATGGGAAGACCTGTTGTTCCTGCCATTCTGAACACCAAAATCCTCCAGTGCAAAGGAAAGACACTTGGACAAATTAAGATTAAAAGTTATTAGCGGAAAGGCAGAAGTCCTCCCTACTGCAGTCGGCGACTGCAAAGTCTGCTTACTAAAATAGGTTGTTCTGGAACACTCAGTGCTTCTCCTGCCTGCTACGCAAAAATAAAGACAGCTAAAATGAGAATCCACTTGAAACTATTATGGCATTCTACCCTGATTAAACCATCTGAATGATCATCAAAGTTTGCAGTACAACATCTTGAATCACAGAATACTTCCATTTTCTTGTACATATGAAAAGACAAGTTTTCAGTTCTACAAATTATGGTGATTTATCCACTTAGAAGAGTCACGATCAATTTTTGTTTTCAAAATTATGAACAGCTTCTTTTAGTAGTGTATCTCATTAGATTTATATACAATAACTAAAAAATAACGGATTAAATACGGTACCTTTAAATCAAACCAGATAAGCTACTTAAACATGTAGAAAAGCACTTTGTTAATTTATGAACATTCACACAATTAATAGCCACTTACAATTTGCCTAATGCAGTTGACCTGCATTCTTTGTCAAACAGAAAAAGGTTAAAAATATATGCAAAGATCTACTGAACATTCTTTTTCAATCAGTAAGACATGATAAATCTGAATGCATCTATCATTTTGTTGTGACACCTTCAAAACTCTACTGCACTCATTAAAATCTAAACAGCAGTCAAAACACATACCTCCTCTTGTGCAATACCCTGATTATTAGGTACTATCCAAGACAACAGCTCTTGAGGGTTGAGTTTTCCATCATTATCCTTGTCATAGTCATTCACAAAACGATCCTTCTCAACAAGTATCCATTCTGGATCTTCCCTTGCAGCTAGTAAGACACATTTGTCAAGTTTAAAGCCACTCTTTACCTTTAAGCAGGTATTTTCACCTTTTCTACAAAGCAAATTCATTTAAATCTCACAAAACACAACATAAATATGATTTTGGTAAACAAAGACAAGTACTACAGACTGGTCCCAATACTTTAAATAAATGCATTTGCCTATGAAAAAAATACTTGTATAGAATAAAACAGAATTTAAAGCTAAGCTTAAGATTGTAAATTTACAGTTGAACTAAGCGGACATTAAAATCAAGGTTTACCATCAACTGAACTGTTTATTTTAATATCTCTACAATTGCCCAAATTGGTAGTGGAGAAAGCATACTTTATACTGAAAGTGCTGCCGACTAGATGGTTTCCTACTTATTGGGACAGCTAACATACCAGTAGGAAAATGTTAAGTGGATGACAGAGATCCTTGACCGAGTTAAGATTACTCTTTCCCATCAATGTACAGCAGTTGCGTTAGAGATACCATGCTGAGAGTATGACGGGACAGCAATGTGGGCAATACTACAGCCCTCAGACATCGGTCATCCCAGCACTTAACGGATGGAGGAAAGTAGGGAAAAGCTTTAAATCAACAAGTGTCCCAAAAAGTAGGTAGACAAAGTGTTTTGCAATATTTGGGATTATGAAATTATAAGGTCATATGAAGTTTTTAATAACATTCTGCTGTCTCTTCCCCTGTTTTAACATCAAGGGAGGTCCATCTGTGGCAAGAAACAGAGAAGGCAAAGCTCTTGCTTAGTGCAGGCTCAATAGTCTCAGGTCAATACTGCAGGCTTTCAAATTAGTCTACTGTCTAGTTTTTTTGTTGTTTTCTAAAATACCTGGAATATAGCCAAAGCAATTTCATTTACTGCTGCTGTTTGTTTGTATACTTGTTTTATACTTACCCTATGCACTGGTATTGCACCCTGCAACCTAGCCAGCAATCTTAAACTTGTCTCTAATTCTTCAAGAAATTTAGAAGCAATTCATCAAACTGATAAGCACTGCAGACAAGCATGAAAGCCAAAAGTAGTTGGCATCACAAGCAGATAAATAACAGTTTAAAAATAATTAGGTTTCTGTTATTAAAAAACAAAAAAAAGTCAAGTCTCTCTCCCTCCTAACATCTAATTTTGCAAGTAGATTATCAATGTCACCATTCACCATACACTGTTGCTGAAAACCACAAGACAGTTACAAAACCAGACCCACCATGTAGTTTATTAGTCATTTTAAACTGTGCTGCAGGAACACTGTCTGCAGAAGAGCCATTTGGAGAAAAGTTGAAGTAGTTTCTACAATTATAGCTGATTCTGAATTCTTGCTAAAAAGTTTTATTGACAAAGCTGTTAACTTCCCTATTATCACAAGGTCCCTAGCAACAATTTTACTTCTTTCCAACAACTTTGGATAGACAGCCTTGGAAAAGCTTTTTTCAAGTCAGAGCAGGAAAAAGATAAAGAACCCTGTAGTTGCATCCAAGATCTGGTTTTTTTTTACTGGCTCTGGCAAACAAAGATGGTTATAAAAGGTAAAATTATGGGTGTTTGATTGGAGTGAAGAAAAACTGACTATTCCCCTATTTCTCATATCCTCATGTAGCCTGAACATTTTCCCCAGCTAGGATGCTAGTCCACACTTAAGAATTAGCACTCCTTAGGACCAAGTACACCTTCCACATGCCTCAGGCTACTGGTCTTCTTGGAACTGGAGGAGTTATTTGCCCTATCTTGCAGCAAATCAAATACCGTGTATACAATATTTACCTATTAGCAGCACAGCTAGAGAGAACTATTGATAAACACCAGATAAGTGTCCTTTATCTTGTTAAAGAAGGAATAGATCAAGTTTAAGGAAGGGCAAGAGTGGAAAAAACCCCACAAAGTGACAGCAGATAGGCTTTTGATACCCGGTACAGTGAATGGCCTCCTTCCCCTTCCCCTCCACCTCTCTCAAAACACACACAGCTTCAATCTTTCTAAAGCAAGGCTGACAGCTGCTGCCTTCAGCTGATAAAAGACCAGGAAAGTTTAACCTTACATTCCTGCTGGCTGGTTTCGCAGATGTGTTCAGTTAGCAAAACTGCATATTATTTCAGCTGCATACCTGGTGATGAGGAACATGCTTCAGCTTTTAGGAAACCAAGAACTAACTTGCAAGGAGATGGTGGAATGGGCTATACACAAACTGCTGTCAAATACATACAGTGCAGACTGAAATAATGAGCTACTATGCCTGGTACCAGGAAACGGAACTATTACTCAGAATCTGTAGGTGGAGGTGTAAAAAGCTGAAAATAAAGGTGCATACAATTCACCCATTCCAAAAGCTTTTGTTCTCTTCCTTCTTTCATGCCCCCCCCCTTTTTCCTTACTTGGGTCTCTTCTGTAATCACCAAGGAATTCTTCCAGGCTAACAAATCCATCACCATCTTTATCATGTTCTTCTAAAGCCTCCTGAATGACAAAGTCCTTTTGTATACATACAAAAAGCAAAATACCAATTTGTGAAAAATTAGCAACTTGTAATTAAGAGAAACAGCAATAAATCATTTTAGAGCAATAAGGTATTCTTTAAAGTAAAGACTCCCTCATTTCAAATCTGCTTTATTCAGATTAGTGCAGTAATTGGTACCAGTGCAACAAAACAGATCTGTTCTTAAGTGTTTAGGATGCTGGGTTCTATGAAAACCAAATCTGAAAGGTGTACATCAAGTTGGAATCCTTCAACATAATTCAGATCTACAGAAGTAGCTCAGAAAAATGAATTTGTACAAAGCTGTATCATCTCATTTCACTTTTCTTCTTTCATTGTGATGTATTCACTAATTTGCATTTTTGCAATTTTATGAAATTGTTAGGAAAACTGGTTGGTCTTTTGGTTCTGCATTTCCCAGTGAAGCCAGTGTGCCTGTTCTTGTAGTTCTGTCTTTTCTTACTTGTCCATGATCAACAGTTATGTCACCGCAAACAGAGGCTGTTCGCATGGCACTCCTCCTGGCAGCTGCCTCGGAGCATCACACAGCCAAAACTGAAGGCTCTACTGCACAAAAGCACCAATGGATTTTCAACTGGTGACAACTGTCGGTACTGAGCTGGAATGACACCAGCTGTAACAGCAGTGACAGAAGAGATGACCAATGACAAAGTGCTCCTGGCTGAAATAATAATCCACCAAATTCTGACCTGAGTACAGTCAATATTAAAGCTTCAGATGGGCTTGAATGCTCTTTTTTGGCTAGAAAATTGACTACCGTGTCCCTTTAAGCAAAGTGAGAGTAATCAGCATTGACCTTTTCCTGTGCAAAGAAATCTTTCCTGCAAGTCCCCCTAACTAGAACTGAACTCTGAACAGGCATGAAACTTCCTCAACTTCCTCTCACCAATATATTTCCAACCTAACACAATTTAGAGATAGCTATGTCAGTCCAATCTCAAAAGTCTGGGATAGCTGCAATACTGGTTCTTGAAACAGATTTCAAAGAAAAGCACCGAACTACTGCTCCAGGCTCCTGACCTCCAGCACTGGATCCACAACACATTATCTGATATTTTATTTGGTCTGTAAAAGCAATACATGTAACTGCTCAAAAGCACACTTCCTGTAGTACTGGGGCTAAGCACATGGAAATGTTGCATCTATACACACAGGCTGATAAAGACACACTCCTAAATCTTACCGTCATATACTCCACTTCTTCAGGATGTTCAAAGGCAACAAATTCATCCACATTTAGATCAGGAACATCATCTCTATTAGCTTTTTCAAAACGCTTTTTCTCCTTTAAATGAAGCTTACAAAATAGATTTAGTTAGAGCACTTAATGAAAAGGAAGAACAACATTATAGTAGCTGGTTCTAAGTTCATTAGAATATTAATTGTTTCACATTACCTACTCATATTATACTGATGTTACATTTTCACTAAAAAGAGCTCATCCAGAGCAATGAGAACAGCACTTTTAACTGAGGTAGTTTTATTCTAACAATTGCATAAAAGCTTCTTTTTTTTCAATTTAAGGAGATATTTGACACAGGCTCTTAGCCAAGGCTTCAAAAACACAAAAGGAGATATAATGAAAAGACCAAGAATTCATGATTTATACATGTTTCCTGTTCTGAAATTCCCAAACTAACTTAGTGGAGTACAGTGATTATGATTACAGTAGCCATTCCAAATTCCAAAATCTGTATTTTAAGCACATTTAACTTTCTGGATCTGTATCTTATTTATATAAAGGGCTGTTTGTAGCCCAACAAAGGTCTTGAAATATCATATATGTAAAATGCCTTTCCTGAAGCCATTTTAAGTGGTGAAGGATTAGACAGATTCCTTTAATGCAAGACTGTTGTCCATTACATCTGAACATATTTCAAAACAAAGTCGCTTCACTATTATTCACTGTATTATCATGCCTTTTAAAAATAAATATCCCCTATAAGCAGGCAAGTCCTTATTTCTGAATCTTGTACTTCCTGTTTCTGTATTCCAAATGTGTAAAAACTCTTTTTTCTCATTTCATTTCATACATGAATTGTGTTGTGTTCTCAGTGTGACTCTGATCTGGATAAGGGAGAAACCAGCAAATCAGAAATCACAAATATTTTAAATATAACCATTTGAAACTGTACTTCCTAGTACAATTAAGGATCTTAACTATTCTGAAAAGTAATTATATGTACTCTTAAAGAGAAGCTGACCTTAGCTGAGGGTTTAAACAGGAAAGCGGTTCAGAAGGACTGACTACAGAAAGCACTAGATTGCAATATAAGCTTGAACTATTGAGGGAAAAAGTCTATTTTTCAGTGCTTTTTTGAGAAGTGATGAACAAGGCTGCCATCTTCTGGTAAATTTGTATGTTTACTTGATGTCAATTCTAAATCAATACCATAGTCTAACTTGTCCATTTTGATTAGAGCAAGATCACTACTTCCCAAATGTAAGGACAGTGCTGAAGATGGCTGACATATGATGCTTGTACAGTGCTGCTCATTTTGCTCTTTACAATATATGTCAGCAAGCAGGAAAACCTATCAAGCAGTCGAAGTACAGCATAAGTGAGTAGGAGTTCCAGCTCAGCATACTTATCAATGATGGCAGTATCTCAAACATAGGATCAATATTTTGACTGGTAGTTGCATTTAAAGGCTTGTTTTATTTAAAAGCTACGTAATTATTCAGTTAAGTGACCTCCAAAGCTTTACAGTTTGTTTCTTTAAAGCGTGTAAAATCCCCTGCCCATTGTCTATTTTAGTTTCACTTCTGCCAACATCCTGTATTAATCTACTACTACTTTACTAAAAGCAGGCAAAGCAATCCTCACAGAAAAAAAAAAAAAAAACAACAACAAACAACCTCAAGACAGAATAGGCTAAGAACTCACTTATTCTCTTTTTGGAAAATATTTACATGTACTTGTAAATGTGTAACTTGAAAGGAAACCAGTTTTGCTATGTGGTGACTCTTGGTGAACCTTTCCTTCCCTGGCTTTCTTGCCTCTTCCCACTCTTCAGTATCTGCTTTCATACATGAGATTAATCCATAACTTCTGTTGTTTATACATCCAGTTTTAGCTATCAGGGTTGCATTCTGATTGCTAAAAATGTCTCAATTGCTATTGCTTTCTCTGTGGGTCTCCAATGGACAGAAATTGTTAAAGCAGGCAATACTGATATGCCACACTGGGTACTTGAGAAATAACTGAAAAAGTGGATGGAACAGTGCAGGAGAGGGGGTTAAAGAGTACAAGGGTTTTCTTCACCTCCAACTCCAGTGGTGCTGGCCGCTGCTGAAGGCAGGACACTGGTTAGGCTACAGACCTCATCTAATAAGTCTGCCATCTTGTTTTAAGATGATGGCTGGAGACTCTGCTCTGTGATAATACTCCATTCAGCTAGCAAAATATACTCAGGAGGTACGATTTCATTCTGTCTTTGTTTTGTTGGTAGCAGCTTTAACACTCCATTACTTTCCTTTAATTACTCCCCTATCTCAGATAGATGAAAGTGTTAAAACATGTGCCAGCTGCTAGGGTTTCTTTACCCATCTTGTTCTGTCACAATAAACAAACATTGCTGCCTTTTGCCAACAGCTTACAGAAACTGATGCTGAAACATTTTACCTGTCGAAATGATTCTTCTTCTTGATCCTCCAGGACAGTGTTCTCATCAAAATCAATTACCCGATCATACATTTGCATATTATACTCCTTCCAAGACACTAATCCATCACCATCTTTGTCATAGTCGTTGAAGTGTTGCTTAGCTTCTTGTGTAACATAATGTTTAAAAGACTGCTGTATCCAGGAACTCAGCTCATCTGTGAAAATCATTAAATAAATTTTTAAAAATCAAAATCATCTGCACTATAAAAACTGTAAAGATACTACAGGTCTGTTCAGTCTGGAGTATATTCTGCAATTCAGATGTAAGCATATAGGCAAGAGGTTAGTTAAAGCAAAACAATCTGTTTCCTTTATGCTATGGCTTTTTTCAAGTTAACTGAATGAGAGAATAGATCATAGCTAGAGGCTTCCATTTTTCTTTGGCATTACCATTTCCTCACCAGTATCTTTAGGCTAGAGTTACATGGTTACTTTAATATGGCCTATATTGGTGCTGACAGAAAAAATGTGATGCAGCCCTCTCTGATACAGATGGGAATGGTAGGGGAAAATGATGACATTCATACAGCTGCACAGCGAACTGGATAACTAAAAACTTATCCTGTAAGAAGGAAGATTCTTATTTGCGGCTGAGAAAGCAACCTAGGACCTGAACAATGGAAGCAGGAAGCCTGCCCCTTTTGGTGCCCGCTGCCATTTATGTCACCTTGAAATGTTTATGTAGCCATGCCTTTTCAAATCTGAAGGTAATCGACACTGTAGCACCCTTTCACCTTTTTTTTTTTTTTTCAGAGCTTTATGAAAATGAGGCTGAATGTGGTTTAGACAGACAACTCTAAACATAACCTGGTACCCAAAAAAAACATTGTTCCTATCAGTTCTGGGTTTCTTTTGAAAAATTCACAAGCTGAAATAAAACTAAATTCACTGCCATTTCCTTAATTACCCTAAATAAAATATCATCAGATATTTTTCCTTTACTTGGGGCTTAAATCAAGCCTTATGTATTCTGAAAATGCTTTTAAGCTACCTGGTTTTATAGAAATGTGGCTAAAAGAAATAAAGCTTAATATACAGATGAATTCACACAAATACATCGAAGTGACTTCATTTAAAGAAAATTGGGAGAACATATTCTCTCAGTATCATCCAGTTATTTTCAGGTGCCCAGAAGAGGAAGACAACTTCCTCTGCATTGCAAAACTGTATAGCTAAATCAAGTCAACTGAAATCCTGCTCTGAAGAGTCATGATGACTAATAAATCCTACAGAAATTACTAGTTCGGTGTAGAAAAAAACTTACAGCATATTTAAATACTGACGGATCTCATTCTATCCTTCTTGACAGAAGTGCCAATACAACTCTACTAGCTTTATTTAAATATCTTTGAAAAGGAGCAAGAGATTTTTTAAAATGTATTTTTAATACTGAATTTATATTGCTAAAGGAACCAATTTTGTAACAGATTCTGTGAATTCAGTGAACACGTGGAGGTGTGCATGCCACATTTTATAACCACTGAGGCTTGTGCACAAACCCGGCTTTGCCTTCCAAGAAACCGCAACATGATTTCTTAAAGATGAGTAACATAATTTATAGCATGGTTTATTTCCCAGCACTTGAGGCACGAGGCACAGCCATCTGAACACATAATGTCCAGTGCCATTAATCAGAAATACTTGATGCTCTGACATTAGAGAAGCAGTATTAATATACCACATCTTCTCGCACTGTTAGCCTCCAAACGGAGGTGCCACTAATAAGGAAAACGCTGTTGAGAAGTGTTTTGCAATACAATGAGAAATAACTGAGCTGAAAAAGCTCAATACTGTTAAGTTTCTTAGTGAAAAGACACACTCCATCTGAGTTCTCCTTTAGGAAGTGAGGGGAAGGCAAGTTTCCATCAGACTGAGACCCAGATGGAATATATACCATGAGGATGGTGTATGGGTGAAATTTCTATGTTTTAAGTAGACCTCTTCCCTTACAGCCTTTCATGTTGGGGACTGCCTGTTGTTCATTACAGGGATTAGCCATCCTGCCAAAGTTATACACTACCTCAGCTCTGCACAGTCAGATGCAGGAACACTGAAATAAGTGTCTGGTTTATTAGTTTCAGCACATAAAGTGAAAGACATTCAAGAGCTGATATCGTCCTTAAAAGCATATTTTGTGCTCTTGCCTAGAAAGCTTCCTGCAGGTTTAATATCATGATAATGAAGTGTCAGTGTTCTGGCATTTGAACAAGCACTACACTTGCTCCGTGTGTGTGCACGTGAGAGACTTTTGGGGTTTTGTCAAAAGCACAGCAAAACCACAAATATACATTTTCATAATGAGTTTTAGAATTAAATTAAGAAAGTGTCATGGTGATGTACTGAATGGAAGGGCCGGAGTTTACTGTGGAGTGCATCAGTGTGACTGATAAAAACCTGTGTGGAAAGAGACACTCGATACTATATTGTGATGAAATTAATATATGATCCCTCAGGGTCACTTAGTGTCACCAGGTCCTGACACGCACACATGTAGTTCTATGGCTGCAGTGTAACTTTCTTTGCTCTTGAACTTGCTCTCCGAGTGGCACAAACAGAATTTCACACAGAGAAATCCACTTGAATCAAAGAGGCTTCAGACGTGCGAGGGGCAGGCACAAGCGCAACGCTGGACCTTGCAACTTGGTCCCGCGCTCCTGCCCACACTAACGCCCCCCGGCGTGCTCCTGCCCACACTAACGCCCGCCGGCGTGCTCCTGCCCACACTAACGCCCGCCGGCGTGCTCCTGACGGGCCGCGCTCCTTCCGCCGTGCGGGAGCGCGATCCCAGGCACCGAGACACCGCCTCCGGGCAGCCCGGCGGATTCCGAGCGCCCCGCGCTGGGGGCTCCGGCCGTCTCCCACAGAGATGCTCCGCGGCCTCCTCCGAGGGCCCCGCCCGGGTAAGCCCCGCCCGGGTAAGCCCCGCCCCGCGCTCCCGGCCGGGCTCCGGGCCACGGCACGGCCGCACGGCACCGCCGCGGCCCCGGGCCAGCGGTTACCCTTGCTGAGGAGGCCGTCCGCGTCCGAGTCGATCCTCCTCACGATGGCCCGCAGCCGCCGCTGCTGCTCCTCCGGGCTGAGCCGCGCGTACTCCTCCGCCTCCTCCTGCGGCAGAGGCAACCGCGCGTCACCCCGCCGCCCCCGGACGCCTCGGACCCGCCTCGGACCCTGCCCAGCCCGGCGGCGCCCGCCCCGCGGCCTCGCTGGCGGGAAGCGCCGCGCCCGGCCCGCTGCCGCCCGCCCGCCGGGGGCCGCCGCCGCCCACCTGTCCGCCGAGCAGCGCCTCCCGGTCGTAGTCGGCGCGGTGCTGCCCGTGCGCCGCGCCCAGCGCCGCCAGGGCCAGGCCCAGCGCCAGCAGCAGCGGCCGCCGCCGCCGCATGTCGCCCGCCGAGGAGGGGACCGGCGGTGAGGGGCGGGGAGAGGCCCTGCGGAGGGCGGGCCGAGCGGCCGCGGGGTCCCGGGGCGCCGCCTGCGCGGAGGGTCGGGCCCGCGGCAGCGCGGAGGGCGGGCCCGGGCCCTCGGGGAACACACCCGGCCCCGGGGGGCGGCGGGGCGAGGCGCAGGCGGCGGGAACGCGCGGCTCGGTGAGAGCGGGAAGGTTCATCCCCCCTTGCGCAGCCCGTTGCGCTCCACCAGTGGAAGATACTCGATACTCCCTGCATCTGCAGATCACTTTCCGGCTTCGGTGAAGCCTGGCGGAATGAAGCGGCTGTGACCAGAACTTGAGACAAGCACCCACAAACCCTGGCATGAGGGACGAGTAGCAGGAAACGAGCAGCGTAGATGCTTCGTACCAAAAAGGAACAAACGTTTCTCTTACTTGAGGACCCAGCTCACAAATAGCACTTTTAGCACGAAGGGAAGCAATGCTTTTCCTAAGTGTTCAGATAATAGAAAAGCTGTAAAATAAATTCAGCCTCATTTATCACTCAAACTAAAAATACATCGAGTAAATGAGCAGGGGGCCTCCCCAGGAATACCATTCTGAGCTATCACACGGAATTGGTATTGCCCTGATCCTGAGCCCACTGAGGTCAAACTAATCATTCTCACTACATTAATTGAGATTTACGTAAGGCCACCATTAGGTTTGTTACTTCTCATTTCAATACTAGTGTATTTCTGGAACTCCTCTTTTAAACAGAAAGAAGAGAGATTAACCTACCTCGGTTTCCAGAAAGGCAATTGTTTCTGGGTTTAAGCAGAGCCCTCAATTAATGGACGCTGTCTGCTGCACTGTCCTGTCTCTTCCCACAGTGATAGCAATGTACTGCTCCCCAGTTAACCTCAAATTCTATTAACTGTGAAGAGCTACGACAGTTCATTTTGAAGATCTGAGAGTAAAATATTGCAATAAATCAGGAAATGTTATTGCAATTTCCTGCCGTATAAGAAATGTCTTTCTATTAAAAAATCTAATAGTGAGTTGTCTAATATCTTTTATTGGTTTAAATGTCAAACTTCCCACCAGTATTTATATAAATCACATATACAAAATGTGAATTAAGTCATACTACTTATGGCATGTGTAGACAAAGCAAATTCTACAAGCAGTCAAAACAGAAATAAGATTTGATTAGTTCCTGAAATAGTACTGAAGATGCTTTGTCTTCTTTGTCTAATGCATTACTAACACCCCAAAAAACTCTTTGCTGCATATCTCAAGGGTTGACAAGTGTATCAGATTATACATTTCAGTGCCTAAACAACTGTAAGAGCCTCCAAATAATAAATTCAACGTAGATGTATGAAGAGCAAGTTTATTACTGATTATGTTCACATGCCAAGATGACTGAAAAGGAGGAGGAAATACAAGTAACGGGAACAATAAAGCAAGCAAACCCAAAAAGTCATATATCCTATACATTAGGAAAACACCTGAAGCTCAGCAAGAGGGAAAGTGTGTTCTTCTCTTGGTAGTTAGCCTGTGTCAAAATATAATCCAGATACTTCTCAGCATGCAGTTGATCCGTCATATAATAAAATTCAAGATAATTCTGGTATGAATGCGGGGCGGGGGGGGGGGGGGGAGAGACTCATGTTCCCTTGATATTTTTAACCAAGTGCACAGCAAATGCCTCACTACTGTAACTTGTAAGTCAAAACAGAGTTTCAGTGAAGCTATTTTAAAACCAGAATACAAGTCATGCCCTATAAAAAGTTTTTTATGTGCTGAACTTTCTGACTTTTCTGAAAAATTCCCCCTTCCCTCAAGACAGATTGTATAGAGTCTTTCACAAATTTGTTTGGAGCTGTTCTTTCAGTCACAAAGGGATTAATGTTAGAAGGTCATGTTCAACACAACTTCTTCTCTATGAGATCTGCAAATGTAAATCTGTTCTTGTTAAACTGTCAGCATGAGAGCAGTTGTCCAGCAACACAAACAGCAGTTTCTTAATAGTTATTTCTAGCAAGCGAAGTGATGTGTCTGGTGTTTACTATATTTTTTTGACATTTCTACATTGTAGTTTTATAAATCACTGCCCTACTTGAATCAGTCCTGATTTCATTTAAAACGTCATTTATACACTTACAGAATAAATGGATTTATAGTAGTTCTTTTTAGATAGGCTTCCATTTTGATGTATTTTCCTAATTTTGTTTTTATCACATGTAAATGTTTTAAGCTGCATATGAGACAATTAAGTGCATCTAAGACTGGCATGCAAAGATTATCCTTCATTCTTCTGTTATAGAAGTTGTTTGATTTTGGCATGTGGATTTAAGTAAGGGAAAAACTGAGCAACAATTTACTTATGAAGATAATCATGTTCAAATACCCTGCATTTGGATTTCAAAATGGCAGTCATTTGCTTTAGTAGTACCCAAATCCAACTTCCTGAGTATTCTAATTAATTGTTTCATAATACCTTGCACAAAGTATCCTGAAGTCTTTCAGTCTCTGCAGACATTACAGACCTGTTTTTATACTTATTTGCACATAGTGCAGTTATTAATAGCTGAGGAAATAGGTTATAGAATGACACTCTTCTGATGTGGTATCTGATTTGGCATCGAACCAGAATAGCAGGATTTGATGTGAGGCCCAGTACCACGGTGCTCAAGCTCAGCTGCAAACCAAAGAGGCAGTTGTGGAAACTCAGACAGGTGCCCAATAAATAATAAACAAGCTCGTCATTGAACAATGACTGTATAAGGGATCTGGATGGGGCCTTCAGGGGCCACCTGGCTCAGCTTTCTGCTCCGAACCAGGGTCAAGTATACGTGTCATTTCTGAGAGACGTTTGTGCTGCTATTCCGGAGAGTTCAACTGAAGCATGGGTAATCTCCCAAACCATCTATTCCAATCCTTATGTTAATTTTAATGTTTTAGAGATGGCAGCCTAAATTGCCTTGGTTACAATTTGGGCCTCTTTTCATCATTCCTCTCTCAGTGGGGGAAACGGATTATTCTCTTTTCTGTCACCCCCATGCTTTTACATGCTTTCTGAACATTCTTACCAATTTTCCTTTTGTCTTCTCTTTTGGTGAGATAGATTCAACTTGTATTTCCTCACAAATTGTATTTTCGAAGCCTCAGATCCCATGACAAGGGCTGGAAGCTTTCCACATAAGCCCCATCTTTCTCCAAGCTCAGTGCCCAAGCTGGACGCAGTACCCTAAATCACACCTCACCAGAGTTAAACCTCAGGATTAGGCCCCGTTTAGCTATTTAGATGAACCCAGTGTATTGCACACCATCATTTACTGGCTCGCACGTACTCGCCGTTCCCCTTTTCCCAACTCCCCGCTGGTTCGGAAAGGGCGCAGTGCTGAGGGACTGACCGCCAGCACCTCCGCGGTCCCGCCAGCACCTCGGCGCCTTCTCAGAGGGCTGACGGGGCAGCCCCAAGCGACAGGCGGCCTGGCACGGCGCGGGCGCCGGAGGTGCCTCCGGGACGCACCCTCGGAGCCCCTTCCAGCCCAGTGCGGGCGGGCGGAGCTGTGCGGGCACGCTGAGGGCAGTGTGAGGGCAATGCCTTCACCGGCACCGGCGGCGCATGCGCGGCCGGCAGGGCCGGGCGGCGGGGGGGGGGGGCCAGGCGCGGCGGCGGGCGGGCGCTGGCGGCGGGATGCGATGACGTCACCGCGGCGGGACGCGCGCGGGCGGGACGGCGCGGCGCGGCGGAGAGCGTGAGTGGCCGCTCCGCGCGCCCCGGCGCGGGGGAGGGGCGCGGCGGCGGGACGGGGCGGCGCGGGGCGCGGCGGCGGCGGGGCAAGATGGCGGCGGGCCAGCCCTCCCCCTCCTCCGCCCCGCGGAGCCCCCGAGCACTGCCCCTGCGGGCGCCTCCGGGCCCCTGGGCGGCCCGGCCCGGCCCTGTGCGGCGCGGAGCCGGGTGAGGGAGTGAGGCCGGTTGCTGCAGGCAACCGGGAAGCCCATGGCGGCGAGCGGGACCCGTGGGTGTCGGTTAGGCCTTGCCGTGCGGGGGAGCTTGGCCGGGCGCCTTGCGGGCAGCGGGGCGCCGCAGCCCCCGGCTGTGCCCCGCGGCAGCCCAGCCTCAGCCGCGCCGCGAAGGGGCTTGTCCCTCCCCACGGAGTCTCTCCCGCGCCTTCCCGCCCAAGCCCGCAGTGGCGAACGAAGTCTGTGAGGAAACTTGGAATTGCTCAGTGTGAGGGAGATTCCTCTGCTCCTAAACCTCGCGCTTACTCCGAGGTGCCCCTTTCTGGTGCTGTGGAAGTTGTATGTACAGAAGGGAGAGGCAACATACTGAGCAAACTCACTGTAAACTCTTAAACGCTGCCATAGATTGCATAAATACTTTAATCTTAAAAACCACTGGCGGTGTTCACAGTTCAAACTGGTGGTCTTCCTTTGCTGTTAGAAGGAAAATTGGTTACAAAAGCTGACAGGACAGTAGGTCTTGAAGTGCACTCAGGGGTAGGGCTTGCCGTCCTCTACACATTTTTCTAAACACACATTATTATTTCTAAATTATTTCCAAATGCACTGCAGTACTGGGAAAATACTGTGGCCCTTAGCTCACACACACCCCCCACACCTCCCCTGGAATTTCTGTCAATTTAATGAGCTTTTATTAGACCTTGATGATAATTTGGTTATTTTGGTGGGCAAAAAGCACGGTTTTCCAAGATCCCTCAGTGATGACTCTTCATGCTGGGCCTGTTTTGATGTTTGAAGTGATGCTGATGTACAGTCTTACTTTGTTTTCAAAAACTCAGCTTCCTTCAACAAGCAGCTGCGGAATGTTTCAGTTTTCATAAACTCAGTAGGTTTTCTTAAAGCATACAAACAAGCCCAAATCTTAACTGCCTGTTTGTTGACATAGGTTTGGGCTATTTACTTTTAGAAAAATCAGCAATTTATGAGGGATACAGAATGTAATATAAGAACAAGTGAATAGCCCACTTAAAGCAGTATCATTAATGATAAAGACCATCAAAATCCAATTTTGTATCTGATTAAAGGATAATCTTGTTCTGTTACCTAATTTCGGATAATTTAGAAGTGTCTTTAATGTCTGGTTAGTGTCTGATTCTTCAGAAAAATAGGAAATGTTTTAGGAGAGTGCACTCTAATCAGTAGCTGGCAAGAGTTTATTTGAACCTTAAAGCCACGGGTTTAATTTTATTTCAGAATTATCACTGTTCTGGAGATTTTTGATGAACCTATAAATACTGAGTCCCATGCACTTCTGCATTTGGGGCAATGGTTCTGTAGTTCAAAACTGGATGAAAGTATTCAGTTTCTTAGAGCAGGCTTCTACAGGAACTGTCATCATCTTTTTTTTTTTTTTTTTTTATGAGAACAGAAGTTTTCTGGTTTATTTTGCTTCACCACTAATTATCTGATACTGATTTCATAGTATGTCTCTGATTCATTTTTCTTTTTGAACAAATAACCAACTTGCCTGGTTCTCTATCACTGGAAAGATTATTCAGTTTGCCTTTCACTATTCTAGAGCAGTCCATGCAGTGATTTGTTTTAAAGTTTTAATATTCTTTGTACTTTTTACTATATTACTACATATACATTTACATTTCTTCTGTAGGGTCATTCTCTTTGATTTCTTCTTGGGCCTTAAGCTACTTTTAATAAGGAGCAATGCAAAAACTTTACTAATAAAAGTGTCTTCTTCTGGAAACCTTACTGTATTTATCTGATGTCCATGGCGTAAATGCTGCTAAGAAGCTAAAACTCTTTTAAAAGTGATTTAAGTGAAAATAATTAATTACATTTATTTTGGCACAGGTATGAAAACTCAATGGGGTCATCCAAAAATGTAGTAAGTGAGCCTGTTGATGTGGAGGAAGGCTATAACATGATGGTAAGGCATTCAGCTACTATAACAGTGTGATAGGATTTTTCCTACTGCAAGAAAAGCTTTTTTATTTTGGGATTCACTGATAAATCTGTTAATTTATACCTTCTCTGAAAGTATTGATTCTAGAAACTAAATCAATTTAATTTATTAATACCGTGATGAGAAACCTTCATGAATTACTAATACTGTAGAAGAAATGTATTTCTTCTGGTTTTGCATCATTTCTAGTTGCATTAGTGTATAGGTTTTTTGCACTTTAAAATGTTTATTTCAGCTGATTCCCATTTTAAATTGCTTTCATCCAACCTGTGCAATAGTGTAAGACCATAGTGTTTGGTTGCACTAGTAGAGTTTCTTTTAAGTAGCTGAGGTTAGAGCTGCAGTCATTTTCTTTGAGAATGCAATGGATGAAACTGGTGGGTTTGTTTACAGCAATGTATTTTTTTAATATATTATATATATATATATGAACACCGTTAAAACAAGAATCCTCATTAGAGGTTCTTTAATGTTCATAGCCATGCAAAGAAGTAATACAGACTAAATAACAAAAATCTGCTATTTAAGGCTAAACAAATTTGTTGTCACTCCTTTTGCTTGGAGTACCTAGAGCACTTTGAAGAAGGTAACTTCTTTGGATAGTTAAGTAGCAAACAGGAGGGATTCAGGTTGAGGAAGTGGTCAAAAACCTAACTATCTATATCACTTCACTCGTATGAAGAAGGGTATGAAAGCTTGCTCTTGTTTAGTCAAATGAAAAGACTACGTTGATACCCACTAGGGTCTTTGTCACAATAGTTTCCCACTTCTCTGTGTCTGTACACTTCATTATTGCTGACTGTCCTGCTAAGGCCTTCTTTAGGGGTTTGTTGCTTTCTTTTGACTGACATCTAAGTTATGAACTCTAGAATTTTAAGTCAGGCTCTAGTTTCATGATACAAAGTGCTTGGAAATGTCATGTTCAGGTACTTCTTCTTTCCTTATAAGCCTTTCTGGCTCATAAAAAAAAATAAATTAAAACCGATGCAAAGTTTTAGACATACATGGGAGTAATGATCTCCAGAAATAAGGATGGAAAACAACTGTCTTGGTGTCAGTTGTGCGGGAAGGAACCTTGGGATTATAGAAGGTCATAAGTGCAACAAGAGAAATTCTGCTGAAGAGTTAGGTCTGCTTTCACCTGGGGGGTTGGACTAGATCTACAGGGGTCCCTTCCAGGCTTTGTTATTCTTTGATGATAGTTTATGTGTGATATCTCATGACATGTGTGTTATGATTGTATCATAAGTGATGAAAAGGTAATGGCATTTTGCAAAAAAACCCCATGCATCATTTTGAGATGATTAAATGGGAGTATCATCTGTAAGATGTGAATAACCTGTCCACAAGTGTTTAGCATTGAGAAGGTCTCCACTGAAGTATTTGTATCTGCTTTTGGACATTTTCTTTCAAAGGCAGATGTGAATCAGTTGGAGACAATCTGAAAGAGAAAACCCTAAGTGCTCAGAAAACTTGAAATCCAAGATCTGGAAAAGTTGAGAAAAAAGGTGAAAGGAAGAGGGATGGTAAGCCTGGAAGATAGGAAGACCAATAAAGGATGAAATGAAACATAAGAGCATAAAAAAAAATAGGAAAAAAAATTCAAATGGTTTCCAAGCCCTCTGTATGGCAAGAATGAGTGGTCTTATGCTATAGGAAAGCCATAGTTAAACATAATGTAGTTTGTGCTGAGTGAACACTTTGCTGCTGGTGGAGGATTTGAAAGAAAAGATGCAGTAAATGAGGAAAGATTTATTTCTTTGCTTACTTAATTTTTGGCAGTTGGGGATGCCATAGATTAGTTTTACTTCCAGCTAAGGTGAGTGCTTGGGATCTTTTTGAAGACTTGAGGATAAATTAATGCAAAATGCGGTCTGAACATCCTTTTGGTTTAAGACAGACACATTTCAGAGGCGATTAAGTTACAATTGTTTGACTGTTCTGAAGTTAGCTACCACGAATATTTACATTGGAAGTTTATATGTTAGTTTGAAGTGATTTTAAAACAGTTATGCAACATTTATGGATCTTTAACTCTTATATCATTGATGGAAAGTGCATTGTTAAGCAACAAGAGATTAAAAACCCAAACCAAACTTGATTCATCAGAAATGGTTACTCTTACTAAAAATTCCTAATGAGAATAGGCAATTAATTACGTAGAATAAGGATGGACTAGATCCAGTTTCGTACAGACCCCATTTTTTGTGTGCTTTGATTGGGTTTCTTTGGGCCAAAATACATGCTTTGCTTTATTTAATTAGATTTTTCAAAAGTTCACTTATATAGCGGTGCTATTTTTTCTTTATTTTGGTTGTATTACATGGTGATATCTCTAGGTAGGTCTGTGGAGCACTAGATGGCACACTGCGGCTTTGAAACAGGCAGTTGAGGACATCTGGTTGAGAGAAACCTAAGTTTAATGCTATTATATAAGCACTGAAGTAAAAGCAGTTTCTCATTTGTGTTGTGTTTCCTACCATCTTAATAAATTACAGCCACTTACCTGCTGTGTCCATCTTTACAGTATTTTCTTTCTAAAGATGTACCAACCAAAGTGGTTGCAGGCTTGGGTCATATGATGGTAAGAATGAAAAGAAGAAATATGCATCTTTTGATAAGTGCTATAGAAGATCAGTCTGTTCATGCCTATAATAATAGTTAAATTTATGTAACTTCTTTATGGTTAAGGGCGTTGGTGTTTAAAGATAACTTGGTCAGCAGTTTTGTGCTATCACGGTACATAAATTTATCATTACAGGATACAGTTTGGCTTAGTTTTAAATTACTTTCTGAGGAGTAACTTGATACACTGTAGAAAAGGCAAGATTTTATTTAATTGGCATTTGTCAGTTGATACAAATATTTCTTAATATACTTGGCTTCAAATGTCTTGTGATGGTGTATTTTGCAAGTGTGAAGAAATATGTTTATTAGGTAAACAGAGTTCATCCTCAGTGTCTCTTGTTCTGTCTTTGAACAGCTGCAGCTCTCTAGTAATTACAGCTAACTTTAGGTGCCAGGAAATGCTTTCTAGGTTCTTGTCTTCTCAGTCAGAGAGAAGTGGGTTTTTATGTTTCAGATGATGGTTCTGATAAATCTCTTGCCTTTCTGCAGGCTCTCTTCAGTCAGCTAACACATGTATTTTGGTCTCATTAAGTTTTTATCTTGAATAACTAATTCTCATTTAACACAAGGTAACTAAAACATTTGTAAAGTCTACTGTGATGCTCTAGCGGCATTGACAATCAATTAAAGAAAGGTTAAAAATATGTGGTGTACACATACCCATACTGAGGGCTGGGTGGTAACTCTCATGTTGATGAGTCAGTCTGCTTATCATGCAGAAAAATGGTTGTGAAAATGAGAATGTACAATTGTTTCAGATATTTGAGGAAAACTCATTACCCACGCACCTTACTTTGGATGGATTAACCACATACTGAATGAAATTAACATATCAAAACAATTTTTTTTTTTTTTTTCATCCCTGTATTGTTTTCAGGCTTCTTTCCAACGCTCTAATAGCCATGACAAAGTGAGGAAAATAGTTGCAGAAGAGGGACGTACAGCAAGGAACCTGATTGCATGGAGTGTTCCACTGGAAAACAAAGATGATGATGGTACGTATTCAACAGTCTTCCACGAGCTTTTTCCACTTCCATCCCTTTGTCCACTGGAGTTGCTTTCCTGGAAACATATTTCTTACATAGGATTTATCTGTAAAAAAAATAAATGGTTATGCTGAGCGTATATAGTATAATTTTAAAGCTTTTTCCCAAAATTCACCCTCTAGTTGACAGATCACTCTATAAAAACTTCAGTGACAGATTAGAAAGTGTTTTCATTTTGTCTGTAAGCAACATCTAAGACTGTTCGCTGTGCTGATATTATGAAGATACTTGTGTAATATGATAATATTTTCTTAAACTGATCTGTTGTAACTTGGGAATTCAGAATTGTAGGGATGGCTTAGAACAATCCAACAAATTGCTCTCTATGCTCTAAAACAAATAAGTTTGGAAGTTTCTTTTGGTATCATTTCAGTCTTTGGTAAACATCTGTGAAGAATCCTTAAGGAAGGGGATATGGGGGAACAGTTTTCCATAATGTGAGTCCTCTGAACAGTTTTGTTACTGTTGTAATATTCTCTTGTGGTATGATTACTTAAGGAGCCAGGAATTGACTATTTTTTATACTGTTCAAGCTGTTCCAGATGTCAGAATCCTGTTTTTGAGGACTTCCAAGTATTTTTCTAGCTCACATGTCCCTGTGCAGGTGCTGCTGCTTTTGAGACTTAGGCAGGAGTGTCTAAAAGTAAATTTTTTTTTTATTTTTATTTTTTTTTCTGTGAAAGTGCTTGAACACTGGAACAAGTTGCCTAGGGAAACTGTGGGCAGTCTTTGTCCTTGGAGATGCTCAAAACCTGATGGGGCATGGTCGTGAGCAGCCTACTGTAGCTGATCCTGCTTTAAGCAGGGAGGTTGGACTAGATGGTCTCTAGAGGTTCCTTCTAACCTCAGCTGTTCTTGTATTCTGCCAGTGAGAAAGATATTTCTATGAAAAGTTATGTCTAAGTTACAAGATAATTAACCCTGTGTCTGAAGCAAACTGACATGGCATTTAAACTGTCTTTGACTTGCTTTATGCAAGTGACAAGCAGAACGACAGTTAACTTGTGTTTGTCAGCTGAACATCCTAAACCTAATAACAGATGTCCACATTTCAAGCTTTGGTTTCAGTTTCTGACCCCCTTTTCTCTAGTGTTGTCCCATCTATCCTGTTACACTTTGTATAATGGCACATAATGGTATTTTTAGCAAGCACTAACTGGTCAGCAGAAAAACGTGTACTGTGAATCATGGTTAGCTACATGTAGGAAGAGGAAATGGAAATGATTTAAGACTTGAGCATAATCTGACCCAAGTAGAATGTGCTTTGGAGCATATACAACAGCTACTCAGTTTATTATCACAAATATGTGGATTTTTAAGTGGGCCAGCTCTGTGTTTTTGTGGTAGCTTCATTTACATCTGTCTTCAGAAGATGCATTTATCTATTTGCTGGTCTTACATTTGCCTGCATGTTCTAGGGTATGGTAGTAGATTCACTAATGTTGTTGGGCTGGTCATTTATGTCATGTAAGCGAATAGAATTGGGGCCCAAAGTATTTATAGCATCTGAATTACACTTTTGGGGAAATAGTAATATGAGTATATGTGGAAGGAACAGGGAGTATATTTCTAAAAGTGTCTTTGAGCTACTTGTGAGTTGTTTCAACTTCTGTTTAAAGAGTCTGTTATTTTTTAATACTACCTTGCTTGTAAGAAACTCTCAAGTAAGACTTTTCCCTAAAAATGAGTGTGTGTGAATTGTAGATGAACGTTTGCTTTTAACATTTTCTGCCAAAACATTAAGAATGAATGTAAAAGTGATTTTTTAGCCTTCATTAAATAGTTTTTATGTATGATAATTAAAATCTAAGTAGCTATACTAATTTTCTTCTTTTGGTTGTATTAGCAGCACTGTAATTTTTAAACTTGTTGTCACCGGTGCTTTCTTCTTAAAAAGTCTTCATTAAATCATAGGCTGACCTTTTTGCACAATACAAAGGATCTGACTATAATTGCCTGATGGAAAATTTCCCTGTGGAAAGGAACTTGTGGCTAATGAAAGTCTGGCAGATCCAGATCCTGTGTCTCTTGACCCTTGTCTTGGCACAGAGGGTATATATGTTGGTGTCAGTGAGCTCTGATTCATTTTATGCTGATCTTTCAATATGTATTTTGTCCCTGAGGAATGATACAGCAATATTATGAATAAGGACAGTTCTTCCTCGTTCAGGGGTTGTGTAAATCAGGCCAAAGGTCCAGGTTGCCTGAGCTAGTCCTGCAACTCTTCTGTACAAAGCAGAATTTTGTCTTTGGGCAGTTTCTTCTGCTCGTAATGTTCAGAGGTATTGCTCTGGCAGTAACAGTGTGTGATTTAACATTTTCTATTATGTTATTCATTATGACTTTTTTTTTACTGCAGAAACAGTGAGGGTATGGGCATTTGCTCTTACTAGTGGTAGTGTTATAGAGGGTTGATAAATTAAAATGCTGGATTTGTTTTTTTCCGTTTGTATCCTTTGATTTTCTGTTTCCTTTAAAAATTACATGTTTGTGTCCTTGCCATTTAACTTTCCCTCTGGAAGACTTGCGTATTTTATATAGAGGACATGGGTAAAAGAGCAATAATGAAAAAAAAGTGCAATCAAAACCTTCTAATTCCTTAATGGAAATATATAGTTCCTGTCAATAAGACATATTTCCTTAAAAAAGAGAGAGATTTCTGGAATGGCAGGTGGCACTTCTGTTACGTATTTTGGAGCAGCACGTGCCCTTGTTGTCAGATCTGAAATTCTAGTTCTGAATACAGATCAGTGACAGAGAAAATCCAAAACGTGGTGGCAATGGTCTAGAAGAGAGTGACTCAACACATTTCAGTTATTGAAATTAAAATACTCCTTCACAGAATTCATGAATATGCAGCAGATTCTGTTGGATAGGCTAATTAACAGATCAATTGACTTTGTGTCCTAGGAGGAGAGTCTTATGGCTGTGAAAAATTTACTAGTCTGATACAGTCTCCAGAATTAAATCTGCATTCCAAACCTATGGCCACCAATTGACTATTGCAGTCACTTAGATGTTGCCCAGCTTGGAAAGCTGTGATCATTCTAATAGAGGATTTAATTTTTTTTCCTTTGTAATTGTTTTATATACCTAACATGAAATTTGAGGCACTGCATGCAGATAAGCGCTACGCACAAATTTTATTACAAAATCTAAGCTAAGATATTAGCAACAGTTAAAATGTCCGAGAGGTTTGACATTTAAATTAGTAGAAGGTAAGCTACCTTCTCAAACTGGAACTCAAAGTTCCAGATGTGTCAAAATATTGGAAAATCTTGTATTTTTAACCGTTCCCTTCTTATTTCGTATTTGTTTAAAATAATTCTGGCTCTTGCCATATAGAATTCATTTGCAGATTAAGCATTTCAGGGTAAGGAAACATATTTTAGTGGTGGAAAGGTACCTGGCACACTTTGGGGAGCCTGCAGGATAATCTACTGCTTTAGCTAGAGCCTGAAGGAGTAAATAGGTTTTGCAGTATGTGATGAAAGTCATGAAACTTTCTTCTCTTTGGCCAAGTAAGGAAGCTGTAAGAGTCATGACTGGAAACATTGTGCATAAGCTCCAGCAACATTGAATCTGATCGTAACTGGCGGAATATAACATGAAGGGAAGGGTATTCTTTAAGGCTCATAAGTTTCAAACCTTGAATTTCACTGAAATGAATGAGAATCCAGTCTAGTGCTGGTAGGTAGAATACAGGGCCCTTATATTCTGGATGAGACAGTGACAGTGATTTGTAAAAGTAATTTTGTGCAAAAACCATTTCTGTAATTCAATCTGGAGGTGGAAAAACACGGAGAAATTTGGTTATATCCGTGCTTGCATCCAGATCCCTAGCATTGTACAGTTAGAAAAATCTGATCTCCTACTGCTCTACAAACTTTAAAAAAAGATATTGTTTATAATAGTATTAGAAACTTCAATATGCTTCCTCAGTTAAGGGGTCAAAAATAATCAGTCTCATCTGCTTGCTTCTTCCAGGCAGATACCTCTGCCTTACTTCAGATGAGGTTCAGGCAGCCAGGGATCCAAGCGTCATTTTTGTGAAAATGTTTCTTAAGATGGACAACTGCAGCAGCTGAGCTAGTAAGATGGATTCTGGAGCACAGACTGGTTCTATGTAGCAATGGCACTATAAAGTAGACTGACTGTCTTACAGGTTTTATAGATAACATGAAAGAAGAGAAGTGACAGAGCAGATTTCTCACCTTGTGTGTAAGAACTGGAGAAAAATACTTGCCCAACTGTATCCTCAGATTCATTTAAGGAGATGAAAAGAAATATAATTGAAAATTGTTATCGTTCCTGAGGAAGGTCTGATGATGAACAGTGTCATACGCAGCTGATCTCTGCCATAGCGAGAACAGAAATTAGGGCTGCTATTAATTACTAAATTTAAAGGCGATTTCCACATTTCTCATACCAGTAAAGCTATCCAAAAGAGAGAGATGAGAGGGAAGATTGTTAGTATAAAAGGTAGCTTTTGAATATAGTTTATCAATGGATTTTTTTTTTTTTTTATTGAGATATTAGCACCTCAGCTTTTTGTGACAGGAAGTCTTCACAAATCATACACCCTGCGTGCTTCGTTATTTCATTACCAGACAGAGAGGAAATGGACTTCAAGTGTAAAATATGACTGTAGCACCCTGAATGCTGCAAAACTTCGCTACTTTATATATTTCACATTGGCAACTTAATAGCTAATGAGATGATCATATTTTGGTCACTATTGTTCTTTCCTTAAAATTCAGTAAATTCCTAGCAGGTGTTGCCCTTCATATGTCATTGAGTTCCTATGTATCTCATAGCAGTGCTAGTATTGTGTAGCTACATACTGGTAGTCACTGAACGTACACATCCCCATTGGGCAGTGCTCTTGCGTTGTCACCACTTGTGAATATAAAAGGACAAAAGCAGAAAGGAAGATGTCTTCCAATAACTAGAAGTACTTTTTAGAAGAAAAAGAATAATGAAGCTTGGAAATATGGCTGCTGCTGAAGTACAAAACTTTTTGGCCCGTGCACCTTAAGAAAAAATTAGTCCTTGCCACACACTATTTAAGTTTGCAAAACCTGGTATTTACATAAGTTTTGTTTTCTTTAAATGTCTGCCTTATATAGAAAGTGCCTGAAACCTTGTTTTGTCTTTACAGGGGACTCGTTCAGATATTTCCCAGTTTTAGATGATGGATTAGTATTCTGTTTTTTGTAGAATCTAAAGAGACTGCAACTTTTCTTTTGTGTTCATCTGCCCCTTTTAAATTTTAACATATCCATATTTGTTTGTAAGACTTTTCACTATGCAAATTCTGTATACATTCAAAATATTGTCTTTGCAGAATGTAAATCATGTCAGAAGGGAGACTTTGGTGACTGAAATATTTCAGTTATAATTCTGGCATGGAACTGATCTGCAGTTTGAGCTTTTTAGTGAGTAGGAAGTTTTTATACATACAGTAGCTGAATCTTTTTTTTTCCTGAATGCTGCTAAATTGAGTTCAATATATTAATTTGTACCTGTTGTTTTGGCTAATATAACATTATAAAAATGAATTATCAAGCAAATAATTTTTAATTTGTTTTAAAATTAAAGGCCTTGTTCCCTTGAAAAGCCAGTGATGCAAACCAGCTGTACAACTGCTTGATTATGGCAGGTTTACAGCTGCTTTACATAACCAGAGCAACATGAAACAGCTGGACTGTGTTAGGGAGTTTGGCCTAAGAACTGTTAAAAACTCAACTGGACAATTGTGAAATTTGAGAATGATCTCCATGGTCTAGGAAGGAACTATATTCAACTAATGCCTTTATTTGCTTGACTTCAGCTGGCTAAATAATCTTGAAACTTTTACTTAGATGTGATCTGTGCTAGAAAGTACTCTTGCTATAGTTAGTATTTTGTCTTATCTTGCTTAGAGTTTTAGTAATGGGAGCCTGTGTTTTTCATGTTAGGCATGTTAGATACTAAGTTGGAGGAATAAAACTTTTTAAAAAGTATATTTTTAAAATTACCCCTGAGTAAATCTCAGAGATTAAATGCAAACATGTCAGGTAGGTCTGGGCTAACACAAATTTATCTATGGAAAGATAACTTTTAATCAGTTAAGAAATTGCCACCAGCACAGCACTGAGACCTGAAATAATTCTTTTTGACTGTGGGAATTTAAACTGATTTTGGACGCATAGTGGCTAAAGTCACTTCATATAAGCAGTGGAGGGAGAAGTGTACATTTTAGAAGCCATTTCAGATCTTAAGGCGACTGCCTCATACTCTGTGAATGTTTGTGTCTCTTCCTTTGACTACCTAAATGTAGGTAAACTAAATCAACTAAGTTCTGTTTTTCCTCATCTTTCTTGGCACAAAATACGCAAATCTACTGTTGGGTTTTTTGAACAGTTTAAGAAAAACTATATTACATTTGTTTTTCCTAGGAAAGATATTCTGTGTTTTAATTCTGTAATCTCTGATTGAACAGTCATTCGAGAGCAGACTTTCTTTTTAATCTATATAGAAAACTAGTGTCATGTTTGACATGTAGATTGTAATGATATGATTTTCAGAAGCACTGAGCATTTAAAAATAGGTATCTTTGTTTAATTCTTGCCTTTCTTTGTATTTTTTTTAAATTTTCTGTGTGTTTTCTGGCATTATTCACATTCTGAACTGTGGAATATATATTTGGAATATACACTTTTACAAACTTCTTACCTCATAAATTGTGCTCACATCAGTATGTTGCAGGATGAGATATGTGCATTTTAGAATGCTCTAGCTAATTAAAGTTGTTATTGATGAAAACAGTCGCTTCTCCCACAGGAAAATCAAAATGGCAAGCTGGTGGAAAAACAAAGAGGGTGACTCAAGGAACACACAAGACTGCAAAACAGGTATCTGCTCATTTTTTATGACATAAAATTTACGACCTAAAAATTGGTATCACTGATATGTTATTGGCTGAATAATACGTATATAAAATTGTGCATACATTGTAATGTTAAAGCATACAAATTTCAAAGTCAAGTATTCAGAAGTTGAAAAATGGCAGAATTTAGGTTATCTTCCTTAGCCTTTACTTTTGGCACTTCCAAACCTCTGGATGCATTGACTTTTTGGCATTAAAATTATTTTAAGGGAAGTGTTGTTCAAGAAAATGATACAGGATATTCTTTATGTAAGCATGCTGCTTATACAAAGGCTACCTTTCTGCCCAATTTCTAATTTAAGGAAGTACTTTATTTCTTGACCTTGTGTGTTAATGGCTGAAGTCAATATATCCTATTTTGGAAAAAAAAAAGTCCAGGTGAGTAAAATTTCCAAGAGTTATGACTGGAAAGCAAGTCTGAATGAGAAGTGTCATGAAGAAACTGCTCTTATTTTTATTCATGTTTTTTCTATGTGACTGACAATCTTTATTACATTAATAAAGTAATGCCTTAATCTTCCTGCTTAATATTTTTAACAGTTGCTTTTTTTCTGGTTAATGGGTTTAGCCATTAGTATGGCTTTAGCCATTTAGTATTTTGAGACAGTCTGTCAGATTTTGATAATATGGCATATGGAAGATGTTATTTTTGGGAAAAAAAAAAGTTCTACTTCCATAGAGATGTATTTGCATCTTTAAAGCATAGGCATGTTATTTTCTCAATTTAGTTTAGCAACTGTTAACCCTGTGTTCTCTTTTAATGTACTAGTATGTTACACTGTGTATCCTGGTTTACTTGTTCTGTGAAGGTGGAATTTTATTGATGTAGTTGGGGCTCCTTATAAGGGTTTACTCTCAGAACCTTTTGGATGTAAGAGTAGTGTGCTACATAGTTTGGGTTCTGTCTATTTCAGTAATTTGGGATTATGTAAATACTGAATTTTCAGGAGAATACTTGATTGCTCTGTTGCTATACTAAAACTATATTGTAGGAACAGTGCACTCCTAGTGGGTACAATTAGTTGAAATGGATTTCTGTGTGTCTGTGCATCTTGACATCTCAATTTAGCATTCAGTGGCTGTATTTCTACCACATTTCAGACGCTGGATACTGCTGTAAATTGGTGGGGTTTTTTGTTACTTTTCTTGAGCCTTCAGTTTTAATTTTCTTTTACATATAAATGGACCACTAATCTCAAGAAAATAAATTTACAAGAACTCTTTCATACAATCTTATCAACCTCATCTTCCTCTCAGTAGGGTGCTGGCAAATCTACATTCAATAAATTTTGGCATCCTGAGAATAAATACACACTTTGTGCTTTCCGGAACTCCAAGGCAAGTTACGGAAACTGTTTTGGAAAAAAAAAAAATTCAGTTTTAATGTCACTTTCAGCATCCACACTGAGTTACTTGAGCTGTAAGAAGGAATATTCCCATGTTTCTTAACTTCAAAGGCATGAAAGCTTTGCATTTTCTGCAGCTGAAGGTTTGAATTGTATGCTGTTGCTACAAGTGAGATAATATGAACTAGCCCCTCTGAATTTTTGCTGTTCTTGGGTGGGTTTTGTTGTTCTAGTGAGGACAAACTTTAGTGTAGGCCAGCTAGATTGTGTCTATATAAGCCATTATTACACCTTGGGTAAACATGCATATTATTTGAGGGGGGTGGTGGGAGACCAATGCAAGCTATTTTTTAGTGTGTTTGTAAACACTATGATTGTTTCTTCTTTTTTTATGTAATGTGTGGTGGTCTGCAAAGTTGTTGAACATAGATTAAATTTTGGATAAGTGTATTGTCAAAGGCTAAGGGCTCTGAGATCCCTTAGAAGATTCAAAAGTAAGTAATACATCTACCCAGCTGAGAATGATCTGTAGAAATTTGCAGGGTTTGAGCTTTAGATCTCTGCTCAGAAAAACTTAATTCTGTGTCCTTGTGTCTTGCCAGTGGAAAGAGGGTTGTGCCTCAACTACTAACCAGAGTGAAAAATTTTCTAAGGCTGAGTTGGAAGCACTAGGCACAAGGAAGTGGAGTTTATGTGACTGAGTATAGCTCCTTCTTGGTGACGATGTGGGATCATTGCATTAGCATTCTTCAGACTACACTGTTAGGAGTATTTTGTCCTGTTGCCTGTATTCCCTCAGAACACCAGAGAGATCGAGAGGTGATAGTCTCTGGAAACTGAGTTTCACTATTACATCACTGTCAACCTGCCTATTTGATCTGGTGAGAAGTACATACTTCTAATAAATATTGTTTATTTAAAACTTAATTCCAGGAAGGGTGAATAATAAAACTATAGCTGTACATCAGCACAGAAATGACAGTCTTGAAAAGTCTGTACCTAATCCAGCATTTCTTGCTTTTCACAGTGAAAGTTTAGTTTGGTTCATTAGAAAATTTACTTAAGATGCTTACAGGTAAAGATTTTGCTGAACAATATACAGATTAACTCAGAAATCCTGCTTGTGTTAAACATTTGTACGGAATATAGCAGTCTATATAAAACATTAGTAGTATCATTATATTAAAAGTTGCCTTTGTTGCAACTCTTAAATTTAAGCAAGTAGTGGCTTTCATTTCAGTAAAGTTGGTGCCAGTCAAACTTGATTAAGTTTGAAAGCAGCTTGCGGAGTTTGATCTTCTTGCATGGAGTTTTGGGAGTGAAGTACCAAACATGGGACATGATTTGCATTCTTCTCTGAAAATTGACTTCTGTTTCCTTGAGTGGCAGGTACCAGGCTGTGACAAATTCAGATATACAGTGTTAGAACTAACTCATATCAGGAACTGAAGATATTATTTCTATGAACTAACCACCACCTTAATGCTTCCCTACTTGTGTGTTTGTGTTTACAAGAAATTTGGTAGTTTAGGGGTTTGCATCCTTTCAAACGTGTTCTATTGGAATATGAGTTAACTGTAAATGTTGCTTAGGTTTTACTTGGACACTGGAAATCTCCTTACAAGGGTAATGTAAGTGCTACAACTTACAGTAGTTAACACAGTTCAACATGCCGTTTTCCTGATTAAAATATGGCTGACATATAAGTGCGAAGATAAATGGTTGCCAAATATAGTAGACAGATAACATTTATTGCTAAATATCAAAACATTTTATATGACACTTAGAGATACATTTGAAAATATATCTTTCAAATAGTGGGAATTATGCACGGTTCCCACTCCAAAACAACTGATCCTTTATATCAACTGTATTAACTGAATGAGTAGAAACCTAATCCCTTTACTAACGTCACATGTTATAAATTCAGGCAGCAAAACTTAGCACTGTTATTTTAATACAGCTTTGAAAAGTGAAGTAAAGAAGACCCTGGGGTACTACAGACTGGCCAGCCTCACCTCTGTGCTCGGCAAGATCACAAAGCAGATCCTCCTGGAAACTGTGCTAGAGCACATGGAAAATAAGGAGTTGACTGGTGACAGCCAGCATGGCTTCACTAGGGGCAAATTGTGCCTGACAAATTTGGTGGCCCTCTATGACAGGGTTACAGTGTTGGTGGACAAGGGAAGAGCAACTGATGTCATGTACCTGGACTTGGGCAAAGTGTTTGACACTGTCCCACACGACGTCCTTGTCTCTGAATTGGAGAGGCATGGATTTGATGGATGGACTACTTGGTGGGTAAGGAACTGGCTGGATGGTCACACTCAAAGAGTTGTGGTCATCATCTTGATGTCCAGGTGGAGAGCAGTGACGAGTGGTGTCCTCAGGGGTTGGGGCTGGGATCAGCACTGTTTAACATCTTTCTGGTGACATGGACAGTGGGGTCGAGTGCACCCTCAGCAAGTTCAACGATCACACCGAGCTGTGTGGTGGGGTGACACGCTGGAGGGAAGGGATCCATCCAGAGGGACCTGGGCAGGCTGGAGAGGTGGGACGTGCAAATCTCATGGAGTTCAGCAAGGCCAAGTGCAAGGTCCTGCCCATGGGCTGGGGCAATCCCAAGCACAAATCCAGTCTGGGCCATGAGTGGATTGAGAGCAGCCCCAGGGAGAAGGACTTGGGGGGATTAGTGGATGGAAAACTGACTGTGAGCCAGCAACGTGTGCTCACAGCCCAGAAAGCCAATGGTACCCTGGGCTGCACCCAGAGCAGTGTGGGCAGCAGGTACAGGGCGGGGATTCTCCTCCTCTGCTTTTGTGAGACCCCCCTGCAGCTGGGGGCACCAAATAAGGGCATGGACCTGTTTGAGTGGGTCCAGAGGAGGCCACAAAGATGATCAGGGGCTGGAGCACCTCCCTTATGGGGACAGGCTGAGAGAGTTGGGGGTGTTCAGCTGGAGAAGAGAAGGCTTCAGGGAGACCTTAGAGCGGCCTTCCTGTACTTAAAGGTGGGGAGGGACCCTTGATCAGTGGGTTAGGGATGATACAAGGGGTAACAGTTTAAAACTGAAAGAGGGTAGATTTAGATTAGATATAAAGAAGAAATTCTTTACTGTGGGGGTGATGATGCACTGGCACAAGATGCCCAGAGGAGCTGTGGCTGCCCCCTCCCTGGCAGTGTTCAAGGCCAGGTTGGACGGGGCTTTGGGCAACCTGGGCTAGTGGAAGGTGTCCCTGTCCATGGCAGGGGCATGGAACTAGACGATCTTTAAGGTCTCTTCCAACCCAGACCATTCTGTGATAAGATTCTGTAGTCAAAGTTGTGTCATTATAAACTGTATTTTAAAGGAGCTGTAAATTAGTATAAGCTTTGCTTTAATGGTTTATGTGCAAGGCATCAGGTAAGGAGCATCTTTTCTCCAGGCAGTTATTTAAGAGATGACTGATGTCATAGAAGGAGAAATATGAAATACTCCCACATATGAAACCCTTCTGAAATTCCTGTTCATTGGTTGTTTGTGACATGCATGTTTTTTGAACATGCCTCTGATGCATACATTAGCTGGGGTTCATCTGGAGTACACTTAGAGCATTTTGAGATATATGTAAGGGTAGTAGAGATGTTAGTATGATTATCGTAAATCAGGTTCCCATTCTTCCCTGCCTTACAGAAAAATTAGGATCTGAGAACCAACACAGGTGAGAGAATAACCATTTTGACAGCACTGTGTCTACCTCCCTAATTACAAAGCTTAAATTGCTGTGTTTAATGCTGTGTGGTACCGCCTGTCAGAGCACTGGGGAGCATAAGCAGACTGGAACCCAGAGAGGCAGGCTACTGAGGAAACAGGGCTCTGGAATTTATTAAAGAGTTTTGTAGATTCTACCTTCATGTCCGGGTTCAGTTCTCTTGTAATGGGAAGCAGTGTTTATGGTGTAAAGTTATCAAATAAGGCCTCTAAAATGTTGAGAAGAAAGGCATTTATATTCTTAACTACAGGGACTGAAAAATCATTTGGTTATTGCCTACTTTCTCATTCTGTAATTTGAGCATGAGAAATACGAGTTCATTTGCATGTAACCTACACATGCAGGGAACTTTTGTAGCTTAGGTACTATTTGTTGGAGTTCAAGAGGAATCCACAGAAAACAAAGATCCTCTTAAGGAGAACAAGGATAATGTTCTTTAGACTTTGTACAATCTTTGGGTCTCTCTTCTACATATTACATCACAAAAATATTATTATAGCTCTTCCTTAAAAGTACTTTTGTAAGTCCATCCAAAACTATGCTACAGTCCTGATTACCTCATGCTGCCTGTGGTCTAAAATGACTTTTCTGTAAGAGTTCTCTGTCTCCAAGTGTAAACTTACCTGCCATCAAACTCATCTTTTGGCACAAGGAAATAATTTTTCCCACCTTTTTACACAAGGGACAAAAAGGCTTGAATACCAGTCAGTCGTTTTGCTGTTTACAGTATTTCTGGTTTGTGATTAGATATTCTAATTATAAATACATGTACTGACTTGTGCAATGTTGATTTTGATTGTTTTTATTCAATCACTGGAAATAGAGTTTTTAGAATGGAATTTTGCAGTAATCCCTACAAAGTGCACTCATGTAAGAACTGATTTTCTGGAGATCTGTGCCACAGTGGACCAGTGCATTCAAGGTGCCGCTAAAGTGAATGCATTAATGAACACAAACACACACACACCCCCCTGACTATTGTACCTGTAGCTACTACCTCCATCACAAAATGGTACACAGCTGGGTATCACTTTGGGTTTACTGGAGGTGCTTATCCACCTGGCTGCTATGGAATGCAGAAGCTTATAGCAGTCTGGCAAGGTAGCAGGATTTTTCCGTTTTTTGTTGTGGGAGAGAATTTTGAGTTTAGTGAGGACAGTGTCATGGGGCCAAGTGCTGATTTGGTATTTTCAGCCAAATAGGCATTCTTCAGAATCCTTTGGAATATCCTGTGTGGATGAGTGACAGTCTATCTTTGTCAAGGAGAACTATCCCCGTATGAGTGGCTAAGCTGAACACACAAGGTCAGCAGATGCATAACACTGAGGTGGCATAACAGTACTTCCAAGTAGGTGCGTAGCTGTTCCTGTCTGTGCCAGCATTTGTGAAGGCAGTTGGGTGTTCTGCTCCCATGACATCAACCATATTGGCAGTCCTCTGCATCTGTGCAGCAAAGCAGTACTAGATCAGTTAGTCTGCATATTAACACTAAAAATCAAAACAGATTTGTTGTAGTTAAAGCTGTTAAATTACAGCTTGAAACAGCATGAGGACATTTGCAGACTTGGTGTAAGTAGGAGCAACTTGATTCATTGGCACAGCACTTAACGTTGGCTTGAATTGAGCTTGCAATGTTAACAATATGGTGAGTGGAAATCTTAGTGCAAGTAGTCTTCTAAAGTGTGAAAGCTTCCTTTTGTAACTAATTCGGTGCTTGCTGGCATCTCCTCTGCAGTGTAGCCATAACCTATCTATCATAGCCACATCAGCATTTCACTGACATTAATGCTCATATATGAGAATGAGGGTTTAAAACCAATAAAGTCATATGTAATGTCTTGGTAATAGAATTTAACTGTGATGGAATATTCCTGGTATGATTATTAGTAAAATGTTATTTTAATCTCTGGATACACATAGTTATCCTGACACGTAATATGGGATATATGATTAGAAAATGCAACTTTCCAGTGTGCTAAGGAGCAGAATATCTTTGTACTGTTGTGCAACGTGAATGTTGGGTTATAAATGTTAAAGAAACAATCTAGTTCTATGTAGCTGCTGCTTATATGTAAGATAAGAAAGTGTGTTTTAAAAAGCTCAAGTTGGTAGGATGATGTAGTCTTCTTCAGTGAAAAATTTCTTGTTTACAAATGTTTGAATAAGTTGAAAAATGTGTGTTGCACAGAAACCCAACCCCTTACAGCACTTATGTTTGTTGTTTTCCGTTTTATCTCGTTTTTTTCAGAGCACTACCATAGACTGTAAATTAACAGCAGCAGCAGCTGGAGATAAAAACTTTGACAAAAGCCCAACAAAAACAAGGCAGCCTCGAAAAGTTGATCTGCGAGCTCGATACTGGGCATTTCTTTTTGACAATCTCAGGCGGGCAGTTGATGAAATCTATGTTACATGTGAATCGGATCAGAGTGTAGTAGAATGCAAGGTAAGTTTTCAGCTGTTCCTTGCCTGTTGTCAAATGGCTCTTATCATGCTCTTTTTTTATTTTACAAAAAAGCCAAATGAGGAATTAGAGCTTGAGAAACATGTTACTTTTTATTTAGTGAAGGCTTCTAAATAGGAAAACTGATGGCATTCAGATTTAAGAAGATGCTTTCATCTTAGGCAGTGACTAAAGTGTATAAAACTTGTAGTGATGTACATAATGTTATTAGATTTCAGTTTTTTGATGAAAACATTTTTTTTATTGAGTTCTGATTTTGTTAATTTTCTGACTGAATGCAAATTTATTTTTTCCCTGTGATGTTCTTTACTGTAGGTGGCACTGTTGTGATTCAGCCTTTTCCACATTTGTTTGCTTCCTGTTAAGTGGCTTAATGATACATTGCTCCCTTTTTGCAGCGGTAGTTACCACTCTTCTAATTTGCTCTGTGGTGTTAAGAAAGTGATTGGGGGTGAAGTGTAAAAAATGTCTGGTTGGGATGTCACTGTAAGGCATGCTTCCTAACTTCAAATAACCTGTGTTTGTAATAACTTGTTGATCTGTTTTACATTTTATGAATATTTTCTAGTAGATCTGTAGAAAGACCATTGTCATATAATAAAAGCCAGTCATTCTTTAGAAACGGAATTTATCGCAAGCGTTAAGAGAAGCCAGAAGAATATGTTATGAAAGAAATGTTAAAGATGAGACTTCTGTTTTCATATGAAACATGGCTGAAAACTCAACACATCCTGGAAAAGATTATTTAATCACTGTAAAAAATTACATATATCAATTTAAGTAAACTTTTTTCTTATCATATGCATGTAGTTCTCTGCTGTAATCAGACACGGCCAAATTGACTTTGAGATTAGCGTACAAATACATTTCATTGAAAGCAGGTTTGAAAACTGAACAGTAGCTAGAGGCTTCCAAATTGCTGGTTGGTCTAACACAATTTAACATTTTGTTACTGAACTGTCTTCCTGCTTAGGAAACTTCTCTGGAGAATTTTTTGGTTTAAGAAGATCAGTCAGCCATGCATTGTAATTAGATTACCATTTTAGACTTTTGTGACTTGAACAGAAGCGGATTTGTATTATTATCACATATTTTTGGGGTTAGATATCATTCAGCATTTTAATTGTGCTACTTGGTCTGTTCTTGGATGGAGATATTATATAGCCTAAATGAAAAGTCTTCATTTTAGTAGATGCTTGACAATGGTATATGTGTCTCCGTGTATCAGATTACTTGTTTGCAAAACAGAGGTGGAAAAAGCAAAAATGAGTAAACAGGGGAGTCCATCGTCATGTTGTAAAGCTTAGGTAGTATTCATGTTGCTTTTACCTTTTAAAAGATTATCTTAGCACAAAAAAGTGTCTTACCCAAGTAGCTGGAATATGCATTTGTGCTATGGTCTTTTGTTTGTGAGATTTTCTTTTAAAGGTTACTTTTAAATGATGATGATTACTCTATTGATAAATTACTAAAATTTCTGTTAATTAAGCTATGAAGTATAAAAGTGTTGGACTTTGCAAATTAATTTTGCTAATAAAGTTTCACTTCTCTCAATACTCATTTATTTTGGGGTGGTTATTGTTGACAGATACAGTCCAGTTTCTACCAGAGGTGAAGTTGTCAGTGTGTTCTAGCTAATCACAGCGGCATATCTTAACTGCTGTCTTTTGAAGTGAGGGCTTTACATAGCTCTTAATACATAGTATATAACATTTTTGGTGTTGCATACATAGGCATCAACCAGGGAGTGATCAAACTTGTCATTATCGTAGAGGTTTGTTTTAATTTTGGATGTAATATTAGTGATAACAAACAATGTATCCTTGTGGAAACTGCTCATCTTCCTCACCTTTGGTCCTGAAAAGCCAGTTCTTGCTGTCCTCCATCAACTGAAAATATCTTGTCTAAGTGCAGCTTTGATTTTATGGAATTTATAGAAAGCATTTACTGTAGTACCTCACACTTTTAGGAGTTGATAAATTAAAATTGTGATCTAGTCTCAAGAGCTCAATTGGCAAATGATATTTATTAAGAAACACTCAGGTGACATTGTTTCAAGAATTCATGTAGATTAGAGAAGGCCTGTGTCCTGCCTTAAAATAGCTTAACACTGTCTTTAGTTTGACCGTTACAATTTGTCCATGTGTGACTCAGGTGAATAATCATCATTTGTTTATCTAAAACGCTTGTTTTATTGCCTTGGCTTTGGTGGTCCTATATGCATTGCTATCATGTTAGTCCCAAGCACCAGATTTCATACTCTATATTGACTGTTCTGATTGTGTCTGGTCAGATCTTGCAAGATCTCTGGTTGTGCTTTTTCTTGCTACTTGAAAACATTAAAGCAATGAACACAATCTGGTGCCCTGTTTTGTGTCAGCATAGGTGCCCACTCTTGCAGGAAGGATGGCTCTAGCAAGGTCTACGTGTTAGTCCAGGGACGGCTCTGACTACTTGAACGTGCAGGATTGGGAGGATGCAAAGTGATTTTATGCCTATGAATGAGGCATATGTGAATAGTAGCATAGTATGAGGCATCCTATGAATTCTCTGTGGTCTAATGATCTATCTCCCTAACTCTTCTATTGTTGGTAGAATACCAATAATGCAGATGTGGCATGGCAAAATATGTTAAGTTGCATTGGCGGGAAAATAATGTATATAATGTGTATAATCCTTTTCTTAGGCTTCTGGACTTAGGACACCAAGTTCAGTGCAGTCATACTATGTGTCTTGCCTCTCCTTGTATAGCCATGATTTTCTGACATCCCTGCCATAACTTTTAAAATCAGTGGAACAATTTAAATTAATTTAGTCATTAGAGATTTCATGAGAGTAGGTGACTAGCTTGGAAGAAGACATCCTGTTATGGTTCTGTAACAAGACTAGTAGTATTGAGTAGCTGACATAGCACTTAGAGATATGGTGAAGTTGGGAACTGTCAGTGTTAAGTTAATGGTTGGACTGGATGATCTTCAAGGTCTTTTCCAACCTAGATGATTCTGTGATTCTGGTTCACATTGCAGAAAAAAATGCCATTCAATCTTTATTAGATGCTAGGGAATTCAGAGAGAGAACAAGAGAACATGAATGCACCAACTGAGGGAATAGGGATTGTGTGTGGTTGCTTTTTGTTTTGTTGGGGTTTTTATGTTTCTTAAATAAGAATGAACTGAAATACATGTCATTATGTAATGTCTGGCACCAGAGAAACTAGTAAGGTGATCATGGGAAAACAAGCTCCACTAGACCCACAGTTTGCAGAACGACTTAAGCTTTTTTCACTTGGTGGTTTGTTGTGGGGGCTTTGTTTTTGTTTGTTGTTGGCTTTCTTTTTTTCTATCTTTAGACAGGAATTAAGCTAATTCTTATGCTTTTTCTATTTTTATGTATGACACTACTGGTCTTCTGAATATTTCAATTTTAAGATGAAAATTTTGTTTATAATAAACTTTTACTAAAGCTCATTTAAATATGAGAATGGATTAGCTTCACTTTTATGTTCTTTTTTTGCAAATGATTTACACTACACAGAAAAGTATCTTGTTAAAATGTTACAAGAGATACCAGCAGATACAACAGGTCAGTTGAAAATGGATTTATGTATTTCTGCTATACCTAAAGACTTGAGAGGATTTTGATAAATAAGAATTCCATATTGCCATGTTTACTTTTCAAACTAGTTTGACAGAATATTTTGTTTGTTAGCTTTTTTCATGGAAAAAACGTTTTTACTACTGGACATATGTGAGAAACAATATTAAATAAGGAATCAAAATGGTTAAAGTGTTAACTCTTCCTTCTTTGTTTTTTATGTGGGATTTTGAAAAATCCTTTTTATAAAGATAAATCCATGTAATCAAAAACTTCCTTAATTTCAACTTTTGAAGTGATATCTTCTCAAACTTAGGTCCTGGTGAAATGGGCATGTGCTGTTCTATTGAAACATTTTAGTTGTATAAAGATTGTCTTAAAAGAAGACCCATGTAAAAATGAAATGTGACAATTTATGGCATTGAAAACCTTCAGATTAACCTAGTATAAAAGTGGGGGGTTTAATTTATTTTGTAGCTTTTGCTCTCTTGTATTCTTACAAGTTGGTATAGTTTTATTGATTACATTGTCACTGAAGATAATGTTTGATGCTCCCAAATCGGAAAGGGCTCTAGTGGCTGGTTGTGGTTGAAACTGCAGACGAAAGGGTTGTGGTAAGGATACAAACAGGGGAAATGTGTGTAAGAGGATCAGTGGTTGTGTATATTTTCTCTCAGCTTTGGGCACTGCTGAAGTTGGTATTTTGTTATTGATTTGGAATTGAGAACTCTCAAATCATGTATAGAAGAGATATATGGATATGGCTTTGATGCTTTGTATATAAAGATATAATGAAAATGGTTGAATTTCTAAAATAAATAAAGAGTTCTCAGGTTTAAGCTGTACATAAGTCTGTGCAATAATGATAGAGATTAGATATATTCTAATAGATTTGGTTGTAACCTTCAACATTTCAAAACAAATTGTATGGGTATTCTATACGTTAGCTAGGTTTCTGTGTGTCTAATGTTTATATTAATATTTTATTACCTGGTATTTTTAGGTTTGAGTGGCAAGCTTAGTCAGAAAGAATAATGCTTTTAGATCTCTTTCTATATGCTAAAAGGAATTAAGCCCAGAATTATTTTTAGACAGAAGAAGGCAGATTCTGTAGTCAGTTTTGGTGACTGGAATTTTAGTTAATTCCAAAATGGGGAAATGTGTCTTCTGCTGCTATTCTTTTATGATCTTTAGGTGTTTCAGCAACTGAGTTTATTTAAATTTAGCTATGTGTGGGTGTATATATATATAAAAAAAAAAAAACCAACAACATACCACATATTTATATAGAACTCTTACTGATAGAGTTTGAACAACTGGATCCAGCAGCTAAGGGCAGAGTAAGTCTAGAAGAATCTCAAACTACTTTGAATTTAATTGTTGGGGTTTTTTCCTCCTAGGCTTCAGCTTTTTTTTCCTTTCATAAAACCTGTGTTTTTGTTATGTAAAAATTTAGTTCTGTATTCTTTTTAAGTTGCTGTTTAGCATTACTTAATGCTTGTACAAACTTCTGTCTTTCCACCTAGCATTACTTCTCTGTATATTTCTGTAAGGTTTTGGCACAGGTTTTTTGTTTCCTTGTTTCTAAAGCTTACAGATCCTTTTTTAAATCAGTCTACCTTGAATATAGTTCAGTGAAAACAGATTAATTCTGCTTGAGATTCTTATTGCCTCTTATGAAATTGAAAATTCAGTAATAAAGTTCTGTTCTGATTCTTATAGTGCAGGATACTCTCAAGAGGCAGGTAAAGCTTTTCCCTTAAAAGGTTTGACACACTGCATGATGTTATTATGTGAAAGAACCAGCTGAAACAACTTTAGTTAAGGCCTTCTAGTCAGGGTGATATCTGTGAGAGAGTTTGAGTTGATTGAAGGCCTCCCAGAAGGAGAGAGGAACTTACTTCATTAGTGTCCCTTGCTGAGAACATCTTGTGAGGGCTGCTTTTGGTTCTGGGTATGCTAATCTAATGATTTCAATCTATGCATGCAGACTGAGAGCCATGGTCACGCAGGCTGATTACTGGCTTTTAAAACAGCCAAGAAAATAAAACTTTCTAAATGTGTTGGAGCTGAAGGTAGAAAACCCAAGATTTTCCTAACTGCAGTGAAATCTGCAATAATTCAGTATAATAGGATCTTGATCCTATTTCCACTGATAAGAACCAATTCAACTCTGTCCATTTTACTTTTTTTGGAGAATAAGTTTTGATTTTACTTTTTCTTCCCATACTCTTCAGTTTTACAAATGTGAAAAGTACCCGGTTCCAGGGAGGAAAAAATACAGAATCAGGGTTTGATATTTAAGGATTTGTGGGAGAGATAATTTGTTATATGTGAACTTCACTTCTTTCCTTGTAGTTCTACAAACCCTAAGAACCCCAAGAAGGATTATGAAGTAATTTATTTCCTTAACACAGGCCTCTAAGTATTCTGTTAGGTACATTATTCTTGTTCCTGTGTCCTGGAATCCTCTGGGTCTCTGGGTGAAAAAAATGTTGGCTTCCCAAAGAGTTAAAAACCCCCAACCTAAACCAACCTAAACTGCAAAATCTGTGTTTTTTAATTAAGATTTATTCAGCATCTTTTGCTTTTTACACTTAAATTCTTCTAATTGCTAATTATTTCCTGTTAGAGTCCTCTATTAAGTGTACTTCTATCAATCTTGTAATCATTTTGAGCATTAACTCAATGCCTAGGTGTACTGATGTCTTCATTCTTTGAACCTCTGGAACATTTCCAGTTAGGAGAATTTCAGCACGGAATGAACTCTATTCTGTATGATTGACTCTATTTTCTCTTTATTCAGTAAACCCAAGGTGATTATGAGTTTCCCTGAAAGCCTAAGCAAATGATTTACATATTAGAACATGTATAATTCTTTTTTCTGTGTTTCTGACAAGACAGTCTTTCAGATTAATAGGGTTTTATGGAAAGTATATTCAAATTGTTTGAGAAGGTCTAATTCTGCAGTTGTAATATGTCAGAGTTATGCTAGGCTGCCATTTATGACTCAATTGTAAAAAACAAATGTCTTCTATTTCTGAATTTTGAGATATTTAGGAAGAGTATGTTTATGTTTCTTTCTAAATAAATACCCTGTGACCGTATCGTGGCATTCAATGCCAAGTGAAAATCTCTTTCGTGAGCATTCCTTCTGCCTCTTTTTGGACACTTACATTTTCATTGTTGTCATCTTCTGCAGATGAGTCAGCAATGAAGGACAGGAAAATGGGGTAATGATTGGGCGTTCAGTCTTACAGATGGAAATGGATGAGATCTTTCAGAATGGTAACCTATTCCAAAAAGTCAGATACTGAAAAGCTGACTTCTCTTCTAGTTGGCAGTCTAGATAATCTATTCCTGCCGCTCCATGCTTTGCGACATGTATATATATAAAAATAATTTTTTAAAACTTTTTTTGTGTAAATAAATTGTGTGATTAAGTCCCTGCATGTGCCCTCTGGCTGCTACATTCATTCTTACAGAGAAAATACACTTGGTAGTGCTGACGCTTCTCAGGAGCACATCCTTGGCACATAGTGGATTATGGCTGTCATGTTGTAGGTGAATCAATGAGGAACAAGCTGAGGCCAGATATGGTTGGTGCATTTAACACTTGGATCTAGGAGGCCATGTGTTCCTGCAGCTTTACTGTCTAGAGTTAGCTGCTTAGTGGCTTCTGCAAGGCTAGTGTGAGATTATTTAAAAAGGCATAGTAATTCGGAGAACTGTAGTTACTGAAAAATTACTCAGTTTTTCTTTTTTTTGCATCTGTTTTAAAGTTGGGTTTTTTTTTAAATAATATCTGCCATGTACTGAAGTTGGTATAATGAGAGTCCTTTGGCTAGAGGAGCTGCTTCCTTTCATCCTCTCCCAAAGTTGTAAGAACCACTTTGGCAATCATTATGTTTAATCAAACCCCAGAACTGGCTTTAAATGTTTGTAATTCAACTGTACAAAAAAGGCTACAAGGAATTTTTTGAAGCAATTTTTGTGTCAAATTACTGAAACACCCAGTTAACCTTAAACACATAAATTTGAATGAAGAAAGAAGGAACTTAGGTTGCCTGCTAAAAGTGTACTCCAGTAGTAGAAAATGGAGTTTATTTTGGTAAATACATAATCCCAAATATTTGGTATAGATAATGAAACAATATAAAGCATGCATAGTTTGTGAAGTAAAACACACATTTCTAGCCTTGATAATAATATAAAGTACAGATGTGGTGACGGAGTTAATTTCTCTGACATGCATTCTACTATTTTTAAACTTTTAGTTCAATAACTGATTGAAATAGCTGGTTGAAAGTTTCAGTTTAAAACCCAAAGAGATAAAAATTTCAGTTTTGAATTCTAGTAAGCTTAAAATTCTACAATCTTCCATGCTTCCCTGTTCTCCTCCTCTTTATTTGAGAACGGGAGAATAAATGGAGAAGATGAGTCTTCAAAGCCGTTACGGGGTTTCAAAACAAAGTGAACTTCTGTTTTTAAGTATTATAACAGGCCTGTCTAGGACCCAAGTCAAGATTGTTCTGATTCAGGAATACAGGATTATTCTGATGTCGCTACTACATATAATAGCGATCGTTATTGATTGCAAAGTAATTAATATGATCACCCAGTTGAAGAGACCAGAAGTACAACTTTAAGATAAATACATAGAAACCAAGTTAATGACTGAGAGCTGGAGAAAAGGAGGAAAAGCACAAAAAAAGCTTTTTGATGTACAGGTCTATTGATCAGAGAATTGAACAGAGGGGAGAAAGAAACAGGAGACGTATTGTGAGTGTTTTAAATTTTATGTCTGACTTTCCTTTAAGTGTTGTTTTTTAACAGCATTGCTCGCTTTTTTAGTTTGAACTGGCTCTTTAAAAATCGTATAGGATGGATATGACCTTGAAAAATAATGGGATTTAAAATTGTTTTGACTCTAGTGCAGCCGTAGTCTACCCCATAAAGGTTCCTTTTTGTCAGCACCTTCTCAAGTGGTACAAGTTTCCACTGCTTCAGCACCACAGGGTATATCTGCTACACTCGGTACCGTAGGTGAGCTAGAGAGCTGTATTGATGTCCAGGACCCCAGAGCCCTGCACGCCAGTATTGTGTGTCAGTAGGACAAAGGGATGGCGCCAACCGTCCTGCTGTATGCGCCAGTAACTAGAATTAATTACAAACCAATCGAATCCGTTGCAGCCAATTGGTAAACTAATTGGTAATTTTAGCTGTACATCTATATGTAGTTATCTGGATGCCTGTAACGGCGCTTTCAGAGCCACTTTTGTTCTGCTTCATCCTGCTTGACAAAATGGCCCTCATAGCTTTAGGGAGAAAGATGTGCATCAGTGAATATGGGGCCGCTCCAGCTGCTTGTCTTGTTTGTATTCCCTTGTTCGTAAAACATGAGTCGGGTTACAGCTGCATGGTTCTGCTCTGATCATTTCTGATAACATGTAGCTAAACATTCCTTAAAATAGGTTAGGCCATTTATTCTATTTTTTTTCCTGTGCCAGCTAACTTCAAAAATATAACTCATATTCAGATTTATTCTTTTTTTTTTTATTGTTGTTGTGAGGAATATCTCAGTGACAGACTTGAAAAGCAAATGATTCAGAATTAAATTTTGCTTTCTATGCTCTTATTGTTAGTAACAGTCAGCACAACTTAGTATGGGCTAACCTAAATGGACATGAATTGAATTAGAAAGCTGAAATTTTATTAGTGAAACTGAAAAAAGAACTGGCTAAAATACTTGACTTGTTCATTTCTTGTACCAGACTTTACTTAAGAATTACTTTGGTGCTGTAAACCAACTGCCTTGTAAGAAAGATTTTTGTTAGCTTTTTTGTGGAATATTTCAAAACAAAGAGCAACTTTTACATCAGCAGTGGTATTCTGTTTGATTTCCCTTGTGTTTGACTTTCTTGTGACTTTTCCCTTGTAACAGGCAGCATATGCTCTCTATCATATGTACTAGTTAAAAGGATACTTATGTGAAAACGGAAGCTGAATTTCAAACTTGCATTTGTGTTAAACAAAAGGAATAACCACCCATATAATTTTAGATGAAAAAGCATTTTGCATTAATTAGAGGTCCTTTTCCAATTAAAAGTAAAGATGAATGGGATGTGATGTTACAAAAATGTGTGTTAGTTACCTATACTATAGGAGAGTGTTTTCACTATTTTCAGTGTTTTGCTGTTAACATTTGTAGTTATACACTTAAGAACCAATATCTTTTCGTTTGTAATTGTTCCCAAAATGTTTCTAAGTAATAATTACTTACTTTGAGCGGCAAATTTCTCTTAATAGCAGGAATGATTTTGACATTGTAAAGAATTTGCAAAACAGAAACACTTTGTCATCAGTGTTTTTTCATCTACTATAGAATTATGTCTATACTTTAAACTCTGCATGTGAAGCTGATGTAAGTTTTCATACAATTCAAGGTCCATTTATGGATCAGCATGTTGTCATAGTGTACAGTATACATTTTTCTTGTCTTTGAAAGAGTATGAAAGCTTCTATTTCTGATTGATGTGATCTTGAACTGTCTCCTTTACAAATGCATTAACATGCTTTGTTGGGTGATAATCAGCTCTGCTGAGAAGGTGTCTTATGCCTGTTGGCTGTGATGGTCTGCGTGTTTTTTGTCACATTCAATAAATAATTTTTGAGTTTATATGTGGAATAGAAGTGATTTCCTAGCTTCCTGCATAGTAAAGAATTGATCTTTCTCTACCAGTGACAGCAGATAACTATAGTTTGCTCAGGGAACAAAACTAAGTGTTTAATCATACAGACTTTTGCTTTGTTTTGCTGTGAAAAAATGTCAGTATTGTCTGAGTAAAGACTGTGGGATCCCAATTTAATCTTTTATTGTTTCTGTATGTAGTCTGACCTTACGATAGTTACTACACTTGTATATTTGACCAAACTGGAAATCAGTAGAGTCAATAATTTCTGAAAGTTAAGAACATTTTTGTCAGAAACAAGTCTTCTAGTTCTCTACTGTTCAGCCCCTAGCGTTTTATCTATGAATTTCTTCCTGATCCAATGTGAAGTCAAGTTAATTTTATACATCCTTTCATTTTGGAGATCAACACATAATTTACAAGATTCTAACTACTTAATCAAGATTTTGCAATATTTTGAATAAAACTCCATCACGCCCACATAATTTTTGACTGTGTACCCAGGAATTATGGGATAGACTAGATAGCTCTGAAGATCCCTCTCAGTTGTGTTATGATAATGTGTAAATCTTTAAAGCCATAAAATATGTTCTTGACTACAGTTTTCAGTGATTAATTCACATAAAAATGTGTAAATTCTTTGCTGACTCCTTATAGTTCAAAAGTAATTTTTAAAATGGTAAAAAGGGAATGAGTTTGTAATGGTCAAGAAGTGTAATCTGGGTATTGGAGTTGTAAGGTCTGGACATGTAATTACCCCATAGACAAGAATGTGCAATTAATGGCTTTTTCACTTGTTAAGGTGTACTAATTGGAGAAGAGAATGTAAACTTTATATCTTGCAGCTTATGTTGTTTATTTCTCAGTAAGTTCATGTCAGAGATTATGATTTTATAAACCAAGTGTAATGCTGCAGTCTTTCTCTTTTTGCCTCTCAAAATATCACCATAGGAGTCTTTTTGATTAAAAACTGCTTTATTAGTACAGTAGTTCTGATAATCTCATGTGACAGTAGAATGTCTGTCGTTAATCTGAACATGTACAAGTAGACATCATTGGAAAGTTCTACCCACTTGAAAGTCTGTAGGAAGGATACGGTTTGCTGAGGCAACTTCAGAGGCATAAGAACAGTTTTTTTCTAATGCAGGGATCCCAGTATTCTCCAGAAAGAATTCCTTCTGTCTGATGCAGTTGCCTTTGTGTAGCTTGGTGTATTTTTACTTCATAAACAGATTAATCGTGACATTTTTACTCTTCCACAGGTCTGTCAGGTTTTACAGACAGTTTTGCTTATGTGATGAAGTATGTCCAGCACATTTTAAAAGATAGCAACTCTGCCAAAAATATCCTGAAACAGTGATACTTATGTTAGGAATTATTTTCTTGCTGAATATTGCTATTTTGTCCTTAGACACTGGTGCTCACAGAGATCTTCAAAAATGTGCATTTTTTTGGTAGGAGAAATGTTTCAATGTTCACATGAAAATCTTAACTATCTGGGCTTTTTTGTTTTCAGGATTTTTCTTTGATTTATTTTTTTATGAGAGCCCTACAGACTAGTAAATTTCCTACTTTCTTTTCAGTTCCTTGCTTGGGGTGGAGAGAGGATTGTTTTTTAAATACAAAGGTTGATGTAATTGTTGCTTTTCAGGAAGTCCTGATGATGCTTGATAACTATGTAAGGGACTTCAAAGCATTGATTGACTGGATACAGCTACAGGAGAAGTTAGAAAAAGCTGATGCTCAAAGCAGGTAATTAGATATATATATATTTTTTTTAAATCTACATCCAAATACTGTCTCATAATACATTTCATTTTGTAACAGAGATTCTGCAAATAGAACCAATTTTATTATTTGCTCTGGGGCATCAGAAAGGAAATTTTTCTTTTGGACACAATTGGTGTGAGGACCCGAACCCAGAGGAGATTTTATCCTCCCTGGTAGTCATCAGTGAACAGCTGTGCTGGAAATGGTAAATGGTTTAGTAGTGTCAGAAAGGTAACTGATCATGTCATTACAGTTTGTGCCTGATGCTGAATTTGTGCCTTGGTGCCTAAGTTGTAGCTTTGAGAGGTAAATGAGAAGTAAGATTTTGCTGATACAATTTGTGCTTGTAGAAGTGGGATCCCTGTAGTAAGTGTGGAGTAATATACTCTAGTTGTTCCACTTTCCTTTGTTAGGCAGTGAGCTCAATCACCCGTCTGCCTATGAAGAGAAAAAAAAGTAGGCCAAATGTGATAGTGGTTTTAGTAGTTGATTATACATTGTTGATCCTGCTAGTAGTACTGAACCAGTTAAAAAATAATGTCTGTAAGCGCTTTTCTGAATCTGTCTTCAGCAGCACTGGGTTCTTCAAGTTTGATTTTTTTAATTGTCAGTTGTAATTTTCATGTAATCAGATAGCTTCAGGAGCAAGAGTTAAAAAAGAAAAGGAGAATAGTGTCTGCTTCAACGAAATGCGTAATGAAACTGCTACCCTGACTTCCACCTCAAACTGTCTGGATGAGAACAGTTTATGTTAGTGGCAGTTAACTTAAATCAACCTGTTCAGTTATCTTTGCAAGTACACATTTATCAGTAAATGTTATTGCTGGCACAGTTAGGTATGCCAGTAGTATAATAGAAGAGTGGATGGTGATATATTTGGTTAATTCCAAAGTTTTTTAATGTACTCTAGATATTTGATACCTATATTAACCAAAGCATCATTTAAACTGTATTGAGTGCTGTGTTGTACAGGACAGGGAAATGTAGGGTCCCTGTTACATGTTACTGTCACTAGAACTAGAGGATATTTCCAGTCCTACCCCTGATCCTTTCCTTTTAACTGGTTGGTTTGATGTTTGGTCCTACACTGACATTTAAAATAAGCATTGTAGTCTTCAGAGTATGCATTATTTTTGATATGGGTCTGGCTAATACATTTTGGAGTTGGTGTAGAAATATTTGCTAAGATGTATGATTAAATTCAGTGCTATTTGTTAATACTTTATACTTAAGTTAACTTTAACTTTTCTTAACTTGAATACATTAATACTTTATAGCATTTTTCAGTGGTGTTTTTCTTTTAAGGTGATAGAGGAATAGTTACTGTGATTTTTATTTTTAAACTTTCATTTCCTGAATTTGCAGACCTACTTCATTAGCCTGGGAAGTAAAGAAAATGTCTCCGGGACGCCATGTGATTCCAAGTCCATCAACAGATAGAATTAGTGTGACATCAAATGCTCGAAGAAGTTTAAATTTTGGGTATGAAACCAGATCATAAGTTTATTAAAGCTAAAATAAGGATTCATTCGAAGCAGAGTTCACAAATACACTATTTTTCTGTAGTAATCAGTACACTGTTTTGCTGTTTATTGAATCATATATGCAGTTATTTATATTCATGGAAGAAAAGCATGTGGTGTGTAAAAGAAAATCCTATCAAGGACTTAATTTTTTACTTACTTTGTTATATATTTAATTACTGGTCATTCCAAAGATCTAAAGATAACTTACAATTAGTGTATTTCATGTTATCTGTTTCTTACTTTCTTCCCACTAAAAAGCAAAGGTCAGAATGTAAAAATCGGCATGTTAAAATTGCCAGTGTATGCCCTGTGAATGGCCAGCTGAGTCTGCAGAAGTACATATAGGTCAAAAAAAGTGCAGGTAAAGCAAGAGTATTGTGATTCTGACAAATAGCAAAACTGATATTGGTTTAAATATAGAGCATATTATATACAACAGTAAAGCATCTTTTACTTATTAAAATGAAAATGGCTGTTTGAAAGCAGTTCAACAAAAATGGGCAGAAACACCCGTTTAGAGCAGTGCTGTCAGGTGCTGTTTCAGCTCTGGAGAGCATGTATATGTCCAACTTAAATCTTTCTCAGGGTGTGTTTTTAAGTTCATGCAGGTTTGTTGGGATCTAGGGCATATACTGTACTGTTTCGTAAGTGGTTATGATGGCCTCAGCAAAGAGGTAACATTAGAATATTGATCAGTACATCTGACTACTGAGCTCTCTTGAATTTTGAATATCAAACATTTCTACAGAAATACCATTAAGAGTGTTTGGTGGAAAAATTGCTCCAACAGTGCTAGTCTCTTTTGACAACATTTGAGAGGTGTGTGCTTAAATGCATTGATGGGAGTGCATGAGGAGCAAATGTACACAAGTAGTCCAATTAAAAATTTGAATCTGGTGGAAATCAGTGCTTTTATTTTTATTAGAACCCAAACAACAGCTCAGCATAATGAAGTCTTCCAGCTCAGCTTTTTTTTTGTATGTAATTACATGTTGTATTGTTGCTGGAGCTGTTCTATTCACCATCACAGGCTGATGATGAGCAGCTGCGTTAAAGCAGCTAATAACAGGATGAGCTTTCTCTGCTTCAGATGTGCAAACTTTTCCTTCTTAGTCTGCTTGTATATCTCAAAGGCAATACTAGACAGCTACAATATTTTGTGTGTGGTTGAGAAAATAAGATAGAAAATAAGGGTTTAGACATACTTGGTACTATGGAAATTTTTGACAGAATGCTAGGAATTTTTAGGAAAAGAATAGAGGACAGAAGAGGTGGTGGTGGTTGTACCACTGTAGAAATTCATACTAAATGACTCTTACTTTTGGTCATCTTCATCTCTTCCCAAAAGCAGTGTAGAAAAAGTATAGAAACTGGAAACAGGAACAATCAGAAGTATGCAACAGTATTGATGCAAAAAGAAAATAATTTGGAGAAGACATAAGAAGAAGGGTATGATAAATAAAATCACTTCCAAAGAAGATGAGTAGGAAAATTTTGTTCATTTTTCATGAGAAGGAATTAGGAGTACTAATTGAAATGATCAAACACAAAGCTTAAAATGACAGAAATGTTTTTGTAGACTTGGTATGTAGAATTTGTAATTACGTGATGCTTTGGATGCCAAAAGCATAAACGACTTGAGAAATTAATATCACAAAGATTAAAGCCCATCTTTAGTTATTAAACACAAAGATATGTTTAATAAATTACAACAACTTTTCAGGGTAAATCACTGCAATCTGGAGAATATGCCAAAGAAAAAGTCATTCTGTGCTGCACAGTTGTGCTAGTCCCTTTACTGGGCTGTATGGAACTGTCAGAGACAGGATATGGGGCTTGGCCTCTATTCCTCATTTCCTCACATGAAATGGTACTGCATCTCCATAGGATCAATGGAGATTATTAAAAACAAACCAACCAGCCACATTTTTATAGTTTATGGAATTATTTCTGATAGGGTTTTTTGGTGACTGACTTGATAAAAATAGGAAATAACACCAAATTGATATCTCACTGGTCTTAAAATAAGTGAACAGTCCAAGGGTATGGGGGGTTCTACTGATGTGTTTGAAACTTGCAAGATATTAATTTCTTTGTCCTTGATTTGCTTTAGCTGAAGAGGCAGCTGGATTTGTTGGACTGTTTTATCAGTGTTATAAAGCTTGGAAGAGAAATCAGTTGTGTGATTGCAGATATAATGACTCTTGTTACAGAAGAGAATTGGACACTTCTTGAACCTGTGCTTTGAATGTTACCATTTCCCAATTTAAAAAATTTTGCTTGCATTCACTTAACTAAAACTATATAGGTTTTTGCTCTAAGCCTTGTGCAGAAAATGGCAACCTTTTACAAAAAGCAAAACAAAATAATTATAAAACGACTCTAGTTCTGTCCATACAGAAATTTGAAGTTTGGGTGGTCAGTGTTAACTCGGACCTTTCTGAAAGTTAATAGAATTGCCTTCCAGATTTACAGCTGTTTTTTGCTGAATAGATAATAGAAAATAGATCTGTTCTTTATTTACTTAGGAAAGGTTACCTGGGAACAGAGTATGTTACAGATTTGTGTGATCTACATTTGCAATTAAACCTGCACTTCTTGGACTTCCTACCCATATGCTGTTAGACTCCTTATACTAGTAATGGTTGCAGTCCATGCTATGCAGTTCATAGATGAAATTAAGCTGGCCCCAGGAAGACACAGTAGAAGAGCTGTTATATTTGTAAATACTCACCATATATGTTTATTTCTATTTTAGCATTTAGTATCAGAGAATATTTCATGTGGGAACTGTTTGTCCATCGCTAGTGTTGCATGTTTCTTCAGTCATTACACATTTAAAAAATTTTAATCTGATAATTTAGCTTCTTGTTAATTGAGTTCATTGACTACTAAATAGAAGAAATATATAATTTGGAGATTTTTCTTCAGGTGCAGCACTATTTTCTGTCTTCTGATTTTTTCTGTGACTGGGAATATGTGTTTATCAACGTTAGTTACCAAATAGAAACAAAAAACACCCCACCTGCTGTTTCATTGCTGCATCCTTGTTTCTGTTCTTAGATTACTTTTTTCATGAGTTAAATTTATAGGGATTTTGCTGATGAGAAATCTACTGAGGTTTTAATGTTCAAGAACTACAAATTTCGTTTTTTAAAACTGTAAAGAGAAAATGAGATAGGCAATGTGAAGAGTTACTATAGTAAGCTTTCCCTGTCGTTTTATAGTAGGTTCCAGTTTTTGGAACTAGCTTTTAGTCTGAATGATTGAATGCCAAGATGAAGGAGAGAGTGTCCTGATAAAGTTTTCTAATGAACAGTTCTAAACACTAAAAATAAGACACTAAAAAGAGCTATGACTTTCATTTAGGAACCCTGCAGTGACAATTTCTGCAACACGCCTGGCTCCTGGTGTCAGTTGGGCTGATAAGGTCAAAGCCAATCATGGAGCTAAAGCTGCCAGTCCTGAGCTAGCAACAGCACAAACCTGTCTGCCACCTCCAGCACAGAAGTCATCGCGGAAAAATGGCAAGTCTCTTTAAGTGGCTTAAGTTACTTTCACAAACTGTGTGGTATAAAGTTATTTCAGAATGTGATGATCTGTTTGCAAACCAAAATGAAATCTAATTTTCAAAAATACAATGTTTAAATTAAGTATTGAGATAAAAGATTAATGGAGCCATACATTATAATAGTTAAGTTTGAGACAAATTTGTGTTTTCACTTGTAGGTAACATTCCACTGTATTTCCGCTAACTGGAATTTGATCTGTCAAAATACCAGTACATAGGACCCCCAAAAAATGAAAGGTCTTTGGTCACAAACTGACAGTTTAACTGACTGAATTTGAAATGGTTTAATAATATAAAGAATAGTACATATCCAGGAATCTGTAAAAGAGCTCAAGGTACTTTTATGTGCCCAGGGAGATTATGTTATTAGAACTGTGTTGAAGTAGCGATGTTTTTTTTCTTTGAAGGCAAGAATTACCACATTGTTATGAATTGTTTCTCTAAAAATTCTCCTTGGAGAATGCTTGATGCAAGGGTCTTTTGTTCTAGAGAGATTTGTTTTGTGTAGACATAAAAAACTTTTAACATTTGGTTTCTAAAATTAGTTTCTTTGCACACACTGGAACTCTAAGATTGTTTTCAGAGATGCATTTTTTCAATTTTTTTTTTTCATGTGTGGTCCCAGATGACTTAGTGCAAAATCAGCAGGATGTAGAAATGGATATTCTGAAAGAAATTAAAAAGAAATGTTCATAATTTGTTTTTTTAAAAGAAAAATTACAGGAAGAACATGTATAAATTTAAGGTAGTTGTACATTCAACCTAGAAGTAGTAGAAGTCGTGTGTAGTGGTTTGGAGGCCTGTGGTATATTATGGAACTAAAATACCTTGTCCAAATGTCTTGCAATTTAGCCTAAGTGAGTTCAGTAGCATGCAGATTCTTATGCTTAGGAGAGCACAATCGAAACCAGACTCTAAAAAGGGTTGTTTGAATGCGAATTGATTGATGCTGTTTGCGTGAGGGAATGTCTTGCTGTATATAGTTGCAGTGAGCTGGTTAGAGAACAGTAGCAGTTTGGCTGAGTTTTTGGTGTAATTCCGCTTTTAATTTTTGCCAGTAGTTGAAGCTATTCATAACAAAACCTTTTCGTACTGATTATCGCTCATTTTAAAGTGACAGACTCCAAGCTGTTGTTAAAATACCTTAATTAGGGATTCTTGTGAGTATGGAGAATTTTGTTAGTTACACAGGGAGTAAAACTGCTCTGCACTTCCATAGGAATAATGTATTTTTAGGAGGCTAAAAGGAAAACAGAAGAGCTTATCCTTATCTTAGTTTTATGCATTTAAAGGGCTGAAGAGTCATTGTTGTGCTGTGTTTTATTATCTGTTACCTGCAGCTGATGAGCTCCAGGAGTGAAACTTTTTAGGGCCTCTAGTACTGGCCTGTAAGTGTTCAGTAATTTTCAAAATCAAATATACTATGCAATTCAGACATGAAACATTTTAAGAAATCACTGTCGTTCCTTCTAGAGGCTTTGTTTATTCTTAAGAATCTCTTATTTCTGACATTCAGCATTGGGGAACTTCAATTATTTTCTCATGGCTAAATTGTAATATTTTTAACAAATCAGATTCTCGTTAGGAGCATGTTACCCTTTGTATGGAGGCTAGAATCACTTTGGTAAAATCAAATTAACCTCCCTGATTGGAGCACGAGAGGGTTTGTGAAGTTTACGCAAAGGGAGTCACATAGGCTCTTCACATGCATTATTGAAGCAGATATGGGGCTTGTGTATCATCTGCTCTGCCTGTTCACCAGCTAATGCACTCACAGCTGTTAGGTACCTTCAGGCCTTGTGGGAGGGAGCATTCCTTCTGCTACCCTGTAGTGCTCCCTTGCCCATCCTAAAGCCCAGCTGGGGCTTACCGTGGCAAGATTTCCCTAAAACACTTTTTCTCTGGTGATTTCCAACAACATTATCATCAGGTCTCACAATAGTTTTGTGAAGTAGATAAGTGGTGTAATACTGTATCTGTTTCATGGTTGACAGAATTTCCAAATTTAACTGTCTGTCCTTAGGGAGAGAGAAAACATTATTTTTCCAGATATTTCTTTAAGTTATTTTTTTCTGGATGCATGATTAAATGAGGTTGAATCATCTTATCTCTTTTCCCTCATTAAACTTAGCATTACCTTCAATTATTTTAATGAATTCTAAAAAATAATATTTTTGTCTTTCATGCTTCAGTGTTTTCTACAATATGAAACATGAATCATTGTTTGAACAGTTTATGGCAGGAGGAAAGATTGGATTATTAACAGTAGTACACAGAGGCAATAGCCTAGCATGAGATTAATTCCCAGGTGCTCATGGTAAGAGGTGAGATAGATTACACAAGTTTAGAGTATGTATTAAGACTGGAAGTAGGTTCTTACAAATAGAATAATTATTGTTTGTACATAACGTAGGAGAAAGGGCAGTCAAGAATGTGCAAACTTCTCACAAATACTGATTTTTTTTTTTTCCTGTTGCCACACTTGAAATCTAGTTTTATTCATTATTATTATGTTTCCTCTATTAATTGCTCCTGTCCATAACTGTGAATAGATGGTCTTTGTAATGTAGCTAGGACTTCAGACTTTGCAGGACATGCAGTCCTCTGAAGTAACTGACCTGGTTTGGGCTCAGACATGCTGGCACCTGATCTTGTGGAAGAATGTGTAGCTCCTGTGTCTTGAGAACAACTTGAAGGAATGTCATCACCAATAGCAAAAGACAGTTTATTCTTGACAGGATTGTCAAATCCTTAAGCACAATCTCTGTTGAAAATTTTACAGTAACTCCCTTCTCTTATCCTCCCACCCCCTTCTATTTTTAAGTGACCATTAAAAGTAGCCTGACGGTTAACATCTCTAAAGTCTTGCCTGTTAACTCACCATCACTTGTTATGATTTGTAAATTTACCACTTCTTGCAACACTACATTTTCACTGTGGTTTTATTTTTATTTTATTGTTCTAGTTTTCATGTATTCTGCTGTATAACTGTGTTTTGGCTGAGTTCATGTCTCTAGATTTGCTTCAGATTCTCAAGTAATCATGGTTTTCCAAAGTGTCTCTCAGATACAATAGTACAACTTTAGATTTAAAAAAGAAATTGGGGCTGAAGTTTAGTAATGAGTGGGGAAGGTCACATAGGCTTTGGTGGTATATTACTTGCAAGTAAATTTTTAAGAAGGGACATGCATCTCCCGAGGTAGAACTCCGAAGAGTTTTGCACGTACTTGCCTAGATTCATTTTATTGATGTTGCCAGTAAGGCTGCTTGGCCAGCTCTTCCAGATGGAGTAACTTCGAAAGAATAAGGCCCTGGTGGCTCTGAGGGCCTCAAGATAACAGATGGCTTGTCACTTCCATGTAATACAAGAGCAAGCAGGGACAGGGAAGTTCAAATGAAACTAGAGAATGATCAAGGTAGTCAGATGAATTATTCATTAACAAAACTCTAGGAGTAATCAAACCCAGCATGTGATACTTAGCATGTGGACAGGGCTACTGGGCTATATGAAAAGAATTCCAGACTTAGGGAAAAAAGTGAAGGAAGGGTGATACCCTACTGAGTATTAGCTTTGCTTCAGATTAGGAACTTTGTGACCTAATGTTAATAAATGTACTGGCTTTGCAAACTTTTTGTTAAAAAATGACTGAATACTAAACTGATAAGCGAATTAAAATGAAAAAGTAACTTCTTGTGCACAGCTAGTTGTCAGATGGCATAAAACTGTTAAACTGATTCCAAATGAATCAATCTGAATACATGCTTGCATTAAAAACTGTTTTGTACTTAAAGAATTAACCAAACAATATTCTTTCAAACGCAAGTATTTCTGTGCTGTTAAAATAACTGGATGAGTCTTGAGCAATAACTACGAGTCTGAGAGTGAAAAAATACAAATTAAAAATTGAACACATACGGCTTTTACTAAAAGATTCACTCTTATTGTAGTAAGTGTGATGATGGCTTTTCTGTGATCTGAATAATTTTATTCTGATTAATTCTATCATTTAGAGTATTAAAAAATAAGCCATGAACCAAGGAGTCAACTAGGCAAGGCAGGCAAGATTTTTTTTTTTTTTCTGGTAGAGTTAACTTTGGTAGATACTAGTAAATTACTACTAAAGGCTATCTCCTGATCTCTTCTAATGTAGAAGGGATGCCTTATGTAAGAGCTGACTTTAATTTACAGAACAAGTAGAAGTGAAATCTTGCACCAATCTTGTTTCACAAATGACAAGCAAAAGAAATTGCTATCTATGCCTGCTTCAGTAAAGCAGTGTTGTTTTTTTGGTTTATTTCAGTAGTTTTCTGAACAATCTCTTCATTGTCTGTTTATTACTTACCAGGGATATTTCTTGGCCAAATTTTATCATAAGCTATATACAGCAAAATCTCTGTGGTCCTACCAATTACAAAAGTCAGTGGGGTAGGAGCAGCGGTGATATACAAGGGGCCTGAGCAGCCCTTGTTGTCCCACGTCGTGCAGGGGCTATATTCTACACAGGCTGTGTGCCTGGGGCTTTCTACAATAAGTCTGTTTGTGATTCTTGTGGAATTAAAACCCCATTCCCTGGAGTATTATTGGAGATAAGACTGTCTCTGAGAGGTAATAACATGTTTTGATGACTTGGTCTTGTAGGTAATAATATTTTTTCCATATAAAGATGAAGAAATGAAAATAAAGCCAAAGTCACTTACAGGGGTCAAATGGAAGGTCTGTGGTAAGGCAAAAAATACAATCTATCTTTCTGAGTGCCATTCCCCTCTCTAATCAGTGGTGCATACTGAAGCACGTGCAAGTGCACATAGGGGGAATGAACATAGAAAGGCTTTTTGCAGAGGTATGCTGTCTCTGGTTACCATCAGTAATCTGAAATGATCATCTACAACCATTCACACAAATTTTCGGAACTTGCTTTGCTTTAAAATATACAGCAAATTTTTTAGAGTAAAACAGTTTCAACAGTAAAATATCAAATTGAATTATCTTTTCACATCTGTCATAGTATCAGTATTGTTAAAATTTGTGAACAATTATATAGTTACATTAAAACAGCTGTTGTATGAGCTACTCAGCTGAGATAAATTTCAATACAGTTCTATTAACTTTACTGGTAACTCATGATTTACACCAGGCATTGGTTTGGGCTGCTGTGTTTTAACCTGAGATGTTAAAAAATACCAGTAATTAAATGAGCACTTAATGTTTGTAAAATGCTAGATGCCAAAAATAGCAAAGGATGAAAGTGCCCTTAGTTCTGGTTTAGGCTAATTTCCAGTTTACTGGTTACTGCTGATGTTGAACATCGGTTCAAGTCCACCAAAGGTAGTTTAGTCCAGTAGGTCCAACAGTTTTATCTTTATCTAAAGTAATCTTCATTTTTATTTACAGTGCTATGGCTGTGCCACTGCAGTACTTTGTAGGATTGCACTTCCAGTGAAGGCGTTATATTTCTGTACTTTAGAGTTGCCAGAAACACGTGCCCTGGAGTGAAATTTAAAAAGACTCAAGGATTTCTGACCATGAAAATTGCTGTTAAGACAGATCCTTTTTATATACTGTAAATTACTTTAAAATAAACATACAAAAAATATTTTGTTCTCTCATCTCCCCATGGGTGTGTTGACCTGCATATAGATGTTAGTGGCAGTCTGTAGAGATGGCTCAGTTCTTGTAACCTAACCACCATGTGTTCCTATTGAAAGCAGGTGGTACTTTTAGAGAGCATAACACTTACTTTACAGTTTTTAAACCACTTTATATTTTGCTTTTAAAAATCAGATCTCTAGAAATGCAAGTTTTAAGCCAGTCTTTAAGTTGGTAGTCTGCAGTTCATCATAATACATAAATAATTTTGTTTTCTCACCACTCTTGGGTGTTTCAAGTTACATTTTTTGACAACTGAGTAGACTCATACTTATTTCTATTCATATTTATGTTAAACTTTAATGTTTGAGCTCTGATCTTTGCGCCTGAGTTACAGGACCATCTTTGTTAGTAAAAGCTTTAGAAATATCCAGAGAATTAATTTTCTTATACAATTTCTATTCTATTTTTTTTCCCTCTGTAAAGCAGACAATTTAGTGTAGTTTTTTTTGATTCTCTACTCCTCCGGATAAAAATAATCTCCCACGCCCTTCTCTTCCTTTTATGTGAATGATCCTAAAAATAGCTTATGCCAAAACTATGTTGGAGAATACCATGCATAGTTAGTTCTTGAGTTTTTTGCAAGACCTTTTGTTCAGCAAACAAGTACATAGGAGCTTACCTTTCAGACATCTGAGTTGCACTAACAGGTCTCAAAAGAATCGCAGTTATTTCAAAATATATGGGAAGTTGTGTGCTGTTATTAATTACTCGCCACCAAAAATCTTCTATATGAAAAAGGTATTCTAGATATTCTAGAAATCTAATCACACTTAAGACCTGATACTTTAGACAGATATATGTAACTTTGAAGGCTTTTCAGGTAGGTACCAAGATCAGATATCAGAAATATTGATCAGGAAGTCATATTTAACAGCTATTTAGTCATCAAAGTAAACTGAAGAAAACTACTGTTCTATTTTCTCCTTCAATTTGTAGTCCCACTGTAGCAATATTTTGCTATTTCCTGGAATCCAGGAAAAGATATTTTCCAAAATGGAAAAAGTAAAGAAAACATTTCTGGGAGAATAGTAAGCCACTTTCTGGACAATACTTTCCATGCTAAGACGTGCAATTACGTCTGTACTTGCAGAGATTTACACTTTCTCATAAGACTTCTAATGTTACTGTTGCTACAAAGAGCAACAAGAGTGTAGTTGATTTGTTGTGCTTACCATCTCATGAAATAGCAACATAGGCATGAAAAGCTTAAGTATGTGTTGCCATTTTTCACATGATTTTGTTATGAGTAGCTTAGCTTCTTGACATAATGGAACTGGTCCTGTGAATGGAGTTGTTCAGTGTTTGTGAAACTGATAGCACTCCTTGAAGTAAAAAGCTTTGCTAAAGAATATTTCATTGATTTTTTTTTTTGGTATTGATTTTTAAAGAGAACATTTTCATCACACAACTTGTGTAATACTGTAATAAAATAGTTGTTTATAATACTTCTATTTATAAGTCCCCCTTTCTTAGAATGGGTTGTTTTATTTATATGTAGATCGAAAGGATGCAGAGGGCTGGGAAACAGTTCAGCGTGGAAGGCCTGTTCGATCTCGATCCACGGCTTTGGCAACAAAAACTCCTGTAGCTGCAGAATCACTGAAGTCCAAAGGTGACAGTGACAAAGAAAATGTCATTTCACCACCATCAGAGAATAAGCATGGGAGTTTGGTCACTGACAGTGGTGCATCCAAAAGCACAGAGCTTGTACAGAAAGATCCTTCACATCAGTCTGAAGGTCCTCTTACTGAAAAGACTCAGGTCAGTACAATTGTGAACCATTTTCTAACCTTAAATCTTGCAACTTTTTCTTTAGAGCATTTCCTGAAGGTAGTGTTGTCTAGAGCTTTTCTTCACTAACCAGACTGGAAAAGGATTTAAAAATAATGGCTATTTCAGTTACATTTATGGAAACGCATTAAGATCTGTGTCCAAATTGGCAAGTTAAAAATTGTGAGATGAACCGTATATTTTACAATGCTGTGGACTCGTTTCCCATGTTTTCCAAAAACTTAGCATTAAGCACATCTCACACATAGAAGAGTGTAGAAAGATCCAACTTTTGCAAGGTTATGAGCAACTGAAATATACACAGAATTGTTTACATCACTCACTGTAAGGTTGCCAGGTACTTTGTTAAAATCCTTTTGACCCTGGTGACTTTAAAAATCAGTATGTTACAAAATTTTGTTAATTTTTTCAAATGCCTGTTGTTAGTTCACAGCACATGCCTCAGAAGACAATGGGAGCACTGGCACACTGTTGCAAGAAGATTCCTTACAAATAATTTCTGAGATGTCTCCAGTTCTCACAAATACTGACTGTGCTTCAAAAACTCTGCAGATTAATGAAGCTTCTTCCCAGATCACTGATACTATAAATCGGCATCAAACAGAAGAAGCTAAAACTGAAACTGAAATGGATCCCTCGGATATTTCAAATGTGAGTGCTGCCAGATTGGTAAGAAATCTCATAAGGTTTCTGAGTAAATAATAAACGTAAGCCTTAATTTCTCATTCTGTCTTACATAGTGTTTGTTAACCTGCTGTAGAAATTGTGGAAAAGTCTGTAAGGTACTTACTGTAGAAAAAACAACTTATTGCACCAATACTTTTCAAGATAGGATTTAATTCCAGTGAAGTTTCGGAACTTAAACTAGAAAGATATAAATGTGTTATTTGGAATAAAGAGATCTGTGCTCTTACTACTTTTTATATATTACTTATATGTTTGCCATAATTTTTCATTTCCTTCCACTATCAATCATTTTAAGTCAGTCTTAAATTCTTACTCTAGTTTTGCTAATTATTCAAACTGGAAACACATGGGCTATCAGAATTCTGTTAGAAACAAATGTAGACCTCTGTCTTTTAAGACTAGCTGAACTGCTCTCTTGGGTGTTACTATAAAACTAGCAATTTGGACGACTGCCATTCTTAAGCAACAAATGTGAAGTCAGTATTCAGTTTTTATGTGGCTTCCCAAAAAGAATGTCCTTTCTTGTCTGTAGAATTCTGCGGATTTCAAGGTGTGTCTGCTTTACTGGATTCTCTGAGTGGGGAATACACGATAATGCTGTGTAAAACCCAGGTTATATTTTCAGGTTATGCTTTGTTTTGGTTTGGTTTGTTTTTTTTCAGAAACTAGATTAAAATTCTGATTTGCAGAAGTTTTCCTGTAAATCACTTTCCCTTTAACATCTTTTACAAACTGGACACCTGCTAGGTAATTTCCAAGTCAAGTATCTGTTTTTAGAGCTGGTATCTAGCATCTCATCCACTAACATTGTTTCAGATTCTCAGTTATTAATAGTTCAGGATGCTGACACTTTGATGGGATCTGTGTCTCTTGTGAGCATTTTACTACTCCTGATTCGATTGCTTTGAACACCAGTTTGGGTATTGTTTGGTAGCCGAGTGGAAATGAGCCGGTTAATACTGGACATTAGAGAACAAGAAGACAGCATATTCAGGTTTACATTCTTGCCTAACTATCTTGTCATTCATGTTGAAGAACAAGTATAGCCTGAGTTTCTGTTGTATTAAATATGGTAAAGTTTCCAGGTAACAGTTCATCTGCAGATCCATTTTCATCTTTAAATAATACTTTAGAGCATGATTCCTTTTCTGGAGATAACAGCAGGGCATGCCACTAATGTTTCAGAGTATGCATTGCTTAGTCCCTAAGACTAGGTATTTAAAAGAGTAATTAGGGAACAACTGTCTTTGCTGTTTTTAATGACAGTGTTCATATGTTTTGGAATTGTGGATGATAATTAATTTCCTAAGCATTTCATGTAACTATTAAATGAGTTAATAGTGCTAACAGTTTTAGTAGAGTTTATGTTTCAGTTACCATCACAAAATATAGCAGTAAAGGAATGACAAGTAATTGGAAGTTGAGCAAAGTGTCATATAATTCATATTAACTATATGAAAACCACTTTTTTGTGCCTGCTGCTGATTTTGTTTTTTTTTTTATTTCATGTTTCCTACAGTCTATGGCAGAAGTCCTTGCTAAGAAAGAAGAGTTAGCAGATCGCCTGGAAAAGGCAAATGAAGAAGCCATTGCTAGTGCTATTGCAGAAGAAGAGCAATTAACTAGAGAGATTGAAGCAGAGGAAAACAACGACATTAATATTGAGACTGACAATGATAGCGATTTTTCTGTGAGTGTTCAGTTTATTTTAGAGCACCCAACTTCAGACTGTCTTTGATGACAGTGCAGTATGAATATAGATTTTTGTTAGTGTTTGGTTTTGCATTAATACAACCTGTTCTACATGCAAATAAAGTAAATAGTGCCATGTAATAATTACACCATACTGCCTAAGGTATATTTAGTCTTATTAAACTCAGCAGCACAGTGCTGCTGACAGGTACAAAGTCCTCTGATGTTGCAGTCATTGTGCCACTGCCTATTTCTGTGTGCAAAACTGGGAGAGCTGGGACTTGTTATTTTCATCACTACCACACAGGAGCTACTCTAGGTGAAGCAGAAGCCTCCATTTCTAGTGTCAGAAACAGCAGGAGCAGCATCCATCTTTGAGATGGCTAGTTCAGTTTGGAAACGTTGCTGAAAATTGCTGAGTTGGCACTGGTTAGTCTGTGTGTACACCTGCACATTAAGGTTTATGATTTAATTGTCTGGGTCATATTGAATTTCAGGCTAGCATGGGCAATGGAAGCATATCTTTCTGCGGTATGTCTATGGACTGGAATGATGTTCTGGCAGATTATGAAGGTAAATTTTCATATATTATTGTGCTTACGTTCAAGTGACAGCAAAATTTAGAAAAATGTCCATTTTACTCATAACTAGTTAAGGTTTCAGAAGATCTCCCTGACATCTAAATATTATTCCAAGTTATGGTTGTTTTTTTTTTTGTTATTTCCTTAGGAAAGATGGACTTACATGCTCAGACTATCTCTGTGTGGCTTTGTTCTTGAGCTCTCTTCCCCTATCACTCTATTAGAATTTAAAAATTTGTTACCCAGTTTTATCTTAACATTTGGATAACAGTGTAATAAAAATAATTGAAAATGCATGGGGATTAGAGATGCTACAGTCTGTGTCTGCACCTCACCTAGGCTCGAGAGAACCCATTTGAGAGAGAACGTCAAGAGTAACTAAGCTTCATTAATTGCACTTCTCCCAGAAAAGTGTGTTTAAACTATCCAAGGCTTTGTTTTCTTAATGTACAGCTCGTGAATCATGGCGCCAGAGTAATTCTTGGGGAGACAGAGTGGAAGAAGAGCCTGCACGTCCACCTGGACATGGAATACACATGCACGAGAAGCTGTCATCACCATCACGCAAAAGGTTTTAGAGTTGTTACCTGTCTTGATTGGCCGGTGAAAATGAGCAACCAAACTCATGGCCACAGGAAACTGTTCATAAATCTATGTTAAGTCTCTGGGTGGAAAGTATTATAGAAATCAGGGTATTATTTAATCATGAACTAGCCTTGTGCTACATTGTCCGATAAATAAAGATTGTGAAGACTAGAAGAACAGTATTTACATTTAGGGGAAATAATTGACCTCCAGTGTCCTGCTTGTTTTCTTTTACTGAAAACGACACAGAAATGTTTGCAATGCTCTCAGTTAATGCTCTCTCACTTACTTTTGCTCTGTTTTGTTTTTTATTAAAAGAACAATAGCAGAATCCAAGAAGAAACATGAAGAGAAACAAATGAAAGCTCAACAGCTGAGAGAAAAGTTACGTGAAGAAAAGACTCTGAAGCTTCAAAAATTAATGGAGAGGGTAAGCTTTCTGTAATACAGCGGAACCCGTCTGCTGCCTTTCAGAAAAGCTGCTTTTTCCCCGTAGTCTAGAAATATTAGAGATTAAAACTTGTGGTGAAAAGAAATTTTGCTTCGAGTTTGAGTTCACATAGTTTTCAGAGATGACTCGTGCATCACAGATACAAAAGAAAGCATTATTTCAAATCATGAACTTCTGTGAAAGTGTGGTTGACATACTATAGTAACTCAGATTCAGGGAAGGCATGATAAAAATAGAAATGTTTTGCATGTATCCAATATAAATGCTAAAGCTCGCCAAACTGAAGCAGTTAGCAAATCAGTGTACTTGAGGTTCAACTTAACGCAGGCTTTGTGTAGGGCCTCGGATTGTTTTATTTATGTAAATAAAGCGCCAAGTGTTAGAAAATTCTGAGGAAAATTCAGGCCCTGTTTTCTGTTACTGTAATAGTAATTAATTTACTCATTATATACAGGAGAAAGATGTACGGAAATGGAAAGAAGAATTATTAGATCAAAGACGCAGGATGATGGAGGAAAAATTACTCCATGCAGAATTTAAACGTGAAGTGCAGCTACAAGCAATTGTGAAAAAAGCACAAGAGGAAGAAGCTAAGGTAAGTTGTTTTATTTTAAAGGGGAACTATTTAATAGTTAATTTAAAATTAATTAGCTGTTATTTGACATCGTGGTGGATTGGACTGGAAGAAAGGATGGGTTGAAATAAAGAGTTAATAGTTGTCTTGCTACTTTTCTTCCTCACAGAGAGTGTGGCAGCATTTTCGGTGATATCTAGTCCTCCTGGAAGAAGTAGAAGATCTGGTTATCATTTCTCTGCTTTCTAGCATGTAGACTGAGAAATGGGGAGAGTTCATTGTTCTTCTTCTTTCTTAAATATCCATTCTAGATCCAGCATTCTGTGTCCCTAAACAATAGTTCTGTTGCTGTGTTTTATACCACTAATATTGTTAAACAGTTGGAATTAAATAGAAACCTACAATTAGCACATGGCAATTATTAAAAAATAAGTATTTTGTTAAGTGCTCTTCTGACATTAATATGTAATTTCATAAGACAAGCACTAGATGAATGCTTTTTGGTTTACCTTTTTCATATTACTTTGATAAACATTGCTGTGGTTTAACACTTAGGTGCAACTAAGGACCACACAGCCTCTAGCTCTGCTGCCCTGGTGGGATGGGGGAGAGGATCGGAATTGTAAAAATGAGAAAACTCATAAGTGTTGAGATAAAACCAGTTTAGTAATGGAAATAAATAAATGTAAAAAAAAAAAAAAAAAACAAACCAAAAACCCGAGGAAAATGAAAACAACAGAGATAAATGAAATCCAAGAAAGACAAGTGATACAAATGAAACCAATTGCTCACTACCAACTGACTGATGCCCAGCCAGTCACCGAGCAGTGGCCGCCCCTGCCAACTTTCCCCCTAGTTTTATTGCTGAGCTGACACCATACGGTCTGGGACATCCCTTGGGTCAGGTGGGGTCAGCTGTCCCAGCTCTGTCCCCTCCCAGCTCCTCGCTGGTGGGGTGGGGTGAGAAGCTGAAAAGGCCTTGACTCTGTGTAAGCCCTGCTCAGCAGTAACGAAAACATCCCTGTGTTACCAACACTGTTTCCAGCACAAATCCAAAACATAGCCCTGTACTAGCTACTGTGAAGAAAAGCAACTCTATCCCAGCCAAAACCAGCACAGCAGTAATGACTGTTTTTAGATTCTAAAGACTGTTTTTCCCAAGTAAAGTTATATGCATCTCCTTCAAACTAAAATGTTACATTATATAATGAGCATGTATTCTAGCTGTGATTGATGCAGCTGCTCATCTGTACTATTTAAGATAAACACAGCAAAACAGATTTAGCTTTTTTACTTAGTCACTGTTCCTGTCTCTTGTATTAAAATGATTTCCAGATTCCCTAATTCATTCTAACATACCTTCATTATTATTTCATTACACTGGTGTAACTTCTGTAATCATATTAACTAAATCACACTTGCCATAATTCCCCAGCTAAGCAGATGTTTCAAGTATTGTGTGTGTTTAAATGTGTAAGATCTGCTGCCTCTTGAGGTTCTTGTGTTCTGGAAATAAAGCTTAATTGGGCCAGAATGCTTTAGAGAAACAGCTGATGAGTAGTATAGCTGAAGACCTTGGTAACTGTTGCTGCCCAGTTGGTAATCTAAATTCCCAGTGATTACTTGTTTACTGAACTGTGAAATCCATTCTGTAAATGGATTCAAGTCAGTAAACAAAAAACCAAATGTTATCCTACCACCCTTTAGGCAATCTGTTGTTGTCTGTCCATGTATCTCTTCTTACGTAATTTCTTTTCTGGATTCAGACAAAGTATGAACTTTGGGTACAGCAGAAGAATTTCTATTTCAATCATAGTTTTGAATATGGTTTACAACTGATAAATTTTTATAATTTTCCTCAGTAACTTTGGTTCTAAAATTTTTATTTTATTAAATCAAAGTTAAATAACAGTTTGATTTTTCCCATCCATATAAGTTTCTAAAGCATTTGCATTTAAAAGTCTAAAATTGACAAGAATTTTGTTCAGCAACCTGGTAACAAGGACAAAATATTGATTTACCTTCATGAACCTAAGTAGTAGAAAAGCATATTCTTTGATATTTTTAGTATACATATTAAAGTACTTTTAGCCTTTTCATATTATTTTATTTTTTATTCTTGTGTGTTGCACTGTCCTGTGGTTGGGAAAAAAAAAAGTATGTTTGTGAAATAGGCTATACTGATAAGAAATATTAAGACAATGAACTTCGAATTCATAGTATGTATACTTTGCCTTTTTTATTCAGTGAGTACCCATATATTTAAAGTTCAAAAGACCTGTTGGATGGCACTTACATATTTTACTGATTTATCCAGCTGGGTCTTAACATTCTACATTTTGTGAATGAGATAATAGACTCATGAAATCTCATGGCTGAGAAGACTGGGAAGGTTTTCCTGGTAATTACCCAAAGTTTCCTGTTGTTCTGATACAATTCAATTTATCTTTTTTTATAATCCATGAGCTATCCAGTTTTAAAAACCCAAACCAACCAAATCAAAACAAACAAAAAACCCCAACAAAACCCCAAAGTCTTATTTTTAACTTGGTAGTTTTTTAACCCCAGCCCATTCTGGATGAATGTCCCACCATTTTAATTATCAAATGGACGGAATCCCTGAAGAATGAAACTTACTTCAACTTACCAGATCTTTACACTTTCTGATTATTTGCAGGTAAATGAAATTGCATTTATAAACACCTTAGAAGCTCAGAACAAACGCCATGATGTGTTGAATAAACTAAAAGAATATGAACAACGCTTAAATGAATTACAAGAAGAGCGTCAACGAAGACAAGAAGAAAAGCAAGCCCGTGATGAAGCAGTTCAGGTATTAATATGTCTATAGTTGCAGGGGGACAATGAAACATACATTAGTTTTTCATTTTGGCTATGCAGTCTGTTGATTTCTATCTTACCTTCTTTGTCCAACTTTAGAAAAGTGTACTCTAGTGTTTCTATTTTGTAATGTTCCAGCAGTAAGAGGGAGAAGGGTAGGTCTTAAAGCTGCTATAGCAGAAGTGTTATAGATGCTGGGTAGGTGATTCAAGCCTGTCCTTAAGCAATTTTAAAAAAATATTTGTTACTCCATTTTAAGAAAATCCTTAGGAGTGCAGTGTGTTCAATGCGTGTTCATGCAGTGCTGTTACTGAAACTTTATGCAGGGAAGAATATGGTTACTGTGAAAGCCATGGTTTTAATTATCCATTACCAAGCTATAATATATTGCCTGTGGAGATGAAGACAGTGCAGTTAACATCATATTCATTAATATAAAATGCTGTGCATGAAATAAAAAACATACACTTATTTCTGTAGTTCTTTGTTTCTTGAATAAAGATTAATGTTTTCTGGTTTTAATATGTCTAAATTTTTGTAAAGCTAATATTTAAGAATGCAGGGCTCTCATCTAGCCCTCTAAAACTATTCATCATTCCAGCAAGTTTTTGTTTGTGCTAATGAAATTTCATTGCTAGTATAGTGATGTGTGCTTACAGTGCTGAAGTTTGTGGCAAGGAGTAGATTTTTAAAAATGCTTTTTAATACCTATTTTTCATTTATTGTCATATAAAACAGACTATTATTTCAGTAAGATAAGGTTTTAAGGAACATATTAAAAATCCAGTTCTCCCCAGACTTTCAGCTAAACCAAATCATCTCATTTCCTCTTAGAAAATGCACCAACTTAATGTCTACTCATAAATGTCTTATTTGAATATGAGGTTTCAAATATGCTTTATTTTTCGATTTGTTTCTGATAGAAATATAGCCATTCTGTCAGAAAGGTTTACAATACTGCATGTGGTTTCTTAAATAGTCAGAAAAAAGTAAAAAGTTCAGAAAAAAAGAAAAAAAAAAAGTCAGTGATAGCGCAAAAATTGTCAAATTCCACTTTGTTTTATAGTATCATTCAGATAGTTTCAAAATCATAATTTAAATATTGACATTCCAAGGGAGCATATGTTATTTGTACATTACCTGTATCCTGTAGGATGTTTAAAATGTTTTCAAATACTCTCATTAACGCACTATGGGCTTTTATAGTGGCTAGTCTTTTTCAAGATGAGCAAAATATATGGCCCAGTAATGTGTAGCTTAGTTCATTCAACTTTCAGTGTATATTCAAGCTTCTGAATATACAATAATTTGTATATTATTCCTTTTTCTAATAAAACCACAGTTCTTACTCCGTCACGAAAGTAAGATAAAATTCTGTAAACATGTTAAAATACAGTTTCTGTTAATTCCTTTCTGTTTTTTCCTAAAAGAAAAATTGCAATTTATTTTTCTATCACTAGGAGCGCAAAAGAGCCCTAGAAGCAGAACGGCAAGCACGAGTTGAGGAGCTGCTGATGAAAAGGAAAGAACAAGAAGCACGGATTGAACAGCAGAGACAAGAGAAAGAAAAAGCACGGGAAGATGCAGCACGGGAGAGGGCTAGGTAACTTTGCAACAGTTTCATTAGTTCTCTGCCCTTCACTGTTATCCTTTCCAGCAAACTGAAGCTTCTCTATAACAACAGTACTTCTTTAGCTCTTCAGGCTCAGTATTTTAAAAAGTAACAATAAATATTCTTGATTAATGGTTTGAATGAAGAAATCAGGTGAGTAATCAGAAATTCTCTAATAGATTTTTGTATTCCTTAGATACATGCACAATATAACATGCAAGGCTGTATTTTATTACATTCATCTTAGTTTTATTGCTAACAAGACCTTTTAATAATTTGTCTTTTTCATATTTTAGCTTAGTTTTCAAAGGAAGTAAGATTAATGTCCCAGTGTTCCCCATTTCCTCCGCTCTCTGGTAACTTTTGGACTTACTGGCATGAATATGAGTTCACCTTTTTGTAGGCACCAGAGATAACATTTGTGAAGCACAAAGCTGGGAAATCAGGCCTCATTAATTCTATTGCCTATGAACTACTTGGTTTATGGTTTTGCCCATCATCAAAAGCTCATAAAGGGATTTTCATATGAGCTCTTCTCTTTCTTTTGAGCCAAGCATGAGGTGCATGTTGGGTGGCATTGTGGTGTGTGAGAAAAGTTTACTTTCAAGCCTGATTCCGGAAAACTTTCTGCTTATGTTTGATTTGCCAAATTCTCTTTGCATTCACCTCCTATTATTCCCTCTTTCCCTACAGTTCCACTACCACAAGCATTCCAGAAAACCTAAACAGAAGTTATATTTTTCCTATGACAAGAAGTGTTCACTAATGGTTCTTTAAACATTTTTGTCACAGCTTGTTTTCTTCAAAGTTGTCATGAAGAGTTTTTTTTTTCTCCAAGTAAAATATTCAGAAATATATTGATCACCTTTCATCTTCCAAAGTCACAAGTAATTCTGGCTTGACATCATAAAGAGATTCAACTTTCAATTAGATGTTTAATGAATTGTGGGTAGGATCTGTGGCCTTGTCCAGGACTTCATGGACCTTTTCTCAATATATTGAGCCAAAGCCACAATGAGATAGAGTGAATTGGAAGGGATCCTTCAGTATTTTATTCTCATTCATAGACACTTGAAGGAGATTAAGTCTAACAGGGAGAGGTCTGGATATGCTATTTTGGGAAGATAGACACTGCATATGTAAGACTTCCACATCTTTCTGAAATTTGAGGAAACTGTCACAGTACACAAATGTGAGATAATTGTCCCATTGACATCTTTGCCTTTTGAGGTCTTCTACAGTTAGAACTTCTAAAGGCTCAAGGCATGTAAGTCTTTGGTCTCTTTGTTTAATCAGTTTTAAACCTGCCATTTTTCTTTGTTGCACCTGCTTTATTTCGTTATGACATATGAAGAGCCACAATTTCCATTTGCCTTCTGTTAGTACTGTGTTTCAGCAAATTCCCTCTGTATTTGGTTCTGTAACACTCAGTTTTCAAATGCTTTGTACTTGATATTGCAGTACTGTGCTTGCATTTGTTTTTCTTTGCCAGATGCTGATTATACAAGAGGGATTTTTTTTCTTTTTTTTTATAATTTTGGGAAAGCGTAGGGAAGAAGGTATGTGTGGTGCCCGACAATCTGGTGATTCTATTATGTCAGAATGACCTCAGAGTCATTGCATCTCCTTTATAAAAGTTCTGAGGTTTCTCTAACATATTAGAATTAGAGGAGGATTCAAAGTGTCCTGCTTTAGAAGTTAAGGAAGAGATGAGCTTGACAGGAAGCTGACTGTACTGTCACTTCCTTCTTGGACTTTGGCATGTTTTGGTAGAACCTCAGGCTATCATTTGGTGTTTTGTTTTGTTGTTTTTTTTTCCTGCTGCTAAAATTTGACTCTTATCCTGAAGATTTAATACTGCTGGAGTGAGTAATTTCTGGAATATCTTCTTAAAGTTTCTTCAGTGTAGCTTTACCATGTCCATCTGGTGGTGATTAAAGCATCTGTATGAAAGGAATAGTGTACTTAAAACTGACTTTAAAAGCCCCTCTGACCTTATGGTACATTAATTTGATTCCAGTAAGGTTTTAGATGTAATTTCAGAGTATTTTATATTCCAGAGAGTTGAAATCCATAATATGGAAAATTTTGTTCTTGTCAATAGAAATCATAAAACTGTATAATGTAACCTAATCATGTAAAAAGCATGCTTTTCGGAAGGGCTTGCACAGAAATAATGTTGATGCTCTATAAATTGAAACTTTAGAATTTTATTTCAAATGTTATTAATCCAGACTATGCAATGGCATTAATTTGTCCTAGTTTGTAGGATTAAACAAATATTTTACAAAGCATACTGAAAGAAATAGTTAAAATAAGCTTTGGGTCTGGGTCTTGTGTTAGTTGTGTTTTGTTTCAGCTCATGGTGCTAATCAGGAGCTCTTTCAAACAAAAATGAAGACTGTGGTTCAGTCTGCCTTTATATACCTCAGGGGAGATAGCACACAAACTACCTAATGCTTCTCATCCATCATCTCTTCCTCACCCACCCTCCGTGCCTGTGGTGATTGGAAGAGTTCATTTATACTTTCTGAAAGAACAGCTGTGTGTAGTGTTTATCGTTAGACTTGCTTCCTTGCCCGTCTTCTTTCCTATCTGCTTATATATTTTCTGTGGCTTTTTTGTTTTAAAATGGTATTTTATCTGAGCCTTCTACTTTTACTGAAATGGCTTTGTTTTTTCTATGAAATTTCTGTTTTAAAAAAAAGAAACAGAAATCCACACAAAAACCTCTGCAGTTTGGATAATATTCTTTATGTTATCCTTTTTAGTTTCATCACTCAAACTAATTTTAGAATGCCTTTTAAAAAGATGGCTAATGGCTTTGAATGACTTCTTCATTGCTCAGTGTTACTCAAAGCTTTTGTTACATCTTTTGGCCCTTCACAGCTGCCAGACTTCTAGGAGTTTCTCTCCTATCTCAATTCTTATTGTACAAACAGGATGAGTAGCTGACTTTCTTCCTGTAGGGTTTATTAGCTCCCTTGGCTTACTGATCACTAGTAAGTTGTTCTTGATGAAACTGTTAACTACATTTTTCTGCTTAATAATTACACTAACAGGTCAAATTATTGTTTTTCTTGTTCTTCTCTCAGAAAAAAAATATCTTAGTCTCTTCAGCTGGGTGATGCTTAGAGGGTTCACAGGCTCCTGCTGACAACCGCTTGCATGACAGCTGTGCTTTGGCACTTTGCTGAGGAAGGGAGTTTATTTAAAGTTGCTAAAAGTGAAGAGGACAACTTGAGTTTTAGGCATTATTCAGTTTTTGGAAGAGGGGTGTAGGGCAGACGGGTTCAGTGAGCAAAACAGCTTCTGGCTGCAGTTAGGTACAGAAGGTAGCAGTAAGATAAATGCCTGGTCTTTTTCTGTCTTTTGCTATCTTGAACATTTAGAATTGCAACATCCTAGAGCATCAATTTATCACTCATGACTGTATCATTTGATGTTGGTCAAAGTTTTATCTGTAAGTTTATATATTCAGACTTCCACTGATCATTCATAGAATGCGCTGCCCTCGCTGCTGTATGGTTTTATTTTGATTTCCCATTGTACTCCTCCCCTTTGGTTCACTGACTACAGCCATTGTTTGAAGAACATTAATGGTGGCAGGGTATAACTGTTTGGTAGCATTGTGTTGACTGTCATTGCTCTGGTTTGGACTGAAGTACAACCCTGGTTCCACTACGGACGTTCAAGTGTCTGCCTTTAAATTAATCAAATCAAAATCAAAGTATCTATATTCTCTGTTAACTTATCTGTTAATTAAGTTGCTTGTTCTTGTCTTTCTTTTCTACAGACCCATCTTCAGCTTCATTTTTTGGGGTGCTTGTTCTCGATTTCAAACATAAATTAGTCAATATTATGCATGCTTTACATTATTACAAGTTTTCCCTATATTTACTATCTTTTGATTAGAGATCGAGAAGAGAGGTTGGCAGCTCTTACTGCAGCTCAGCAAGAGGCCATGGAAGAACTACAGAAGAAGATTCAACTGAAGGTATAAAAGGATTCTTTAGTTGAAAAATAGATAAACAGTATAAAATTTCTGCAAAATTATTTTCTGTATGTATTTTTTATTTGGTGAAGATCTTACAGTGCACTGTGTAGTGTCCTGAATTATATAACTTTACAAGAGATTTTTATTTAGACTTTTACATTAAGAAGAGGACTTTGGTGTATAACATACACTGTGTAGTTTGGAAAGAACAGGACTGAGCTCTGTGGAATTCACTAATTTCAAAGCTTTGAACATGAGAATGAATAAATGTGTATTTTCCTAGAGAAGTCAAAATAATTTTGAATTAAATAGTGAGAAAAATCAATATGTAAAAACTCTCACACTGTTTAGTGAAAACAGTTCACCAAAAAGGCACACAAGGTGCTTTCTAAAGGTATTGAAATTGATGCTGTCAAATGCAGCATGCTATTTCCTTTTGTTTCATGAAGGACTCCAGTTATTTCATAAAACAGGCATAAGGATCAAGCCCCTTGTAGTTGATGTGTTCAGCTGAATTGACTGGACAGTGGAGAACCAAAGTATCAGAAGTTTTAAAGAGATATCCACTATTTTTCAAGAGATGTAAAGAATTCTGAAATGATAAATTATATTTTTAAGGGTTGAGGTGGAACTATGTATTAAAATTTCAATTAATGATAAATTATGTAGATTTTTATTCTAGGATGGCTTATGTATATGTACAAATTATTTTTCATTTCATTGTTATTCTTTGCTCTGATCCCAATCTGAAGCACCATAGCTATGTTTACTTGTACTGTAAAATGCAGTTTTGTTATTAAATACAGGCTCATATCCCAGCCTCTGATTTTAAATAATAGTTGAGAGTTTGTTCCATTCTCATGAGGCTTAGGTATGAAAATCCTCTGAAAGAATCCAAATGAACTGTGCCTGCTACTGCAGAAAAATAACAAATAATTTATTTCAATTTGTACTTTATGATTTAATATCTCTCAGTGAAAACAGCACTACTTAAGTATTGTATTTGTAGAACTGAAAGTTGAACTTGTATTCTGTACTGGAGTGTTTCATTAAGAACAAAACCAAAACTGAGGTGTTAACAAAAAGATATACAGAAAGGTTTGCAATTGATAATCACCCATTAAACAAAAATAGTGTTAATTGATTATTAAATCATGCCATAATATTAAAATGTCTATGATATGTGGTGACTTCTAATGCCTTTCAGAAGCAAAAAATAGTTTCAATTTAAGGGAAGTTCATCCTAACTACAGTATTTTGTAATTCCCAGTACTTCTTTGCAAAGTTTAATTCCATTTGCTGTAATTAAGATGTATTTTTACTTTGTTACTCTGATTAATTTCCCATTTAGCATGATGAAAGTATTAGAAGGCACATGGAACAAATTGAACAAAGAAAAGAGAAAGCAGCTGAATTAAGTAGTGGAAGACATGCTAATACTGATTATGCACCAAAGCTTACACCATATGAACGAAAAAAACAGTGCTCGTTATGCAATGTAATGGTAAGTTGGATAGAGGGGAATACTGTCAGAATTGCAAGGCCAACCCAGGCCTTGAAGCTGCAAATTATGTCTTGTACACAGATAAGAGTACTGCACATCTACTGTGTCTCTGCTCTGCTCTTGTAAAGTGCACTGAATTTTTGATTCTTCTGTCAGGTGGTTTAGAGAAGATTTGAAAGAACTGTAGAGTTGTAGGTAGCACGGAGAGTGTGGACAGTACTCAGTTATTGTCTGTCTCTGCTAAGAAAAGTAGTAATTTGGGAGCATCAAATTGAAGTGGTTAAAAGCTAGATTTAAAGCAAAGTAAAGAATGTTCTTCTTTACATAGCAGGTAGCTGAGCTGTGAACCCCTTGTTACAAGTTCAGGGGAAGACTGGACAAGTTTCACTGGGTTGAAATTCACTGAAGGTTACTAGGTACAGAGAAACCGCATCAAGCTTAAGAAGTTCTTGAACTGAATTTGGTTGGAGGCTTAAAAGTGTTGAAGGGGAGAATCGGTGTTTGCTTTGTCTCTTCTTTTACTTTTCTTTAGGTATCTTATTTTTTGGTCACTGTTGGAAGCCAGGTATTTTGCCAGGTGGAGCTTCCATCTCAGCAGGGTATCTCTTCTGTGTTTGCCGTTCCGTATGTCCCAAGAATGGTGCAGAAGAGGAAGCCATACAGTCACTGACTAGGAAGCAGGGAGATCTGTTCTTGTTGCAAACTGGGTTTACTGAATTGCATTATTGAATACACCCTCATATCGTACTAAGCATTATTTCTCTTTAACTGCTGAATTAAACAAGATTGCACGGGATCACTTCAGGCAGCGCTGGAACACAAACTCAGGTTCAGCAGACCAGAGTCTTGTATATTCACTGATCATGCATTTCAGAATGAAAGTCCAATATATGGAGTTAGATTGAAGATGAGATGAGAAGCCAAGATGGTTTTAATCTCTTACTATACTGCTGACTAGCAAATGATGTAATTTACTCTTAAGTCCTGCATAAAAGATGTTTATATAAATGAGGTTGAGGAATAAAGTACTGTGCTTGAAATTCTGAACATACTTATGACAAATTGGCATATATTTAAAATACTGTTATTTATAGATTACAGAATTATTGAGGAAAAAAATTACTATTAAATCATTGTGATTACAGATTTCATCAGAAGTCTACCTTTTTAGCCACATTAAAGGGAAGAAACACCAACAAGCGGTGAGAGAAAACAGTAGTATACAAGGACGAGAGCTTTCAGATGAAGAAGTGGTAAGTTGTGTTGCATTTTTTTCTACATTAATTTTAGTCTTAAATGCCATCTAGGTGAGTGCCCTAAGAAAGTCTTGAAAATTCTTATAATGCAATTAACAGGAATATTTGTGTTAGCATGGGAATAATAGTGACTTTTTGAATATAGACTACCAATGAAAAGGAACAAAAGAAACAGTGGATTCAAAGACTTCAGGCAATTGCCATTTGAAATAGATTGTGTGTAAAGTGTGACTAATTGCTTTTCTATTAATCCAAAGGTGTTTTGTATCACAGTATATTTATCTTTCCATTGTAAAAAATCTCATGTGTTGCAGGTGTTTGCATTTTGCCTTTTTTTTTGTTCCTTCCTGTTGCTTAAAATATCTTAACCTAAAAAAGTCCTATCAGACGTGCTGTCCTGTGCATCAAGGTCAATAATGCTGAAAATTATAGTGCTAAATTACTTTAAAATATCAGATTAGAAATGCTTTGCAAGTATAGCTTTGCTAGAAAGAACAATAATTAGTTTTTCAGTAGTTTCTTTAGAAGAAGAATTGGCACTTAGGTGATTTTTGGGAATCACTGAGGACATTTTATACTAAATCGAGAAACTATGCTGCTCTGAAGAAAAGACTTCTGAATGGTTGTCTGATTTAATTTCTCATTGCTGCTGCCTGAATTGAACTACAGTATTAAAGTCAAAGCCCTTTCTATGAGACAAATTGTAACAGTCAGACTTTGAGTCCTGTCATCCAAAAAATTTCTGAATGCCCATGTTATTATGCCTGTCAGATGTTAGGGAGAAATACTGTAGAAGTCAATTCTCCAGAGCTGATTCAGATTTAACTTCATTCTGTTTGGAAATGTTTCCAGCCAAGCTGATTCAAATGACGCTGCTCAGTACTTCTAATTTTTGGCTGTCTTCTTGCCTTTGCAGTTCTTGTTACTATTTTTATTTGTTGAAATCTTTTCTTTGTTTACTGCTTCTTACATCCAGTAGCAACATCTTTTCCTTTTTAAAAAGCTTTGGAGAGTTAAGTCTCTGAGGTACTGAAATCTACAGAGGGGGTTATCACTGGAAAAACAGAAAAAAAACCTGGAGAGATAAGTAGTCTGGAGAAATAAATTTTTGCTGAGCTGCAGTTTGCCCTACCCCTTCCTAACTGTAACGGCAGTACATAATCTTTTCAGTTTCTTTTTTCCTCTTTTACAGTGGTTAGTGGGAGCTGTGTGGTTTTGGATTTGGTTTTAGATGCCAGGTTTACCTAATTAAATACATGGAAGAAGGCTGCATACTGCATCCATTTTCCTAGGAATACAAGCTGTGAGATTTCCCAGAATATTTCATTTTTGTACACATACCAAAGTGTGAGCAATCTATAATACTGACATTTTCTTGTATCTGTCTAGCCACTGGTAACTGAACTGATTCTTGCTGGGCAACTGTCTCAGATGAACATGAAGGAAAACAATGAAACAGATTTTCTTTTGACTGGGTGTTATATGGTATTCACAGTATCTGATTTGATAGCTTAACAATTCCAGCTTCCAGAAAAAGGGACCACATTATAACAGCTGCATTTGTGCCCAGTTGGTGAAAAAGAAGTTCCACTAGAGGGCACAGATATCTTGTGTTTTGTGGTGTCCAGCATCATACACTTCAATCCAGTGTTTTTCAGCAAAACATTTCAACGTGAATTTAAGACCAAGATTAAGGTTAAATGTATGGGATTCCTTGAATGTGTTCTTAGTGCAGGAGCAAAAGGAGAGAACAGATTTAACTGGATGAACAACTTGATGATTAAAATAGCAGATTTAAATATCCTTAATCAATATGGTGCATAGTATTTGGCATACTGGCAACATATGGATACTTCCATTGATAGGTATTTAATAGATTATCTATAGCTGTATTTTAATTAGTCCGAGTATACTGTTCTGAACTATACTGTTTTAATCTGAAATTTCCTTGGCCTGAGGGCCTCTCTGTTTTGTCTTGTTTTGTTTTTTATTCCAAAGAGCAGTAATAAGATATATGTGCTAGAAATATGGTCACTGTAAAGTAGAAAAGCAATTTTGCTTATCAGAGCAATCTGCTTTGTGTACCTCTTTATTCAGCAGGCATAGTTAATGCCAAACTTTGCCTCCCCCACAACTAAAGCATCCAGTAACAAGTTGAGTTTTGAAATACTTGAGAAAAAATATCCAAAGAATTATATAGAAGTAAATTTGTATTCCAAGGAAGTATTATAATATTCATAGTTACTTATACATTGCTGTTTTCAATTTTTGTAGTCAGTGAAGGTATCTCTAGTGAGAACACACTTGTACTACTTAAAGTTATTACTTGTCATCTGTGATGTCTTCAGATTATATACATCTTGTCTGTGACCCTTCTTCTTTGACATAAAAGATTTTATTTATATCACCTTTGACCTAATAAAATTTCACCTTTAACCTTATGCACTTGACACCTCAGATAACTTACTCTTGATCTTTGACTCATTTTGTGTTAAGCCTCTTAAGTATAATAGGTAGCTGCCTAGGAAAAAAGCTTTTTAAAAATTGTAATATGATCATAGAATTTTTTTATTATTACTTGAGAAATTACAGAAGGCCTTGAAATATCTTTATTTTGATCATATTGATTTCACAGAAGGTAAGGTTTAAGTATCTCCTTAAGACTTTAGAAACTTATTTAAGTGATGTCTTCATACAGTAATGATTTTTGTTAGTTTATTTGACTGTAAGCAAAAAGTTAAAATCTGTACTGAATGATCACTGACACTAGTTTCTCTGGACCAGATTGTTGCTAGTAGTTGATCTTGACATATATAAAAAAACCCCTATTATATTCTAGGTTTTTTCCCTTTGCTATAGCATCTATAGGTTCTGCAATTCTACAAACATTTTCAGAGATAAAAGTAGACGTCATATTAGAGCAGTTTTTCATTGTTCTGGAATTAAGCTTATATTGTGTTTAAATACAGCATACATTGTGCAAGAGCTGACATCTGGTATTAGATCATCACTAAGAGGAATTCACTTGTAAATGTGATATATTTGGTGAAAGTCACAGAGAAAAAAGTTTTGTTATGAATGAAGGTACTAAAAATGAAAAAGCATGAAGTTATTTCAAAGATTGTATGACAGCTTCATTTCATCTCAGCTTTTTGGGTTTTCTTCATTTAGGTATTTATTAGTCTCCAGCTGAAAAGGATGTAGGTTTCTCTTAAATCAAAAATCTATTGATTTTGAAATGGTGATTATCATGTGAAAGCAAATTAAGTTCTATTCACATTTCTTTTACTTCCTTTTTAACTTTTCTTTTGTCCAGTCTCTTATAAATACATTCATTCATGCACATGGCAGAATTGTCTTAGCAGGGTATTCTTCAGGCTAAAAGTCATCTTTCCTTCATTATGTTTCTGAAACTTGCAGTGCTATCACTCTCCATCGTTTCACCATTATTTTTAGTGCAGTAACAGTGTTCTGTCTGCACTTTCTCTCTCTGCTTAAATGTATGTCTCCTTCCATCAAACTTACAGCTTTACCTTCTTTTTGCATTGCTGTTTTCTATGCTATTGATTTCCTGTCCCCTCTCTTAATATTCATATTACTTTCAGTTCAGCAAAAGATGTAAACAATATATGCGATTTGATTTCATTGACTTCACTGCAATCAGTTAGTACATTTGAAGTTATGACTAATTGTTTTGCTGGATCAAAGCCTGTGTGACACAAAGGGCTTTTGACACAAAAGCAGTCACTAAAAAGGTGCCTGCTGAAAGCCATAGGACAACCCATGGTGACTTCATTAGACTGAGTTGTCTCTGCAGAGCCTTGTAAATGCTTGCTTCCACCTGTAGCTCCTAGATTATTCATTTTTCTGCTCCTCTGCTTTCCCTTTTTTCTGTCCATCCTAGTTTGCTTTGAGCAATACGCATCAGTAATCCTTATAGCTTGCTTCCTTTGAACCATTGTCCTATCTCTTGTTTGTATCTCCTGTCATTTAAATACCGTGGTTTGAAGATACTTACACAGTATAAATCATGTAATTTCATGTAGTCTATGAATGTTTCTAATAAGTAAAAAGTACTTCTAAAAATATATGAAATAGGTAACTTGGCAGGAGTTTGGTTAATTTGTATAAGGTGCATGCTAGAATTTTACATATTCCAAAGCAGAATGGAGGAATATTAATGAACCTTTGTTTGCGTATGTGAAAAATGTGCTTTTTTCATCAGGGAAGAAAACTTAGCCTATTGTCATGATATAAATGAATCAAAGAACTTCTTAGAGGTATATTTAGATCAAATGAAAATATAATCCCATGATGGAGCAAAAAGGTGGTTGTTGTCTGAAGACTGACAGCGTTAAAATGTGAGGATTTATAGAAAGACATGGTTGGCTGAGCCCACCCACATTCCTTTTGAAGAAAAACAGTCAGTGACTAAAGCTTACTCTGTAGTGTGGGTTGTCAAGTTGGCTGGGGTTGCAGTGCAAGCCTTTTCTGGCATAGGTCTGTCTGGATTGTAGCGGGGTCTGATTTACAATGTGCATAACTGCTGGCAAGTTCCCCTGGTACAGACACTGTTACACTGGCAGGATTGCTCTTTTGCCAGGATGTGGTGAGAGGCTGCCTGAGAAAGAGTTGTGCTGGTACAAGTTCTGTTCCAGCCATGTAAGGTTTATAGCTAGCACAACACAAAAGCAAAGCTGATGTTCATATGAGTTTGAATTTCTAAAAAGCTTTTCAGAGACAAGGGGTTGTTTTTCTTTAAGAAATCGAGCTGCTTTTTCAAAGTTGTGTGCTGCTTCCATTATTTCTTATGGAGGAAATTACTGAGGGAAAGAGATAAGGGAATGTTTCCATGGGGAGACCTTATAGCAGCCTTCTAGTACTTAAACAGGGCCTACATGAAAGATGGGAGGGACTCTTTAGTGGGGAGTGTAGGGATAGGACTAGGTGTAACAGTTTAAAACAGAAAGAGAGTAGATTTGGATTAGATATAAAGAAGAAATTCGTCCCTGTGAGGGTGGCGAGACACTGGCACAGAGGAGCTGTGGCTGCCCCCTCCCTGGCAGTGTTCAAGGCCAGGTTGGACGGGGCTGTGGGCAACCTGGGCTAGCGGAAGGTGGGGGCAGGGAGGATGGAACTAGATGATCTTTAACATCCCTTCCAACCCAGACCATTCTATGATTCCCTCACAGTGGGGGTTCTTCATTTTCATAGTCCCCGCCTTTGCCTTCTGCATCTTGGGTGGTGTGGCTGAAGCACTTGCTGTTGAAGACTGAAGCAAAAAAATCACTGAGTACCTCAGCCTTCTCCATGTCCCAAGTTACCAGATCTCCTATTTCCTTCTGGAGAGGGCCCACATTTTCCCTAGTCTTCCTTTTGTTACTGATGTACCTATAGAATCTTTTTTTGTGACCCTTGAACATCCCTGGGTAGATTTAATTCTATCAGGGCTTTAGCTTTCCTAACCTGATCCCTGACTGCCTGTATTTCTCCCAGGCTACCTGTCCTTGCTGCCACCCTCTCTAGGCTTCATTTTTGTTTTGAGTTTGTCCGAAAGTGATTTGTTCATCCATGCAGACCTCCTGGCTTTTTTTCCTAACTTCATCTCTGTTGGGATGCATCACTCCTGAGCTTGGAGGAGGTGATCCTTGAATATTAACCATCTTTCTTGGGGCCCTCTTCCTTCCAGGGCTTTATCCCATGCTGCTCTGCCAAGCAGATCCCTGAAGAGGCCAAAGTCTTGATGTCCAGGGTATTGTGTTGCCAAGTGTGTTTTTAGCCATCTTTTATTTATTCTGAGTTTTATTCTAAGTGCTGAAAGTCCGCAGCATTCAGTTTTCAGCTCTTCTCTTGTGTTTGACTATTCAAGGCTCTGGACTGAGGCTTTCATATGAGTCTAATTTTTTTGATTATGAACTCTGTGTGCCTAACATTTGCAGCCTTGGTCTTACTGTGGTGTATGTTTGAACTCCAGTCTCGTTTGAACATTGGATTGATGAGTTACAACCATTACAGTACAAGGAGATGATTTTGGCTCTGCTCTGGTGGTATATAATACTTAGGTCATTTTTGGGTAATACCGTGGTGCATGCAGTTTGGTCATATGTTGAGCAATATTCCTGTTTCTTTTATCCGCAGAGTTCCAGGCTATAGACTTCATTGTAAAGTCTTTTTTTTTCTTGGTGTTTGATTGTAGTATTCTAGCAGTAGCTCATTTTTCTTCTCTGTTGCTCAGTGGAAGCAATCTGTAAATCGCCTACAAACAAGAGCTCCCCATCCCAGTAAAGCCTCAGGTTCCGGTTGAGTTTGCTTTACTCAAAATGTTTGGTGTTTTTTTTTTTTCCTGAGGAAGGGGGGGGGGGGCAGGGTTAGAGAGGGGTTGTGTGTTGCTAGAGGAATGGAATTAGGCCAAGCATCTGTGGTCCATTTTTGTTTATGGATATTATGTATGTGTTGGATATCTATGGTCCTTTCAGCACAGGAGCTCTGGCCTTGTAATTCTGCTGTGAATACATTCGTCCTAGAAGAAGCTGTCATGAACAATCATGTAATTATAAAGTTTAATCCATGATGCAGTTTGCAGAAGGTCTCTCAGTACTCTATACATCAATTCTAGTTTTTTTGTACTTTACGCAGCAATAGCTTCTTACCTTTAATATATTATAAAGTATTGTTTTTCTTGGCAAAATTGAACGTGATTAATTGTTTATTGGCTGTGTCTTTAATTGTGATAGATCATTGCCAACAGCTGCACCCTTCTTCCTTTTGGCTTAGATATCTCGAATATTCACAGCCAGTAAGAAAAACTACTCCTGGCAGGGCCAACTACACTCTCATTTCCCCCTTTCTCTTGCTTGCCCTTGCAGCCAGATGATAATGTCAGTACTTTCCAGCTTTCTTTCCTAATCTGCAGAGTGGTGCTTTCCATGTCCAGTATGCAGAATCCTCATCCTTGTGGAAGAAACAGCTTTACTTTACCTTCTGTTCCCACATTTTGGAGTGACAGGTGGGGAAGAGAATGATATTAAAAATCCCAAGAAATATCCAAACCTACTATTCAGGATATTATTTGCTATTTGTTGTAGTGGCAGGCTGCCATATCATTGAATTTATGGACAAGCAAGGTGACTAAAAGTGCAGTTGGTATTAGCAGTAGAAATAGTATTTAGTTTGTACATGCTAAAAAGCAGTACTAGTCCCTCATTTAAAACATTTTATCTTAATTAAAATCAGAAATTGAAGGGAAAATTACTTCTACAATGAAAGGTCAGTCTCCAGCTTTTAATGAATAATAAATGTTTTTTAATGCTTTAAGCTCATCTTCTAAAGTAGCATAGAAATGTCAAAAATTAAAACCTTGATTTTGAGAAAATGATATTTGAATATCTATTACTTCATTGTTACAGTCTGTTTCTTCACATATGAAGCACTTAAAATAACTCTTATTAATGGTAACAGGTAAATAGCTTCCTCATTTTGAATCCTCTTCATACTTTTGAGTGGATCATCACTTGTGGTATTATAACAGTATTTGATCACAAACATTTGATCTGTTTATAAGCATTGATGACCATTTGTATTTCAAGCTGTCATTGGTTATAATGCTGAAAATTGAATTTTGCATTTGATATAACTCATATTCTGCTTCAGCATCTGTTTTTCATATTAAATATTGTCCTAGGCTGTGAGGAAAAAAATAAAATACTGAGGAGTTTTGTTGAAACATGTAATAAAATCATGAACAAATATTCCTGTGGTAACATGATTTAGAATTGAACCTTAAAAACCTCTTCAAAATTTGGCAAATACATCCCTTAAGTGATTATGTACAAGTAAGAAACCGTTATTCCCGACACTGGTAATAAATATCAAAAGCATTTTTGAATTATTTTCTGCAGTTACAGGATATTGTTTATTTTGAAACAGGTAAAGATGTTAATCCAAAATATATATGTAGGCTTCAGAATAGTTACCTATTGATTTGCTAGAATATATTCCTTATATACCTAAGTTTTACAAAATACTCAGTTTTCTATTATTTTTTTTATTCAAATGAAGTACAGCAATTACTGCGGTACAAGCTGCTACAAGTGCTTCTTTATAATCTTCCTCATGTTTATTATATTAATGCTGATACGAAAGGGCAGGTAAAAACAAGTGTTTGGAAGTTCTGAGAATTGAATTTAGATAAGTAGCTAGAGTCAGATATTTTTCAAGTTGCCTTGGTCTGCGGAATTGGGTTAGAAAACTTAAAAGAATGCCTTTTCTTTCCAAACTTGGGGATTCAAGGTTGGAAAGAATACAGAAATAATAGGAATAACCAATCTCATGGTATTTTGGCACTTCTGCTTCAGCTCTGGCCAGAATCCAGAAATAGAGAAGGCAATGAAACTGGAAAGTAATATAGAAAAAAACCCTTTAAACTTTTCAGATTCCAAGAAGGTCATTTTGGCTCATTTTTGTGGGTGAAAGTCCAATAGCCGGAAGGGTTTTTTACTTACATGAATTGGTTTATACATAATGGCAACATATCTAATAAAGCACTGTGTCACACTCTGTATGAAACAGACTCTACGTTGGAAAAGTCAGGCCTTTACATGCTTGTTGCTAGACGTAGGATTTCGCTCCAGTGCTTCTTTGTGGTAGCTCAGGACCCTCCAGAGCTTATAGAAAGCAGCAGAAAATCCTTGATATACTAGGTGGTGATCCTGGCCACTCCTGCCAGCAACTGACTGGCTGCAGACTGGAGGATTTTCAGAGCCTTCCTTCCCCGCCTGTTACTGCTACATCTTAGGAATATTGTGCTTCATGAGAACTGGCAAGGAGCAACGTGCAGACAAGAGAACAGAGGATCTTAAGTTATGACTGCCCTACAGCAGCAAGTGCCAGGCTGTGCTTTTCTTCTCGACTTGAGCAAATACAGATGCTTTACTGCAATATTGTCCTACCTATGCAATCTTGCCCCAGGCAGAATTCATGAAAAGGCAACGCTTAACTGGGAAAGAAAGGAAAGGGTAATAAGTATTTCTGTTATGCTCTCTCCTAATTTTAGAATGAGGGAATTTTGTTAGGAAGAATTCTGTTTGGCATGCTTCACATCACAGTTTAATGTTACTAGAAGTATTTGCTGAGTAGTGAAATGAGTAGTAGCTTATATGTAATAAAGAGAGCCAAAAGTGTCATAGTCAAAGAAATTGGGTAGGAAAATAATTTTACAGTTGTGTTCTGGTTTGGTAAATACTTACATATCCAACATTTCATCTGTCAAGGTCAGATACATGGATGTTGTTGCTGTAGTCAGGACATGAAATGGTGAGAGCTAGTCAAGAGTATTGGTCTTCTGACAGGGTATTATATGAATAGGGTGTCAATTAGGGAATTTATTTCCATCTGTTGTATTTTATATAGATTACTGAGGTTCAGAATCCAGTTTATGATATGGTTTTCCTCATCCAAGCTGAAGTGGACTGTACTCAACTGGATAGCATTTCAACATTTTGTAATATTTGCTTCTCTTTTTTTTTTCTGGAGTCTGAAAAATCTACTTTATTTCAGAGAATATTTATAGTAATGCTGTACTCTTTGTCATATATAAGAAAAAGGGGTGTAGTTCAGCGTATAGAGAAAAACATGGTTATAAGAAGTGCTTAATCAACTAAAATTATCAGCTTCAAGATACGAAATGACCTGCGTAGTTTTTCTGTTTGAGGCATTTGAATGTGACTAGGCAATAACCAGCAAGAATGTGACTTCATGGGTGACCTTATTAGTTTTAGCTATAATGGTTTTGGCAACTCAGTGCCTCATGCAGTTTGTAGATGAGGCCCATCTGTTGCATCTGGAAAGATTCAGGAATCTCTGTGACTAAAAGTCAGAACAGTTGGGGATGGAGAGAGAAAGGAAAAGCAAAGACTTTTTTTGTGAATAATCTAATTTCCATCTTTTCTGCTTTGTGTTGGCTGCAGTTTTACATATGCATTTAATGTTAGTTTTTATCACCTTGCTTGTAAATGAAGTATTGAAACTTTTACAGAAAATTTCAGTTGTTTTAAAAATTACTTCAGTGTTATAAAAATTATTAGAGGTCTGTATGGCTGTGTCAAATAACATGTGTCTATACAGAACGCCATGAAATATCAAATTGTATGTATTTACCAGTTTACTTTTCATATTTCATAAGTTTTTTCAGCTAGAGACAAGTTCTCTCTGAGAAACCCATACAGTATACATTGTGATTTTTAAAAATAATCTTTACTTTTGGTGAACACATGTTAATAACACTGGAGAAAAATAGCAGGAGTGTTTCTGCTCTAATGCATCACTGAGCCATCACCATATGATACATATATATAGAGAGAGAGGAATATATACAGCTGACCATGAAGAAATATATCAGCTTTTAATTCTTGTTTCCATATTTTGCAGTTTTACATCACAACATAGTACAGACTGACTGCTTTTTGTGGCACAGATTCTGCCATCTTCATGAAAGTTAATACCTTACTTTGTGACATTGTTGATCTCAGCTGAGCAACTTGGAGGAGGAGTTATCACATATGAAAAATGGTGGCAGAAATTTGATATGTAATGACCATCATAGCTGGTTCTGGTTTAATCCTGAGATAAAAAGTAATCTGTTGGAACAAACCCAGCAAAATTAATTAATTGTACATAAGTCGTTAAAACAAAGCTTTAGGGAAATTGCATAGCTAAAATTGACATTGCTGATCTAGAAACTGAAACTGCATTGAACGTTTTTTGTAGGTGTGAATATAGATCTTAATAACAGAAACTTTCATTAGAAGAGAGCCTATACTTAATAATGCTTTGCATTTATAATGGCCTAAATTCTCCAGAGGTCTGGTGGTTTACTAATACCTGAGAGTTTGGGGTCAGAATGTGCTCAGCGTAGCACAGAATCAGGCCAGTATTGCCATACAAACAAACACAGAATGCCTTTATGGAGGGGGTAAATTAGTCTCAGAAATTCTTACTGGATTTAGCATTTACTTATATAAAAATAATCATTTCAAAAAGTAAAACGCTTTCAGGAAGAAGTGACTAGATTACCCAGTTATTCTGCATTACCTTTATTAGAAAAAAACCCCTTGAAATTGAATAGTTTCATTTTTGCTTAAATAAAGGCATTCAGAGGATTACAAAAGTTTGCTTTCTAAACACTGCACTGGCTTTACTCGCTTTCATATACTTACGGCAGTTAGTTTTATGGTTTGTTAACCTGTCCAACTAATGGTTGTGCAGGTAAAGTTACTCATTAATTTAGTTATTTAAAGAATTAGATATACTGTAGTTCTTTGTGACTCAACGGATTTAAAAACCTTTCTTTTTTCAGATAACTGGTAGGAGCTTAATAAACATGGGAATAAAAATTTTTACAGTGCTCTGAAGCATAATATAGCAGCAGCTATCTTTAGATGTCAGTTGTCATTCAATACCAAGCTATTAGTTATGCTTGTTTCACACCTGAATGGTGTAGATCTGCCTAGTGTGATGATCCTACGCTTTGATCTGTACCTTCAAAAAGTGATTGTTTGCATGACACAAGGTATTATTACTCCAGTCTTACTTTAATGAGCTGTATGTATGAAGTCTGATATGATTCCAAACTGCCACATGTGAAAGCTGAGAACTCTGAGAAACATCGTTCACGAAGGTGCTTGAGTTCACGTGAACAAACTGTTTTGTAACCATCCTGTGCGCTGTTGACAGCAAGACCTCTTCTGGCTCTCCCAGACTGATAAATGAATGTACTTGCTGAACCCTGTAGTTCTCTGAGTCATCTGCTAAGCCACAGATAAGATTGAGGAAAAAGAGATGAGTGTCTGCTAGGGGGATACAAGGCTTTGTGTCTCATTTCTGCCTAGCAGAAGTCTGATACCATGTTTGCAGTTGCCGTTGTGCAGCAGGAGCACAGCAGGCTGACTGCACCTGGATGGAGATGTTCTGCCACTTTTGTAAGGTGGTGTCCATTTCAAAGTGCAGTGTTAACTTCATTTTGGTTTGCTGTCACTTTGAAGGATATAGTAAATAGTTTGAAGATCTGATGAACCAAAAAAAACCAGTTTCACTGTTCAACAAAGATACAGAACTATAGTAATAGTCCTTGTTAGTTTTGTATATTACAAGTACTTCCTCTCACTCATAAGTCATGAAGTAAACTAATGGTAAATTACAGTGCTAGGGTGTACTAGTTCAGTTTGGGAGGCAGGGATGTACATATCAAATTCCACTGAGTTAATTATTTTTTTTCTTTTTTTTTTAATAAATGAGTGTCCACAAAATGTCAGGTTAAGTACCGTGAGGTGTGGTAGCAAAGCAGGAGTAGTGTCATAGTGTGTTTGTTTTTTAACTTCTTCTTTGTTTTTTAACTTCTTTTTTTTTTTTAACTTGTCATAGTTTGTTTTGTTTTTTAACTTCTTCAAGTCCTTTTTCTTCTTCGCACTGAAAAACTCAAAATCATCAGTTTCCAAGTTTCAGGCTTATGACCAGGATTCTGTTTTTTAAAAGCAAGTTTAAAGGAAAAGCTATTTTTAAGTGGCTGTTGAGGGATACATCTTTCTGAGGAGAAAACATGAACTGAGGTTTCATAACCAGCACTGGGATGGTGCTACTTAGTTCTGTGCTACTACAGGTTGATTGAGAACTAACTTATCAAAAACTGGTATGTTTTGCTAGTCTCATACTACTGTATGATGCTTAAAGGGAACAAAAAAGGAAGTTTTCCTTTAAGCACTTGCTAAAATTAAATGGATAATGTTAAGGGGGACAACACTGCTTACAAAAGCTGTTAGAATTACATTACATATGAATATAGCAATATCCATTGTTTGAACAACTTGGACAACACATTGAGGAAAAGATGTTCGGGTGTAGTGGGAGCTATACAGAGTAGGCAGTGTAGCAAAGTTGAAGTCCACATTACTTTTAGAATTTGCTTAGATTATTATGCTTGATTTCTTACGTCTAATATTAATTCAGTATTCATTTTGCATTCAGATGATTTAAGATAAAAATTTCAATTACTATTTTGACCAAATATATATTGCTAGGTTATATCATGCAGCAATGCTTTACAAAAACTAAATGGTCTTTTTCCAGGAAATTTCACAGGGATTTATTTTGTTTTCAGCAGGCATATTATTTTCCTAAATCAGTGAAAGAAAATACAGGTTGTTTTCTGGAAAATATTGTCTATAAATTTTTTAACACTTCACCTTTTACTTTGAATTTTAAGGATACTTACCAAAAAGGAAGGATTAACCACGTCTGATTGTGGCACTAATCATTTTCAAGGCTAAATTATTCTGATAAGCAATGGTGACCTGTACTTCGTAATGTGTTCAGTATTCGGTGAGAAAACATACATAAGCCTAGTATATTAAAAATGGGGTAAATATATTCTAAACTGGCATTAAATTTATTGTTATTTGCAAAAATGAACAATTGGATGTTGTAGCCCAGTAGTACAAGCAGCCATAATGCAATATGGAGATACAGTGTCCATTTCTTGCATCAAGGTATTTGTATGAGAGATTTCAATTGTGTGAATGTGTCTGTTAGTCTTTTATTATCATAGAAGGACATTGCAGTATCATGCAGAACACCAGATTGAACCTTTTTCAACTGAAGTAGACTAATTGTGGGCATTGTAGTAGTTTTCAGTGGGTCACTTTTAAAATTGCATTGACTGAATTTAAGTTTCTTATACTGACAAGGAAGGGTATGAAGTACATTCATAGTTCAGAAGAGGTTAAATTCAGTAATGCATGTTTAAGTTGAAAAGTAAGTTTAGAAGGGGCACTAGAGTAAAAATCCTCCTTGGTTTTTGAAATCTAACTTGCTGCATAGAGTACTTTGAGAAGATCTCTAACTAGAGAGAACTAAGAAAAAATAAAGTAGTCAACTGTTTAGCAGCTGTGGGATTTTTGGAGGGCTGGGTTTTGGGGGGTTTTGTTTGTGTGTGTAGTTTCTGGATAGTCCGCTGTTCGTTGGAATGTTACAAGCATCTACGTGTCTGTTCATGACAGCATAGGTCAATCAAAATTGAGAACATCTTGAGGGGAATAGTTTTGTTGCCTATTCATCTCTAAATGATAAATATTTATTTTAAATCTAGACCTTAAACTGTACTGGGGTAGTCTGTACTTTCACTGAGGAAACAGGAAATTCTTTGTAGTCATTGATCTAAAATCACATGGTACGATCGCATTCCCTTTTCTTGTACTATTTCATAATTAAAGCATTTCTTCTGTGGGGAACTAAGATTTTACCAATATTTTCCTTAAATGCAGATTTGTTAATGAGAGGAAAAGTAATATTCCCGTCAATAAACAGTAATGTTTTAAGCTGTGAATAATTTCAATGTATTTAAACAAAAGTTGACAAGTTTAGATTATCGTGAAGTGTAAAAATCATAAACCAGAGTTAGTTCATTTAATATAATGAGTTACGCTGTTAGAGCAGGGCATTGCTTTCATGTAGCTGTAAAAGGCAGCTTGGAGAAGAGAGAGGACATCAGCCTGGAGTTCATACTTGCTAAGTAACAGTTTCTGGAAAATGAAGGATGATAGTTTTTCTCCTTTACTTCTCTCAATAATTATTCTACCTTATTACAAAATACCCATGATGTGTTCTCTCCAGTGTGAAATAATCTATTTCCCAAAATGTATTTAAATTTTTTTCTTAATTTTCTTAACCTGTTGTTAAATATTTACCACTGTTGTTTCCTGGGAAGATAATCTATAATCTCCATTGCTTACTGTAAGATTAATATTATTTCAATATTTTCTGCAGGAGCACCTGTCATTAAAAAAGTACATTGTGGATATTGTGATTGAGAGTTCTGTTCCTGTGGAACCATTAAAAGATGGAGAGGAGAAACAAAAAACTAAAAAGAAAGCCAAAAAGCTAAAAGCACGGATGAACTCCAGGTAGTATGAATCTCTTTTAAATTTTTTTTCTTTAAGTTCTGTTCTAAACTTTACCTTTTGTCCTTTAGTATGAGTGCACTGGAAGGCTGAAAAAAAATTAAAATTATTTGCTTTGGGAGTGTCTTGAAAATAACACTGATGAGCCTAATTTATGGCCACTTTCTCTGATTGAGAAAGAAAACTGAGTATCGATCTGGAGCCCTTGGTTTCACCTGTTAAGAGCTTTTCTCATAATTGGATGCTAGTGCCCTGCCAAAACTGTAGCCTCTTCTAGCATACAATAGCATGTTTAAATTTGTGTAAACCATGCCTATTTTTCTTTCTAGCTATTGATTTTTAAATGAAGTATCAAAGAAAATCAATAGTAATCAACAAATAGAAGTCAGCCTGCTGTAGTGTCAAATCCCATGACTAAATTTAATCATTTTTTGTTGCCTGACACAACAAAAAGAAAGTTAAAAATATCTTAAAATGGAAAGTGAGTTGTCAGACCTGCAATTTGTTATTAGTCTAAAAAGTGACATCTGCAAATCAGTATGATATGCAGGACATCATTATATCATGAACTGGCAGTGTCAGGCTTTATAGCTGAGTAGTCTCCAACTGAGGTTAATACTTAATTGAATGTTATAACATATTTTTGCATTTATCTCTAAAAATATTTCTCAGAAGGGAAGAATCATTGTTACATATTTTCTCTACCTTGTTTTTAAGTGAGAAGTGTTAGAAGTAAGAGAAGAACACCTGAATGGATTTTTGTACCTACAGTAAAAATGAGATGTTTTATTAACTCATTATAGTGCCAATAATGGCACATTAGTATTTAAAAACACAATACTTTTATGTGTTATAGTTTCTGATTGTTTTCTTCTTGATGAGCAAATCCACTATCTGAATGAATATCACATTAGAACTGTTAAAAGTGGATAACATATTCTTCCAGGTTTCTGATTGATTAAGATGCAGAGTTATTCATATTACCTGTTGATTTAATGCAGTTATTGGGTCCAATTGCAATTCTTTCTCAAGAGCTGCTTCTGTTGAATTTAGTCAGAGGTTTGTCAGTCCTAGGAGTACAAACTCAAATATTAATTTGTTATTGGCACTGATGACTGAAAAACTTTTTCAGAACATTGTGAAATTTTGTGTGTCAGATTGCTGGATGAGTCAGCATATTCATCATCAAAAATTATAATTAAAACAGTAATAAAGGGGCATCATTTTGCAAAGGTGATATAATGTTGAAAAATACAAGTGGATGTTTCAAAATCTAAGAGGAGTTATATTGGTGAGACATGAAATTCATGTATATTAAGCTTGCTTTTAGTTTTAAAGGGTGACTAAACTTTTCAAGGGGATTACTGTCCTTGAAGATAACTGAGAGTTAAGATTTCACCATGAGTTTTCTAGTGTTAACATAAGAGACTTACTAATAAAAATATCTGGTAGTGATATGAAGCAAAGGTTGTTCAGTGGAATTTCAAACAAACAATTGATGAGGAAAAAAACCCCAACATTTGGGAAAATAATTTTAGTCATTGCCAGTCTTCTACAGTTACTATAATTGACACGAGTAATAGTAATAGGCATAGCAATGACGAATACTGCCTGGATGTTCCTGCATGTAAGCTTATTGCTGGTGAGGTGGGGAAGTTTTCCATGTTCAGAAAATGGATGAGGATTATCTTAAGTTATGTGACTAAAGCAATTAAAGCAATAACCATGGAATTACAATATGAAATACTAACTTAGGTAATTTAGGTAGTGTCTACTATGTTTCTGCCCAACAATCTGGCCAGTGCTATCAACAGATGGCTGAGAGTTTACTGCTCAAAATCGATTCAAACGTGAGGTGGAATATATAGTTAAAGTACTTAATAATAAATTTATTGAGGATGGCTTGAAGGTGAAGAGTATTTTATGTTGATAATTCACATAGATTCACAGGTGTTAGCACATTATCTACAAACCATGTTTTAGTACATATTTGCCACTATTCCATTTCTCTAGAAAAAGAAACAGTTATAACAAGCCCCCTTATGCCTCAAGACTTGAAATTATATATTCATTTCAGTGTCTAAGAAGTTGTGATATTTTAAACTTGAAAAAAATAAGTAACTGCATCCAGATAGGTTCCTGTTGCTCTCCTGAGTTTCTCAATCTTAAATCACTAGTTGCAGTATCAAAGCAATGAAGGGCAAAGGTGAATGAGGGGACAAATTGTGATCAATGGGTTATTAGATATGGTGAGAAGTTTTGTTAGTCTTATTAATTATATTTATAACCCTAAGCCATTAAACTGGTGCTATAGTAACAACTGATATATAGCTAAGTAAATTATTTCAGATTAACGTGTATGTGCTGCTAGCAGAAAATGACTTTGGTACCCGCATGGCAAGAGGAGGCTTGATGAAAGCTAACCTCAAGTAAAAGAGGTGTAGTTACGAGCTAGCAAGTATATACAGTTGAGATATGCTTTGCAGTGGATTTAAAGCACTCTAGTCATGTTCATTTAGTAACAGATATTTTAGGTGATTATTCATGTTTGACTGACTTGTCTGTACAAAACTTAAAGCTGAAATGTGTTGTTTCTGACTAAGAAGGCAAAAGGTTAATAAAGGAATCTCACCTTCTTGTTTTATACTAAATTCAGTTGTGATTAATAGCTTTTTTAATGATCCACAAATCAGAGCTAGTGGTAATGTAACAATATTTGCATGTAGCATGAGTTGTATAGGTTAAGCAAGCCGAGGGAAAATTTCAGTAGCTTTGGAAAACTTGATCCACTTGGGTGAACAGAATATATAATGCAATATTTAGTATATGTATCTGAGAGAAATAATAGGAATTAAATCTTTACTACATCATTTTCTTTGCAGGACAGCAATGAAACACATTTCCCATTGGAAGGCACTGTCAAAATCTTAAATTTGCAAAAAACAATTGGGCATTTGTTAAGTTGGCAAGAATGTCAACTCACAGCGGTTAATATTAAGAATACATTGAAAATTAATAGGAAACACTGTCTTTATGAGTGAAAGTTGCCCCAAGGCAGCTTTTTTTTCTGCTTCTATTTGAGGGGCTTTTGACACTTTCCTCTGGTGCTTGTTATGGGTGCTCTTGGTATAGACAGACAGATCACATACCTAATCACAAATTTGGTCCAGCATGCCAGTTAAATTTCCTTCAGGTGTGTGTACAGTTTTTTTAAAGGATTTTCCAAGCTGTGGATGATGTTGTCCCTTGTTCATCTGAGAACACAGCCTCAAGAAGCTTGAACAGCAGATCTCCCCGAAGTCCCTAGAGATCTGCATTGCATCTGTGAAGTCTTCATTTCAGAACAATAATCGAAAGAACAGTTTTAACAGATCAAATGTTTTTTAACAGCTAAATGCTTTTACTCCCTGCTGGATGTTTGTTCGTCACAGGGCTCTGCCTCTGAGAATTGAATTTTTCTGCATCACTGTAGTGTCTGGATTAGTTTTACTTTCTGTGTGTATGTTGTTTAAAAAAGCTTACAGGATTACCACTGTGAATCCTGTTTTGGTTGGTGAGCTGGCCATGATTGTCACCTGTTGGCACAGGCTGGCTGGAATCAAAACAAGCAGTAGAAAAAAGTCTTGTCTCCCTCTTCCTACTTTTTGGCATATGGCCAGTGTAAATAATACTTTTAAGGGACTAAAGGGGTTTGTTTTTCTGTTTCCAGTAATAAAAGTCATCCGTGGAGGTATTTATTTCTATGCTGTATGCCTAACAAGATTCATTATGTTACAGTACAGTCATTAGTTATATAAGAAATACTCCTATACCTGTAAATATAACAAATTATTTATATGGTAATTATAATCTCTGTGATGTAGTGATCTTCTGACCTGCACTACGTGTCTAAATTACTAATATTTTCATCATATGAATGTGATAATTTTATAATAAGCAGTAGCTTACTGCAGTTGCTGTATATATCACTTGTATCTTTTCTACCATTTGGAAAGTCAATTTAAATACACCATTTGTGTACTGATGTTATTCTGAAGTAGCAATATTAATCCTAAACTGTTAATGGCCAATAGTTAAATATCAGTATGGATTATGACAGAGCATAGTTGACAGAAATGCCACGCATTACTATGAAATAGAAAAAACCTAAAGGTTAGAATTATCTTGCTGCTATTATATGCTGTACACTTCAGACAATAGTCAATAATAATGAATATTTTCTCCTCCAGGGCAAAAGAATATGAGAGTTTGATGGAAGCAAAAAATGCTGTCTCTGATTCCCCATTTAAAGCCAAGTAAGCATTTAACTTTATATATTATAGATAAACACTTTTTCTCCCCCTTGCTGGAGCAGAAGTGCTTCTGAAATTTCCAATGGAGCAGGCATGGTAAGGTTTTCACTCAATATGGGGCATATTGCCATCTTGAATTACAGATCAGTTTCCAATACAAAAGGTCAGACCGTATAAATGCAATTTTTTCTGAAGGTGCTGTGTATCTTAAACATGTAAGATGCAACAGTAAAGAGAGCATATGCTCATCCTTTTCTTACCTGGAAGCAAGAAGGTTGCAGCTTTGTACTTCAAGACTGATGGTGAAAATTCAGCACTGGAATTCTGGGACGGAAAACCTTATGTTTGGCCTCCATTTGGTCAGAAACAAAGGTTCATATGGCGAAAGCACAGACATTTTAATGCACAGATGTGTTAATCTGGCATTGAACTTTTTAAAGAGTCACTTCTTTATTGACTAGGATAAGGTAAGCTGAAAACAGTTGGATGGTAAGATTTAAATAAGACCTGTTATCACCGACAAATTCCTCCTCCTTAGTTTGAAACTGAAGATTGGTCAGCTTTTGCTTTCCGATTCCATTGAAACTGGTTGGCAAAAGATGCAGAATGTTTGGATTTCCAAAAAGTTTTTGGTAAGGTCTGTCACCAGAAATTTTAAAAGAAAACTATATAGCTGCAGCATCAATGGAAATCAGTTTAAGAATTGAAAAGAAGTGGGAATACATGGACAGTCCTTGCAGAACAGGGAAATTACTGGTAGAGTTCTGCAGTCCTATGATGTTCAACATATTCACAAGTGACTTGGAAAAAGGGGGCAAGCAGTGAGGTGACACAGTTCAATAATGATGATGATAATGCTAAGAAATTGAGGATAGTAGGGACAAGAACTGATACGAATGATAATTTTGAAGAGAGTGAGTGACTCTGCAGCAGAATGGCAGGCAGGTGAAATCCAGTGTGTATTAAGTACTACACAGTGGAAGTGTACTACACAAGGGTAAGGCAGAACTCAGTTGTATCTTCACATGCGAAGTGTGGGCTTTGAACTTACGGAAGTGATATGTAGTTCCAAGAAAATACCAGCTCGAAACTCCTAGGAGTTAAAGTAAATCCTTTGTTAAAATTCTTTAGAAAGGAACAAAAACAGAACAATGTCCTTATGTACAAATGCTTGGGTCATCTACATTGTTTGAATACTACGTGCAGTTCTGGTTCTTAGTCTCAGAAAGGATATGCTAGAATTGTTGAAGGTTCAGAGAAGGCAGGAAAGGAAATCAGTAATGAATTCTGGCAGGAAAGGATATCAGTAATAATTTCTGGCATAACTTCTGTATTAGGGACTAAGTAAACTAGTACTTCTCATTCTTGAGAAAAATGTGATAATGGGAAGAAGTTTTAATGGGGATATGTTACAGATATATGCAAGGTCATAAATGACATGGAAAGGATGAGCGTCATTTTCTGCCCTTCCTGGTACTGGAATGAGGGAGCACAGAATGAAGATGGAGCCATGTTCAAAAGAAACCAAAGAAAATGGATCTTAGGACAGTGTACTAATAGATATGGAACTCATTGGTAAAAATCACACAGATGCTAACAGTTTACCTGCATTACTGCAGTTCTAGGAAACTACATCCAGCCCAAGAGATTCCTAAACTGAAATTGGGGAAAGAAACAGATTAGTAAAGAGGATTATGCATGCTTGTCCTGTTCTTAATTTTCCCGAGACATCCATTTACAGTTTGCTGTTAAACAGGGTAGTGGGCAGATGGTACGTCTTTCTTATAGTTGTGCTCATGAAGTCTGTAGCAGGTCAGTCAAGAGGTTGTGGTGTCTCAACAGTTGGATTCAAAAACCTTCATCCTAAAATTACAGTGTGTGCAGGTTTAAGCCTTGCCGGGATCGGAGAGCACGTTGCTGTTGCTAAAATTACAGCGAGTTTCCAGATTGGGGATATTTGTCTTCAGAGTGAGGTAATAACCTGTACCAGATCTTGTATGTTTTGTAGTTGCTTTCATCACTCATAAATTGCTCATATACTTGCAGGTAGCATTTTTTAGCACTTACTGTTGATTAAGATGTTCAGATCCTTGCTGTTGGTCTTCCTTGGTTGTATATACAACTGGCCTGTATGTAGTATGTTTTACATAGTCTTTCAGTAGTTTGAAAACCTGCTGCTGAATCTTAGTATGTATTTTCAAATAAGAAAAATCCATCACTGAGGTTTGACATAAGAAAATTAAACACCTCCACCAGATGGCATACCTGCATAAACACAATGAGGAAGAAGGTTCTGTTGTCAGCTTCATTTCTTAATAATCAGCACTTCAATTTTCAAGATTAATTTCATGGCAGATGAAGACTTCTAGATTTTTAGCTTCTGTATTTTGCTTTTCTTTGCTACCATAAAATAAAAAATTAGGGTTTGGTTGTCAGAAAGTAGAAACGTGTGCTTTTGAGTGACTGGAAAATATTGATAAGCTGTAGTTTTTCCACTTTAGTTTCTTTCTAACTTCTGGTTATCAGTAATGTAATTTGGTCAGTTGTTTCTCAGTTGCAGTGTAACAGGAACTCAGATTTTTTTTAAATTTTAAAAATTCTTTTTAATATCTTGACTGATCCTGAATTTGCAGTTTTCATTTCTCTTAATGAAATGCTAGTGTGCTTTCAGACAGAATCTTCTGTTCCATCTGCTTTCTTATTTTCCTCTTTTATTGCCTTTGTTAAGGCTGCACCCTTTTAGATGTGAACTAGCATGATAGCCACTGTATAGCTCACTTTTTTCACAGATCTTCTGGGGGATTTCTCTTGCAGTCTTCATGTAGAAACCCTAGTGATCTAGCAGATACTTACATCTAAATTGTTAAAACAGTTTCAGATATCATAATTATTGTTGTTTCCAAAATTACAAAACTTTTTACCAACCATGAGGGCTCAAACGTTTGTGAGCTTTTTTTAAAATCAATGGGGTAACAATGGGGAGTTCGAGTCTGAACTGACTTTAAGAATAGAGGACTGTCTATGAGTCAACGGGAAGCCCAGTTTATTTCTATTAAAATTTGTTTAACATACATAATACAAAATGGAAGCAGGATAGGGAAGGGTAGTTTTATCTCTTTCTCTGTAAGGGAAAGGATGAGAGGGCAAGAAATTTAATGAGTCAAGAGTCCTAGCTCAGACCATATCTGCTTACATGGGGAGACATATTCTTAATACAGGAAAAATTATTAGGAAAACACCTTTTTAAGAGAACTAAGTACAGGATCCTACTTAACCAAGAACAGTAGGAAGAAGAATCAGCTGAAGGAAACAAACAGCAGTAGATCTCCACTGAAACATTATTACATTGAGAAGCTATGAAAATAGTTTCTAGACCATTGCCTTTTTAGCCAGAACATGGTGTACTGTACTGTGAGCTAATATTAACTGCTACTGTACCTGGCTGAGAGAGCGCAAACTCTTGCCAATATTAGGAGTCTTAACAGCTCTCAGGAGATCTGTAAAGTTATTGAGAAAAGTCATATCACAGAACAAAGGGGGTAAAAACGGAGAGTGCTAAATGCGTTGTGTCAAAACAAATGCCAGTACTTTTTGTTTATCCCAAAGGAAGGTTTGAGGTATTCAAATTGGAGTGAAAGTATACTAATGAACAGAAAATACGTTTTCACTTAGTGTGCTGTGGAATTTAAAAATGAAAAAAGTTGGGTTTAAATTCCATTTAAAATGTGACACAGTTGGTAGGTTTATTTGCTTAACAGAAACAAATGCATTTTAGAATGACATAATTAAAATAACTTTCTTTTATGCTTCCTTGCTTATGCCACATCTCTTTATTCACTCCTCTGCCCCCAAATTGATTGTGTCTTCACAAACAAGTAAAACCATCTATGGAATGCAATTTCTTATCTGATTTTAGTTCTTAGTCATGTTGTCAGTTGTTACAGAAGAAAGACAGGACCCAGAATTAGTCTTTGGCAAGTAAAAAGCCTTTTTAGATCACCTTTAAGATTAAGCCACTTTAATATTATGAGACCACTGATTTCCTGATGCAGCTGATAGATTGCTTCAGTAGTTCTTATTTGTTTAAGGTTTGCAGATTTATAAAACCTTCTGCACTAAGGAAGCAGGGTTCCAAGTGCTTTCTAAGCTTTACATTGGTAATAAACTAATATCAATAAGCAGGCAGAGTTTATCCTCTTTGATAGACATGGTATGTATAACCTTTTTCAGCAGTAGCATACTGAATCTGAGCCCTGAGTGGGATTTTAAATGGTTCTAAGTAGTTCTTTTTTAGAAACAGGAGTTTTAGAAGATGTCTGGAACAGATTTTCTTCTTTTTAGTATATGATGAAAAAATTGTGTCCCTTAATGGGGGAGGGATAATTCCAAATACTGCCTTATTTTGATACATATTTCGCTCTTTGAACTATTTCATGTGGTGAGAGACACTTTCAGGGAAAAGGACTATGGACATTCTCACCTGGGAGCAGCCAGTCTGTTGCTACTGGCTTCACTGGTTGGTCACTGGTGGCACTTAGGTGATTGTATAAATGTTGGTGGACTCTTGATGAATTTGTAATATTAATTTGATTCTCTGTGAACTGATCTGAATGTAATTACTTAGTGTCCAGTCTGTTAAGTTGGCCTGTCAAAAGGTGTGTTGATGGTGTCTCTTTCTGTTCACAGCATTCTCAGGTGGCCATTGGAGCACATTTTTAAAATGAAAAGAGAACTTTTTCACTAAGAGTGTTATTTACATCCATTTAGTATCTTCTAATCCAAAGGATATATATTTCAGTGTTAAAGCAATCTGCAGGTAGCAAAGTGTAATTGTCATCCTTTAATGCAAGCAGGGAAACTAAGGTAATGAAAGATTGCTATATTCATGAAGGGAGTTAGCAGGATTGCAGGGAAAAAAAAAATTAATCCCCTAGTCTGATAATTTATCCAATCTCTTCTCATGCAAGAAGGAATTGGATTTTTTTTTTTTTTTTTTTTTTTTAATTTACCCTTTCTTTAAACTGTTTAAGGGGCACTCCAGGTAGTATGGTAATGGGAGCCACTGTTATTCTGATAAAGGACTGCATCACGAAAAAAGGAGAGTTAGGAAATAAAAAATTACTTCCTGTAAGAGTCTGCAGGAGAAAAGATGGGAATGTAGTGTGAAGTTTGTTCTTGCAATGTCCCAAAGCTAAATACCTTTAACAATGCAGTTCTTTATTATTTTTGTTATGGTATATCAGTGCATTCACAAGATAAGCTTACTGTGTAGGTTTTCTTCATGTATCAGTAGTAGGCTAGGAGCCAGTTAGGCCACAATACTCATCACTGGGGAAAATAACAGATAATCTGTGAAGCTGGAAGTATTTGTGGAAAAATTTAGTTTCCAAACAGCTCTGTGAACTGTAAAAGAGCTGAAGTGTAAATAAAATAAAACTAAACTTTAAAGAAAGATATTGGGTGGATGGTAGATTTCATCTTCAGAAAATTTCTGGAGCATTTTTATAGGAATTCAGATAAATTCAGAAAATAATCTTGATAGGAATTTTCCATCATTTTTTTAGATAGCTTCCATTACAAAAACTAAAGAAGGTGTGTGAAGCTGTAGATGTATATGTTTAGTGTCTAGCAGTGTTTGGGAGTATGTCAAGATGTAGAATGGTGTTTTCCATTGCATACCTAGAGCCATCGGAGCATGGCGCATGTGCCACCAGGCACATTAATCTTACTGCAGGGAGTCAAGCTGCAGGCAGTGCAGGATAGTGCAGGGGCTGTACGTTGCTTTAGGAGGATACAGCATAACTCCATTTCAGGCTGGGCAGGAACTGCCACAGACTTTCTCAGTTCTCTCCAGGCCCAGGCTGCATGGGGAAGAATTGGGGCTGTGTGTCCGGCTGGCATCTGGCCGCCCTCGGCAGGAACGTACGGGAGGAGTAACTGCTCCTTCCGCACAGGAACTGCACAGACTCCAGTGCTCTTGCCCACTCATACTAATCCTTCCTTGCATTCAGTGTACAGCCAAGAATTCATGGATTTAAATGTGGAAGTGCTGAAATACATTGATGTTGCTATTTCAAGGCTTTTTTCCTAGAGATGAAATGTGGCCTATAAATATTAACAGAGATCTTTTTCCTTTAGCCTACAAAATATATTAAACCTGCTAAAAATATTTAGCCCATCTAAAAAGAAACCCTTAATTCATACAATACTTTGTTATAATTTTGTTCATGTATTTGCTATATAAACTTTTAATATGAATATCCCTCATTTTCCCATTTGCAGTGCAAAAAGGTCAGATAATGTATTTATACTTGCTGAACATACTATTTATTAAAGTTTACGTTATGGTAACGTTCCAAGACCAATCAATGCCTTATGTCCTTTCTGATATTTCTTCTTAATTCTGAATTATCTGTCTGTGGGCAATACTAAAATCTTAATTAGTGAGATGTAAATAACTTTAGATAAAGAGACATTAACTTTTCCTTTTATTTAGCCCTGTAAATTTCCAGTTATTTATCATTCCCTGTACAGCATAGTAAGCATTGGAAGAATGCAAACTGGGGGACAGAAGGACGATTAAATAGTTGTCTTGAATGTTTGGATTTGGACTCAACAGTATTTCCACATAGTCACTGTTCAGGTGTTGATACCATGCTCTATTAATCTACAGTGCATACAAAGAATGTACAAGGAGTACAATATGTACAAAGATTTCTCTCTTTCCAAATCTGTTCATATATATATATTGATAAATTCTATATCCAAGCACAAATCATCTTACATAGATTCTAGTCCTTTGAAACAGTCCTAAAATTATTATTTCTGTGACGCTGCCAAGAAGTCAGTATGAAGGATATTAAATGCAAATAACTTCTGCAAGTTTCACTCAGTAGGAGGAGGGAGTTTTTATTTCCTTTCTCTTCCCCATGTGATCACATAGCATAGGTTACCTGGTTTTGGCATAAGACCAGCTTGCAGTAGGATATGAGGATGTAAGAGGTAATTCTTTAGTTTGTCAGAACCAGAAATTTATTCTTCCTGTTTCTGACTGTATGATGCTGAACACACACTTAGAAAACTTGAATTTTGGTAAAAGTGTACAGAAAGACTTTTAGAAGTGGAAAGCTGGAAGCTTTTCCATGAGAGTTACGTGTTGTATGGCATTGGTTTTTTTAACTGAGGACAGAAAGTGAACACGACATTTAACTTGCAGAGCATCTTTATAGACTGAAGAGAAGGGGAATTTGTCGACAGAAGTAACAATGTAACTGAGTATTTTTTGTTTGAGTCCTTGTGAGTAGTGTTTTGATAAATCACACATTTGTATGCTGGTGCCTGATGTAGATTAGGAAAGTCCCTTTCTTTAGCCTTTGGTTAATCCTGGTTGAATTCCATTCCTCTGATGTTAAATGAAGCAAGTGGAAACCCATATTGCTGTCTTCTGTCAGATGGTTACAATATAGTGTGGTGGGATTTTTCAGTGCTCTATATATGCTTTAATTATGGAATTTGGATAGATGTTTTGAAGAGTGAAATTCTTTTTTGCTTAATGTGATAGAATATTGCCAAGGCAATAGCCATTCTAAATCATGTTCTATGAGAATACTCAAAATACTCTGTTTCTAGATCATGTTTCTGGACTGCAGCAATTCAACTTTTCATTGGTGCTGCAATCCACTCTTTAAACTCAGCAGAGTTAGTGGTCATCTGATTTACTGTCCAGGTGTCCTGTAGTTATTTGTGTTTTGACATTTAATTTTCTTTCCCATTTGAGCTCATGGCTGAGTTAGACAGAGGTTTCCTCCAACCTCATTTTCCACAGAGGAAATAGCAGTGCAGAAAATCTCATCAGGACATAATCTCCCTTTATTTTTCTTGTCGTAGAAAAATCCTGGCTGCATATTAGTGGATTCAGCTGACCAGATGAGTCCAAGATTCAGAATTCTGCAAATCGTTTTTATTTCTACTTTAAAAACATTATACGTACTTTCAAAGTTTCTTGAAAGCTTTTAACAAAGCTCTTAATTTTTTCAAAGAGAAGGCACAGAGTACCTGTTTCCTATTGATTAAGTGGAGATTGTCTATTCTTGCCCCAAACAAATACTCTGATTTTTGGGGGGGGGGAGGGGGTTGATACATGTGACTGATGTGGTACATTCCCCAGCCATTCCATCTCCTTTCTTGCCTTTTGGAGACTAGTAAATGTAATTTTCTCTTTGCTATTACTCTGTAGTCACTTTGTGAATGCTTTCTGGCCCTTTTACACTGATGATCTCCCATTTTATAAGCATTGATACTCTTCCCATCTCTTTTCCTTCCTATAGAGCTATGTTTGCTTCTAGTCACCACAGTGTTTCTCCCAATCATCCTCTCCAAGCTTCGTCCCACTTTCAGTACAAATTGCTCAATAGATCATACCAAAGATCCACCAAACACTGAGCTTGTCATTAAGAGCAGCCAGTAGCAGGTATTAAGGCAGTGATTGACAACTACATGGCAAGTATTGAATGATACTTCCTCCTTACCTCTCAGTCTCCAGTTAAGGTACTCTGGTTTGTATCATCTGCATCTGCAAATGTACAAATCTACATCTGAGCTAGTTACTGGCCTCACATTCAAGGCAAAGAAGGATAAACTACAACTGTGTTTTAACTTTTATTTAGACCTTAGGATGAGATGAATGGTGTCTTGGAACTGCACATTTCTCCTCGCTGCCTGGGAGGAGAGCATAGCTGAATAGCCCAGATGCAGATGTGTAAAACTGAAATAAATCCTAACCCATGTGTGTCTACATCTCTCCCACCTCTGCATTCTGGCTTCATTACTGACCCTCATTAATAAAATGCCCTTTCTGAGGTAGTATGCAAAGTCACTACTTTTCACTTACTCGGATAACCCTAAAGAAACTTTTTTTTTATGATGTCTGTAAGAAATAAGCCAAGCAGTCTACTGTTCTATTTCCCTTACTCATCTCAAGAGCAAACTACTCAGCTAAGTGGGCGGAAAGGATTGAATGATAAAAGAAAAGTAGTATGAAACCATGTTGAAAAGGATGATGGCAAAAACTAGCAGGGTAAACTGTGGAGAGAGAACAAAGAAATTAACTCTATCAAAGCTATACTCTTCATGCCATTTCTATACCATTTCCCTGAAAAAGTAGATAGTGAAATGTCATAGGCATTCTAAGTTGACTGTATCTCCTTGCTATATGGAGTATTTTACATGCTGTTCAGTATAGATGATAACAGTAGTTTTACACAGATTTTCGATATTGCTTTATTGAAATTCAGTTAATAGACTTTAATTAAGACATGAAATTTACATGATCAGGAGATTTTTTGCTTTAACTGCTCTTTGTTTTCTCTTTAATGTTGAAGGTTACAGCGATTAGCAAAAGACCTTTTAAAGCACCTCCAAATGCAGGATAGCTGTTCATTGGGGAACAACAAGGTTTCTGCTCTGGACAGGACTTTAGGAGAGATCTCTCGTATTCTGGAAAAAGAGGTATTGTGACTGTTGATAAACCTATAAACTGTGTTGCCCTCAAATGTCATCAGTTTGGATTTGGAAATGTTTTAAACATGTTGATGAATACATGACCTCTGTGTAACAAGCAGTGTCTGCTGTTACGCTTTTCTGATGGCTGCAGCAGTGGATGCTTTTATTTAGACATCAGATTTTTATGTTAGACAGTTTTGCAGAAGTGCTGAAAACCCACTTGACTGATGCTAGATCATCTGGATTATGAGAAGCTGTACTTCCACTGTATTTTCAGTAGGATTGTTTTTAACCTGGGCCATTTCAGTCATCTAGTTCATAGTGCATAGCCACAAACAGCTTTTACAATAAGGGACCAAAACAATTATCAGAGAACATAGGAAAGAACTGGAGCCAGCTTTGCTGTCGCAGCCACCCTATTGTGATGTTATGGTTGAGTTTTGAAGGAACACAAATCTGTTCAGAGTACAGCAAAACCTATAGGTCTTTGATGAAGGATGAAGGTATGATGTGCATATATATGGGATATTTCTATGTTTTGGATTTTTTCAAAGTCCTGCGTTTGTAGAGCATGTCTTGGTTTGTGGTAAATGTTGGATATTTTTTTTTAATTGATAGTATAACATTTGCATCTTTTTTACCGTTTCATCATGATCAGTCTGCTTCCACAGTGCTTTGTGTCTTGTAATGCATTTTTTTTTCTCCATTAAGACCGTGGTATTTGAGTTTTGAGCTGAAACATTATGTTCTGTTCTCTCTCTAACCATTAGAAAATGCTTTACTTTCATATCTGTAATCAAGAAATTGTGAAAATTAGTTCTGAGAGAAACTAAATTATTGAAATCTGAGGAGAGGGTTGCATCATTGTGGTTCAGTGTTGGTGTCTGTGTAGATGAGAGCTCTGCTTGATGCCTTTCACAGTCAATGTGGAACACAGTTGCTAATAGCATATGCTTTTAAATAGTGAACGCTGCCTGGGATACGTAGGGTACTGATGTATATTCTGTTACTTACTTTGGGCTGCTGATCAAGTTTAATAGTGTTTTTGAAAGAGCTGTGGCATTTTCAAATTTTTCAGTGTTTGCCTTAATTGCTGAAAAATTCATTTGTTGTTTATTTCAAAATAGAGAAATCATGTTGTTACATGAAGACTATGAAAAGATGTATCTATTTTGAAAGTTATCTAAATAATTATTGTTTCTTTCCCTTTTTTGCTCATGGGAGCTCAAAATAATTGTTTCTGGAAAGTGGTGTTGTATCCATCCTCTCTCATAAGTAGATGTTTTCTGAATTTATTTTTAAATGAGCCATGAATTGCAGCTAAATGTTTATCATTAATTGTTCAGAATGTTTTACTGCTTGCTGAGTCTGCAGTGGGCAATTAAAAGATAAATGTGATAGTACTAATAGACATACATTATTTTGTTGTTGATTTGGGTTTTTACGCCCAAAACATTATCACTGGAGAAGTATTATTATATCTAAGTGTCCTAATCAATAAGGTCAAGAAAGATTGATTTCAATAGCTGTCACTGTGTTTATGGCAGAGATCATACATAGTCATTTATAGAAGTGGATAGTAATTCTCTTGTTAACTTACAAGTCAAGAAATCAGCAGACACATCTTACATGTCAGTGGGCGGTGAAAAGAATCTTGATGGTGTCAGTCATCGACTGAGAGGAGGAGACTGACACTGTTAATTGAATTTCCCTGGAGAGCATAAAAATATACCATAATGTTGGGGGAGGAATGAGGGAGTGGGAACCACACAAGCTGTCAGTGTGTGTGAGCTGATAACATTGATTTACCCCTGCTAATGGCCTGGGTTGAATAAAGAATTGCCCTGAGGGAGGACAGAGTTCACTACAATAGATCCTTGCCACTTACTAGAAATTCTTCAGGCTCAGAAGTAGTCATGCAAAAGTATTATAAAATAAAATTGATCCAAAAAAGCTCTTCCCAGTCATACTGTGAAACACTGGATTTTTCTATTGTTAATAGTTTACACTGACTGAAAAATGTATTTATACAATCTCACCAGGAAAATAAAGATTTGTTTTACATACCATGAAATAAAATGCCAAACTGCTGTTGGTTAGAGTAAAGAAAGAAATAAATAGAACACATGAAATTTCTCAACAGAAGGAAGTGTTAATGAGTTCATTAGAAATTCCATGACTGTGCTAAAACGCATTAAAGAGTGGGGGGTTATCATTTATGCTAACTTGAGTCACAGAACAACCCACATACAAAAGCTTGGCAGCCCTGTCTCACTGGGTTTTGCCTTCAGGTAGAATTGAATCAGACTAACAGTTCCTTTTTGGTCTTAGTCTTCAGCTGTTGTTTTTTGTAGTAATGAATAAGGTTTTTTCTCGCTTCTGAACTTCCTTTATAACGTTCGAACATTCTAGGATGAGGCATGCCTGGATGATTATTGTGGTCAAACTTGCTTTTGTTTTGTGTGCCTTCCTGGTCTGCTGGACATGAGCCGATTCTGCACTTGGGCCCAAGTGATTTTACCAATATAGCAAGAAGAGTTTGTGTAATGTAAACTAAAAGGTTTTTATATTGGCATATCCTCTAGGTACTCAAATTTGAGAAATCTGTGTCTCAGACAAAGATACATCATAACCGCTGTATTTTTTTAAGTCCTGTCTGTATATTGTAGCACCTTACCTGCTTCTCATTAACACAGAATTCGTAGGCTGCTGCCAGTTCCCCATACAATGCAGCAAAATCTACAACTTTAACTTTGAATCTGAGGCATGATTTGAGTGCTAATCAATGAAAAAGAAGTTGCTTTGCTTTGCTTCAAGTGGTTGTTAGATCTCCACACACTTCTTGATATGTTGACATTGGCTTGCTTGGATGAAGCTCTACAATTTCTAGAAGTATTACACTCTGTGCCAGAGAATTATTTATAAGTAAGCAAGTTGAAGTGCAGGTTTTGAGGGTCTGACATGCGAGTATGGCCATTAACTGCATACAACCTGTAGTTCACGTGTATTTTAATTAAATAAATATGAAAGGTACTATGAAGTCATAAACCACAATGTTGTTCCAGTTTTAAATAGATCTATACCCCTAGGTCATGTGTCCTTGCTTCTGCTAGTAACGTGAAGCAGGAGGCACAAATCCCGATGGTGTATACGCCTGTTATGCTGTCCCCAAGATGTATCTACAACATCCTGCGAGGGTGTGGGTATGGGTGTGTTATGGATTATCAGAAGGCAGTCCTTGCATTTTGTGCATACTTTCTCATTCTTTCTGGCAGAAACCCTGGAAGGAAGTTGTATTTGCTTTCACATTTACTTTGTTTAAAAGTATATTAAAAAACCAAACACACACAGAGACACAACAGCAAAAGGCATGCAAACGTTACCAGAAGGCCCTGGCCTGATGTTAGCAGATTGTCATATGGGACTCTTCAAGCTCTTAATATGATCTGATAACACTCAGTTTAAGATCTCCCATGAATGGGCCTTTGATGCTCAAAGAAAAACTCGTGTACATTCTTAAAGAAGGCAGAGCTGATGTTTGAAACTACAGGGCTAAAACAGTTTTTCTGCCACAGGTCTTTGATTTTATACATGTTTATTCTTTGGACTAATTTTACACATCCATTACTGAGGTCAGCAGTGTCTTTCAGATGTGCGAGGAATCCCGGATTAACTGCTCGGGTTTGACTTGATCACTCATACAGAAATGCCCTGTAATAGGGAACGCTTTCACAAACCAGTATATTGAAAGCTGTATGTCCGATTAGCGTGACTACAAGTACAGTTTTAAGCCCCTTATGCTTATATCATTTCCCTCAGGGTATAGAGGTGAGATTTACTGATGAAAGAAACAAAACCATTTTCTACTGCATAGGCTTTAGACATGACACTGACTGAAGTACATATATTTCTAAGGCTATAAAGCTGACTTGGGTCAGAGGTTACTGCTTCTTGGTCATCCTTACACTTGCTGACTTCCCTAAAGTTCTTCCTAAAATTTGTTTTACGGGTTTTTTTTGAGGTCTAGGTTTTTTAAGTCCTACCTTTGAATAATTCAAGTATTCTAGGTGATTTTGATAGGTTGAGGCTAGGCAGAGATGACAGATGCCATTATTCTGAGGAACGTGGCAGGATGCTACCTTCACTAAGGACAGTGACAAGCAGCTGAGGGCAGTAGCCTTTGCACCTGGCTCAGCTGCAGCTAAAACACTGCTGTTAAATCACTTTAGTTAAATTTGTACAATACTTAAATGCCACATCTAGACAAGCCCTTAATATGTCCCCCATCCTTCTGACTGGGTTTATAACAGAGATTCAATATAATCGTGAGGGAACCTCATGATTTTTGGAATCCACGTGCAGCAGTTAATCTGCTTAACTGGAATTATTTTTATGTAATGTTTCTCATCCAACCACTGGTTTGTAAAAGACCTTCGTCAGGACACAAGTTGTAAGATTCCTTTAACTAAGTGATTTGACAGATGATTTTACAGATATGCTCCTGAAGAGAGGGCTGCAGCTGCAGGGGAAGGATAGAAGTTTTATAGATGTCCCAGCCTAAGCAAACATTACATGTGGCTGAAGCTCACATGTTTGTCACAAGGCAGAGAGCCTAACAAACAAGATTTCCCTTATTCTGATGTTCATAAAACTTACTATGATTTTGTACATTTTTGAGGATAGCTGTGTCTCTAATCTACTTCAGGCTCTCTAGGTGCTGAAAAAATCTCAGTAAGTAACAGCGAGCACAAATTAAGTTGTTAAAGTATGGAAGTAAAACGGAACCAGAAGAATAGAAGAGAACGCTTTCGATAAATTGAGCCATGGCACTCACTTACTTATCAGCTCTTCATACAAATCTAAAAGTAGCTGCTTTTCACTAGGTTAAGTTTCAAGATACTTATTTTTTATTACAAATTCAATATTGTATTCTTACTGGAAATGGACTTCAGGGTAAAAGATACATATCTTTATAAAAGGTGTAATTTTGTAAGTGAAAAATGTGTGAATCTGACCAGTGTTTTAATACTTTTTTCAAAAACAGGTTCTCAGTGCTTATGACCTCTAAAAGGTACTCCCTCAGTCACCATTAATGGTTTGTTTTGTGTCAGGCAGTGTTTTTGGTTTTGTGATTTTTAGGTAGATTTTTCAGCCTTCTGCTTCAGCAGTTGTGATGTCAGTTATTTACATTTCAGTAAAATGTTTGTCGTAGCTTTCAAATACATGGGGACTGTAGACAGACAGTGTTTATCCCATTGTAAAGACTGTCAGAAATGGCTGGCTTTAACAGCACAGTCAGGCCTGGTATTTATGTTTTATTCTCTAAACTGTCAGGCCCATTGGGTATGGTGACCATAGCCAGGGTGAGGATTAATAGGCCAGGTTTTGGAAGACACACTGAATTCAGAGGGACTGGCTACTCCTGTTTGGGTTTTTTTCCCCCCCAATAATACAAACTCTGAATCATCAGAAACTGAAACAATAAAATTAAAAAATAATAAAGAACTAAGGTACAGAGAAAAAGCAATGTTAAATGAAACACATGTAAGCTTTTGTACTGTTCATGATAAATTTTTTCAAAAGTCTCTGCAGAGATTTAAAATTGCCCCATGTATGTCTATATAAATGTGACATGTATATACAGATAAAATAGATTTTAGAAGCAAATATTCTATGCTATAAATACTCAGTATTGCTACTTATTTAAGTATATTTAAGAATACAGTGAGAATTGTGTTTCACAAACACATTTAGTTTTGGTGCTGCAAAAATTGAATTGAAAAACTCTGAATATAATGGCTGGATTTTATTTTTGAGAAGAATAGAATTCTGAACCAACTGAAAGGCAACAATGTGTGTTTAAGCTTTTCTTAACTTGCTATTAGTTATATTTGAACTGGATATGCCATTATTACTGCACATAACCGCTGTTGCTTTGAGTATTATACGAGATACTATAATTTGATAATCACATTTTTGAAGGAAGTTTGAATTCATAAGCTAAGCAGGAGTGACATAACTAGTGTATTTTATGCTAGATTATGTTACTGGAAAAATCAGGCTGGCTTTAAAGCACACAGGCCACAAGCTTTTGTGGCTTTTATTTCATAATTGAAGAAAACTGTCAAGTGTGAATTAGAAAATTAGAAATTTTAAACCTAAATTTTTACTAAAAACATTTGATCCAAGTTTAACTTAGTTCTTTTAATCAGCTAGATGCCTTAGAGGCAAGGATGATCAGTATCTCTGAAGAGAGCATGAATGTGAGGCAGAGCAATGATTCAGTAATCTTTCCAAAATTATTAATTCTTGTCTTTGGAGCATTGAATGGTCATCTGAGAATAAGATGGTGGCAAAAATCTGTGGTCCTAAAAAAAACTGTGGTGATTTTTTTTTTCCCCCACACAAAAATATTTTGGTTGGCATTTATGTAGGAAAAGGAAATGATGGAGAGAGGAAGAAAATAATAGATGAGTTTGGGAGTTGTGAATAGAACAGATTCTTCATTTCAGTAGCATAGCATTTCTGTAGGCAAGATACAGTCACTAGTTAAAGTGAAGTGTTAAGGATAGCTACACCTCTAGAAAAAACCCAGCATAAATTCTAAATCATACAGGGATTCATTGAGGGCTGAAGAAATCACAGGAGGTCTCGGCTTATCTATCACCTTCTTACTAAATCAGAAGAAGCATCATAGGGCACTATATATGCAAAAGGGTGAAAATTACTGTTTTACTGAATTTACCTAAGTCACGGACTAGTGACTTTACTCAAATTATAGCTACGCTGTATGTATTTTGTGATCTTATGTATGCATATACACAGAGGCATATCTGTGTATTATTTAACACACTCAACCAATTATTGTGTATTGTGTCATCACAACTGATTAATTTCTCAGTCTGAAGCTTAAAAAAGTTATTTAATTACTTAATTACTTTAAAAGTTCATGTTTAAGCATTATTATAGTAATGAAAAGCTTAGTCAAGATGCCAAACTTTCATGGGCACGTTTGTGATTGAGAGGTGTTTGTTTGTATTTTCCTTGACAGGATGATTTCTGTGATGCAGCCCTTTTCTGTTTTCTTGTTTACTTAATATCTCCCATTTCTCCACTAGAGGACACTATCTGTAGAAACAACAGCATGTCCTTGGAATTAATAAATCCATTTAGCAGTCAGGTTTTCTTTTTGGAAGAAAAATGTTTACATAAGATTTTAAGTTGGTGAATACTGATATGACTTCTACGGCCAAAGGTACTACTTGCTAAATTAATTTGCATGTTAATTCCCAAACTTCTGTGTTTATGGTTATGTTCAAAATGGGCTTTAAAATATTGCTGATTTTTGTGTTGGGCAAACAGGCCCCAATTTTGTTCAATTTGAGTACTCCTATTGGAGCATGCCTTCATCTTTCTGACATCAGGTTCAGCCAGTTCTGGGGCACTTCATGTACCAATGTGCTTAGAAATTACACAGCTTTTCTTCCTACTGAGCTTCTGATAGCAGTATGTATCCTGGTTTTGGTGTGTCGGGATATTTACATAGGTAATCAGTATTATCTCCTGTCAAGACTTAAATGTGCAATCACACAGAGTGTTCTATAGGAAAAAAATAGAAGTACACCCATGTGTACTTCTTTTTTTAAACTCATTAAAAAAAAAAAAAAAAAGTAGCCACATGGCCACAGTTAAATAGGCATATTTATGAGCCACTGTTGTTTGTGCTATCTACATTTTATACTGATCTGTGGTGCAGATCAGGGTGGCCAGGCTCTGGTGCTTGAGCATCAGTTCGACTTGGCTGCAGTGGCAGGAGTGTCATGGGAGCAGCAGCAGGGCTGACCTCTGGCAAGCAGCTGGCAAGGCAAATTCATGGCTATGGATGAAAACAAGCCGGCAAAGGCCCCCGAGCCCCACATCAGTTCTGTGCCCTTTCCACCTCCACCCTGGTAACGGTGCAGTGGGACCCTGCGGAGTCATTGCTGCTGTCATGTTGTAACCTACTGCCGTTCTCTTATATATGTGATATGTGTCTTTTGGCTCTTAGCCATGTGAAGATTTTGATACATAGTGCACTAGTTTACACCAAAAAGCCTTCTTTTGTATTGGGCAGTGGGCATTTCACGGCCAAAGTGTTTAAAAACTAAAATAAACATTCACACACTATCTTAACTGTGCTTTCATCTTTATGGTTTTTGTTCTTTATGAAAGTATTTGCTACTCTCATTTTTTATCATCAGAAGTTATAACTTTAAGGTTCATTTTAGCTAAACATATGATGTATTTCTATACAAAGACTGGATTCATTTTTTAGTCCATCCATTAATTTTTCAACTTTGGGTACTCCTGCAGTAGCCAGTTCCAGAGCTCAGTGATGTCACTTGAAGGGAAGTCATTAATCAAATGTAAAGCTGAATTATAACAGTTTAAAAATGATTTAAAGTCAAAACCCAAACTTTATGAAGTGTGTTGAATTACAAAACTTAAAAGTAAGTCTGTTTTACCAGCTAAAACTAGAATTCAGGCCCTTGGAACTCTGTTTTACCACAAAAAATCTAATAATTTTGCTAACACAGAAGGTAACATAGGGAATTCTGTATTTATGCTTCCTTTAATCAAGTCTTAAGCTGTTCTTAGGAAAGTACAGAACCTGAGTTCAGAGCATGAACTCAGGAATTGATAAAGCAGATGTAATTGATGGAAAATCTGAGATGTAAGTAACCCTCCTCGAAATTAATTCACTTCTTTAAACCCTGTAAGTGGGAGATGAGAGACTTTTAATGTATACGTGTTCAGCACTGAGTGCCAAGGATGCACAGTGCCACTGAAACATCGTTTGAAGGAGATTCAGCAGTGTTTGAAGCCTGGAGTGTGGGGTATTGTGCTGTATCTACCATCTTAACTGCATATGGTCGAGACTGCTACTAGTAGTAGAAACATCACCTGATCTGATCAACTACAGCAGCAGATTTGATAGTAATAGCACAGTGGTTGTGAGTTCAAAGAGCAGGCTATGGGCAAACACAGGAGGAGCTCTTTGGGCAGCATTTTCTACCCGAACAGCCTTTCCCTGTCACTGCCAGGAAGAAGTCAATAGGTCAGATGTGTGTTGTATGTTGCAGGTTGGACTAAACAGCTTTCTATCATCAGTAATTCGTTTGCCTGGAGTTTCTATAATCTGTGGATTAACCTTTTTCTTGAGATGAACGTACAAATAGGAGCTTGTTACTAGAGGTCAGGCACAGAACATTTTTTTAGCTTGTTTGATAGAAATGGTATTAAAAGGCAAGTTCAGTTCACAGATAAGCTCCGCAGTGTACTTATTCCAAGATTATTTGGAGGTTAATTTACTGTCCACAGTGGGTGTAGTTGAAAACTGCTGTGTTGATTTCTGGTTCTCTGGGATGCAGTTAAATGTTGTTAGCTTCCAGTGCACTTATGCTTGTGCTGTTTGTGGCCTTTTACTGTCAGATCAGGCTTTTTTTCCTTCTACATCAATTTGGAACTAATACATCATATCAGAATGGATATAGTGGATATATATACATTCCAAGGTATGCAAAGTTTCTTCACTAACTGTTTACAAGACAAGAGATATGTTTTAATATCAAAATACAGGCGCTGATTTCTCAGTGATGAGAAAATGCCCTACACAGGCACGTTTCTTCTAGTGAGCAGATGCCACTTTAGTGGTCATGATAAAGTAATGATTATTATAGTTTCTAAATAAGTGACGTTTTTATTTTATTTGCTCTGGTGGTATATCTATACAAGTGTTTTCTTGAAAGCATTTTAAAAATTCTACATCTGATTTGAGACCCTCATTTCTGACAAGAACATATCACCTAGAGGTCTTTGTTCTTATGTTTGCAGTACTTCACAAACCCACATTATTAATCTGCCCTGCAGTTCTTTGTTGCTGTCCTGTAGATTGGGTAATGGCCAAATAGTCCAAGAGGTTACAAGAGAGTATCCAAAGCAATCAGTGTGAAAGCTGTGTTTAGAATTCAAGTGCTCTTGACTGCACTACAGGTCTTTAAACATCCATTGCTCCCTCTCTCTATGTCTTCTCTCACATAGTTTTAATATTGCACTGGTTTTCATAGTTCATTTTCAGCTGAAATCAGTGCTGCATTCTAGTGGCTGAAAGCTTTCAGCAGTGAAATGTCAGCCATAGGGATTTAAGATTGTGTTGCAAGAGATCTGTAACTTTCTTACTCACTGGAGAATTTCTTCTCCAATAAACTTCTGAGAGAGAACAGGACAAGATCATGTAATTGTGCTTTTTATATACTTGTGTGGGAACTTGTATTTATGAGATTATTCAGAAAAACTTGACTTGGCCTTAGCTAATGGAGTCATTTATGGAGATCTAGGAGCAGTTGTTCCTGGTATTAGAGACTTAAACCTTTTATCCTTTCTTTCCTCCTTTAATTGATGCACTTACTAGATGCCCTGTTATTTATAAATAGGCTAAACATTTATTTTTAATAAGCAGTAGTGCTCAGTGCTGTCTTTCACGATATCTATAAGGACTGTTCTTATTTTTCCAAGCAATATTGGCTGTTTCCCGTTATGCTACTTAGCATAATGAAAGCAGCTAAACATATAACATGGAATTCATTAGTTTACCTTTACCTGTGTTTCCCTTATGGCTTTCACTGACTTGAAACTTCACAAACAAGATTGTGAGGGTCTTGTCAACAGAAGTGCTAATAGAGTGCCCCTCTGCGATTTTACTGTTGAACTGGAAAGACACTGCAGAACTTGGAAGGAGATCCTGTAATTAAGACTTATCTTATTCAATGAGATAACACAGTGATTCAGTAAGGAATCATGTCCAATACAGTTTACCTTATAATATGGGCAGAAGAATGAATAGAGTGTATGATGTACATAGGCAGAAGTTAAATGTATGAGCACGTGACATACAGTGTTTGCAGGACAGGCTTAAGAATCAATTTCTTAGCGGTGGTATTGTCCCTAGGCCTGGACCAATTTTATGTCACTTGTTGATAAAGTGCTTTCAGAGTGTATAATAGTAAATGCCCCTTCTCTTTTTTATTTTTCATTTCATTAGAAACTAAAATAAGCCTCATTTTTCTTGTTGCATTTGAGTGATGTATCAACTGCTTTCTTTTTCATCCTTTCTCTTCGTTGTACTTAGATATTTGTCTTCCTTTGTACTAAATATAAGTTATGTGAAGTTTCAGTTAGTATATCTTAGCGTTTAAAGTGAAAAAAATGGTATTATCCAAATGGCTGGGATGTTAGAGGCTGAGCTCTACACAGGAGTGTACAAGTACTGAACATCATGCAGGGAGTGAAACACGTTCTACAAGATAAGGCCCACTTACCTACCTGCCATCTCAGATGCTAGGTAACCATCCTCTCCTAGATGAAGCCACAGAGATTAGTCTGTGTGGAGTATAAACAGAAACCAGAGGAGCTGCCTTATCTTTAAAAGGCTTCAGAATCAGCTTTAAAAGGCTTCAGAATCTGCAGTTTGCTTTGCAGGGTAAGGTATGAAGGAGCATTTCTTGAGTCCTCCTTTCTGTAGCATTGCATAGCATTACCTAAAGAGCTTGGGAGCTCTAATATGTAAGCAATGCATGAGGGAGGAGTTGATACAAATACATGATAGGTATGTCCTTAATGTGAATGAATACCTCCCCCCAATGGTGTGCAAAGGCTACTGAGCCAAGTCTGGCTCATGTTCTAATCCTAAACTAGTTTCCCATTGATGTTTAGTGCTTGAAATTCTATTGTGGGTGAAGTCACTCATGTTTGAGTACCAGTTTGAGATTTTCAGATGGAATGGGGTATTATGATAATACTGATTACACTGGAGAGAAACAAAGGAACAATTAATAGAAAATATTATTTTAGTATACTCTCCGGTGATTTTCACTGTGTAAAGTTTTATGTCTAGGGAGACTAATCAGAGTGTAGATTTTCTACAGTCACAAATATATCTATGTTTTTGTGTATTTATGGTTTGTGTATTTATTTAAAGAGGGAGGGGGGGGGGGGGAAGGAGGAGCCAGCCTAGGGTTCAGTTGTCTGGTTTGTTTTTCTAAGGCAGCTTTGAACTGCATTTCTTAGCCCCTGGCATTTTAGATAGAATCTGCAAACACTAAATAAAAGGAAAGAAGAAAATTCTTAAGATGGATTTCAACTATATTTTACTAATTAGTTATTATTTCTTCCTTCAGTGAACAGTTTAACAAGTGTAAAATAGTTGCATAAGCTCAGTGTGATCTTCCAGAAATAGAAGTCAGAATGTTTCAGAGTATTTGGGTTTCATTCAGAAATATTTTCTTCTGAACAATTTTAGTTCCTGAGGTCTATTTGAACAGACCTTCCAGTTCAGCTTTTTACTCAGAAATAGTGGGCAGAACTAGCAGAAAGCATTCTTTTGGCTCATAAAGGAAAATACTCTTTTTTAATCTATGTAAAAATATTGATTGTGGAGGTTTGTCTTAGCATGAGGGTTTACACCAGAGTATTTAAATTGGTTCAAAAAGATTTCACATAGTCAAAATGTGAGGTGCTAAAGTTACATAGAACAGAGATGGTAAAGCTGACATTAAATCATTTCAGCTGTTAAAGCTCTGTATTATTTCTGATTCTGCTCTACTTATTAACTAATAATAATACTTTAACAGGAGAAATGTATGGAAGAGAGTGCTTTCGTCCAGGACATTGGATTTCACCCAATAACTCTTGCACCAAATTAATAAATTATGATTTAACTAGGATCATATTTTTCTAGGAGATAATCAGGTTTGATTTAAAAACTTCAAATGATTGAGAGTCGACTATATCCTAAGTATATTATGCTCATCATTAATTACTCTTGGCATTAAAAAAAAATCATTTTATTCTTACCTGAACTCATTCAGTTTCAGCTTCCAAATATTAGCTGTTACTGTGCATTATCAGAAATCTTCTTCCCATTCATGTACTTCCACACTGCGATCCCATCATATTTTTACTTTCCCCAGCATAAACTAAATTTTACTTCTGTAGTGTCTCTTGGTGAGGCAAGTTTCTCTGACCTCCTATCTTCTGGTTTACAAATCTTCCGGTTTGTCCTATGTAGTAAAGGGAAGTGGCAGTGGAGGACAGGGGTTTTGGCCTTGCTTCTGTCTTGGAATGTTGTATGCAGAAACCAAAGGCTGTTCCTAATTGATGCTCGCTTTATTTTACTCTGTGTTACTTTGTATTGCCCACTGACCTGTATAAATAAATCAGAGATTTTTTCCCCTGATTTTGTTTTATTTCAGAAGAATACAGTTTATATTACGTGACTACTTTAATGAGTTAAACAAAGCCCAGCAAAGTAACAGCACAGGTCAATTGGCCTTTTCACCTATTTCTGTGTTGACTGTGTTAGGTATGGTGAGGCATATGCATAAATGACTTTTTTTTAGCTGTATTTTTCTGTACTACATGAGAGATAATGAGATCAAAACATTGTTTTGAACTTTCTGTTTAGTCTGCTAGTTTTTGCATTTGCCAAACATACTTGTATTATTGGGTAAGTGGTGCTTCTGAGAGTGCCACAGATGCCGAACCCTGATAAAATCCACCCTATCTTGTTAATGAACGCACAAACAGTTGTTCCCCATCTGCTGCCTCTGTCTGAAAGGTTAGGAAGCCCTTCCTTCTTGATCACAAAGGACATAATTATTGTCTGTAGAGGAGTCAAGTACAAAGACTGTTCATCCAGTCTGACCACTGCTACACTGCAGGCCACCAAAGATTAACAGCTGCTTCTCCTTTGATTAGGTTAGGTAATAACAGTTACTTTAGTTAATAATTGGATGGATTCCCAGGCCATGTAATTCAGGTTTAGGCTGTCATTTTTTGCTGGCATGTAGCTGAGCTGTATTATTGGAACGGAGCCTGTAATCCTATTAGTCAGTTGTCACTCAAGCCATAGGAGAGGAGAGAAGGGGAATTCAAATCCATTAAGGTGTTGTAACAGGTAGGTAAATAAGTCGGCCATGCTAGCTCAGTGTGCAGGGAGCTTTCTCGATTGTCTGTCATAATTATTTTTTTTTAAAAAAAAAGAATAATTTTAAGGTTCTTAAAATGTTTAGTTCATAATTAATCCATAAAATGATTACATGATTTGTTTAATTTATAGTTATTTCTGTTTACTTTGCCACACATGCATTAGTGTACGCACACTCTCTACTAAAGTTCCTTGATTCATGCACTGTTCTGCTGAAATTAGTTGCTGTGTGCTCTAAATGACAAATGTATAATGTCCAAAGATTAAGAATACATAATATCACATCAGCTGTGTTGGCTTTCCTCCTGTACAAATAAGGCCACTGTATTTCACAATGATACAGACTTGATAGGGATAAAGAAAACGTGAGGTGTTTTTTTCTTGTGTTGGTTTGCATTATTACATCTGCTGTTCTGTGGACTGTGTCTCTGGTTCTGTTTTTGTAATGGTTAAGACATATCTAGGCAGCATCCCCAAGGTTTTTGTGCCTTATCCTCTCTCTGTTCAGGAATTCACAGATGACAGTGATAATCGTTTTTGCCTACATGTTCATTTACCCTTGCTCTCCTGCATGACCAAGTAACTTAAGAGCTTTTAAATTCTTTTGTACTTAGAAATCAAATTGTTTAAAAATGTTATTTGAAGTAGTTGTGAATTTATAAAAGTACGTATAAGCAAGCCAGATTTTCACACGCTGTTTGAAATGTTTGTTATGCTCTTTCCAAATATGGATTTAACATTTACTCCCTACAGGATCTGTCATTTTTCATACTCACATGGTGCCTGATCTACTGAGTGCCTTGGGTGCTACCAGAGTAAGAGCATAGTTACCTGAATGGGTCTTTCATTCTGACACAGATTCAAATGGAATCAATTTAAATAAGAATATTACGTGAGTAAGGGTTTTGAATAACTTACATGCCTCAGTCTACTTCTTTTGAATTTCTGTTATGTTTTAATAGGTATAAGCTAATGTAAAGCTTACAGAACATTAAGTTAGTTTGGATCGTATTTTGAAGTATACAGGTTAATTTTGGAAAGACAGACAAATTGGACAAGATAGCCTACTCCCATATGTTTATATTTTAAGAAAGGTTTCTTCAGATGAATATTTAAATACTTTCAACATTTGAAAATCACCTCAAATAGGAATTAATTTTGGCATATTTTAAAATAATTTGGTATTGTTTGGCTGCTGTACTTCAGAGATAGTATGGCAATATTTTTCAACATTGGGGAGATTTAATGCTGTTCATTTTTTATACACAGCTCATCTTCCTACCTGAGGTCTCCTATTGTGGATAGCTGAGGAAATTGCCTGTGCATGATTCCTTTTTTTGCTGTTTCCTCTGGTACCAGAGTCACACAGCATTCACTCAGAAAATGTCAGTAATGCAATATTCAAGTGACTCTTCTGCTCCTTTGTGGATAGGGCATGTTTTCCCCTCAGTTCCCATGACCCCTACTGACCCAAAGCCAAGCTCAAGGAGCTGTGCCTGAACCTGGGATTCCTGATAGCAGGACGCTTGTGTGCTGCCCAAGGTCCTTCACAAGCACTGTATACCGGCAGTTACTTTGGTAATCAGCATTGCCTTTCAATAAATGGGTTAAAACCTCTTGGAGTTCTCCATCCTAAAAAAATTATCAGAGATAAATATATTCAGTATCATGCCAAAAGTAATGTATTCTGAATCCCTAAGTGGCAGCTTTATAGACCTTTGTAAGCACCATGAACAAATACCGTGGTTGTGTATCTTTTACAACTTTGCTGCTGGTTTGTTTCTTCCTTTTATTTAAGGCTTTCCCTCTCTCTCTTCCGTGCACATATTTAGGGATTTTTTTTTTTCCTCCATGGCTAAGCATCAAAATGCTTGTTAATTTTTATGAGTGATCTAGAGAGGAGAGTATAATAGGATGTAAAGCTAAATCATATAAAACTGATAATTACAAACTCACTTCTGCTTGATAGAAAACTGTAGTAGTAAAGGAAGTTCTTTAAAAGGTAACTTTGTATTTTGCAAAGTATACTTGTATTTTAGCAAAATATTAAACAGAAATGAAACAGGCACTCTGAAAAAAGTCCATCTAAAGTGATGCTGAAAAGAAGTGATGCTCCAGATTGAAGGAGAACACATAGGAAATCAAACAGCTTCAAAAGGTGAATATTCTTTGTAAATAGATACATGAAGATCTCCTCTCAGAGTAGCGAGACATTATAGCTTCTTTCAGTGTGGCTTTGGTGGCTGATTTGAGGTGGGCAAAATAAAAGAGTTCCTTTCTGGACACTTAATGACTAGGTATTTATGGAGAAAAGAGTTCTGGATAAAAGATCAGAGATAAGAAAAGTTTATATGAAATAAATAGAAAGCTGAGTTTAGCATTAATGAATCTAAAGAGTTGAGAAACAAGCCAAGTAGGAAAATGTAACAGTACGCAATTTCAAGAATGGAGTAATTACTAAGGGAAGAAACAAAACGAGTGCAATAAAATGGGATATAACTCAGAGTAATGGGATGAAATAGAGAAAGGGCATATTTGGTCTAAATGACAGGAAAGACTTCTTCGCCTCAAGAGCTAATAGGTTGTGGCATAATCTCCCATGAGAAATAGGGAAAGTGAGAAGAGGGAAGTGCTTGGCACATTTAAAACTGGAGTAGCACTAACAAATATGCTGTAGCAAATAAATCACCGGTGTCACATAAATGTCTTTCTCATTTGTGTGCTGTGGTGCCAGCATGCCAATCGTGCAGAAATCCTTGTGCACATTTGTCTGTACTTATTCTGTGTGTATGTTGATTGTCAAGGAGAATGCACATGTGAAATAACAAAATCTCTCTTTAAACTTGTGAGGTTTTAAGCTGAAGTGAAAATTGATATGTTAGAAAGGCCCCAGGCTTTGTCTGGCGGGTGCTGAACTACTCTGCAGCACTGGTGGGGCCAGGGAGGAAGAGGAGAAAGTTTGAGATCTTGTGGCCATAAGCCAAGGTGCTCAAGTAATAGTATCTGATTTGTGGCAGGACTATTTCTTTGCTGTTTGGCTGTCTTTCTCATTAGGTTACTGGAAAGCGTTGCAGGGGAGGCAGTGCTTACTGCAGATTTATCCCAGTCACACTGGGCTGGACGTGCAGTTACTGTGTTGTGTTGTGTTGTGTCAGAGGTCCCCAGGAGGTGTGCTTTTTCTTGGTGGCTGTTGTTAGAAGGGAGGAAGAGGAAGTAAAGGAGGAATACATGAGCGAAACTTAGAAATAATTCCTCAGTTAAGGCACACTTACTGGGCTAACTGGACTAAATTTGACTGCTTAGAAATCATATTTCAATTTATATTTTCAGTTAGCCTATAGAAAATCATTGTTTGATTATCTTAATTGCTTGGTGAGTTGGCACACAGATTTCCATTAGTTTTAAGCTAGTTATTCCTTTGAAGGTAAAACTTCTGGCTGTCTAAAAAGCTACATGCAGTTCATATTAACTATGGAAAATGTTTTCTGTTTGAATAACTGATTTCTCTGTTTGAACAGTTTTTCTGGAGCTTGGAACTTAAATAGAATATAGATGTTTGCTTGAAAGAAACTTAATAGAGAAAAAATTACATGAGTTTAAAAAAAAAAAAAGTAAGAGACATACTTTTGTGTTTACATATTAATGTCTTATTCTCCCAGGTAAAAATGTTTCCCTTCTAAATCAAAATATATGTTGCTCAATTATATTCTAATTGTTCAAAGAAAGATTTTATTGCCAGGGTCACTAGGAGTTTTTTCTGTTATGGTCTATTGCAGTATAATACATTCTTTACAAACTAATAATTATTGTGTTTATAGAGCACTTCCCATTTTTTTCCACATGCCAAGTGATTGCAACACTGGGGAAAAGAAATAGATTTCTTATTAACTAGAATATCTTCATCATTGACAAAATCAAGATGGTTAAATACAAACTACTAATACAGTTACACAAAATTAGCCACTTAAAAGTAGAGAAGAAAAAAATCTTACTTGCTTTATTTTAAACAGTATGAGATAAAACCAATTTTGCAGGAAAGGAGAAAGATGTAAGTTCTAAAATGCTGGGCCTGCTCTAGCAGAAACTCAGTCATTTGCAAACTGTAAGAGTAATTTAGGATGGTATTTAAGTGTAAAATTCTGCTAAGTGGAAGTTCAAAGAGGACACCTAGAATAAAGAAAATCTAATCTAGAAAGCTAGGAACACATATAAGACTAGTTTAAATTGAATTTTTCCATTTATAACCAACAACATAGCATAACTAATACAAAACAAGCTGGATGTGAAGGGTGTACCTCAAAGCTAAAACTATTCATACATTCTGCTACATTCTGAATAAGCTGCAAGCAGTGGATTAGACAAATGACCTGGGGTGCGGTAATAAGTTGGAGTTGCCAAAGAGATAAACTACACCAATCATCTAGGTGCCGTTTTCAAACTTTACCTCTGTAGTTTCCTGTAATTGAAGCACTACCAAAAATCACATCCAGGTTTTTTAACCTGGTGCTTAAACTCCAAGCAATTAACTTGAGAAGACAGAACAGCTAACCAACTTGTATCTTCAACAGCATCTGTCAGGCAACACTTCTGTCTTCCCAAGATTAAGGCTAAAATGACTGGTGACACTGTCAGGCTTTCTTCTAGAGCAACAACTTAATGAGGTCCACGTTCTGTGAAATACATAACCAGGTATCATCAGTATAATGATGGTATTCATGTTTTAAAGTGATCTGCCTAAGCTGTTTTATGCATACAGTGAACAATTTGGAACAAGCTTGGAGGCTGCCTCCTTTTGGAAAAGTTTGTAAAAAAGAGGAAGTACCCGTATAGGTTGACTGTTTTCTTTAAATCATATGCAAAGCAGTAAAGTATAGCTACAAAGATAACAGCAACAGATTACGATTACCTTGATTAAAATCCCTATAATATATTGTTACAGAAAATACAGTATTCAACTTTATTACCTGTATAATATTTGATAAGTATATATGATTTTTGAGAAAAAAAGCACCTGAGAATTTCAACACTTGCTCTAAAGAACATTCTTCCCTGTTCACTGGCAGTGAAATGCTTTTTTTCAAAGGCATTTAACATGATAAATAGACGTATTAAGAATTTTCTACATTGACGAAACTCAGAACAATTGTCTATCAGTCACATTTTTTATGTGGGAATTTCTTTAATTTCTGTTGGTTCTCTTCTATGTTTGTGTTTATCTAGAACACTGCAGATCAAATAGCATTTCGGGCTGCAGGAGGACTGACTGCCCTTGAAAATGTTCTTCAAGCGGTGACATCTCCCACCAATCTCAATGCGGTTTCACGGATTCCTTCTAAGTAAGTATGATTGGTCCTTCATTTGCCATTTAGGATCACTAGAATATTTATTTCATACCTGCCCCTTCACTGCTTCTTTTCTTATAGTCCGGTGTTGAACTTCAGAGAAAAAAATCGTGCTGTACTCTACGCTGCCATGGAAGGTGAAAGACACTTCCACTCAAGCTCTGATTTTCCAACTTGGTGATTTTATTTCTAGCTATGATACATTTGAGCAGTGGCATCCCTAATTGTACAAAATGAGAAAAGAGAAAACTGTATTAAACCAAAGAGGAGGCACATACCTTTTTAAAGTTAGTCTGTAAAGCTCTCTAGTGGGAAGTGGGGGAATTTTTTAAAGGGTTGTAATTCACTAGTCTGACTGCTTTTAAAATGAAACAGTTGTGTGATACTGTTAGCTGAAAGGGCTTCTACAAACAGGTAAATCAAAATTCTTGTGGATTAGAGGAATTCCTCTTATAGCACATAAGAATAGAAGGGTTTAAAGATCTAATCCCTAAAAAAAAGATGGTGACTAAACAGAATACCTGCAAAAACTTGATAATTTAAAAGCATGCTTTTTTCCGTGATCTCTAGCAGTAATTTTTATCCATTCAAAGACACATATGTCCTTTCAGAGCAGAGTCAGGCATGGTTTTACTACAAGAGGGATCAAGCCCAGGATATTCCAGTGTGTACCATTGTCATAATTTGTTCATAGATATATTTTACTATTATAATAATTGGAATTTAAGCACTACATTGTGAGGCTTTGGATTAAAACTGTCCGTTAATGTGTTGTGGGACAGGTGTGAAGTACTAGGAAAGAACACCAAGGAAGAAACATGCTTTTAATATCTTAACTTTGTTCTTCAAAGAGAATAAGATTCCTGCCTTCCTGCTAAGTCATGCAGAATGCACTTCAAGTCCAGCCAGCTCCACTGATGAACAATCCTGAATTAGTCCTGTGGTGAGCAGCTCAGCACCAACCTTTGAACACGTTAATTTGCAGAGGCTCTAATTTTGAGTTATCCTCATCAGTGTGGGATAAACTTTGCAAGGGAAAGGGCCACATAAAGCTTACCTTAAATTTAGCTTTAAATTCTTAGAATGTGCATCTCCTATACATCTTTGAGTTTTGTTCTTTTATTTTAGAAGTAGTCTCACTTTGGCAACCTTTGTTGGGAAAGTTTGAGAATGTTTTGTTTACGTTACTGAAAACATTTTCTTTGAAGTTTGTTAGACAGTATGAGGATGTATTAGTTCTCAGAGGAACTTGCGTGTCAGTAAATAAAGTCCCATGTAGAACAGAATTTGTATAACAGAAAAAAAATCTAAGAAGATTTATCAGAGGTTCTCCTCTCCATGGCAGTTACTGTCTATCTCGTACCTATTTCAGACAAGTATCTGGTTTCTCAAATCACTGAGCTTATTCATGACTAAATTATAAAAAGAACTTTTAAACCTTTCAAAACCAAAACGTTTTCAACTATCTGTATTTCCAAAAGAAACATCAAGACACAAAAGAGATTAATATAAACTATTCTGACAGCTTTGTATGTTAAAAAAATCTACTGAAGGAACTTAGCTCCACTAGTGAAATACAGCATTTCATTCAACTTTACAGCAAATTGCAGTCTCCAGTTTATAGGCATCTGAAGGTATTGTAGTTTGGTAGTTATACATTAGGTTGCACATCATTTAACATAGGATCTTGTTTTCGAAAGCTAATCGCTCTTGCAATTTTTTTTCTGCAAAAGTTTTAACAGCTTGAGTCTAACTTACAGGGTCTAGAGTCTTCTCGAAGTGATGCAGAGCCTCCTCTGTTGTTATTTCTGTGGTCGTCTTTCTGATAGAGAAGAAGGTATTTTGTGCAGAATTTGCAATTCGGCTGTTGATAGCAAGCAATAGTTCCAGAGGGTGGGACTTCCTATGAGCAGTTTGAAGCAAGAGTAAATGTGGCTGGTTTAGGGAAACCATGTTAGTGCGTATTAGTATGGTCTCACTGAAGGTATTTAAGAAATTATTCAAATGTGTTGGTTTAAAAAGAGAATGTTTGAGAGAGTTTCAGAACCAATGGATAATCATAGAATATATCTAGTTTTCTAAATGAGGAAGAAAATTTGTGTCACGACTCTCCTCATTTAATTTTTGAAATCAGTTTGAAATTATTTTTCTTTCTTTTGTGCAAATATAATTTAAAACCTGAATTCTTAAACTTTGCATCTAGTGAAGCAACTGGTTTTTTTCTGTTCAAAGACAAAGCAAAGCCCTGTGGAAAGAAGTTGAATTAAGATCTTTCATTAATTGCCCTCCAGTGTTCCCTTAGCCAATTATGCTTTGCTAAAGGACACTACTGTACTCAAGATTGTTTGTGTGCTCTTGCAATATTTAACCATTTGTCCTCATCTTAAATTGGGAATTCGTCTGTTGTTTTGTGATGAGGATAAGCTATTTACAAGTAGGTGAGGAGATTACATGGGCTATTATCTACATCTCTCTTTCTCCAAAATCCTGGCAGTATGGTGCAGCTCAGAACTTTAATCCCATGTCTACAAGACAAAGCTTTATTATCAGAAGATTTAACAATATGCCTGTTGTTTTGTACTACTGTCCAGATTGGTAGTTAGACCAGTAGGATGGTAAATGCTTGAAAAAGATGTGACATTTATGAGACAGATGATACATTTGGTGTTGGGGCAGTTTTTCTCCCCTTTAGATAAATCACTGCAAAAGGAAAAGAGAATTATATTAAGTTTTATTATTGGTGTTAACATATGAGTTGGTGTCCAGCCGTGTTACTTCTTAAAGTAGCATTTTGTAATTTTCCTGATTTTTTTCTGTTCTCCAGAAAATAAGACATAGTCAGCAGAATTTCAAGAGGTTTCAGAGTTCTACAGTATTTTTCTTACACTTCTACTGAAAAGCAGATGGGAGCTGAGCAGCAAAACAATTTAGTGACTTAAGATCAAGACCAGAAGATGGTTTTCATCCCCTGTGTTGCCTTGTGTATTTGCTGTGTGCAACTCTTTAGCCCCTTTGTGCCATGACATGCTACTGGCCTTGTAAACTAACAAATCCACTAACAAATGAGGTTTGTAGCGTTTGTTTAAGTAACATTTGTGAAACACTTTGAGTTCCTTGGGTGACCAGCATTTTAAATAAAAGATAGCAGTAGTTATGTAAGGAACAAAGGAGGACTTTTGTTACAAGTTAAGACATGATTAAAGTCAGTTTTATTACAATGTATCTTCTCTATTCATACAATTTCTTGCATCTTTTATTTAAAGGAAGTGTTATCAGGGTAAAAAAGCTCAAACCATAATTATATACATAAAAAGCAGAAAATAGTGCCCACATAATATTATGGATGGCATTCATACATACTGCTTTTTTCAGTAAGAAGTATTTTGAGCTGAGAACTGGGTTTATAGCTTGTTCTTTGTAATTTTTACTTGATTTTATGAGCATACATTTCTTAAGCTGCGCTGTTACTGTTCATGCAGTTCTATAGGATTGTTCACAGGTTTTTTTTACATAAAATGCAAAACAAGGTTTCTTATTTTCTTGTAAGGTATTCCCTCTGGAGAAACATTCATTGAAAACTAGCAGTTGGTACAAGGACATAAAGATAGTCTAAAGAGAATGACCACTCAACATCTGAAACCTGCAGCATCTGTCTCTTTCCAGAATGTATTCTTGCTGTCTCAGGGCTGGATTTCAAGCTCTCAGAGCTCAAGAATAAATCAATGTTGCCCTCCCATGCAATACAGAAGAGGTTTTATTGTTGAAAGGAGCTCTGTGAAATGTTAGAAAACTTTTGGATTGAGAGCCAGATCTTGCAGTGAAACAATTAATAATCCAGGGACTGGAGAATTTCTGTAGAAGACTTTCAAATTCTATCACACCTGTAAATGTTGGGTTAAAATGAATTGTTTTATTGTCACTTGTCATGCAATCGTTTATTCATAAGTACAATAACGTTTCAGAATGAAATGCTGATCTGGTTTTGGAAGTGTCTTGAAGGAGAATTCATGCTGAGTTTTGTCTCTATTAAGTGAGACTAGACTTCAGCTGGAGCCCAGATTTTGTCAGATATCCTTAAATAATGTAAATGGACAAAATAATTATTGATTGTGAATCTTTGAGGGTTTCTGATTGTGTAATAGCCCCCAGGAGTGAAGTATAAGGGCCTACATATAGTATTCAAGAGTTAAAATTGGTATTTTTACCTTAAAAACAATGTTTGTTGTTATTGCTTCAGTCCATATTTTTACCTTTGTGGTTCTTTAACTGTTCCACTCTACAGCCATTCTGTGCACTGTTTTTGTTTTCCCACTTTTTCTCAACTCAGCTTTTAAATACCAATAATGATTACTCTCTTTCTCCATCAAAGTGCTGCGTAATATTCAAACTGGTTAAAAATGAGCAGTTCACTACTAAATTAACACATCCTAAATTGGATAATATTTAGTTTTTTATTATTTCATTGCCCCAATTTTGGGGTTATTATCTTCATTGATAATCAAAGTAGATTAATTTATAATCTTCAGAAGTTGAAAGTAATGTGGAAAAGCCTTACACTTGAAACAGGTTAATTAAATGTTGATGATGCCCTGATTGTTATAAAGCAAAAGTTGTGAGTTCTTGCCTACATATCCTGGTGCACTATGGTGGGTTAGTTTTGTGTGGTTGGATACTGTTGCTGCCTCAGTATTTTGAATGAGCGTTACAGTTTGTCAACTTGTTTATATCAGGCAAATTGAGGAGAGCGAAGATGTGTTAGCATGAAAGAAAATCACATACATGCATATAAACTGTTGAGATCTAGCTTGAAAATGTGGATTAAAATGAATCCTCTTCCAGTTTCTTGGTACTCGTGTAAAACATATAACATACAGATGCATATTTTTGTCTAGTTTAAAGACAGATTTCTTTTTTGGATCAAAATTTGTGTACCATAATGAGTGTTTTTATAATTGGATTTACTCTAGAGGAGAGTCTTACATCAGAGGGCAGACTTACTGTGTGGTTTGAGTATACATGCAGTCTAACATAGCTTTAAAGCTGATTTGCGGGTGTGATACAAAGTTTAGAGCAACATCAGTAATCAATAAACAGCTGCTGTACATGAAGCCTCATACTACTTTTTCAACTGATTTTGATATCTCTTGAGATCAAAGTTTGGAAATTAAGAGCAGTTAGAGCTTCCAAAAGGAAAAAAAAAAAATGGTAAGAAATGTACTGAGTTTTTCATCCCATAGAGTTTCACTGGTGGTTAAATAAAGTTCTGGCTTGACATTCACAGCCCTGCGCTTGTCTCAGAGGCCTTGTGCAGAAATGGTGACAGTTGACAGCTGTTGTTCCCTTAATAAGATTAAAGTAAAGAAATTAGTTGTGCTGTCTTTAATCTGCCATTTAACACTGCAAACCACCTGGGGACGGCTTCTGTGCTGACACTTCCAATTTTGAATTAAAAAAAAATTGTGGAACTGAATCATAGTTCAGAGCATGCCATGATTAGAATGTATTTAGACACACCGTAGTTAGAAAGCTTATGTTATCAATTAAAAGAACCCTCTTTATTCTTGTGAAAAATTAATTTGACATCCATTTGCTTACACCACCTTTTCAAAAGCATTATTGGAGTCTCTGAAAATGCAAGTACTTTTTCTGACATGAGATTCAGTTGGGAAATACAAAAGCATGATGCATCATTACAGTGAAATTTGTTCTATATATAAAGTGGGAAGGTTTTGTATTTTCGAATGTAAAATAAATTATTCTCTTGGGAATTAGGGATCCTATGTATCAAGAAACATTATTGCAGTGAATTAACTAAAGCACCTCAGAAACTCTGAAATGCTGTCAAAATTATAAGTTAACCTACCAACTCCCTATTTGACACTTTGGGTAAATTATAATGTTTATATTTAAATAGAATTAATCTTTTTTTTTTAGAATAGCTGATAAAATGACAGATGCTGATTTAAAGCATCTTCTTTTCAACTGAAAATAGAAAGTACCAATATAGTTTCATATCTCTCTCTCCCTGTAAACACACCTACACAAGCGAATAAACTTTCATCAAAAGTAAAAGTAGGTGCCTAATGAAAATTTGTTCAGCATTACTGAGGAAAATGAAATAAATACCTTTATATAGTCAAGACAGGAAAAGAGAATCCTGTTGCAAGGCAAGTTTTAAAAAATACAGATGAAGCATGCTACTTGAATCTTGTATAGGTGTTATCCTTGTAAGGTAAAAATGAGGTGAAATAGGTGAAAAATAACCTGCTTTTGATCAATAAATAATGATTTAATATTCTTTTCTTACCATGTGAGCTGCAGATTGAAACTGTTTTAATTAGGCAGTAAAATTGATTACCAGTACACTAAAATTAATATAACTTGTAATATGGAGGTACTCAGAATATTAACAAAGGAAAGGTACAAATGTTCTTTATTTTTTTATAGATCAAACCAAGCAAGGTAATGCTTCTTTTTTTAAATTGAAAATTATTTCTTCAGCTGAAGAAAAAGACAATCCAGAAATACGAATGAAAAATATTTTACTCTAAATTTTCTGCCCACTAAGCATTTCTAGCCTTTCTTGGCATGAGAAATACAATATATGTATATAAGATGCTTCCATTTCAGCTTTGGGGAGCCATGCTAAGTAAACAGATGCCACAGCAACGAACACAGCAATCAGTAAAGCAGCCTTCCATTATGTAAATAACTTTGTTGTTTCAAAAAATATTTTAGAAGAAAAATAAAATGTAAAGCTCAACTCTCTATAAGTATGTTGAATTAGTCTGAAGCTTCTTATGTTAAAAACCAGCTTCGATGTTTTCTCTCTGATAGCTTGTTTGTTGCAGACCCACTTTTCTATGACCTTTTGACAGTGCTCACAATTTATTTTCTTCTGTGGAGCCTATTTGAACTTATTCACATTTTTCACATGTTAAAAGAACCCAACAAAGTAAAGATCTCTTCCTTTTGGTTTACTTTAAACAAACAACTTGAATTTCTAGCCATCTTTGTTATTGTATATATTTATGGTGCATTTGTGTTGTGTGGCTGTGTGTCATATTTCTATAGTAACAGTGATAACTTCTGTAGTAAGCAAAGTTCAAGAAATAAATTCTGTGTTTATTCTGAAATAGTATTATCCATGGTCAGATTTACCTTCTCTGTGAGTATATTCTATAGGACTGGTCCCAGCTTCCCTACAAATCCTGTTTTGAGAAGAAATTTAATTGGAGCAGATAGAAATGGCTGCGCATGATGCAAAGAATAATTGGGCATGTTTTATACATCTGGAGCTTTCTGTGACTCATGTTCATGATTTTCTGTTCTTGCCATGGCAAACCTGTTACCTCTTCCCACCAGCCATAGGTCAGTCTGAGGGTATTGTAGTTACACACTGATACTTAAAGGCTCTGTACAGTAGTGGTTCACAAGATGTCAGTAGAAGGTTTTGGACAGGAATTTCACCTGCTCAGTGTTGCTTGCTCAGTACAAATTACTTGTTCCTCTCCATTCCTTGCATTAGTTCACAGGAGCTACACAATAGCCTCTCCCTAAAGCTGGTGCTGGTACACTGTGAATTACTTTATACAGGGTATTTTTTCTTTGAGGTTGTGCTAGGAAAGGGACCTTATATACAAATTATGAAATCAACTGGTATTCTGTGTAAGTTTTGTTATGAGTTTTGAATACAGAAGAGTCCAGTAGTCATATGGTACATGACTCGTCACAAGTATGGCTTCACTGTTTTGAAGTTATCAATTATTTAATTGTTTTCATGTAAATTTTTAGTTCTGTTCAGAATCCCAAGTTTAAGAAAACAAATGTGAATTGCTGAAAGGTTGTTTTGTGATGTGCTTCCATTAATTGCTTTTAAGTTACTGAAGAAAAAAGTAAAATTCCTATTTTTCTTTTTCTTTCCTTCTGATTTTTTAGGTCACTCTGCAACACTATAAATGCTTACAGCCTCACCTGTAGTAATTGCACAGAAAACTGCACATATGTTCTTTTTAGTAATAAGATCACTTTTCTAATGGACCTGTTGATACACCAGTTTACGGTATGTAAAATAGCTATTTTAATTTAGAAATTGTTGTATGCTTCACAAACAGAGCGTATAGACTGTAAGAATACCAGGAGATATATGAGAAAAAAGGCTCAAAAGAATAAGATTCTTTTGTTGTATGTATTTGGTAACTGTATCTACTATACTTCTATACAAACAGATATACTTGCTTCTGTTAATATATTCTGCAAAAGCATACGTACTGGGACCTCTAGTGAGTGGACAGTGTTCTATCTTTAACATTTGCTGAGGTTTTCTTCACTTCACCCTACAGTAATATTTAAAGTATAGGATATTAAGAGTTGTCCATGTGTGTTTGATTCTTATGTGTTTTAGTATTGGGAATGTAAATCAGGTTAATACATGTCTGTAGTTTGATTTGCTGAAACGCTGAAATAGCAGCACTCTTTAACTGTGAAAGTTTTAATTTTCCAGTGTTTCATTTAATTTGAAATGTCATTAAATATTTTATTTGAAAACTCATTTTTAATTCATAGTGACCTGCTCATCATAAGATATTTAGTCTTGGTTTTCTACTTATAAATTGTGTGCATGTATTTTCATGAGCCAAGCAGTTTGTTAATTGAAAAGTTATGTACATACTTTAAATAATTTAAATGACGCTGTTAGAATCAACAAGCCATAGGACTGTTGACGAACACTTTAAAAAGATAGTCCGAAGGTCCTTGGCACAAACAAAACCCGAATGCAACCTGTGCATTCTCCTCTAAGTAGCTGCCAGCTCATTGTTCTTCGCCAAATCTTTCCAAGAGGATTCCAGGTATTAGATTTCAAATATACTTAGTGAAAGGTGCATGTATTGTGCTGGGCCAGTCACAACACTGCTGGCTCTCTGCAGAGCGAGCCAGAGCACCGGCTCCGCGGGTAATTACACAAGAGATGAAATCCTTCAGCACTTTACAAGTGACAAGATTCATTCTGATGCCAAACTCCTTCCCTTTTCTCAGTGTAGCGCTGTGCAAACGACCTCCACTTTTCCTGAAGAAATACAGAGGGTATTTCTTAGGAAATGTTGGCCACCTAGAGATCAGAGATACTACATAAGAAAAATTTACTACCCTTAGAGCTGTTTTCAGTCTGTTGCCAAATATTACCCTTGAATTGCAGAAAAACTGTAATTAAAGCTTAATGTTTCCCTGATCCACAGTGGACTTTTCTTTCCTATGCATAAAGTATCTTATGTTCTCTTCAGGCAAAATTGGCCCCTAAACTAGGATATCTTCATAGTTCCATGAAGTACATATTTAAGCACAAAATTATAAATACAGTGCTGCTTTTCTAACCCTGATTTTTTTCTCTTGAAAATATAATAAATCAGATCAAGTTCGGATTTTTCTTTTTTATGAAAAAGAAATGGACAAATGGCGAGCACTTTTTCATTATTTTTTCTAATTGGATCGAGATCTGAATACTAAAATATTAAAAAAACACCCCTCCAAAGAATTTAACTGCCTCCAGTATTCCTAGTTTGGTGAGCTACATGTATGATGCTGCCTTTGTCTGTGTTGTGTGTATTTGCGCTTACTGTTGGAAAATAAACCCCAAGTAATACCAGGAGAAATAAATGAGAACGTATATTTGCAAGCTTTTAAGAAATTGTTACACAACTATGCCTGTATTTGCTGAATACAGAAACAGAAAGAATCCAGTTTTGAGAAACATTTAAGTATATTCTTAAATACAGGGAGTATGAACCTTATTTCCAACCAGTTTAATGTGGTTTTAGTTCTGCATTTATTCATCAGTCAAATGCAGTGTCAGCTTCACTTTTGCTAAAACTGAGAGCTATACATTTTACAGAATAAAATTTAGAACAATCACTTCTCATTGATGACAGAATGTTCATTTTTCTTTACACAGTTGTAATATTTTTTTTTCAAAACAATACTTGAAGAAGTATTAAAAAACCATTTTTTTTTCTCCAATGAAAGCTTGAGTACCAAAGGGAAATGATAGAAAAACAAATGGACAGTATTTCTTATTTTTTGTGACATCCAGCCTGTATAAGTTAATTGTTAAAAGTATCCTGTTTAGACCTTTCTTTATCTCATACCTAAACAGACTGGTAGGAAACCTTCTGTAGACTTTACTTAATATTTTACCTTTCTTAGCCTACTTAGCTCAGGTAATGCCTAAGTCAGTGTCTGTTGAGGTAAGTAGTCATGTTTCCTGATTTCATTAGGAGTGGATCAAACCTTCCCACCTGCATTCATAGAAATCTTGCGCACAAGTCGTAACTTTTCTTATCTACAGACTGCTATCACTGCTCTTCTTTATCTTCTGTAACTAGAAGATAGTTGGAAAATAATGACAACTTTTCTAATTGTATATTTTGAAAGATTTCACACTGAGAGAAACAAATAATTACATGGAGCTGTAAGCATGTAAGGATAGTGTTTTATTTGGGGGATGGATGGGGCGTGTGGTTCTAGTCAAGAGACAGCTGTCATGTACTTTTCCATGAAGATACCTGAAAAAGCTGTATATGTAAACCATACATATCTGTGCCTCCATTTGTAAATATTTTTCTGTGTGTTTAGTAAACAGATAGGGGTTTGGGGTTTTTTTTGGGTTGGATATCTGTCCTTTTATGATTTCACAGTAAGAAAAGTTGAGAAGTTAAGAAAAAAACCCATACATGACAGTTTGTTTTCTAACTACATGTTCTCAGATAGATCAAAGGGAAATTTCAAAAAGCTTTTGAGAATAACAAGCTCAACTAGACCACCTTGTACAGTAAAAATTCTTACATTTTGTTCATTCATTCAGTTCTTTTCCATCAGAGCAGCATATCTGCTGTTACCAGTTAAAGCATAATGCAAATCAATACTTGTTATGAATTAGAAATTGAGACATTTTTCTTGTTCTATTTCTTTGTTCATATAAATATGCAAAATTACATGGATTCTTTCCTGCTTCATTTTCAAATTGTATACTACGTAGGATTGCAAATGACTAGTTTGAGATAGTCACTGCTATGCACATCATTTATTCATGTGCTTTATTGCTAATATCCTGCACATGCAATAAAATTTTTAGACTGTTTTCCCTTTTATTTAAGATTAATTACTAAAGGCTAGAATCAGAATTTTTTTTATTCCTTTAAGTAGATAATTTTATGTAAACATATAAGCTTGATTTCAGAATTGAAAATCAACAACAACAACCATAAAAACGTCTTGCCAGTGTCTTTCCAGCAGTCGGGCATGTCTGAGTTGGTTGACTTTTATAGCTCTGGTTGAAATTTTGAAAATTGCAAACTGGATCACTGTGATTATTTTTTAAAGGCAATCTTTAAATGCATGATATCTGAAAATTCTAAATAAAACATCATTAGTGAACATAAAAATATGTGAAATGAATGTTGCGATGTAAATAGAGATCAAACAAATGTAGAAATCAAAAGTGAGTTGCTCGTTACTTCTTTCTTCTCTGAAATACAGTGCTTAAATATGGACTGTGTTGTAGGCAAATGGCATGAAGTACAATCACCTTGATTGGGTTTAAATTAATCTGGTTATCTAGTCACAGTGAAGTAATTTTTCTCCACCATTTCTTTGCTGGAGTGTGCTGCCATTTAATTTGTGTGCCTCAAAATGACAGAATATATCCTATCCCAGTTGCTAGTTTCTTAACTCTTTGTGGTCATCTTCCATACTGCAACAAGTAAGGCAGTATCAACAAGTAAGTTTGCACTGTTCATGACAAGAATCGTAAAATCAAAGGCACGTACATGCTTCTCGGCTGTTCTGGTCCATTTTGAAATTGCATTCGGCCATTGTGGCACTGACAGTACTCCTAGCCCCTAAGAATGAGACTGTGTGGGAAGTTTCTACCTTCCAGGTCACTAAGGGATCTAAATAACATGCTTTTCTTCCAGTTTCAGTTCTAGTGGGAGACCTGAGGACAAGCACCTAGAATTATCAAGGCTGGCAAACAAGTACCTCGGTTAGATGTCAGCTCTGTGGATTGCATCATTTCTAACGCAATTCAGCCAGCGTTGGCAATGTAAAAAAAGCACAGAAACTTCATGTCTTTTCTTTCTTTTTAATAATGTAACCTTTAAAAGACAAAAAAATTGTAATTTTTTTTTTATTTGCTTCAGTAGAAGGCTAGTGTGTTAATCCTGTAGTAAATCTTGAAAATAGAGCTAGGATAGAGAAATAATGGCATATTAAAGCACTTAGGGGTAGGGAATTTAAAAGAGTGGAACCTTCATCTGGAACCATCTTAAGCCCATAGACTTCTTGGGCCATTTCCATTTCTTTAGTTCACTAGTTACTACATAGAAAGCCTGACATCCTATAGATACTATTTTCAAGTATATGTTTTCCAGAGTGTTTTTGAGGTAAGCCAAATGACTTACATATTCAAAAGCACAAAATCACCACTGTTAGTGGGAGAAGAATAGAACATAAGTGATCAAATTAACAGAAGTTGGGTGCTTCTTTGAAGACTTTCCATTTAGGTTTAGCAGCTCTATATTTGAAATTCTTCATGGCTGTGAAGGATTATGCTTTTTATGAGACAAATAAAAACATAAATGAGTTTTCAGTGACAGAGCTCTATGTTGCTAACTGGAAACTGTTTGGGTTTTTTTGTTAGCACAGAAAAAAATGTGCTTTGATACACAGAGATACATTTGGTGACACGAGTCAGAATGGAGTAACGTTTTCAGCTATATTAAATGTGTGCCTAAGTGCTTTACTGGATTGGAGCCATATTGTTCAGCGTCTCGCAGGATTAAGTCCTGGATGCTGGGCAGAACTGAAGAGCTTATGGCAGCTCTGCACAAGCAAGGGAATCCCTACACAAGGGGAATTCTCTGTTGAATGGCTTAACGGTTGTATGGAGATTGTACCAGAACTGAGAATCTGGTCATTAGAATGTTCTGGTTCAAGGACTGCTTTAAAGAAAGTAGTAGGAGTCTTGATTATGCCCAGCACAGGCGGTCTTCATAAATGCTAAAATAGCATTGAGACGTTGGATGTGTCAAATACTTGAACAATAGTTATATTTTCCCTGATTTTTCCTTTGTGATTCAAAAATGTTTTATACCAATTACTTGACAAGTCAGTTTAAGTGTGTAATCATGCCTGTAGATTTGTGTCATTAAACTGTTAAACCTACTATACCTCAGAATTAAAAATGTGGAATGTTTTAACATTTATGCATCCAAAGCCCATGTTCAACAAACAGAGTTTCTCTCAATATCGTTAACTCCTTGTGTGATCAACACAAAGAAGCTAGAGCTTGAAAGCTTTCATAATTACACTATTAAATCTTAAGATTTCCTATCCCCTTGCTTGATATAATAATCAACAAGCGAAATAATACATCACTTTTGCAAGCACCCCAATTAATTTAAAACATAAATCTCAACACATTTTCACACTTTCCCATTAATTACTTCTTCGGTAAAAGCGCTGATCTTTTGTCACTCATTTGAGTTTGTATAAATGGAAAATATTAAAGGTAGGAATTAAGTTCAAATTTAAATGGATGATATTAAAGGTAGGAATTAACTTCAAATTTACCCATTTTCTGTAAAACAGTATTTTTTTCTATCTCCTCTTTGATACACACACACTACAAACCCCACATTTGTTCTCACTTTATATTAATACACACACACTTTCCCCAAAAATCAAATGTGAAAAATCGGCTCTGCAATAAATGATTGTATTAAAAGTGCGAGTTCTATTTATTTTATAAATTAGGAAGAACCACTTTATATTAAAGCATGAACTCGTGTAGCTAAGGGCTATATACTTAGAAAATACAGTACTCGTATGTACATTCAGCTGGAAGACAAAAATAACCATTCTCTGTTTATAGTACTGTTAATTATGGCAAATGGAAGGCTATACTGCAAAATATTATTAAGTCTTTTAAGAAATAAGTTATATATAATTTTTTACTTTAGGTGAAAAAGCAGTGAGTGGCATTTGTTAGCAGTTTCTAAAACTTGGTGTTCCTAGTACAAAGTCACCACATTTAAATTGATTTATACATTGCAAAGCTTAATCCGTCTGTTTCAGTAGGCAATTAGAATCGTTAGGCATGAATTATTTTAGTCAACAGAAGTTACTAGAGCAACATAATATTATTTTTCCTATTGAACTTGAATAAGCAGCTAAAGACTTCTCACTTGCTCACTTGGCTCGTCACCAGAAACAGACTATTACGATGAGTTTTAAGTACCAACATAGGGCTCAGAGCTAATGAATAATAAAGAAATGTGCATGTTGTTCTTTGTCACCAAGTGTTACCAAATCCCTCCTGATACCTATACAGGGAGGAATGAATTTCTGTGACCTCACTTGCATATACCAAGTGTAAATTATTTTAACCTGGAATGAAAACAAAATTTCAGCCAATATTGATCACTAATTACTGTGTTGAAAGCCTCAAGCTGTCTCATAAAAGTGCCTCCACAGTGGTCTGTTGGTACGTGGAGCCCAGCAGCGTCGAGCTCGGTGAATGTACCTGTGAGCCCTGTGTCTTGATTGACGCGTCTGTGCTGCCAATATTCTGCCTGTAAAACTGCAGCACTTCCACACACACTTCACTTACTGTTTGATCATAATAGGGCAGAATTTCAACTAGTTTAGATTATTTTGGACTGCAGAAATGAAAAAATAAAATTTTTAAAAATTATACTCTCCATGAGGGTTTCCTTCCACATCTGTATGCTGTATATAGATTTGTCTTCAGACTTACATGTTTTACATCTCAACTTCACTACCTTTTTTAGGAGTGGGCTCTAGTTTAATGACTGAGAAAAATGGCATTCTGTTCCTCTGAGGTCTGTTCAGAGAGAACTGCATGTTGTGCTTCTCACATGATTGACATCTGATGGACAAGTGCAGTTGTCATCAGGTGATGTTGCATATTGAGATGTGCAGGCCTTATCCATGGGACATGTTTTTCCCACTGTCCTTAACAGTTAAAATATGGAGGTATCCATAAAAAATGCTCAGACTTTTGGCATGCCTATTTTGAGATTTGTGGGTGGAAAGCATTTCCCATTGCAACTTTTAAACTATGTTATTCATGCCATCTTTTACGATGTTCCAATATGTCAGGTTGTGACCTAGAATTTGTGCAATCTTTCTGTCTTTTCAGATAGTTCCTTGGTTTTTGGGTGGGTTTGGGGTTTTTTTTGGTGGGGGGGTGTTGAATTCTTTTCATCAAATTTAGTCAGGATAGGGTTTTTTTTTAATATGTCTCCCTCCTTCCCTGGCAGAAATTTCGACTTCAGTTGCCTTTAATTTTTTAAAAAAATGTGGACTCTTCATTTTTGTAGACTTTGGAAGATTTAGCAGTTCTCTTTCTTTTTGAAAATAAGATGGACAGGAGAAATGTGAATCAAAGAAAGATTTGGAGCCTTGTCTTAAGGTTCGTATTGCCTTTGGGTTAGCTTTAGTAGTAAACTGTGTGACTGAAGTTCTGACACTAGGAAAAGAGAATTCTCTCACAGGATTTTTCAGGTGTGAAGGGGAACCACTGTAATTCTTCTGTCTTGATTCAGTGAAGGTTGCCCACTTTCACTGGCTTAAAACAGCTGTGTACCTCAGCATGGAACATAATTTGTTCTGAATTCAGTTATGCAAAAGCTGAACACCTTGCAGATTGGAAAAATTTTTTATTTCCCAACATCCTTTGCCGCTGTTACCAGATGGCACCTCCGGTGACCTTTCCGTGGGATGTCTAAACCTACTGCTCAGATACTTCAGTATGCTGTTTCCTAAGGGCAAACTAGTACTGTTCCAGATACAATTTGGGTTTTTCTTAGTTATGGTTTGAGTTTTATCTCAACCAAGCTCTCTTTGTTTTGCTAAAAATATCTGTAATTTTTCTTGACATTAAAATTTAGAATAAAATAGTTTGGAAATATGCTTACTTCAGAATGTTTTTGTAATTTTTCGGGGTTTTTTTGCTACAGAGGAGAAAGTCTATCAGGGATTAGATCTCACTGTGAAGGTCATTCCTGTTGCCTGCAAAGTGTGTTGTCTTTTCCTGTGTACAGCCACAATTGTACCTGTTCTGTCACAAGAACTTTTTCCTTTTAAAATACTCACTTTTGTAGGGGTGTTTGTATAAGACTGTTGAGTAGCCTTCTGACGGTACCGTTCCAAAGTCAAGTAGGGGATTACCATAAAACAGTAAATGCTATTCCTTCCACAGAAAAGAGCTATCTTTCCTCTGTATTACTGAATGCTTTATGTGTCCTAGACTTTTAGTATGTCTTCATGATAATACAATGTAGTAGTCAAATGAACCGTCTCAGTGGTTTGTTTATTTGCAGTCAAGTAAAAAAAAATTTTTTTGCTAGTGACTCATCAAAAATTCTGTGTATGCATAAGGCTACCACAATTATACTAATGAAGTTCTCTGCTGCTATAAAGCTTCCTTCCGTTCTTATATACTAAATGTTGTTTTGACTTCATTTATTCTGTTTCAGCTTGTGTTATCTGCATAAGGGTTTTCTTGTACCTGAAATGCTTTAATATCCATCAGCACTGCTAGAATATGTTACTTCATTATTAGTTTTGGTGTACTCATATGCAACTTTCTAAGCATTTCTCAACAAACGTTGGTTATTTTTACTGAGTTCTGGTTGGTTTTTTTCTTTTCTTCAATTAGGTTAGTGTTCCAGATGACCATAGTGCTACTTCAGGCAGAAGTGCAAATAAGCAGGTATTTGAAGGTTTAACAACAGGACTTCTGAGGATAACTGCTGTGATTTTCAGATGTCTAATCTCCAGCTTCCCAGATGGAAACAACCACTCTACTGCACTGAAAATATTACAGGAAGTGAAAAGTAAATCCTCGCAAGTGGAAGCCTTCAACAGCAGAGTCCAAGACCTAATCAGGTTAAAAAAAAAAGAATAATGAAACTTCTCTAAACTTTCGTTACTACAGAGAAAGAAAAGTACAATGATTTAAGAAAGGAATAAACTGCTTTAACTCTTAACTCAGTAAGAGTAGCTTGTGTGAGTAGTCAAGAAGACTATTGGAATGCTTATATTCTCAAACAAAAATGTTCTTCAAAAGACTGCACACACAGAAATACAGAAAACCAAGAGTTTTAATTTTGGACTTGGTTTTTTGTGTCCTTTCCATCCATTTCATCTCCTGATTACCTAGGAATCAGCATCCATATTTTCATTATTTTTTTTTCAATTCTCGGTGCCAACTGTGTATGCCCATTGCCTGTGTGGTCCTGCATGTCATACATTTATTCATGTAAGCTTGCCATAAAATATATACTTCCTATTATAAAGATTACACAGTAACACCTATAATCTGATTTCAATCTTTATAATGTTGCTGTATTTTAATAGACTTTTTTTTCTCTAAGTATATTTCTTGAGCAAAATTTCAATCAAAATAACTCAGTGAGCTGTAACAGTCAAGTAACAAGAGAATGCATTGTTTAGTTCATTTTTACTTGGAACATTCTAATTCTTTGGTGGAAACACTTGAACCTGAATATATTAATATATATATATAATTTATATATATTTTTAATGTATTATATATTAAAAAACTAAATATATCCAATGATATATTAGACTTGCTAAAAGTGTATAGTTTCACTAATAAATGATATAAATAGTTGTCAAGACATATTTGACCCTGTGAAAAATGAAATTCTGATTATATGCTACTGAAAATGTGCCACAGTGAGCATTTTCAGACTTTTCAAAGTCTGGTTTGATGCTGGTCAGTACAAAGAAGACAGCTGGAGGAGGAAAGCAAAACAAATAGTTGTCATAGATACCAGTGACCTCTAAAACTTTATTGTTCTCATGTAACCCACCTTCTCCCCAAACAGGTTTTGAGAGAGTGTGAAATTTCAGGATGTTGTATTCTCCCTGTTTATGAATGGGAGGGTGGGAGGTCTGCTTATTGATATTTGTGCTGAACAGACATCTGACACTGACTGGGCCAAGCACAGGCATACCCTTAAGATAAGAAGATACATGAGAATCCAACTAGGTCCCTCACCTGAGGCACTTTAGGGGATCTTGTTATAAATGGAGAATGAAATGCACGATGACAAGGTAATAGCGCAATTAGGAAAAAAAGAGAGAGGGCATTTTAAACTAGTCAAAAACAGACAAATTCTATTATTAATGAGTATCTTTCACCTCCAGGTCATTGTATCATATGTCTTTGGGGAGCTGATTAAATAAGAGTTTTAGGAAGATGGGGGAGGAAAGAGGATAGTGAAATTTTGGTTTTTTTTCTATTTGGGGCTACTAGACCTGATGCATAAACAATTATCTACAGCCTGTCTGGGTATCAAAAGGGTAGCTATATGATTTGAGCTGTGCTACCATGGGTAAAAAGACTGGGAGATGGAGGCAATAGATTAGAGAGCTTTGACATTCCACTTGTCTGTATGCTCAATTCTTCAAGGAAGGGAGTGCTTCATGTGTCTCCTCCTTGACTCCGGATGCCATTAAAGAACAGTCCCAGTAGGTGAAAACTCTCATCCATTTCTTCTCTGCCAAAAGGGCAGCCTCTTTGTATCCAGGTGTGGATGTAGAGGAAGGGGGACAATGAACATATTTTGCAGGTGTCAGTCAGACTGCAGATGTTCCTAGGGAAGAAGGAAGACAATATTGACAAGAATGGTTGTGTCTTTTTGTGAATAATCATCTATCAGTATAAGCTGCATTTTGTTTAGTTCTTCCTGTCCTTTTCCTATTTCACAGAGAGATTTCTAGCACTCAGCATTTCTCTGTGACTGGGATGTATCTTAACACCCAGCTCTGTTCCTGGCATTATTCTGCTAATATAGGAGAGCTTGCTTATCGCCTGTATGATCAGGATTCCTTAGATCAAAATCTACAAGTAACCTAATGCTAAATAGAACAGACAAACTTACCTGAGCTATGAGTGTGCAATTAATAACCTTTGTGCATCTTTGGTTTTGACTGCTATACTTCAGCAGCTTTAAAAATCTTTCATACCGCAGTTAGACTTCTTGCTTTATATGCAGTGTATTTTTATTCTTACTTGCATTGCTTCCAAAAGCTTTGCGTCAGCAGGGTAAACTTTGGCAGAAAGTCTAGCTTCTAGCCCTGAAGAGAGATTAGTCTTTGAGCAACAACACTGTCTGAAAAGCGGAGAGATTTTCTCCCCTAATCTTAAAAATCCCTGGTTTTTCTACATCAGACTGTAAGACATGTGAAGGAATAGTTACTTTTACTAAATGCTTGTACAGCTCCTGTGACAAGTGTTACCTAATCAGTATTATTTACTAGGATCAATATTTTTAAAATAATATTCCATACTTAGTCAAGTCAGGGTGGTCTCATCTCAAGGAGTCTGCACTCTAAGAGGCTGTCTCTAACAAATGGACTTGACAAGCCTGTAGACAGAACAGCAGGTAGGAGGGAGTAATATCAATAACAGGATGATTTAGTGTAGACTATCAGGGTAAAAACAGTGAATCAGTTGTTGAGAAAGAGGAGGTGATTGCAGCAGGATATTTGTCTCCACAAAGGAAGTTGATCTCACATAAGTCAGCAGAATGAACAGTTGAGATGGAGTAAAGTCTGAGAAGCTGAATGTTTGTGGTAGAAGGAAAGTACATGAAGTTAGGTGATATCAGCAAAGTGACATGGAAGAAAATTTATCTCTGTGGACAGTTTAAGTTGAGTTGATAATGATCAAAGTATGAGAGAACCTGGTGTGGACAGAGAGATCTTCATACAAAGACGAAAAGCAAATTTTTTGGTATAGGTTTCCAAGCTATTTGAATTTCAAAGAAGAAACTTCAGCAGTATTGATCTGATGATCAGGAATGATGATCTGATTTACTCTGATAATAAAAGAAAGGCATTTTCAGTTAAAAAAAATAAAATCTCTGGCATGGTTTTCTATGTTGAGTTTTGGTTGAACTCCTGAGGAGGCTTCCAGATCCTGATCAATCTATACTGATGGTAGAAAGTTGTTACCTGCATGTTCTACTAGTCTCTTGACTGCTGCATATATTTTGAAAAGGAAAAAAAAAGACCAACAACTGGGCAGTAGTTGTTATGATATATATTGCAATAAAATGTTATCTGGGTAACATCATTGTCTTCTTGAATTAGTGCATTCTAGAAAGTTTATCTCTTCATGCTAAAGTCGTCCTGTTGCAGAGCTCTCCAGATTACTATAAATCATTTAACTATGGCAAAATTCCATTGTCCTTCTAGGAGTATGGTAAAATAAACATTTACACTCATCTTTCTTGTACAATATAATATGAATTATCCTACAACAGACAGATCTCTTAGCAAAAACTACTGACAGTTACAGAGAGCCAGACCTGAAGTTACTGTAATTTGAATCGTTTTATTGCACCCTTTCAGAAAGAGCTTTTAAGTAATCACAACCTACATTTTGTATGGTTTGATAGTAGAAGAGCAGAAATCACTTCCTTTGCAAAGTTACCAAAACCAGCATGGGACTATTTTTTAATACAATTTTTGCTCTGTTTCTAGTTACGTGGTGAACATAGGATTGATAGACAAGCTGTGTTGCTGTTTCCTCTCCGTTCAAGGCCCTGTTGATGAGAATCCCAAAGTAGCAACTTTTCTACAAAATGCCACCGCAGTGTTGCATGGAATATGTCAGCTATGTTTTGCTGTCAATGGAAGGTAGGTGCACTTGGTCTGTCATCTCCAAGATGTTCATCAGGCAGCAGCCGTTTTAACTCTGTACCAACACTGCATTCATGGAAGCGAGCATTCTGTTGAGGCTGTTAAACAGAACTGTTCTTAGTCACATAGTAATAACCAGTAAAGAAACAGTGCAGGAAATTCACTCTGCTCACCCTTTCACCGTGGAACTGTAATTAGTTACCTGCGCTGAGTCTTGATTCTTGTAAGTCATTTATCAGAATTGCGAACTTTATCTCCTTTACTCATCATTACAGAGAGAGCTTTATCACTGCTGATTTTAAGTGTCCAGTCCTAAGGACTTCCAGGAGGTGTTTTATTATTACCGAAAATAACTCTTAATTGATTTGTCTCTAGAGCAGCCTAATTCAACTCCTGTTCTTTAAAATACCGCTGTCAGTAAGGGAATTGTATTTTCTGAAAGAAAAGTATGACTAGATTTTTCAGGAAATTTTCTAATGCAAAATGTTTGTTATCATAACCTAAACAGGGCTGTGGGATGGGGTATGTATGTGTCTGCCAGCAAATCTGGGCTTCTGTAATCAACAGTGTAGGACAGCCTCACGCTCTGAGAGACAAAACTTCAGAGCTTTGGGGTGCAGATACTAGAACCTATCACCATTAGACTGTTACACATTTCAGGAAAAAACAAGGCTGACAGAAATTTACAATGAACTCCTGAAGGGTAAAATGATGCTAGGGTTGAAAAACAAGAGTTAATAAAACATAAAATAAGAAACAAAGTTGTAGGTAAGAGCTGTTGCTAGTAACCTAGGGACACAGGCACATGGAAAAAGAACCTCAAGAAATATAAGCCCAAAGAGACCATCCCAACTTACTGAAATTTCCCTTTCTGAAAGCTGCCAACTTGGCATTTTACATTCCAGGACAGTGCTGCCAAAAGTCAAATGCTTACTTAAAAAAAAAAAAAAAAAAAAATCACCCTTCCCTTAGTGGAATAATAGTTTTAGCTACAAGAGTGAGTAATATAGTATTTGCAACTTCTGAAGCAGGCGCATGGTTCACCCAAATAAGAGATCTTTGCACCCCAAAATAATACAGCACTGTGCAAGTACTTCATTCAAGAACATCTGTCCTTTGTAGCAGAATAATAATTCTGAAAGGTTGAGTGTTTTTTCTTCACAGTTACACCAAGAAGTATCTTATCTTACTACCTGCATATAACAGCAACTCTTTGGATTGTATCCAAAGGTGCTGATTATTCTCAGTTTCCAGGTTGGATTGTTCATTTGAGCTTGTAAAGAAATGAGAGGAATGAACCTGGAGATTTCAAAACTGTTGTCTTTCACTTTTAGATCAAAAGCTTTGGTGTAACTGATTAGGAGGGCAGTTTAAATTAAATGTCTTTCATCACCCGAGCCCACTCTAATTTAAGAAGTGAATGTAGAGTGCAATTCTGTCGTGTTACAGAAGTCCTTAGTATTCAAGGTGATTTAAATGGAAAAAGGTATGGCCAAACACAGATTAAGGTGGCAGAAACAGAGCTCAAATTTATCAAATTCTTAAATATGTCACAATACAGTAATGCATGTTGTGCGATACATGATCTGCAGCACAAAAGGCAGCCTCTCTTTGTGAGAAATACAGGTGCCTTTTTCATTCGTGGTAAATAGGAGGAGGAGGCAATGCAGCCTATTCAGACAGAATCCAGCATTTCTCTTTCTCCAGCTGGGTATGTACTTGAGCACCAAACATACATGCCATATTACACTCCTCTGTACATCAGAGTAACTAACTACTCTGCTCATTAAACTTCTGAAGTTGTTACTGAGAGGAAAAAAAAATCTAGTAAATACTCCCAGTGCTCTGACACTTTAGCATGAAAAGAACTTTTGCTGAAATAATGCCAGGCTTTCACCATTGTTGCAAGAGCAATTTTGAAGTGTTCTTTTGATATATCCTCCTATATAGAATGTTTCCAGGTTGTGAACTTCTTTATGCTCCTCAATGGTGATCATGGGGAGTGCAAAATTATTTTTTTATTCCCGACAGAACTATTTCAGGCTGTTATTTGTAGCATAAAAAGTTGTTCCATCTTAAATGCATCAGAGTACTCTTTATACCGTATGCAGATTTTAGCAGCTGCACCACTGAGTGCCATAGTGGGAAAGTGATAGAACAGTAGGTGGCTAACACACCAGGACCACCTCAGGGCTCTCAAACCATCCACAGAGCCTGCAGCAATGAAATCCTTTACGAGCTAGAAATGGCCAAGTGCTTCGTGATCTTCCTCCTTTGCTTTCAGACTCCACCAGGCTGTTAGGAACTTTACTGCAACTGTGGTCTGCGCAATATCCCCAGAGGGCCAGAAGTTAAACACTCTAACTCAAGTTTTAAACAATTAAAACATCCTGTCCAGTGGGTACAAAGTATTTTAGGCCATTTCTAGAGCTCTGATGTAGGAAAAGCTGTCAATCTAGACTTCTCTGTCTTCCTCACAGGAACATTTCATAAAACTCCCCAATTTAGCCGAATGTTTCTAAACCAAGCTCTGAATTGATACAGTGTTTATTTCGACAGTTACTTCATGGAAAATCATTTTCTAGGCAGGGAAGAGGTCTCAGTCAAGTACCTTCCTGCAGGTACCTCTACATCAGGCAAGATGTTGCAACAATTATTATTATAGAAAAGCCTCCAATTGTATCATATATGTATCTCTGTATTAAGTATTACATGAAGTCTATGGTTGATATAATGTAGATGAGAAAATTTTAAGACATAAACTAAGATACTTTTTTATTTTCATGGTAGACTTGGAAAAAATTCCAAAATCGTAGAGTTAGGTAAAATAAAGGAGAGTCTAATGTAGAAACATAAATTGGAGAATTCTCAATTTTAACATCATAAAAAGTTATTGAAATGAGGGAATCCATTCTGAACATATGTTATAAACATCTTATTATAAGAGAGGGATTTTCTTTTCGTTAATGGTCAAGGTCTTTAAAAAGATTTAATTTCGATATTGATCTTCTCAAATGATCTTTTTTTGGTACTGGCTAATAAATGCTAGATTGATTCTTTTAATTGAAGTTTTGCTATGGATGTAATAGCACATTTTCCAAACACTGTATAAAACTTATAAAATCTCATTTGTTGAAAATATTAATAACTTATAACCCCATGTGAACCTTGTTTTGATAATTTTTATACCTCAGCTCTTACACAGTGAAAATCAGTGAGGGTGTCTTGAGACCTCCCACTGGAAGTTCCATTTTTCTTATGTTGTGTTGCATCCATTGCTAGCAACAGAGCTCCTTTCCTCCCTGATGAGTTAAAAAAAAAAAAAAGTGTATGAGAGCTGAAAATAGGGCATTTGGTATTGTCCCTTATTGTTCATAGTGAGGAGTCCTAACATGCAGCATGTCTGAATATTGAGCTATCTTTGTTTACTGAGCAAAAGATGAGCCTGACATTTGATACTTGGGCTTGAAAATTGTGGCCGTGATAATGCTTAACTGTTTTTTGCTCACTAACAGTAGCCAGAATTGAAAACAGAGACATTTTTATTAACCTGAAATAAAGCAAAATATTAAATAGACTTTATACAGAATAACAGTGGTTTATATAGCCACATAAATCTGTCTTGCATTTTGTGTCCCATTCCAGATGTCCAGTAGCAATGTTCAGGATGATAGACTTTTTTTCCAGGGTTTATTATTGTAACTGTGAGAGATACAAGGCCTATTTTGGGCCCTCAAGTCCTCAATATGCATATGGAGCATGCTTGGCTTGCTAACACAAGACAGAAAACAATGAGCAGGCACGGAATGCAAGGAACCTGAATAAAAATATGGCCATGCTTCCCCAGGTCACCCTTCCCTAAAAGCAGGAGTGAAGACTAAGTAATAAAATATATGGCAAGTCCTTTATCAGCATAGCAAGGATCTTGCTTATGTTCCTGTCTTTTCCTGCACTGCCCAGTGTTCATCAAGTCTATATCCTTTTTCCCCTGTAAGTCTCTAGAGCTGATATTTATGTCCAAGCAGTTTAGTTAATAAACTATGGAGGATTGTTGTCAATGCCTTATTTTGCTTTTGCCCATTAGTATAAACAAAGAAATTCCCACTAACCAAAGAGTTAATGCAAACAGCAGGAGGAAACTGTCAGCAGTAGTGCAGTGTAAGGGTTAATCACTAAGGAAGAACGTTCTCCATAAGAGCAGTACAGTGGACTGGCAATAACAGACACAAGGAGGAAAGGGAGTTGTGTGTAAAGTTAATATTGTAAATAATAGTTCCTCAAAATGTGTAGCTTCTTGGGACATCGACTTTTTCAAAATTTTGCAGTTTTCTTAATGTAAAAAATGTCTGCAAGCTCTCTCCTATCTAGGAAAATAGAATGTCATTGCAGCAAAATAACTAAATTGTTACTGTTACATGTTATCTCAAAACTGGTGGAATACATATAAATCTGTGTCAACAGCTAATGAAGTTGTGGATTACAAGCCGCAGTGGCAGAAAGCTGCAGATATATAGGGTTTGATCCAGGAAATATAGTGACTGTCATGTCACAGAGACACAAGGAAGTAGGCTAGTCTGTTTTCAGTTTTATTACAGTAATTAAGATAATGTCTGTTTTGGCTGCTGGATGGCGAATCAGATGCAAGTCTGCCTGAATGCTGATTGTGCTCCTCACCGCTTCCAAGGGACAACAGATCCAGCAAGTACTGTAAACAAACTAAAATTTGTTCTTGAAATTACTGAAAATCCTCCCTTTTACCCAGTACAGTGATTCATAGTTTGACAGTGTGAAATATAACAAGGTCTGACAGGTGCTAAATACTTCTTTATACTACCTCTCTTGTTATTTTGCCTCTCTATTTTGACATCTCTTTCTAAATAAAATAATTTAGAAGCAAAAAGTACAGATGATAGTTTTTAAATCCTAATAATAATAAAAACCCCAGATTATATTCTAAGCCTTTTGAAAAGTCATGTTTCCATTTGCTTCATGTTTTTAATCAGGAGTATATATTTCAAATATACAAACATTATAATGTATACCCTTAGAGAAGCTTGTCTGCTTGTTAGCTCAGTCAGTTTTTAAAACAATATGTTTTCAGATATAAACAGTTTGCTCTTATTGAAGCTTGGAGAAATTTGGTTTTATACTTGTTCTGAAGAGCATGCTGTTTCTCATCAAGCTGTATTGAATTCCTGTTTTTAATAAATAGTGGCCCATTTTAAGCAGTGAAGTACCACTGTTTCGTATCTTTCTTTTATGTGATGGATATACCCACATTTTTAAATTCTTAAACCTTTTTTATGTCATAAAGCCCATACCAATTCCTGAAACTCCTTGATGGCAGAAGCCGAAAATAATAATGGCAACCCATAATGAAAATTCCCTGCATTTCATTAAACTTTTATTTTTAAGATCCTACAGGTTGTTTGACCGTAATATAAATATTTTCCTGGTTTTCTGTGTTACATATCAAGACTTGGTAAAGTTTGAAAGCCTATCTGTTTTCCCAGCTATATAAGCCAATGTAAAAAAATCCGGTAAGTCTTGCTGCCCTTCGGTGATTAATTGAAGGGGGTTTGTCCGTACTTGACTATTTTACTTTGGCAACTGTTACAGAGAGTAAGCTTCTTTAAATAGGAGAATTAAAAGGAAATACATCTGTAGGATTCTCCTCTCTTAACTTTAGTTACGTAAACCCTTGGTTTCTTGCGTGATGTCATCATCTTATGATATTAGGGATTTCATGGGGTTTTACTTCAGTCTGTGTCCTGACAGCGCTGAATTTTCACTGGGCTTACCTTTGAGGTGCACTAAAATTCTGCTAAACTTATGAAATCCACTGTTGCACAGACTTGACCAAAATCACTTAAAGAAGCATACTCAAAGGTTCATGCTTTATTTTCCAACATCTCATATACATTTTTTTTCTGCTTTAAAGCCCACAACCAGTGTGAATAACGTCTTTTACCTTTTTATTGTAAACATTTAGGCTTAAAGTGATTATAACTGACAGTTAAAACCAACAGGAGCCAGTGGCCTGTACATATACACATTAACTGTAATACAGGCAACATCAAAAATAAACGTTTCTAACAGTTCCTACAATCCACCAAATCTAGCAAACAGATCTTTAAAAAAAATTTTTTAACAGCTTTGTCCTCTGGTATACCTTTAAAATTCTTGGTCTTTTCTGTGAAAAAAATAATGTTTGCATTTTGAGTTATTTTACAATTGACTTTTTTATGTATATTTTGATTCATTCACTGCTCCAGAGCAGCACAAAATGGTAAAAGGATTTCATCCAGCAATGTAAGCTTTTTCATATGGAATTGTTTAAAAATAATGATGGAGTGAGAGTTGAAAGCAAGCTAACTTTAACCTTTGGTAAAATTGGTCAATCTTCTCATTGTATATAGTCACAAAAAATTCTGTGAGGTATCATATACAGTAATTAATTTGGGGTTATCATTTGACCATGAGCGGTTTTTTCTGTTTTGTACCGTTGACAAAGTTAAGATTGAAATTAAGAAATACTAGTTGGCAAAAGGCGCTGTGCTCTCACATGATACTGTGGAAATAAACATTCTAGTTACTTGAGTTGTAGTAAAGGGATGGTTAGCACATTTTGGCTACTGCATACTGCAAAATAAATAATCAGACATCAGAAGGTATTCTAAAGTGAGGAGTACTAAGGAGTCCACAGACACACTAAGCAAAGTTATAAAAAAGCTGGTCCCAGAGCTGTTAGCTCACCCTTCTTTTGCAGACAATCCAGGTTCGTTCCTCACTTGCAGCCCGGTTCACATGCCAACAGGACTTGAAACTATGCAGCAGGAATCTGCATAAAGGCACACAGCTGGCAAGGCCAGGTGATGGTTCAGGAAGTGTCTCTGCTGACTCCATTCAAACACACTCACTTAAAGACCACAGAGCTTCAAAATGAAGCTTTTGAGCACGGATTCCAGACATAGGAAAAGGAAAGTAATGCCATAAATTGTTGTGCAGCATAGCCCTACCCAAAACACACTTAGAGCTCTAGTATTTTTTCCACTTTTTTTGTTCTTTACAGAGTAAATGTTAGGGTCATTATGAGTGTTAGAAACCACCAGCTGAATGTTTTGTGGTTTTTCTTTTTCAGCAGATAAGTGGCATCAAATCATAATTTTAATCATCATCTTAATTTACTTCAGCTCGTACTTCGAACTTTATTACATATTTTGAGAGAATCCTATGCTTGTGGCCTTCTGAAGTGCTGTCATGGCTAGTTTTGTGGCACAGTTTCTTTAAGGATTGTTAGGAGTTCAGTTGGCTACCACATTATTAAACAAACACGCTGTGTTTGGAACCTGTACAAGAAACTCAGACATGTTTGTCTCCAGATGACACTCTACGAATGGCTGACTGCTAACTTGCAGTTATAGTGGAGGTCCGGTGGTGACTGGTGGTGACAGTCATTTGTGTAACAACACAGGTGCTGGAAAATAGGCATAGCTACACTGCTTTTGTTCTTACTGTGTCTTACCTAAAGATCTGATTGCTTCTTTCAAAGATTTGTGAAGTAATTATGCAGTCTCATGTGGTTTTTGTACAGCATAGGTATCACTGAAATACGACCAGGACATTAATCCTTGAGGTAGCAGCAGAAGATGCTGTACTGAAAAGCTTTTTTAGTAGCATCAAACATTCACAGACTGTAAATAGAAATAACTTGGAAAGGAATGGTACCCATAAATGCTAGTATCAGGTAAGATCATTCCTTACAGGCGTGATCTAGCTGATAAAAAGCAGGAGTGAGTCAACTGCTTTCTGAACATAAAAATGTGAGTGTACTGTGATGGAAGCAGGTGGGTGCTTGTAGCGTACGTTGTGTACAACCCAGGTACTGACCTGTCGTATTCACCTGGGCTGTAAGAAGACCCCTCAAAGGCTCTGCAGACATACTTCATAGCCTGAGTGCTAATATAACCTTCCTAAGCCTCCTAAATCTTCCCTCCTTCACCTGCAGCATGTCAGGCTCCTTGCAGTAGCTGTGCACACTCTGTCCCCACCCAGCTGCTAAGCAATTCCTGCTTTGGGGGCACAACAGGAGCTTGTGGTCTCAGAAAGACCTGATTATCAGCCTTGCTCTATAAAGCAAACAGTTGCTCATGTTTTTAGTGTGCACTCATGCTACCTCACAGAAAAATTGTATCCATGAGAAAATGCATAGATACTAACTTTCAAGTTTGCTGTTATAACTGCAAAGTTGGTGTTTCAAGTAACTGTTCCTTCTCTTAAAATATTTAAGCTGTATTTTAAGTTATCCTTGTATCAGGCCCTTCTTTAGCACATGGAGAATGCAGGTTTGTTGTCCTGCTCTGCCTGTTTCTCTCTCTTTGGTCCAAGGCAGCAGTGGTGTGCTGCTGCAAATACAAATTCTTATTGACAGACACTAGTTTTAAGTGAAGTGGTGCTTTATTACCTGCTTGTTTTGCTTCACTAGAAAAAGTGAAAATGAGAGCACAAGATGATTATTGCCAGAACTTGGTAATTGCTGAATTTGTGGTTTAGTTGCTCCATTGAAGACAGTGTCTGTATCATAAAGAGCAGGACTGGTCAGCATACCTAGGATCTGTGTTGGAAACTTCACTGGAGCAGCACAATGTGTGTAGCAGTGGTGCAGGGTGCTTCTGATGCAGATACTGAAAAGATTATTTAGAGCCATTCTAGTCAGGGAAAAGCTCCTTACTGATTCTGGTCAACAGGAGTATTCTCAGCCCTCTGAGTGTCCAGTCTTTTCTGTGTTAAACTGAGATCTTCTAAGTTACAGGTCATTTTAGAAAGTGATTCTTGATTCCACTACTTCTTTTTTCTTTTTTTTTTTAAGATGGAAACATAGTAGATGAGATAGAGCCGATTTTTATGTAGCATATTTTCAGTGTTACTGTTCATTGTGTCTTAATATTTAAGTGTTTCTTTTGATTTATAATAATAGATTAAATGTATTTCCATAGTGAAGTTCAGGTAATTTACATGATGTGTTTGAATTAGAACTCAGAATATATAAAACTTGGTGAAGTATTTTTGTGCTTCATTTCATATTTGCCTGCCTTCTGCACATTATTTAACCTTCAGAGTAGTGACAATCTTTGTCTTCCTTAGTAGTGACTGTCCTGTATCATCTTCTGGATTAGTAATAATGTGGAAAAACATGAACAGTACAAATCATGGAGGAATTATGTTAAATGCTTTTGAAAGTTTGGATGTGAGGAAAGGGCATCCTGAGTTATTTGCCTGCCTGTCCTGATACCCTAGATAGTCAAAAACCTTCTTCATTATTTTATGTGCATACCCAAAAGATACCAAAGAAACCTAATTTCCATTAGCACAAGGTGTGCTGCTTTGTCTTGAGCATTTCATACTTATTTGTGTTTTGCTATCATACAGTCTCCCATAATTAACATCTGACTGAAATAAGAAGTAGTGTGTTTTGCTAACTGCTCAACCACTCCTTTCTTAAATTCCTGCAGAACTATTTGATTAAGATCATCTGGTCCTAGTAACTTACTCTGCTACTTAGGTAGGCAGTTTGTTTCAGTGCCTGCAGCTGGGTAGTGAGAGCCTCCAGGGAGTTCTCCCACCTCTTCTGGCTGCTATTGCAAGAAAGAAAGATGGGTGTAGGCTCCTGACCTGAGACAGAGCTTGCATGGAGCCCCTAATGTGCCCCCAGGCTTCTGACTTCAGCTGTCAAATTTCTACGTGGTCTCACGCTGGTATCGTGAACCCATTTTGGGAACAAATGCATGAGTATGTGGAGAAAGATATTTAAAGATACAGCTGCACTGCAACTAAAGAGAACATGAGACGGTGCCCAGATTCTTGAAAGTATTTTCTGGAAGTGTTGTGGTTTCTTGACATGTTAGACATCAGGTTTTTCCCTTTTAACAGTTTACTGTTTTTCTAACATTTGGCTTATTAAAAGTACTGCATCCAGGGCAAGTGTTCTCACTGAGTGCTGGTCTCCTCCTCAGACGGCTTAATGTTTCTTTGACAGGTCTTGGAACATATTTGACAATACACGTCAGGACCCCACAGGACTAACAGCAGTTCTTCAGTCTACGGATCTGGTTGGAGTCTTGCATATGCTGTACTGTGTTCTTTTCCATGGGACAATTTCAGATCCAAACACAGCAAGTCCTAAAGATAGCTATGCAGCGAACACAGTCCAGGTTGCCATTCAGAGTTTACGTTTCTTCAATAGTTTTGCTGTTCTTGATCTGCCTGCCTTTCAGGTAACAGATGTTTTAAAACTTTTGCTTCGTGCGAAAATGTTAATAATTGCATATACTTTTAGCCTAAGTTTTGTCTTTAAGATCTTAGTTATTGAAGGAAATTTCACAATTAAATGTTTAGGTTTTCTTCATGCGTAAAGTTGATAACTTGTTATTTCCACCATATAGCTATGGCTAATGAATTTTACCAAAAAAATTAAAATCTAAAATACATGAACTGCTGAATCCAATCCATTACTACTTCTATTCAAAAAACCCTCACTTTTAGCATAGTGCTTTCTATATTTAATAAGCCCCAAAAATCTAGAAATAATATTGATCAAAAGCATGAAATGACAGTTTTTCTAATGTGAAAGAACTATTAAAACCACAATTTACATTTGTCAGTGCTTTCAGTGGCCACTTACTTTAAGGCTGCACAACTGAAAATGAAAATTACTTGGTATCAATTTTTTTATCCAAGTAAAATTTTATTGACCAAAAATTGCAAATTTAAGTTTTCATATTTTTTATTCACCAAAAAAAAAATCCAAAAAGATCGCCTTTTGAGTCTTAAGAAAGGAAGTATTTTCTTACCTTCTTTGGTGAACTGATTTCTAAATGAATCATTTTGTTGTACAAAGACTAGTATATTTCTCAGATAAATTGGCAAAGCTGTTGTGTTGTTAAGATAAAACACCTGTCAAAAAGCATTGCTTTGCAAAACACGATTAGCAGCATCAATCTTAAACAATTAATCAGAATAGGATTCTGTTTCATTTAATACGTAATTTTTATATAAGTTGTACCATACACTCCATCTGAAATGCATTAAACTCAGCAAGAGCTTTGCATGAGTAAAGTATTCAGTATTAAGGTATGAGTCTCCTCCAGTTTGTATTTCTTGACTTTTATTTTTAGTACATTTAGAATCTCTTAATAACAGCAACGAGCTATTTGCCTGTAGCAACATTTATCTGTACAGATGCAGTTGCGGGATCCAGTCCAGTCAGGGCTTTTTTACAGAGCAAAGAAACAGTGTATTTACTGGTGTTTCATGTAAAACAACTCTTACACGCACCATTAACTCCCATTTCTTTCTGTAAATCAAGGTGTATCAAAGTAGTTCTCTTCTACAGCTTGTTCAGTACCTCTCAGTTTGAGACTGGATGTTTATTTGTTGCTGTAGATATTACAGGTATATACCAGAGAGTAAGACTTGAATTGGGAGTTACAGCTTGTAGGGGAGCTATAGCAAATCACACAGACTGAAGGGCTGTTCCCCAGTAGCTCAAGAAACCACTAGTAATTTTTGAAATACAACCTTCTACTTACACTGTATTTTTCCCTCTACCAACTACCATTATATTTGAGCATTTATAGCAAACCATCAACATTAATTCCCAAATCCCATGATCTGCATTAGTTTGTTCTACATAAAACAGTGCAAGATAGTAATTTTTGCATAAAGGGTGGTAGAAAACTAACCAGTGTGAATTATTTCGTTCAGTTCATTGATGCAGGGCTCCGCTCAGGAAGTATCCACTTAGCTGTCTTATTGAATTGTAGGCGTAATATTGTTTGTGATGGACAGACACGCTTGTGTAGTCTCAGCAGCTATCCCTTTCAGTGTATTAATGAGATTTGTTTCTATAATGTTAAAAAAATCAACATACACCTGAGGCAGTTTGCTGTCCATTCTGACCTTGTGGACTATAACAGGCTAGCAGACAGCAGAGGGAAAAAGCGTAGTTTATGTACTGTCTGATTATTATCTCTAAGGAATAGTTTTATCACATAATAGTAGGACTATAGAATAGGGTTTTTTGATTAACAGAAGAGGTCTGGTATTCTAGAGTTTGTATTAGCACAGATGGGTCGTGGGTATATATTTCATTTAATTTGACAGTCTAAACAATTGAAAGATGGTAGTGAGAAACAACGCAGGATCCTGAGCTGATATTAATTCTGGCTGAAAAGGAAGCATAGTTTCCTTGAAAAATTAGTTTAACTTTTATACACAAACTCAGGTGCCCTTTGACCTTTTGTTATCAGGGAAGGTTAAGCCCAGAGTGCTAGGTCACAGCTTGCATGGACAGCACTAATTAAATAAGGGTGGACCTAAGAACATGGCACTTACCTCATGTAAAGCAATAAATGGTGGCTGTATTGTGTGTTACATTTTGAAAATACACTAGCTTACCAGAACGCTTGAGGTTCAAGATAGAAAGTATCCACAGCTGAGTCTGTTTTAATTGTCAAGGGATCTACTTTTGCTGGGTAGATTTGGAGTATGCTAAAACTAAACTATACTACAGACTGGGATTTATGTATATGTACTTAAAACAGGCTGCAAGGTATAAAATCAAGAAAACTCTCAAATGAAAGAGATTTTCTCACAGGCCTGCATTGCTGTTTCATTAGAGTTAGTAGACTGTCATGCTCATTCCTTGTGCTTTAGTTTTCCCCTTTGACCTTGTGTCGTTCTGTCTGTTTGACATGTTTATTAAATAGAGGCTGTAGGCTGCACAGATAAAATCTAATTCTGAATCTCCACGTTACAGCAATTTGCCTACTTTTAAGAAGCATCCCAAGAAGCTTTGCAGCTGAGTGTTCTCTCCTTTGGGATGTTTCTAACTTTTTTTAATGTTTGAAAAGTCATTATTTGTTATTAATCTTTGTATTCCATTCAGAGCACAAGTTATTAATGAGAAATGCCATTTGCTCTTTTGCAGAAATGAAGACAGTTTGGTTTCTTTTGCTTATTACTAAGAAATATTATTAACATTAAGTTTTCCTGGAACATGTAATGTATGTCAAATGAAATGATCAGCCTAATGCTACACTGAATGTCAACTAGGCAGAATCCAATTTTTCCTATGTCCCTTTAAAATTTGGATTTATTCTTATTTTTGACTTTTGATGTTATATTCCAGTTGTAAATAAGTTACTGAAAGAAGACAGCTGATTCTGTCCTTCCTCCAGAGCCATCACAGCAAAGAATATAGTCTATACTTTGCAAAAAGAATGAAAGAGTGTAATTGATGTATATGTAATTCACACAAGTTCTGTAACACTACTAGACTATAATTTCTGTTCTTGGCCTTTTTTTCAGTCTATTGTGGGTGCTGAAGGACTGTCCCTTGCATTCCGGCATATTATCAGCTCTCTGCTGTGGTACTGTTCCCAGCATACCTGTGAAGGATTGCTACACGAAGTCATTATTTGTGTGGGCTATTTTACTGTAAACAACACAGATAATCAGGTAAGGCAAATGGAAAATGGGATCAGAAGTTATCAAGGGCACATTTAGTCATGGATCCCTCAAGAAAACTAATCCCCTCAACATTGTTTTTTGAAGCACTTTGGATTCCTGTGAGCACAAATATATGTATTTGCAAAAGAGAAGCTGAAGTTACATCTTAACACAAAAACATTAATTTTATGTGGCCATAAGAAAACCCCATGTTCTTATGCAGGCAGTGATGCTGACATTGCACTGATTTTAACTAGCCTTACCCACTGCCAAGATATACTTAGCAACTGATATTTTTAATTCCCAGTTAACTTCATGTCAACTTGATCAGATGGCTGTGGTACACAAGTTAAAGCCTTTTAAAGCCAACTAAGCTAGTCTGCCACGAAGACATGTCCTCAGATGCCAATGTAGCCATCCTCCTGGTAGCCAAAGCGCTCATTTAAGTTTAAGCCTTTCTTTTCCTTGAATCTTCTTTGTAGTAAACCAAATACTGTCAGACAAACAGTGGAAATTCACCTTTAGCTTTCTTGATTTTTGTTTGCTTTCATCAGTGGGCTCTGTGATCTGTCATACTAGCTTAGAAAATAACCCAGCCTCTAAAATTCAAAAATATGTCCAATATTTTAGTCTTAAAAGTCTCCCGTTTCCTCAGTGTATGTGTAGCATGTGAGGGTGTATTGGGCAGGGCAGAAGTTGACACTGGCTTTTTATTTCTGAGTATATGAACCTGACTCTGGATCCATAAAAACTTGCATTATGGTGCCTACATCTTTAGTATGATTCAGCTGAATGCTGTATTTTGTGAAGTTACTCATTTTGTTCTCTCTCCACACTTGTAACACCTGGTTCCTGTTTTTATTCAACTTTTGGGGTGGGAGTTCAGGATGAGGAGCTTAGTGCTTTCAGTTAAGCTGACAAGAAGAAGAAAAGAGTGTTACAGTTTGTCAGCAAAGGTTTAGAGAAGAGCTGTCTGATAACATTCTTACAGTTGTTGGCTATAATTGAAACATTACACTATCTTAAAGCTGACGGTGCTGTCAGATGTATTAGATAATTATATAGTAATGTTTCTGTGGCTTTGGCCACAGCTGTAGGGAGGATCCTGCAGCCTTCCTACCCTGTGCAACCAAATTCCACTCAGGATCTGGAGCTGACTGTGGGCAATGCTTTTTAATATGGTTGTTTTGAAAATTGCTGCCATTTTCTGATTCCCACTACTACACAACGAGTTGTGCTGGCATCCAGAAGTGCCAGCAAACAATGTTGTCTTTTCTCTGCCGTTTAAAAATGTCTTTTCTGGCACACAAGTATAAACAGATGTGATTCATTGCATGGAGGACTTGCAACTATAAACGTGCCAGGAATAGCACAGAAGAGGGATTTCCTACCAGCGATGTCAGTTAGAGTAGTCTGTAGTGCCTGTCGCTGTTTACTGCTCGTGCCCTGGGGTGAAGGTCCAGCCATGGCGAGCAGGCACCCTGCCATGGCAGCAGCTGGCTATGGTGGCTGCCGGCAGGCAGGCAGGAGACTTAAGTATGTGCAAAATGCGTTTGTCTGCAGGCGTGCTTCCCAGCGGGTGATTTTTGCAGTGTCTTGGAGTCTTCAGCATGTGCACTTGGGGTTGAGGTCATGTGCCATCACTAGTGTATCCCCAGACTGAGTCAGTTTTCAAGACTCAAAGGTAGCTTCTGCAGCTCTGAGAGTCAAGTTTAGGTCTTTGGTTAAACAACGTTTACTAACGGTGTGTTAGTACTTTTCATACACTAAAAGCAGTATTTTATGGTTGTTTGCTTTGGTGGTACTATCTCAAGAGATGTCAAGACGTGCTTAACTTTTTATGTAATTTCTGATATTCCTGATTAGTAAGTTTTTAACTGGGGAAATGGCTTTTTGGTTTGTTTTTTTTTTGTTTAAAAAAACGTTTTGAAAAACTGAAGCATTCCTCACTCGGGTACTTCCAAAACACGGGGAAGATTTTTTTAGTAAAAGGAAGTATTTTTGCTTTTACTACTAGGCAAAGCAGTACAAATTGCTTACAGTCATTATTTTCAGCTGCTGTTAGTGTTGTGACTCCCAGTAAAGAAACGATGCCTTTTGTGAAAAGGGAAGTGCTTTCTATTCACTCAGTTACGATTTAATTTTTTATTACGTTACGAGTTTCCAATTTTTTCTTTCATTGTTGATCTACTGCAGAGTCCTACTAAAAATAAAAAATTGGTCTCACAGTGAAAGCTTTCAAATAGTAGGCTTGAACTCCTGGAAGGAAAGAACATTGTAATAAAAATAGATACACCAGACTTGAGCTATGAAAACAAATTTCCATACAGCCTGATAGCTCTTTTTATTTCGTATTTCAACAAACTTTAAAGGAGTCAGTAACTGACGTATTTCAAAACAGATTCACATTATTCTTGCAGTTGAATGTACATTTGTTTTGAAATGTTTGTAGTTTAAATAAGTCTCTGCCTCTCTAAATTTGTATCCCTTATTACAAACCTCTGTATGTTTTAACTTTCTCTCAAAAAAAAGAACAAGCAGTTGTTTGGAGTTTTCGATGTGCCTTCTGTGGTTCCTTTGTCTACCCACACCAACAGATAAATACCCAAAATGGCTACTGGAATAAAGAAAAGAAGGCATTAATTATTAAAAAAAAAAAATGCAGTTTCCCAGTTTGGAGAATAGATAGATTTCTAAAAAGGAAATTTTACAGCCTGTCAACCTCAACATTGACCTTCTGTAGTAGTACTGTGATTTAAGTAAGTGAATTATTACCACTATGCAGTCAAAATAATAAAAGGACAATTTCCTAAATATTTCACATTCATAGAAGAAAATCTTCCAAGAGCATCATATGCCAATCATTTAATGTAATATACGTTTGTCTGGTTTTATTACACTATCTGTAAAAGTCTTTATATTTAGTTGAGTGGCAAATTAAAAAGGAAAGTTCTTTTCTCTCGTATAGCTTTGAGACTCATATTTCACTGCTGTTTCCAGAAGCCCTAAATAAGGGGGGGTGGGGGCCTCATGGTGGGTCCTGCACACACGCAGAGACAGTGGCTGGGGTCCCAGTTACCGTTTTCTCCACGGCTGGCTTTTGGTCCAGGCCCAAATGATTCTATCGAGGAGCAACGAAGACAATGGATTTTTAAGGAATGCATTCCTAAGTGTTTTGACAGTGCCTGCTCCCTTTATTTTAAAAAGACTATGATCTTGCTGACTCTGCCCACTTACAATATATTAGTAATATTCCCTTCCTTTTTTCTTACTTTGCTTTAACGTTCATAAAGCTTTTTCAGGGCAACTGCTGTCACTGAATAAATAAATCAGTTATGAAACTGAAAATTTCAAAAAGCAAAGAGTGTTTCTTTAATATTTTAAATGCTTCAGCATCATTAGTCAAGCCTAAACTGCTCTGTTTTGTATCGGCACGTGAACTTTTGTTTACTACAGAGTTAGACAGCCTACGTATCACGAGACGGAATTCTGTAATCATGCCGCAGTGGAGCTCGGCTTTATTAGGCATCTGCTTTGCATGAAGTATGATCAAGAAAACTGATTCTCTTTTTTTGGCCACCATTTAATCTACTAACATACAAAAACAGGTCCCATGATACTTAAGGATAGGCATGTAAAACTAAACTGTGTAATAAAAATTATGTCCAATCTTTCAATAAGCCAACCATACTATATCAGACTGTAGAATTACAGTTTCTAATTAAAATGTTCTTGTTAATTAAAAATACCCTTCTATTTCATTACATTTTTATTCCCTTTCATTGTTTGATTTAATTATTATAATGAATAGAATTAGCATGTTCTGTCAACTCACTTCATTTGCATATTATATTGGATAATTGAATGTGGTCCCGTAATTAAATTAACATGAATGACAGATGATTTGGCTTCTTTCACATTGCTGTATTGGGAATAAAAGTCTTTCCATATTCATTGCAGTTAGTGAATATTTTTCATATGAAAAGTCATCTCAAATCAGATCCTCAGACTCTGAATCTTGCCTGACAGGCTCCAAAAGAAGTTGCATTGTTCATTTGTATTGCTATGCATTTATTTAAATAAAAATAGCTTTTGTTCTTTCAGTCTTTGACACACACTGTATTTAGAGTGCTCTAGAAGAATCTCACTTTCGGGATTTATAGAATACAGAACTGGATACTTCTAAATTGTTGAACTAAAACATATTATTACTAGATTGCAAAATCAAATGTCTGTGAAAGAGCTTTGAAAAACTTAATTATAAAATTATGGTTTGTAGATGGAAGTAAAAACTTCTGTTAGAATAACCAATACAATTGGAAAAATTTGGATATACGAACTATGTATCCTTGAAGGAAGGATTTCATCCCCCAAAGTTTGTCTTCCAGTTGCATAAGTCTAACTCACTTATTTCTCTCTCACTCCAAACCTTTTATCCCTAGACACTTGTGTCCATAAGAACAGAACATTACTCTTACTGTAAACTTATAACTGAAATGTTAATATCTAATAATCCATATCTTGAAAATAGAAGCATGTAGAATTAGATTTAATAGTATCATTCACTTATTAGAAATTTATCCTTGCTGTATAGATGTGGAAAATTTATCACAAAATACGTTTCAGGCATACCGGCTAGCTCCTGTTAAAGGAATAAGAAGCAGTAAGACTACAGAATTATTTTGAGAGAGGAATTCCTCCTGTCTTAAAAATATAAAATGTCACACTGCAGTATCACAGGTATAAATATAATGTTCAAAGAAATTAAAATATTGGGTGGTAGGCACAGTTCTGAAAGGATCGTGAAATTTATGACTCGTTCCCAGCACAAAGAAAGCATGGTAGGTAAATAGTTCCCAAGAAAGGCTTCACCCTGAGATTGTCTTTTCCCTTTTTTGTTAAATGATTGTCTTATAGTTGTATTTTTCTAATTTTTGGCATTTTTTTCATGTGGCAAGTCTTAATTCTGTCATAAAATAGCAGTATACTTTATCCCACAGTATGCGTGTATCACATACATATATATGTCTGTGACATACATCCTAACTGTGGTTACAAGTACTGCTAGGTTGTAAGGGACACTTAGATTAAAAGTTACCTTCTGTAGGGAAGTTATTTTGTGCTTTTGACAGTGTTAGTGCGTACCGAGTTTCAGTATGTTGCCAGTTTTCCTCCAGTGTTAGCGTGAAGAAAGAAAAATACTTCTAAAATGGAAAAATTGTGAAAATCAGAACTTGACAGGAAAACTTGGAAGTATGGTTATAAAAATGTTATGTAGAGTTTCCATATGGGTTGTTTACTAGAGGCCGTCATTAAACTTTCATTATTTATGTTGCTTTCGGGGCTGTGGAGTGACTGGAATGATCTTTTTTGATCTAGTAGGTGGTGCTTTTGAAAATAGAACACAAGAGTAAAGATTCAGCAATTGGTAGTTACTGTATAGTTAATGTCCATATTTGTAAGTAAATAGTATCTGAAATCACTTAATTCTGATTTTGTTAGTTCCTTTTCAGAGGACAGACTTTTATGAGTATGGATATCATGTTGAGGTTGTGGGTTTAAGTTCCTTAAACCTTTCAAAGAAAAACCCAACCCACAGCCTTTTAAAGCTTCATAGGTTTGAACGAAAAATATGCCTGGTAAATTTTTCAGAATAGCTGATTTCAGCAAGTGAGTGATTCATGTGAAGTTGTAGTCTTGACTACGATTTAGGAGCACTTCAGCTTGTGAATGAAAAATCCCCTAAGGATTAAACTGACCAAGTTAAAATGGAGTAAATTAAAACAGATCTATAATGTATGCTTTTTCTCTATCAGCCTTACATACTCAGACCACATAAATTCACTTAAGTGAACCAATGTCTTCACAAAAGATTGCATTCCTATCTAGACAGTCGGTGAAAAGTGGGGATGCCTCTCAGCTAATTTGTCAGACACCTTTGTTGTTATTTGAGCTTACTGATGAACTTTTTTTATTTAAGAATGACAAAGCAAATAAAATACAGCAGAAGCATATAGGACTGCATATTTCACGCATCACATCTTAATTGTATTTCTAACATTAAAAAATGCATCCTATAAGGTTTTGGGGGTTTTTTTGAGAGGGTGTGGGGGAAGTAACTTAATATGAGCGAAGAGCATGAAATCAAGTGTATTTAGTTTCAGTTCATGACGACTGGCTGATTCCTGTAGGAGGGGAAGAGAGAGTGTAATGAAAGGAATGAATGCACTTGGATTTATCTTGTTGTCTTATTCTTGAACTGTAAACAGAAAAAAAATAAACTCAGCTCCCAGTTCTCAACAACCTTAAAATATAGTCCATAACTAAAGTTTAGAGATGAAGAGGGAGAGCAATCGGCTAATGCCGCCTCCAGAGAGCAACATTCTAATCTTATTCCTGGGTCAGGAATAAAAAGAGATTGGTAGTCACAGCTTAATCCCCAGTGGACCTTTGTCCACATCAAAAAAGCACCACAGAGTTTGACTTAATCCCGCTTAATAAGCAGTTTCTTCTCAGCTAAGACCTGGGCCTAGAAGTGGCTTCGGCCACTGGAGATCTGTTGGTGGAGATGGAGGCCGAAGCTTGCACAACGCCTGCCTTCCCTCTGCATCCTTCCCACCCAGCTTGTCGCTCTCTGTTTCATGAGAACTAAATTTCACACAGAAATTTAAAACAAAGTCTAAAGCCTGCAAATATTTAATCAGGCCTTGTGAGCTATTGTCTGTCTCGCCTCATGTGTGAGGGAACTCCCTGTACTTCTCCCATAAACTATAAGTTTTCCAAGTCTCTGCAGACCCACAGTGACTGTCCCCAACATCGCTGGCCCCATGCAGAGAGGACGCCAGCCTGCTCTGCTTTCACAGCTTTGGGCTTGGGCAGTTGACAGTTGTTCCGAGCACTTGGATGCTGCTCTAAGGGTGGGAGCTTGCAAGAGGCCCGAAGAAGTCTCCCAAACCCATTTCATCATGTTTAGCTCAAGTGACACTTGATTGAAGCGATACTGAAACATAAAGACAAAATGCATTAAATCTTGCAAAGTGAGTAGTATGGAAAATCTTGCTCGTCTTCCTCTCCCATTAGTAATGGATAAATTGTAGCACATTTTTCATGGCAGAAAAAGTACATTTTCTTGCTCTCTGTTTGAAGCTTTTCCTCAGCCAGCTCTGTAACATGTCCAATGGCTCAGTGTTTCACAGTCTCTTTAGATGATGATCAGATATTTTCACAAACCCTTTACATTTATTGTGGAAGCCAGAAGACAAAATGTACTAGTAATAAAAATTCTGAGACTATATAGCCTACTTGTGGGTAGCGTTTTGGAGAGTGACAGAAAATGTTTGCTTTTGAAGAGAGAAAATACTCCCGAGAGACACACAAATATTTTGTTTTTTAGATGCCAGTATTTTAATTACTCACACCTTCTGGGGATTTTGACCCAAACTAGCTGTGTTCTCAAGGATGATGGCAGAAACCTCTGCCAGTAATCTGTCTGAACTTCTCTTGACTAAGGTCCTGTTTTTTCTCTAGCCTTTAAACCAAGAAGTCTTCATTCATATCAGTTGGGTTTCATCTGTGTAAATGAGTAGAGAATCACACCCAAAGCCTCAGCTTAAATTTACAAGTGGTACATCATCAAAGTTGAAGATGTTATCTAAGTGTGAAGATGATTCTTCAAAAATAGTGCAGGGCTGCAAGGGCTAATTCTAATAATTTCAGTGTTCAGAACAATACCTAAGAATTTGAGACATGGCATGATGGGGTTTTTATTTGAACTTACAGAATATATGTATTTCTCAGTATGTTTAATGTATAATAATACCCTGGTTTATTAAAATTAATAATAATAATTTGTTAATTTATTGATTTAATTAAATTTTATTAAAAATTACTAGATCAACAATTAAACATACAAATCTTGTGTTCCATTATTTTGGAAACTATAAAGCTTACCATTTTCTAGAAAGCAGTGATACCCTTCGGTTTAACAAGGGACTTAAATATATTATTAACATCAAGAATGAGAGCAACCTCACATGTTTATTTTTATGTTAATATGTTAAATGCTAAATTGGTATCGTTTTTAAAGTTAGGCTTTTCCTTAATACCTTTTCTAGTTCAGGCATTAGATTACTGTTTTATCCTGTAGCCTGGGCATGTGTTAAATTTACAGATAGCCTCAGTGTGTATTAGAATTGTTTCCATTCTTCTTTCATCACATTGTAATGGACCTTATCTTTTACAATATCTGTTTAATATTGTTTAATGATTGATTAATCTATATACACTTCATTTGTTCTAACTAAGGTGGCTTATTAGTTGTCATTTTGGGTGACATTTTTTCAAGAGCTTTGTATAAAGAACTTCTTATCTAGTTTTCCTACTAGCGTCACTTTCGATAAACATTTATACATCTTTACTGCATCACTGTGCTTGTATTTGCCACTGTCCCATCCTAAATGCTCAGATGGCTTAGGATGATTACACAAAAACTGCTTAGATAATTTTTTTCTTTGCTACATATATACAGAGCACCAATGAATCTGTGTGCTTAAACCATAAGGCTAGCTCTAACAGGACAATGCTCATAATGTGGTTTATAGGAAGACTAATGTTATTTCTGAACTTTGTTATCTTCTCTCTGAAAGCTTACATAGGATGTTAAGAAAATAAACAATGGAATTTTTCAAATAGACAAAATTCTTATTTTAAAATTTGAATATAGCAGTCTGGAACATTGTTTTTCCATGGAAATGGCACTCTGATTCCTGATAAATGTTAGGAAGAATTTAGAACATTCTTTGCTCGGACCCTTGCCAATAGTGGAGTTTGCAAAATGGAAAGAAAAGAGCTTGACCTTAAAACAGAAGAGCCTAAGTGGTGACATATTCTGCTGATTAAATACTAGCAGTACGAGATCTGTTTATATAGAAGCAAAGAAATAATGCACATCTAACTTTGAAGAGAACCTCTGGACTACTAGTATAAAGACTTACTTCTTTTACAAAGTTATAAATAACCTGACATCAGACAAAAGGATTTAACTGTTTGATGGAATACTGTAGTTACAGAGATTAGATGCACAGTTCCTGTTCAATAAAGTTATTAGTTGTTTGTACAAATTAGAATTGACATTTATATAAATTATAAATAAATAGAAAAGAAACATTAAGAGTTCCCATACCAACAGTGCAATTTTAAGATCCAAATGTTAATAATGGCCATGTTCGAGTTGGGAACGAGATAGTGGAAAAGGCAAGGAGTGCCCCTTAGAGAACCATTAGCTTTTTAGTCTGAGTTGTTCTAAGAAAATTGCATCTGAACATGAAATACATTATAGAAGAAGAGCACCGTCAATTAGAAGAGCACATTTTAATGCATAGTTTCATAAAAACAAAAGGAAAGTCTATTGAGAAGGATGTTTTTCTAGAAAGTCAATTCAGCTCACAGTGATAATGACTGTATTTGTTGCTAAGTACCTTTGGAATACACAATTTCTTTGGGAGTTTTTTCTCACCAAAAGCTGAGGTTTTGCTTTAGAAGGTTTTAAACTTTGCAAAACTATGGTTCAGCTCAGTTTTCCTGTATCTACTTCATGTTAGTATAATTTTGTCTCACTTTTCATTTGATAAAAGACCTACAAGTTCTAATACTTGGCCAAAATTACTGAAAAATGCCAGCCTGACTGTAGAGTAATAAGAACACAGCATTGTCATGCAGAGTTAGTCATGTGAGAGTGGTGCACTTAAATGACTTGTAAGGTTTTGTTCAAATCTTGACATTAGAGTTTTTTTGTGGCTACAGATTTCAGTTCTCTCCTTGACAATCTTTCTCCTTTCTCTGTTGTCTTAAAGCAGCAGGAAACATTTTTTACTTTATTCTGTGGATGAAAGAAACTGATAGGCTACAGAAAGCACCCATAAGTCACGTTATTTTCTTGCTGCAGTGTTGCCAAGCAAGCATTCCTCTGCTGCTGGGGAGATCTGGCAGCATATGTGCAGTTCCTGATGCTCAGATGGCAGCTGAGAGTTGCTGGACATTGTCTCTACCTTCTTAGCTGGACACCCCTCTGCCCCTGCAGGTCTGATTTATGGTGGCTGTGCCCTAGCAGTGCCATTGATGCCAGCAATGCATTCGCTTCCAAAGTTTCAGCATTTTTATGTTGCGTATTTTAACAGCATAAACCATGACATAATGTTAAGATATAGCAAAAGGAATATAAAAATAATAAGCAAACAATATGATGAAGTTAACATGTCTTCCAGTTATGTTTGTGAAAAGTCTTCAGCAAGTCTCCCAAAAATGAAATAATAATTGAAGGAAGCCTGCGTTCCTGTTCCCGAGTTAGCCTGGGGCTGAGAGCTCTCATGTATACCCCATAGGTCTCCAAGGGCCAGCACTGCCTGTGTCTCCCCAGCCCTGGACTTAAAGGACCCTGGAACAATGGAAGATGGTTGGCAGCGTTGTTTGACATGCCAGAATGGATGTGGCAAATGTCTGGTCGCAAATGCACCATCTTGTTTAGCAACTTCCTTTGATAGCTAGGGAAGCTGCTTTCACCAATTAAAAACATACCCTGTGTGTGCTTAGGCTTGGACTTGATAACCTGACCACCATCTAACTCTTCGGAGGAGAACAGCTTCTTGCCAGGCTTAAACCAACTCATTTCTAACCTAGAATGCTGTGATGAGATTTTTTTAATTATAACTCAGGGGGAAGCAACCTTTGAAGAAATAATTGAATAGAATGGTAAATATTATTGTCATTTAGACACATTATGAATGTCTTGTAGCTTTCTAAATGTATTGATAATCTTCAGTAAATGGTAATAATTGATTTATAATATTTCAGTTCTCTGGTCTAGCACAGTTTAGTTCATTGAGAACCTGGCTTTCTAAATCAATTGAACAGCACTTCTCAGTTCTTTATTTTGCCTTTGCATAGACAAAAAGTTTGCTGCTGGACTTTTTGTTCTTCCTAACCAGAAAATGAATTAGCCTCTTTGAAAGATAATTCCAGTGTTTTTATTGTATGTATGGACAGAAATAACTGACATGAATGATGCCTTCCCAGAGCTGCAAATGTCCAAGTAAAACAAGAAAACCAAACCTAAATCCATCAGTAGAAGCAGACTAAATACTGCTCTACAAATCAGCACTTCCACTCTGCAGTAATCACAATAGTACACAAGGAGTGGAAAAGTTCTTGGTCTGAGACTGAACCTTATTTTTTTTTCGTTACTTGTAATAAAATATCTGACAATATTTAACATACATGCACAGAACCATTGAAAAATAATCTGTGATCATAATCTTTAAATCTCTGGAAGGTTGCAGGCAAAGTTTTAAATTAACTTAGTTTCTTTTTTTAAATGCATTACATATGTAAAATGTGTGCAATTACAACTTGGAAACAGAAGTTTAGATTGTCAGAAAAAATGCTACTCCATAGTTTAAAAAAAGTAAATTTTCTCAAGGCAATTTAATTGAACTACTAGTTTTTGAAAAATTAGTAGCATGCATCTACATTACATGTCTAGTTAGGACATAGGAATATATGAATGATATGAATATATAAATTATTAGTTCAATTTGGCTAATATTTTTTCAGTATTTTCAATACAGATACTCTTCAACTCTCTGGCTGACATTTTAATTTTCTCAGTGAAAATCCTATTTGTTACTTACAAGATGCTTATAAACTCAGTTACCTGATTAGGAAGATATAGTTTCAAAGACTAGGGGATTCTTACTTTAATTTTCTTGTAAAATTAATCACTGACTTGGTAAGATTTTACTTCTGTTTTGACATGTAACTGCAGATATATTTTGTAGCATTGTTGTATCACTCAAAAGGTCTGGCTCCTATCAGTTACAAAGATTTTATTACCCTGCTTTGACAAAAATTCATACATATGCATTTTAAAGTAATTTTTGTTTTCATTCATGATAAAAGGAATATAGAGAAAGACTAAGTGAAAGACAAACATATGTATATACAGTATGTAAATAGAATCAGGAGGTGTTCACCAAAACATCTCTCCCTTGCCTAGTTCTCATGTGAAGATTGCCCCTGTGTATGCCAGCAGTTATCTCCCTGCCCTTGCAAGCAAAGGAAGGAGTTGCACTTTTGTGTTCCTGCAGGATCATCAGAAAGTTTTTTTGGGGCCCTTCTTGCTTCACGGAAAAATAAAATGAGCAGCAACATTCCCTTTGCTACTCAGAGTAAAATCGTACTCAAGTCATTTGGGTCCATGTGGTTTATTAGTTCCCTAGCAAAGGCCTTCAGTCCCAGGAAGATCCTCTTTGCAGGGTGCCAGGAAGCAGTGGCAGGAGAGGAAGGCTGCTGGAGCAGTCCTGGTAGGAATACAAGGAAGAACTGCGGAATCCAGGATGGAATATCCTCCTAGCAATCACCTCAAGTCTGTAGCCAGACATCCTACCTAAGTGACAGGGAAAGCCTTATCTCCCAGGAAAATGATGAGTTCCCCTCACAACTTTATTACTGTTCCATACCACAAGGAGCTTTTAATTTTTCTGATTGATTGTCCTTTTTTATTGCTCAAGTGCTGTGTGGCATATTGCTGGCTTTTGTCATTATAGTCTGTTTTGAAAGACTGACTTTTATACTGCTTCAGACTTTCAGAGCTAGAAGAATTGCAGCAAATGGACAAGCAGTATACTATATAGTGAATATTGGCCCAAGTAGACTTGAGGAAAAAATTGATTCCATCTAGAGACTTTAGAAATGATGAATCATGCTTTCCTAAGTGATAAACTTCAGAAATACTGATGCAGTGGATCAGGATGGTTATTGCGCTTGCGAGTGCAGAGTGCACTTTCCAAAGAGTCACACGGGAGCATGGATTGCTTGGTAGGGCAGAAGAGAGTGCCTGACCCTCTGGCTATTGGAGATTAAGCAAATTAGCAGGACCTGCAGAAGGCTATAAACTGGCGGGAGTGACAGAAGATAACTGATAGGCAACCTTGAAAAGTGTCGCTCAGTAAGAAGTTCCCACAGGTCATCGCATTAGTCATTGTGCTGGACAGTCAGCTAGTGTGGATTCAGTAGATGCAGCGTTTGTGGTATGGGAAAGCTGGAAATTCAGAGACCAAGCAGGGAAAATTCTATTCTTAAAGGTGACTTTTAGCAAAGGTTAAAAGTAAACAGAGTTGGATATCAGTGGCATATGTTGTGCAGCCTTGCTAACCATCAGCTTATATGGTGTAGCAGTTGCTTCAGTTCAGCACAGTAAAGGATTGAAGATGCTGTAGCTTCTCATTTTCAGCAGGCTTTTATGTTGAGAGCAGACAGTGCCACTGGCCAGTGCTTTCTGGTGTGCTAAGCCTGAATCACATCACCACGCTCTGTAGCAGGGGCTCCACCTCTGAAATGTATCAGGGTCTTGAGTTTGGGTGGTAACACAGAGCAAATCTTCATGAATTCATCATGAAATAGCACTTGAGAAATGCATTTGCTGCGTCTCTTACCTGTGTGTAGTTTGGGTCTTCAGAAGGTTATTCTAATGTGTGTTGGGCCACAAATAAGCTAAGCTAAGCAGGTGCATCTTATTTGGAATTTATTTAAGCTAAGCAGAGGCAAAACCAATAAAGTTGTAGGAATATCTATAAATTTTGAGAGTAAGCAAAATTTGTTAATGAAATATAGAAAACATTCACGTGAGTTGCCTGCTCTGGATTTAAAAAAAAAAAAAAAAAAAAAAAAGAATGTATCTTATACTGATTTGATAGGTCTCCATTCAGAGAAAGAAAACCACAAGCAAATATTAATGGAACCTAGGCACATATTTGATGTTAAGCAGGTGCTTAAATACTTGGCTGTACAGAAATATGGTGATTTAATAAGAATCTTGTTACATTTGACAGGCATATCTGAATTTCAGGCTAGAGAGAGAACAACAAGAAAAGCTAATTCTAGGTAAATGTGTTTGGATTGCAGTATGTGGCAGGAGGAGAAGCAAGTTTTCTGCACTGGATTTCAGTAAGAAGTTTGTATCTCATATTAGAGCATTTTGTAAGATGAGTATTACAGGCCTGCAAAACTGCTTGGGATCATTAAGCCAAGTGACTGTGTAAAAAAAAAAAAAAAAAAAGTCAAGAGAAGTCTTTTTCCATCATAAAGAAGTCATGGGCAAGGTTTTAATTTTTCTTCTTTGCTCATCTGCTAAGTCAAGTGCTGGATTTCACTTTCTCCACCAGTTGACAGTGAAACAAGGAATGTGTGCTCTGATAGAGGTTTATTTGTTTGGGTTTTTTTCCAGTAAGGCGTGACTCTTACTTTTCAGACTACATAACACAGTGTATCAGGTTTAGTAGCTGCGTTAGTACAATGAGCTGAAATCATTAAATTGATTCCACATGTGATAATTACAAGATTAAAACGATCAGCAGCCCTAGTATATTATCTTCCTATCTTTAATGTTGATAACATCATAGCAGTAAAAATGTTGAAAAGAAAAAGACTATGAAATAATAATTCCATAGAAGCTATTTGGGTATCTGCACTGTTAGTTTGACAAGAGTTCATTAATTATCCATGGCATTTTTAGAACAGGTAAAGGAAGTGAAGGGTGAAATGAAAAATTAAAAGTCACAAAAACTTATTTTCCTCTGCATGTTCATCAAGTGTACAGTCGCCATTAAAAAGAAATCCAGAGTTCTCTTGTTCTGTCCTGGATCAGAAATACCAATTGTAGTGATTGTAGTAGAGTCATGGTTGATTTTAAGTACTTTTCTGATTGTAGAATTTACCACAGAAAAACATAGATTTATATAATAACCACTCCAGTTAATTTAAAATTCAAACAGTAATCACAAACTCAAAAGCACCCTCTTGCTTACAGGGTGGTAGATGATAGTGAAGTTTAGAATCATCCAAATGCTTCAGTGATATTTTCCTCAAAACAGTGTCACATATTTGGTTGTCTTTTAAAAACGCCTCCTCTCTTTAAGGGTATTAAGACTTTTCTACCAGTATTTTGAGCGGTTTTCAATGTCTTTTTGGCTGGCAAACTGAAAAAAATACAAACTGTTACTTTGTTGATCTTGTTTTTAAACTAAACTGCATTATCAACTGAGAGTGTGCTCTGAAGGTATTGTTAAAAGTGCTTTGAAAACTTGTAAATCCCTGTAATTTATGTTCCTGTGGTCTCAACTGCTTCTTTCTGTCCTTCTGGTTTTAATTTGAATGCAGTCTTGTCTGGGTGTGTACCTGTAAAATTGTGTTTTTCCAAGTACAATTTACAGTCATGACCCTAAGTTTTACAGTGTTCTAACCTTATAGGAGCTTCCTCCTATGCCGAAAAGCCAACTTTGGGTCAAACAGCTCTTTCATATTGTAATTGTCTAATCAAGGTTACTTGGAACAGATCCTATTTTGGCATTTTTTAGTTTATCACAAAGACTTTATAAGAATATCAAATAAGTTGGAAAGATTCCTTTGCAGGAGACCAGTAATAGCATTGCCTTATTTCTTCAGATGTACACAGTTGTAAACTTAGCCTGCTTCATGACAACAGTCCCATTTATCTAAACAATTCTCCTTTTAGAGTCAATGGCACTGATAGAAACTGAGATAAGAAATACAGATGGGAGGATCTTTCTGCGTCTCTACTTACTGAAACTCCTTGCTGTGCAGCTTACAATCACCTTTTCTTTTTGGTGCCTGAGAATGCGTGGCAGACATCTACCATGAAACAGAGTCCTCTCTTAATTGCCAGAGAGCACTCTAGTAAAGGATGATCGAGCTTCAGGAGGGTTTTTACAGTCCTGGTGATCTCTCTTTTTTTTTTTTTTTTTTCCCTGAAGACATGCTTACTGTGTTTAAATGTCAGGGGTTAAGGGTTTTTGTTTCGTAGCCCTAACTTACAATAGTCCCTTCGCTATAATTCTTTGTCTTTTGAACGAAGGTATTAAATTTTCTATTTTATTGTAATCTGCAAATTAATCCCCTTCTCATTTACTTACTGTGGTTCTGGGTGATACAGAAGAAAGAAGTTTCACAGCCTTACATTCTTTGTATTCATCTACAGTAACAATAATACTTGTACACTAAAACGGAAATGACTTGGACTAAATGTTATAAGCTTTATTTTTAGTGTTTACTCCTCAGCCATGCTCATTTTTTTAGCATGACTTCAACACCCTTGGTGGTTAACAGGAAGAGAAGAACAGATAGATCACGTGTTTTAATTTTCTTATGTTTGTGTTTTCAGATCATTGTACAATCTGGCCGTCACCCCACGGTGCTACAAAAACTATGCCAGTTGCCTTTCCAGTATTTCAGTGACCCTCGTTTAATCAAAGTGCTCTTCCCTTCGCTAATAGCTGCTTGTTACAATAACCCTCAGAACAAGATCATCCTGGAGCAGGAGATGAGTTGTGTTTTACTCGCCACATTCATTCAGGTAGCTATTGCAGTAACATGACAGCGGTGTGCAGGGTAACTGCAACAGTTTTTCTCGTCTTTGCTGTGTATATGGAAGTCATTTCACTTAAGTAAAACAAGTAAACAGCATTGAAGTACTTCAAGATTCTCTGCAGCTCTTTTCAAACCACAGATTATGCCTGTACTTGAGGCATTTTACAATGCTGAAAGGTTACCGAGTAGTTCAGGTTCTTGCTGTCACACGCAGAATCCTGTTTTCATTAAAGTTATTGGACGTGCTGGGAAGTTTTGATGCAGATCCTGCTGTTACAAGACAATTCTTAAAATATTTATTTTTTTAAAACTACTGCATATACAGCATATCTGAAATTGGTATATTAATGTGTTTACGTACAAATGTACAATTGTATACTGTGTACAATAGATTTACAGAGAGAACTGAACAGAAGTGTATATATTGTATGCAGAAAGTACACAGAACATATGTTACTGGTCTAATCTTGCAATCTTTATTTTTGACAGTAAGCCACTGAGGTCATTACGAATACTGTTTTGAATAAGGATTTACAGCATTTTTTTTCCCTTTGTCTAAATTTATATGCTGTGCTTTATGTGTGCCTCATGTTTTCCATACATTTTATTGACTGTTTCCAATGAATAAATGCCATTTTCATAAACACCCTACTATTAAAAAATAATATGCTTTTAAGAGTCCAGTAACTTTGTATCAGTCACCTGAAAGTTGCTGTTGTTGATACAGAAATGTTAGTCAAACTCTTTTTTCCTAATGCCTTACAGCTAGTCTGAGGGTAGGCTACACAGATTTGGGAAAGAAGGCACAAGAACTAAATACTTACTAAAAGTCTTTGCATAACATCAGACTTCTGAGTGCATCTATTTTTTATCCATCTAATGCTAAAATAATTGCATAGCAGTTTAAAAAAAAAAAGTTTGGAACTTGGTATTAAAAGAATTTGCCATATAGTAATGAACTTCTGGTTAAATACAAAGCTTTAATTCATCTTTGACATTGACTTCCTTGTAGTGAAACGACAGATCTCAGTATAGAAGTTGCAGTGGCAAAAAATAATTTAAGCATTACGAATAAGTGCAGCAAGTTTAGTTTGTTTTCTTTCAGTCAGAAAACATGAGAGTGGAGAAGAGTGTTCCCTATATGAATAATTAAGGTTACTTACCTTAATTTCTTAATTTTAATTGGGGATTTAAATCCCCAGTAGCTACAGCAAACCGTAAGTATATTTACAAGGGTCAACGTTATTAATTTTATTTCCAATTAGAGGTATGTCTCAGATGCCAAGTTCACATACTATTCTTGCAAGGCTTTTAAAAAAAGGTGTTACATTAAAATATGGAAGATCTTTGTGAGCTGTAAAGTCTTTGCTGACTTCACTGGTACTTCAGTATTTTACCCATTTTAAAATCTAATCCCAGATGTTGCACACACACAGAGAACAATTCTGAAAGGAGCCAAGGAATGCTCAGAGACCCGCACACACAGAAGAGACTTGCCTCTGTACTTTTATTTCAACTCGCTGCTGTTTGTCAAGCAAATCTCTCATTTGCTTCAGTGGAAGGTTTGGGAAAGACTGTAAAATGTTTCCCTCTGACTAGAAAATGAGATTCTTCCTGTGCCAGGGAATGCAAAAAGAAGTCCTGTTTACGTAAAAGTTTGGTGCTGTGTACGAATATAACACTTAAATACAGTGTGTTAAATATGTGCAGCGTAAATCAAAGGAAAACGATTGCTGGATTTTACAATGACCCATGTTATACCTCCCTACCAACAGATTTATTTCCATCATCTGAAGTGTGCATCATCTTTTTATTTTTGTTACTTCTGTTTCTAGATGTGCCGAAACAATTAAAAAACATGTAGGAGTGTCCATGATTTGCTAAATTATATCTCTTATGTCAAAGAATACCCTCCCTGCTCCCTGAACACTTGAACGAGATAGGATGCTGAAAGCCCTCTCGCTACAGGGGCAGCTGACTTGCTTAGTCCTGCGCTGTTGTGAGCGAAGCCGTGTCCTTGCTGGCTCCCCAGGACGCAGTGTCCTGTCCGGTAGCCGCAGGGATCGCACCTCGCGTCGGGCACAGACTGGCGGCACCTCAGCTGGTTCCCCAGCTGGCTGCAGCCTCAGTCACCTCTGTGCAAGAACTTCACTTACTCTCAGGACCTCAGGCCCCCGGGTCACTGGGAAGCACAGCTGGTGAAATTGGGGTGATACAAGAATTGTGGAGGAGTGTATTTGGAGTCAGGAGCATAACTCTAAACCACCGTTTATTTTAAAGAAACAACTAGAGTAAATGTTCTCTTAAATTAAAAATCATGATAATAACAGTTTCCTAAGAAGGTATTAAAATCTTGGTTTTTCTGTTGTGTATTAAAAGTGTATTTTTTTCAAAAAAGTATAAATGTATAAAAATCCACTCTGTATTACAGAATTTAAATGCTGGCAGTATTCTGTTATGATATGTAGCAAACGAGCCGGAGTTTGTTAATTTACAGGTTTCATAAAGTATTAGTATTTTTGAGTGACTGCGAAGAATTAAAAACATTGGTTTTAGTCCTCAGATGTAAGATCTGAAAACCTGATGCCGTTTTGTTTTGTTATTTTTTTCTTCCCCTGTAGGATTTTGCACAGAGTTCAGGCCAAATGGATAATCAGTTATCTCAGCAAAGGGGTACGTCTCCAGTGAAATGTAAAGGAGTAGCAACTGCATAACAAAATGCGTAGATACTCTTATTTTACTGTGATTTAAATTTTTTTGAATCAGCATCACGATGAAAGAAATATAGTAAATTGCAACATGGTTTTACAGTTTGTTTGGCTTACATTCTGACTTAAACATACGTATCTTCCAGTCTGCTGCTCGTCGTATCAGGAGTTCAGACTGTTAATCTTTATTAAATGCTATGTGGTATCATTGTCTTAAAATGTGATACTGTACATGCACACATTTAATTAGCTGTCACAAAGGCTACCTTCAAAAGTTTTAGGTTGCAGAAGCCATACAGCCATGCCAAAACACCCGGGGGGGGGGGGGCAAAAATTAGTAGAATACTGTCCTGTAATTATCCTGTAAAGTTTGTTAGTTTGCAGAAGACTTGTGATTTTTTTTTCCCCCCTCAGTTGTTGTAAATACTGTGTAAAATGTAGTTTACTTCTTTATGTTAAACATCTGAAAGATTCCCAGCTAAGATGGCTATTACTTGTTAAACACGTCTGAAATTCAAGTGTGTTGATGGGAATCTGGTATTGAGTCGCCCATATTTTGCTTGAACTACGTTGCTCGGACAGTCATTTCTCCCTAATAGCAAGCAGAAATCCACTGCCATTTTGCCGAACGTTTGGCAGAAGATGAGCAGGTCTAGGTCTAAATCATCAGCTTTGTGTTTAAAAATATATTCTAAAATATAAAATTAACATAACTTTATGGAGACATTTAGTGTCAGCTTTATACCTCGTTAGTGTGAAGTGGTCTCGTGCAATGTCTGCAGCACAAACTTTCCAGGATTGTGTTTGCATAAGAATCTGCTTGAGAAACATCTAAAATCCAAGTGGAAAACTGCTTTTTATTTCCACTATTCAAACTGGATGAACTTTTAAACAAAGATGACTATGTGGTGACATGTGAGTGTGATTTCTAAACATTCTCCAGTTGGAAAAAAAGCTGACTTAATAATAGTGTAAGCAGGATTATTTTTGTCCATTGTATCACTTGAATGTGAAGGATGGTGTCCCCAAAAAACAAATGGGAACAATAACGTTGCTCGGAATAAAACTTGAAAGCGCGCAGTTGGCTGTTGGGTGCTGGGCTGCAGCAAGCTGCTCGCAGGGTCGGGCCCTGCAAACCTGCGCACGCATCTGTAGTCCTGTTCACGTCACCAGCAGTACTTGTAGGAGTAAAAGCTGTGTTTGTAATCACGCTGTGAGCTTTGGGGGAATCAGGGAGCAAAACTCCTCCACGGCCCTTTGTGGAAAAAGAAGCTGCTGAGCAGAGCGAGTGCCGCTGAGGCTGCCCAAACTCGAATGAGGCTGGATTGGTCCCTGGTGGGTCCAAGAACATAAAATATGTAAAGACGTATAACGTTCCAATGCATAAAGCAGAGAGCCTCATCCAAAAGCTTAGAAATCTAAGCCGTTGCTCATCAGAGCCCTCTGCCCCCATTTTTAAAGCCAAACCTCGATGTCTGTAGCTCCACAGAAGTGTCACCCCGTGATTTGAGAAGTTTTTGAGGGTGTGGGGAGTAATGACTTGAAGTATCTCAAATTGGCTGTGCGCGTTCATTATTCTTGTTTTATTGCCATCTTATCTGAAGAGGGAATAACTTGCTAATTTTATGTTCTATCTTCAACAGAAAAATTTTTCAATTCTCAAGATTATCTTGAGCTGTCCAACAGATTCCCCCGCCAGTCCTGGGAAGAAGCTCGACAGTTCTTCTTGAAAAAATAAGTGTTGTATGCGGTTTTAAAATCCTTCATGTTGTCATGCTGACCAGTTCCTGCTGACTACCTTCTTTAAAAAGCTATTCCGAAAAGTTTTTTATACTCTCAATACTTATGCTGTAGATATATAATTTGCACTATTTATATCATAAGTACTGTAGATACTTTCAAGTTCTGTTTTGTAATTTTGATAATTTGAGTTTATTTCATTCACATATCCTAACGTCATGACTTGGGTATTTTCTACCCTGTGATGTGGTGGTACTTGCACTGCAGAACTGCTGAAATAAGATTGCAAATAGAGAAAATATGTTCTATATATCTTGTAATAAAATAACTTATTCTGTCTGTAGTGTGACTTCTGCGTTACAAATGTTGGTGTGTTTGAATTACCATAAGCAACACACGGCTCGGAGAGAAAAGGAGAAAAAAAAAAAAAGTCCTAAGATGTCTTTCCAGTTAATCAAATGTCTAAAGAATTTGTCAGATTTGGCTCTGAGGGAATTTCACTTGTAATTTTTTGGCGATTTGGGATAAGTCACGTCATAGGGATTTTTTAAACCACATGCATTTTTAACGTTTCGATGAGACTTTAATAACGCTTGTTTAAACCTCGTGATGTTCTCTTAACGGTGAAGGTTCCGTGAAGCAAAATTAAAACGTAAAAACGGCGGCGTGGCTCAGCAAGATTTATTTTCCGCGCCTCTCGCCGAAGGCCCCGGCGGCGGCTGCCCGGGGCCGGGCCCGCGCGGGGAGCGGCCCTGAGGGGGCGCGGAGCGGAGCGGCGGGGCCGCAGGCGGCTCACGGCCGCGGGGCCGTCCCCTCTGCGCGGCCCGGCCCGGCCCGCACCTGAGGCGGCGGCAGGCCCGGCCCGCCCGGCGGCGCCGCCGGAGGGGGAGCGGGGGCTCGGCGGGGCCGCGCGTCCCCCGACCGCCGCCGCGGGGGCCATTCTGCGGCGCCGGGTGACGGCAACGGCTCGCTTCGGCCTAGGCCCGGGAGAGCGCGGGGAGCCGAAACCCGACCCGGCGGGAGCCAGGTAACGGCGGGGGCCCCGCGGCGGGGCTGGGGACCCCCCTTCGCACCTGTCCCCGGGCCGGGGGGGCCGCCCGCCCCGGCGGCAGCAGAGGAGCCCCTGCCCGAGGCGGCGCCTCCGCCTCCCCCGCCGGCGCGGCCCCGGCTGCTCCGTGCGCCCCGACGGCAACTGCGGGCCGGGCGGGCGGGCCAGCTAGCTCGCCCCGGGGGGGCCGGTCCCCTACAGCCGCCGCCTCAGCCCCTCGGGGGTGCTGGAGCCGTGCCCGGCCCCGGCGCCGCGCAGCCCGTCGCGCTCGGGTAGGGCCCAGCTTCCCCCCCCCCGCGCCCCGAGGGTGCGGGCCCGAGTGCGCGGGCATGGGGACGCGGGGCGGCTCGCCGCGGTCTGAGGCTGCCCGGGCCCGCGGTGCCGCCGGGAGCCGGCCCTGAGCGCGCTCCGGCCCGGGCGGCGGGGAGGGAGCGGGAGCCGGGGAGGGCCGCGCCGCGCTCCCGGGTGATGCCGAAGGCAGATAAGGTGCCGCCGCCAGCGTCTAGACGGGGGGACGGATACACGCGAGGGGACCGGGGCTCGCCGCCGCCGCCCCGGGGAAGAGGCGAGGCGGCCCCGCACGGCGGCAGGTGCGGGCACCACTCGGCCGGGCGCGGGGGCTGCTCCGAAAGGGAAACCTGCGCTCCGCCTCCCCGGCTATAAATAAGCGGCCCCGGTCGGGAAAGCCGATTAGCGCCGTGCGGGGAGGCCGTGCTGGCAAAGCCCGGCCCGACCCGCGCCCCGATCCGCGCCCCGACCCGCCCCGCTGCGCGGCTCGGCGCACGGGGAGCCCCCTCCGCCGCCCTCCCGCCCCTTGTTTTTCGTTTCAATCCTTTCCTTTTTTTTTCTCTTTTTTTATTAAGTCCAAAATATTTAATCCCACTATTCAACCGCTGACTCTGACAATAAATAACAATAACTTACTTTTGTTCGTTAAAGGCTCAAACAATCCGTCCTCCGTCCACTGATAACTTAACATTATTAGTACTGGTTTTCCCGTTAAAAAGTCTCGTTTCCGTGTCCCGGTTTTCCAGCGATCGTGCGAGGCCAGGCGCCGCGGCCCGGGAGAGGCATCGGCGTGAGATGAGGCTGGACGGCGCGGCTCCGCGGAGGGAGGGCCAGGCCGGCTCCGCGGCCGCGGGAAGGCGCGCGCGCCGGGGGAGTCTCTCCCCCTTCTGTATATTTTTTTTTTCTTTTCCCTTACAAAAAAGGAAGAAAAGCCGTCCCCGGCGCAAGCGGCGGGCGAGGCAGCCTGTCACCGTGCCGGGCTCCAGCGGGGAAATCCGCGTTTCTTTGGGGAAAAGAAACATCGAAATCCGCAGGGGAAAAAACCCAAAAAACGAAATAACCAGGGCGGGGGCTCTGTCTCCGGTCTGGTGAAGGCAGCGAGGATCCCGGTGCTTTTTTGGCCGTCAGTAACATATTTTTTGTTTGTTTTTAAATAAGAATAATTAAAAAACAAAGGCGTTTGTCCGGCGCTCTGGGAGCGGCCCGGGGCCGGGTGTCTCATGCAGGGAGCGCAGGCATGCGGAAGTCCCGCGGCGGCGGGCGGCCGGGCCGCCTCACGTCTCGGCCGGGCTGGGCACCATGCTGTTGGGAGTGTCGGGGAGCTGGGAGGACAGCGAGGTCACGTCGCTGCCGGAGGAGGTGCCCAAGGAGCCGGACTCGGAGAAGGAGACCTGGGGGAGCAGCGGCGGTGAGGGCCCGGCGCGGTGTGTCCCCCCCCACCCCCCTGCCCCGTGTCCCCCCTCCCGCAGCGCCCGGGCCTGGCGGGCCGGGACATGCCCCCCCCATTCCCCCCCCCGCCAACCCCCGCGGCCCGACGGGGCGGCCCGGCCCGGCTCACCAGCTGCTGGAAGGCGGCGGGCTGCTCCAGGTCGCTCTGCAGGGCGAACTCGCTGAGCGCCTTCCAGGGCGGTTGGTAGGTCTGGACCTCCACGGCGCTGCCCTGCACGGCGCTCTCGTGGCGGATGGGGCTGCCGGCCACCAGCGGCGTCCCGGTGAGGCCCTGCAGGCTCTGCGGGCGCACGGGGCTTCAGCGCCGGCCCACGGGGCTTCAGCGCCGGCCCTGGACACCCCCCGCCCCCGCCCCGGCCGGCGCTCACCGTCTTGTCGCTGTGCTGCTGCTGCTGGAGCTGCTTCATGAGGATGGACTTCTTCTTGTCCTTGCAGCGCTTGTTCTGGAACCAGACGCGGATGACGCGGGGGCTGAGCCCCGTCATCTCCACCAGCTGCTCCTTCATCAGGGCGTCGGGGCGCGGGTTGGCGGCGTAGCAGGTCCGCAGCGTGTGCAGCTGCTTCTCGTTCAGCACCGTCCGCACGCGGGTGGTCTTCTCCGCCGCCTTGTGCGCCGGCGGCCGCGGGGCGGGCGGCCGCCCGGGCACCGGCTCTGCGGCGGGCGGGGAAGGGCGCGCACCGTCAGCGCGGCCGCCCGCCGTAGCGCCCCCCCCCCCCGCACAACCCCCCTCCCCGCCCGCCCCGAGGGGGAGCCGGTACCTGCGAGGTGCGCGGCGGCGGCGGGCGGCGGCAGCGCGGGGCTGCGCGGGCCGCGGGCGGCGGCGCCGTCGGGGGGCGGCCCGTGGTCGGCGCGGCAGAGCAGGTCGCGCTCCCGCAGGCAGAACTGGTCGCCGGGCAGGAGCTGGCGGCCGCAGGCGGCGCAGCGGAAGCACTCCAGGTGGTAGACGTGGTCGCGGGCGCGCATCACCAGGTCGCTGCTGCTGAAGGCCGCCCGGCACTGCGCGCACTTGATGCCGAAGAGCCTGCGGGGACGCGGAGGCGCCGTCAGGGCCCGCGGCCGCGCCGGCGGGGCGGCTCCGGGCGGCGGGCAGCGGCCGAGAGCCAGGTTTTCGTTTGGGGGAAATTCGGGGTGGGGTAGGGCTGGGGTGGAGGGGTTTTGTGCTTTCTCGGGATTTGGTTTGGTGGGTTTGGGGGTCTTTTTGGGTTTTTTTTTAAAAAAAAACCAAAAAAACAAAAACGAGCGGCGGCGCATTGGGGGTCACCTGCTGTAATCCCGCTTGCAGTAGGCCTTGCCGTCGCGCAGGAAGCATGTGCAGGTCTCGTCCAGGGGCTGCCCGCACTCGGCGCACTTGAGGCAGGCGACGTGCCACTCCAGGTCCGGCGACACCCGCAGCAGGAAGGGGTCCTGGATGCGGCCCCCGCAGCCCGCGCACAGGGCCAGCCCCGGCCGCCCTGCCGGGAGTGAGCGGGGCACGGTCAGGGGCAGCCACGCGCAAGAGCAGAAGCGCCAGGAATTAGGGAAAGGCACTTTTTTTCTTCTTTTTTTAACGTTTTCTCCTTTTGTCTTGGGTTGTTTTGGGTTTTGGTTTTTGTGTTTTTGTTTGTTTGTTTGTTTGTTTTCTCAAAATAGGAAGAGAAATAAAGACAGAGACACGGAGAGAAAGAAAAGATGAAAACACGAAAGAAGATAAATAAATACAGCCAGAAATAAAAAATCATAAACTCGATCGAGGGAAATAAATGCAGAAAGACGGAGACATAACAGTAGAATTTCGGAAAAGGAGATAAAAGCAGAAACACGGAAACACTAAAACAAAAGCTGAGGAAAAGCTGAAAGAAAGCAAAAGAAATAAAAACGGAATGACAGAAAGAGAAACAAAACCAGAAAGAGACTGTTAAAACGGGAACATGGACAGGTCAAAACAGTAAGAGACAAGAAATCAAAGAGACGGGAGAAATAAAGCCAGGCAGAACCAGAAGAAGAGAAAGAGAAGGAAATAAATAAAAACGGAAAGAGAAATTAACAACAAGAAAGACAAACCGAAACACGGAAAGAGAGAAAGAAAGGAAAACGGCAACACGGGCAGAGCAAGAGGGGAGGGAAGGAACGAAAGAAAGAAAAAGAAAAAGCAGAGGGAATGAGAGAAAGAATGGAAACGGCAGAAAGACGCGAGATGGGCAGCGCGGACAGCCGACCGTACCGGCGCTCGGTAAGGAACGGCGCCAGCGGGGCCGGGGAGCGCGGGGCACGAACGGGAGCGGCGGCACCGGGGATGCCGCGGGCCGAGCCCGCCGCCGTGCCGCAGCCCTTCCCGGCGCCGTCACCGCGCCCGCCGGCCCGCCCGACGGCAGCGGCGGCGCGGAGCTCGGCCCCGCAGCGTCCCGCAGCGCCCCGCGCCCGCCCCCCCGCCCACCCCGGCGCCGCGCTGCGCGGCACTTACTCTTGGAGGGCTCCCCCATGGCGCCCGGGAGCGGCCGCGGGAGGAGGACGTCCACCATGCGGGCGGCCCCCTGCGCACCGGCCGCGATGCGGGATGCGGCGCCGCCGCTCCACCACTACCCGCGCCGCGCGGGGCGGGGGCCGCGCCCGCCCCCCCGGGCCCGCCCCGCCGGGCCGCGCCGTGATGTCAGCGCGCACCGGCCGCCGGGGGGGGGCGGCGCTGACCTCACCGCGCGGCCCCCAGAGGCGATTGGCGGCCGCGGGGAGGGCGCCCGCGGATTGGCCGTGGGGAACAATGGGCGCGCGGTGGCGCGCGGCGGGGCGCGGAGCGGTGCGGAGCGGCGCGGACGCCCCGCGGGAGCCCCGGCTTGCCGTGGCCCGACGCCGGCTCGGACGGGGCGGGCAGCCCCGCGCGCCGCGGCAGGGGCTCCTCCGCGGGCGCGGCGCGGGACGCGCCTCGGCGCCCCGGGCAGCCGCGGGACCCACCTGGCAGCCGCGGCCGCCCGCGGGACCCTCCGGCCTCCCGGCGCGGTGCCGGCGCCGTGCGCCCCGGCCCCGTACGCGGAGGGGACGGCGGCATCGGCAGCGCCAGGAGGAGGAGATTCATTTTAGCTTCTTCCCCCTCTGTTCTCCCTAGTATTCTCCTGCACGTTTATGTCGCCTTTTATTTTCTCCTTCTCTTATTTCCCCTTTCCTGTCCTTTCCCCTCTCGTTCGTCTTTTATTTCGTTGTCCCTTTTCGCTGCCTTTCGGCGTGCCGCAGGCAGGTGCCCGCCGGCGGGCGCGGCGGGACAGGTCCCCGGCGCTGCGCGGAGGCGCATCCCCGCGGCAGACGGGAAGAGGCTCCGCGCAGGACACCGGCTCGAGGCTGCGCGCCTGCGGAGCGATTCCCTGCTGGGGGGTGTGCGCGGGAGGGTTGCCCCGACGGACCCGAACGGGACCCGCGGCACCGTCGGGGCGGCCGTCCCGCGCAGCAGCCGCGTCACAAGTTGAAATTAGAGGAACAAATAGTCTTTTACCGCACTTTCGTGCACCTGATCCCGTGCTGCTCCTGCAGCGGGACCTCTCCTGTTGCTTTTTTATCCCTTCTATTCATTTTTCCTCCCTCTTTCTCCCCAGTCTCCGTGGGCTTCTCGTGCAGTAGCAGGAAACAGAGAGAGCGCTTCAACGGCCTTTGACTCAGTTTTAAATTCCCAAAGACTTCTCAGCACAGCTCAAACGGTCCATGAAAGCTTTTACGTGCTGGAACTGGGATTGCCCCTCTCTGGGGGCTTTGGTCCTGTCCCTCCCCTCCACGCAATCCACTTTTTAATTTTACAAACGGAATTTGACAGGCATAGACCAACCTGTACGTCTGGGGAAGGACACGGGAACTTTAAATTTTGGCTCAGGAAGGGCAGGCTGTGCTCATTTTGCTCGGAGGAGGGAAGCAGGATGGATTTTCCAGCTGAAGCACTTGCTTTTTGTGCGGGTCGGGCACCCTGTAGGTATGAACCCCCAGGAGCTGAGGAGGGGGGAGAGGATGATTTGAATGCCCGACATTGGACTGTTTGACCCACTCCCCCCAGCCTGACCACAGCCCCTGCCACGCCTTCCAGGCCCCCAAATGTTGAAAGCAAACATTTAAGCTTGCGCAAGAGCCGAGGGAGTACCCGCCTCAGCAGGGGCACGTGTCGCCAGGGGATTTTGGCAGCCCTGCCCACCCCTGCGTGCCGGAAGGTGCCGAGGTGCAGCGTGGCGATGACAGCCCCAGGGCAGGGCGAGCCCGCGTGTCCCCCGCCTGTGTGGCAGTGGCAGGGTGGCCGTGGTGCCTGTCAGGGTTCGCGGTCCGACCGCCGCCTGCCGTGAGCGTGGCTCGTTTGCCAGCAGCAGAGCTGAGCTGGGAGGTGAGCAATGCAAAAGGGGCACTGGAAAAATTTGGCTGGCTCTGCAGACTGGGGTGACCCCGTGAGATGGGTGACGGGAAGCTCCGCAGCGCTGCCATGGCCGTGGGGCGGCACTGGGTGTCCTGCCCGTGCCTGGGCGCCTGGCAGGAAAGGGGGTGCAGAAGGGTGACTTCAGTCTGAGCCGGAATCCACGGAGTCCTGAGTGAGTCAGTATCTGCATGTGTTAATAACAAAATGCAAAAATAAAATGTCAGAGTGATAGGAGAATGAGACATGTCTAAGAATACAGCAGCTTGGCAGGGATGCTCCCTGTTGCATCACCCTTTTCTCACTCGAGGGCAGGGTCCTCTCTGCTCTCCCAAACCTCCCACCAGTTTAGGAATAAGAAAGGTTACAGCCGAGCCAGCCAGACTTTTCCAAAGCGGCGCAAAGCCACGCTGCAGGCACACCTGTGCCAGCACAGAGCAGCGCGCTGACACCAGGCGGGGACGGGGGGACCGGACTCGGTTCGTCACCAGGCGGGTAGGAACGGGGCGGGCAGCGCTGCGCAGACAGTTCAGTAGAGAACCCCCAAAAAGGACTTGCCAGGGAAATGCTGAAAGCCCCGAACCTCCTCTAGGTGATACATGAAAAACTTTTAAATGACTACAGGTGACGGCAAGAGGTATAAATCCAGCCCCATACCACCGCGCTTTACAAACAGGTTAATTGTTGGTTCAGTTGAGGGGGGGTGAGGGAAAGCATAAAATCCTAAAATCACAGAATGATTCAGGTCAGGAGGGACCTCTGGAAAACCACTTTCAGGTTGCTTGGAACCTCTGCAAATGTTTGCTAGCCAAAGCCAAATGCAATCTCTCCTGCCACACCGATCGCTCCTTGCTCGCCTCCACCCGTGTCCAGAGTTTCCGATCGCTTTCGTGGCAATTCCGGTTGGGTTTGGTGTCAGAGCTGGCAGGGGCTGCCTGGCCGCGGGGTGAGGCCATCTAACAGAACTTCCCACTCTCTACGGAGCAACTCTCTGGTTTTTGCTCCCAAATAGAAATGCAAGTTCCCTCTAGAAAGGGGAAACGGTAATAATTTTTTTGTTTGCAGCAGATTGCAAAGGCAGTAAATGCTGATTCTTTCAGAGCCAGCCATGGATTAAGTCCATTATAAAATTAAAACAGATGGAACACAATTTCACTTACATTACAAAAAAGGACAGGAACCATCTGCAATAAGATTTAGCATTGCAAAGCTATTGTTATCATGTTACCATTAAAACCTTTGATGAAGGGTTTTCTTTTCTTTCATAAACTTGTTCACATGAAACAAATGTTTTATTTATCCATCTTCCTAAGATAATCATATTTTATTTTAAAAGATGACATCTCTCAAAAAAACCCCAGCTCTTGGTTGTAACAGAGCATGTGAAAACAAAGAAATGTTGTAAAACTCCAACGTCGAACCATTGGGGGGCTTCCATGGGGAGGATGTAGCAAAAGGAAAATTCCCTGTTCATTTTTTCTTTAAAAAACATTTCCTTGTGTTTGGGGACAATGTCTGATACTGAAAATAGATAATTAATGAGATAATGGGATACTGCATGTCACCTCCTGTCCAATGGGATTATCTGATGGCTAATTATGGACAGATTGTGATTAATGTGATTATGGATTGGATATTAATCTGATTCTGGATTGATCTAGTTATGTTTTAGTCTGCTCCAAATGGTTAATTGGATCTGAGATAATAGAAATGCAGCTTGCACCAGATTTTGCCACATCAGTTGATGAAGTATCTTTTGATCTGGGTGGGTTGCGAACAATAAATTATTTACAGCTGTTGAGAAAATGACTCTTCCTTAGAATGTAGTCATTCATTTTATTTTCGAGAGCCTTTGAAAACAAAATCAATATCCTTTCTAAAAGGAGATGTTGACAAAAGAAAGGCACGTACATAACTCACAAACAAATGTGACGAAATTAAACAGTGGTTAACCCGGTGGCCTAATGTCTGGTGATGCATTTGAATTGCTATGTGGAGCTTTGGGCTCAATTCTTCTGAGACCAGCAGGGGTTGGGAGCATTGCAGGGGAAGAGGGCCCAGCTCTGGGGAAAGTGGTATTGCACAAGAGCTACTGCCAGCCCTGCTATTGATTAAGAGTCAGCCATGGTAAAATGGCAAAGGGAGCCCTTGCCATTTTTTCCCCTCCGGATAAGAAGGATTCAGAGAGTTCATGGGTGCAGAAAGGACTCGTTGGTCCATCTCATCTGGCCTCCCTCATACCAGACCATGCAATTGGACCCAGTATTATTATTTTTTCCCCTCGCAGTGAGCCTGTTAATTTATGGTTGACCTCAGTCATGTCTCCCAGAGATGCATCTGGTCTTGATGTAGCCTGCCAGTGCCGGAGAGGCTGCCCCGCTCCCTGAGAAGCCATCCTGCTTGTTAACTACTTTCACTGAAATGGCAAATTGAGGTTATATTTTAGGTTCAGCCCCCAGCCACTGGATCTCATTATGCTATTATCTCTGGGATTAAAGGCAACGGGTAAGTTACAGCATCTTAGACTTTGTGACAGGGCAAGCAGGAGGTGCATTAGCCTTCATCACCAGGTAGCATAAGCTGCAGGTAACTTCATCAGAAAGTGCTCCTCTCTCAACAGGCTTTGTAATAAAAATATCAAAACCCAAGCAGGTCCCAAAACACTGAAAACAGAGGCCCACTGCAGCTGCTGTGCTTACACTGAAGTGTTATTCACTGAGCTGAAACTGAAGGAAAAAAGGAAAAAGCAACTTTCCCTGACGTGCTTGCAGGCATGGAAAGGGCCGTTCCTCTGGGGTGGTTTCACGCGCTGGCTGTCCCTGCCTCTGCAGGAGTGGCTTGGGCTGGCACGAGCGGGAATACAGTGGCATCTGGATTCCTCTCCAGCAGCGTAACGGGCAGAAAGAGCAGCTACCTGTTTAAAAAATAATGCTGCTATAACCCAGCAGAGAATTTTACATGCATCTCCCATTAGCGACAAGGCAAGCTGTGTGCTGGAGAAGGGCGGCAGATTGCGAAATGCCCGTTGCAGGTGTCTGCACTGGGATGTCTCCCCACCTGCACCGCCTCCCTCATCGTCTGCCACTCCTGGATAGGACTAGCTGCCTTTCAAGGGAACCTGAGCCTTTGATTTCAGGAGGTTATGAGGGTCCTTTTTTTGCCTGTGACCTCATAAGAAGGGGCTTTTTAAACTCCTCCAGTGATCTCATTCTCTAGGACTATGCAGCAAATGTGATGTGACCTTGCTCCCTGACTCCCTTGTTACTTGATTGGCACACGGAAATGATTAGCAAGTGAGAGGAGTTTGTAAGAAAGGGAAAACACCTGGCTGTGGTGGCTCTGTAGGCTCAGTATCAGTAGAAGGGTTGTCCCTGCTATGGGGTGGCTTTGGGGGAGCTCACTCCTCTGTCCTCCACTTTGGAAACAGGGCTTATGGTGTTGTCCCCTTCCAGAGGGCTGCCGTAAAGCCTCATGAGAGACAACCTGCTGATCCGAGACACACAGGTGAGTGGTTGTAAGATGATCTGGGCAGAGCATTAAGCACACCTGTGGTGGTGTTTTATTATAAAGGAACTCAAATGGCAGACATGCTGAGATGTATTTTTGTGCCAGTGAGGAGCAGAAAGCAGAACCCTAGGAGACATGTCCCATGTTGTGTGGAGGGCCCCATATTTGTGGCTGTGGGGAAGGGGTGAGTGCACGGGGATGGGCAATACCCTGGGGTGGCTGAACCACTTGGGTCATGAGAGATTGCAGCCCTTCGGCACAAAGTATTTCACCAGCAGAGAACTCTCCTACTTCTGCTTCCGAGGTGGGTTTTTGTCCTGTCCCTCCTCGCTGCTGCCGTCTGGTGCTGGGCCACAGGTCCTGCCCATCGGCTCAGAGAGCCCCACCGAGCCGTAAGCAGGTTGCAGTTGCTTTAACATTATTGGATTTTGACAGATTAGGAGGCGAATCCTTTCGTGTGTTGGAGAAGCTTCCCAAATGAAGCTCTTCTAATTTATCTGAGTCAGCTATCCCCAGGGTGATTGCAGGAGGAGTAAGCTAGGGATGACCCGTGACAGAGGGGACCATCATAGCAGTAATAAAAAAATTCCTGCCCTTCAGTAAATCCCTTAGTCATGAGGCTGTATTAGCTGGATTCCATATGTTTTAATTAGGAATTATGTATTTGAAGGGAACCGAAATCCGATTCTAGTGGAGACATGATTACATATTTGTGATGGTTCTCATTTCATTTGGCTTTTGTAGAGATACCAGTACAAATACCTGCTCTTGTTTGCAACCATATTTTTAAAAGTTTGAGTCCTCCGTGTTACTGATTTTTTAAAAAAAATTATTTATTTCCCCCCTCACAATAGTGTGAAAAAATGTAATTCCCTTTCCAATTCAGAAATTGGGTCAGCAGATCCTAATGAAATAATCCTGGATAACAATGCACCACACAAGGATCTGCTTCCACTAATTAATGACTAATTTTTCTTTCAAAATACGAAGCACTATCCTCTGCTTGCCGTGCACAGTGACTTCACCTCCAGCGGCACCTGTTGCATGTTTTACCGTTTCTATTATTGTCATGCCCTAGGTGGGAAGGTCAAATAGAAAAAAGCTTTTTGCCATGGTTCAGCTAATATGGATCATGCTGATATAATCCCTACCTGATTACAGTTATAAGCTCCTAAAACACTGGCCATAAGTGATAAAGACTTCCTTTGTGCTTCAGGGTGTAATCCGCATCAAGCCAGTTTCAATAAGGATTATGTGCATCTGAAGTGTTGCTGAGGTTTTGAATCAAAATTATAAACAGAAAACACAATAAAAAGCCTGTCACATCTCTGGAATGGTGACTACACCTTGAAAGCTGACCTAAAGGGTGGCAGTGTCACTCTGCTCGTGAAAATATGATATATGCTATTAAACCAGCTATGTAGTGAAAGGATCAATTTATTCTGAGCTGTGATGCTGTTAGGTCAATTTTGACAGTAGCTCACTCTTGGTTTTGGTCTGAGGTATTAAAAAACAAACTCAAATGAAATCAGTTCATTTATTTTTGTGCTTTGAGTTTTTACGTGTACATGTGTGGTTTCTTTTATTAAAGATTTCATCCCCATGAGATGTGCATGTTGGAAGCTCAGTTTTAGATCTTAAAATAGGATTATGAAATTGTGTGCCATGCTTTTAATGAGTAAAATTACTGTAATTAATTAAAAAGACATAATGGCTGAGTTAAGGATGCCCAGGATGATGTTCTTTCGTATCCTTATTTTGCTTTTTTTGTTCCTTTTGTTGGATTACCCAAGGTGCAGATAGGAATTCCTATATTGTATAAAACTTCGTATCTCTGAAGAGTTATGCTGCTCCTTAACCATCTCTCAAACTGGCAGTGAAGAGTTGCTTCAATTATTTATCCACTTCTCAAACCCATCTTGAGGTCCTGTGACCAGCAAAATCATCTTTCCCCTCATTTTCAAGAAAATAATTTTCTGTTTTTTTCACCTGATCATTTGCTCAATCCAGAAGATGCACAGGCAGCCCCAAATACTCATTCTGTTTTCCTCATTTTTGGGGGACTGGTTGAAGGGCGACGCCAGGCCTGGTCAGAAGTTTGAGCAGCCCTGGAGCTACTTTAATCTGTATAATCAGGCACAGGCCCTGCAGGAGGTTTGTGACTTCCTTCAGCTCTTACCTCCACAGCCCTCCCTCAGGGCTTGGGGAGTTTAGGTAGTGCTCCTGGGCTAGGAAGCTGGAATATGCAGTACAGCTGCTTTTCTTCTATTACAGAGATATTTGAGATTTGAGACAAAGTAAATTGTCCATTCAGATGCTTGCACTGCTGGACCTGGTTAGCTTTTGCTGTAAAGCAGTAGTACTTTTTGGCATCTGATATAAAAATCATGTGGCAGAATAAATATTAGAGGTGATCCTGTGCCAAGCCGAAGAGCCTTTCTGATCAATTTGCCTTCTGCTTTTCTGCAGGGTGCCTCAGAAATGCAGAACAAATCACTGACACGCTGCAGATTGCTGCTTATTCTTGGAAGAACGGTCCGATGGGGCCATAATTATTCAGGGTTTGTTTGTTTTTTCTCTAAACCACTTCAGGATGAGAAGAAAGAAAGAAAGAAACTGCATTCGTGGCTTGCTATCTAGCGATTTCCGGGATGGGAAGTCAAGTCAGAAACGTCCCAAATCCATGTGTGCTTGGGGCTCCTGGGCTGGCGGACTGGTTACTTCAGTGTGGTGCTCCTGATAGCTTCTTCGGAACACCAGGTTTTCAGAGAGCCACAACACTTAATTTAGCAGTGAATTTGGCCTGAAACGTTTTGTTTCATTGATTTATTTTACTTATTTATTTATTTTTTTAAAATCCCTCTCCGATGCCACCTGGAAAAAGATCTGGAGGTATGGAAAAAACCAGCAAGTCCTAGCCTGTCCCCGGGGTACCCTGGTGCTATGGAAGGTGTAGGCACAAACTGTCTTGCTTTGGTTTTGTGAAATCAAAATAATAAATAATAATTTAAAAGTTCTATAAATTATTCAGAGCAACTGAGCTGTTCTCCACTGGTGCTGTGGGGCCGAGCACAGCGGTGGGGTGAGGCAGCTGTAAATCTGTCCTGCGAGGGGCTGCCGTCCCGGGCTGGTGTTACCTGACCGGCCCGGGAAGCTGTCGGGCCGTTGGGGTTGCGGTGTTCGGGCAGTGCCCGAGGCGGTGGGCTGCGGTGTTCGGGCAGTGCCCGAGGCGGTGGGCTGCGGTGTTTGGGCAGTGCCCCGCCGCCGGGCTCCCCCGGCGCCGCACGCTCCATCCCCACGCTGCCGTCGCTCCCGCCATGCGCCCGGTGCCGTGGGGAGGGGGGGTAGCCCTGGGCCCGCCCGCGCTGCCTGTGGCCTCCCAGGCTCCTGCTGGCTCCACAGCCGCAAATGAAGGCTTTTCTCTTCTTTTCACATTTTTATTGGCTTGGGATAGGATCTGGTCTGGATCACAGGCATTTGCAGACAAAACGCCGCTTCCTGTTGTTTTCTTCCCTTTTAAGGGCTTTAACGCTTCGTGGTAACAGGGAGGCCGGAGGAGGCTGGTGGCGGTGACGAGTCCGGTCGGACGGGGGCCCGTCTCCCCTCGAGGGCTCCGCCGGAGCCGTACGCGTACCCCGACAACGGCGGCGGCTCCGCTCTGCGCCCGCCCGGCCCGCGAGCGCGAGGTGCGGGCAGCGCCGAGCCCCGCCCGGGAGGGGCGGTAACCGCCGGCCCCGCACGAGCCGCTCCCCGCCGCCCATTGGTCCGCCGCTCCGGCCAATGAGGCGGCGGGGCGGGGCGCGGCCCGGCTCTCGCGAGAGCGCGCGGGCCGTGGCGGCGGAGCCATGTTGCGGGCGGCCGCGGCGCAGCGCCTGAGGCGGGCGGTGAGTGAGCGGCGGGCAGCGCGCGCCCCCTCGGCCGGGGCGGAGGGCGGGCGGGGGGGCAGCTCCGCCGCGGCGCCCGGCGCCGGTTCCCTTCCCGCCGCCCGGCCGTGCGGGCCCGTGCCCAGTGGGGCAAAGGTGGGGCGGGGCGGGGCCGAGCTCCGCCGTCGGCCCGCCCGGCAGCGGTGGCCGAGGGGGTGTCTGGGGGGCGAGCACCGGGCGCCGCCGGGGCCCAGCTCCTCCGCTGGACTCCGCTTCTCCCCCACGCCGTGGCTGTAAAAGTTCGGGAGTGGATGCCGGGTGCTTAAGAAGCGCTTTACAGCGCTCACCGCGGGCAGGAGCTGGGGACGGTTGCCCTGCATGAAGAGCTGCCGTGGTGTCAGGGGACGCCTTACACTTCTCGGAGCACTCGCTCTCTTCCACCCGCGTACAGGACTAACAGGACCAGAGGCGCTTTCCTTAGAGCGGGGAGCGACTTCTGGACTTTGTTACTGCAAACTCTTAGAAGGACGTTAGTGGCTCAGGGAGAGGCTTTCTGGCGAGCACAGCGTTTCTCGCTCACACGAGCTCAGCTCCGCAGAAATGTGATTGCTTTAACCGTCACAGTCTGCGGACGGAGCTGATGTGAAACACTTGTTGCTTTTCCCTGTTGACCTTCGTACTGCTCAGCTGGGGGGAGTGCTGAGCTTTTGGAGGCCGTTTGCTGCTTGATTGTCATGGTGGCTGTGTTACCAAATTTAACGACTAGGTGAACTCAAGGTTAATTGGAGTAGATGATTCATGAAATGTCCCTGAACGTCTGTTCGATCTCGAAGTGTGCACTAGCAGACAATCCCTCCACTAGCACTGTGTGTAAATAGCCCTTCTAAAAGAGCTTGAAATCTCACAAGGCTTTTACAGGTATTACAGTTCTGTACAGCTCTAAAATAGGAATTATGGATGTATTAATTGGTTTCAGGTACTAAGAATGGCTTAAAAGAGGAGTAAAGGTAGACCAGGACAACACATGATTTAATCTAAAAATGGTAATTGTTGTAATCGTGTATGTCTTTTAGTTGTTAGGCTGCAGAGCAAAGGTCTCGATCTCAGGAGCTCCTAGAACATATGGTACTGCTATGTAAATAATACTTGACTCACGATCACCGCACAATTCAGTTTCATGTCCTGGAAACATGAGGTCAGCTCCTTGTTTTTCAGCCATATGCATCTAAAATTACAGATTTACAAAATAAAGTCAATAAAACATTGTGTGCATCTTCAGTGTGTGGGTAACAATGTGGTCTGCAAGAGAAGCAAAGCAAACTCCAGCACTGCTAACACTCACGCAGTTCGAGAGTGAATAGAGAGTAAAACAGGATTCGAGAGACCTCAAGTATGAGCAGCAAGGAAAGACTGGAGTTGTGTAACTTAGAGGTGGGGGGACTGAGGAGGAATATGAGACTGCAAGTACACAAAAAATTGGCGCAGAGGCGCAAATAAGCCATGTAGTGAGTTCACTGCCAGTAGTGTTGTCTATATTTCAGAATTGTTGCTTTGTTTTTTATTGATGGTTTGCATGGGATATATCTGGAGAAGTTTATCACGTCTTTCTATTGTTGCTTCAAGTTATTTGTAATTTTGAATATTTATTGTGATTACTAAATAAATCCTTTTTGTAAGTGTTTTGTGTATTCCTTTTGCTGTTCTTTGCTGCAGTTTTTCAGTTCAAGGGGCCTTTAGTCTTGTTTTTCTAGTTAGTGTGTCCTGGAGTTAAATAGCTGTCTCTTAGACCTCTTCTGTAGCCACATCTCTGTGGAGGTTCTAGGAGAAGTATAAGCTTCATTCCTAGAGCACCCTCCTCTCCATGAGCTTCCCAAATATTTTTTCTTCTAAGTTTTGCAGCTACAAGACTCTATTAATGGAATTAGGCATTGCTTTGCTGTGCAGGAATGTGTCCATTATCTTTAGTAATACCCCAATTCCTAGTTCTTGAAGTCAGTTCTTGGGAATTTTGCCCAGTGATAATGGGTGTTTGTGAGAGACATAATTCCTACTAAGCAGTTTTAAAATTTTAATTTCTGGCTGGCTTGCTTTTACAGCTAAGAAAATACACTCAAGAGATACCTTTGTGGGTCCATGTATTAGGTGCTTTTGCCTTGTGAATTTCGGTTGAGGTTTAGTTCCTAAAAGTTCCAATAGTTCCTCCAAAGAGGCCGGGAGGCAAACACGGTTTCCTCAGTGAAGTTTCTAAGAGCCTGTTTCATATTCGTGCATATTTGGGGCATGGGGCTGTGTAGTTACAGTCAGCCTGCTGTAGCTCTTGGATTTCCTGGCAAGGACTTTTTGACCTTCCCATCTTTTTGTTCCTGTGTCTGCCAAAGTGTTACAGAGCCGATTGCATAATTCTTGCATCACAACAAGTGGCCAGTGATACCTGTCTGCTCATCACTTTCACCAAGCAGCAAGCAAGGATTTACCACATTTTTGTCTGGGATTTTCCAGCTGTTAATGCAGGTTTTGTAGCATATAAGCAGCAAGTCCGTGCTTAAGAAGTGCTGGGCCTGCCCATGACCTGTCTATGTGCTGAAAGACCAATATATGTTCAGTTTGCATTGGCGTTGCTGTGACGAGCAGATCACCTGTGCAAACTGAACGAGTACTTTGGATGTATGGGGTGTTGGCCCCGTGTGGGTGTTTATCTGTGCACGGGTGCAGGGTGTGTCCAGATTTCTAACATTTGGCTGGGACGGTAGCAGTGAGTAGTCTCAGTTGTTTTGTCTGAAGTCTAGAAATTCAGGCATTATGCTTAAAGTTTTCACATTCTGCTCGGGAAACATTACTGAGTTTCTTGGGATGGGAGCAAAAGGATGCTTTGAGGAAACTTGAGATGATAGATTAATCTTAATTGGTGTATACTGCACATCTAGGTTGATCTCACCAATTTTGAGATGTCTGGAATTCAGAGACCAGATTTGCTCTACAGTAAATGCTGGAGGGGTGAGGGGAGTTGGAAACTCCAGACAGTTTTCCTTCATTAATGTTTGTTTTAGTATAAACTGAATCGCTGTCTGGAGTTTCCACCAGAGAGGAAATGTAGATGTTTCTGCTATAGGAGGAACATAGGTGCCTAGCTTTGATTTATATCTAAACCCAGGTGAAGTAAATTTCCAGATCTGCTGGTTGCTGGCAGATGTGTTCATAATCTGCTGGCATGCTTGAGAAGCCACTTGATTGCTCAAGTTTGTAGGATAACTGTAATTGATTTCTTTGGATAGCCTGATTTTTCAGAGTTTGGTTTTCACCGGGGACCTTCTGTGGCACAAGTGCTGCGTGCTGTTTCCTCTCAAGGCATTGTTTTCAATAGTTTGGTTGTTCTGTGAGTCTTGTTATTGTGCTTTTTATCCTTGCTGTCAGCTGGTTAGGTTTGTACTCAACCTTCCTTTTTTATCTAGGCTTCAAAGTAGACATCTTGCCCAAGTACAGGTGGAGAAGTTATGTCAGTGGAATAATGGGCAGTTCTTGCACACATGCAGCTGGACAAGTTACTTCATCAAATTAACTACCTGTCCTATTCATTGACTCATTGCAGATTCTCAGTTTTCAGGCTCATATGTGAGTGGATGAATTACCCTCTGGTTTTACTGCAGAATCTTTATTACAACAACCAAAAATCAGTTTGTTTTTGTTTTGGTTTAGTTTAATTAAAAAAATTACACATGTTAGTATATTAAAATTCAGATTCGAACAGGAATCTTATTTGTCACCCTGGATTTTTTTACCCAAGATCTAGAATGTGACTTTTAATTTATCTTAAATCTGGTCTTTGTGTTCAGAAATGTCATGCATGTAGGCCTGAAGTGACCTTCTGGTGTGCAGTTCCCACAAATATAAAAGGTGGGATTATCAGTTTAAAAATAATACCTAGTCAATGCTGTAATATCCAGTCTGCTCAAGCAGCAACCATTGCTCTTATTCTTTTTTGGCTAAAAAAATTATTTCTCGGTTTATTCTAGAATCATTTGACACGTTGATATAGAGCTCCTCTGGTGGTGCAGTACTTATTTAGGGAAAAGATCATAGTATAGTTAGAATTAAGTGCGTGTTTAAAATGCATGCGGCTCCCTTTGGAAATCTGAAAACTTCAGAGTCTTTCAGGAGCATGGTCCGCTTTACCCTGCAACACGACTATAAATCATTGGAAAAGTGGGCTTTTTGCCACAAAAGCATGGATTTATTCTTCAAACGGTGACTAAAATGTCATAATTTTTATTGCAAATGATGTATGAAACATAATCAAAAATACGGTGTCTGATCTATATTGGCAATAAATATTTTGTTACTGGCAATTGGCTTCAAATGATCTTGGAATTTTTAATCATAGCAAGTAACCTTAAGCATAAAAGGAGAAATGCAGTGCATTTTCACAAGAATCCTTATTGTCTTAATCAAAATGTCAAATTACAATTCTGATTCTGCAAAACCGTATCTTTATATTTTTACCCTGTGATTAGCTTCAAGGAAGTCCTCGGGTTTTGTTTTCTCTGTGAAGTTTAGCGTGTTGGTAGACTTTGTGGGATTGAATTTCATATCCAAATTTTGGCCTCTCAGATTTTCTGAAGCTTTCTTTTCTAGTTTAAGTAGTGGGTGAGTGCATAGTTGGTGTGAGGGGAGATGGGGTCAGAATATATGTTTAAAAAAAGTATTCTTTGTCTGTGCAGTCTTTAGCATTGTGTTAGTATTTGTGCCTTGGTCATGTTAACGAATATATTTTATTTTCCATGTGTTCCATATTACATTGATCGTAACTCAAGTCTCGATCTAGGCTTTATGTAGGATAAACAAAGGCTTGAAGGATAGTATTTCTGTTCCCACCCCAAACCCTTCCCCTAACCTAGTATTAGTCATGGAGGAATAACACTTTTTCCAGGTTCACCTGAAATTTAGAGAGGAAAGTCTCAGAGCTTAGAATATTTTTATTTGGTTTCGTGGAACTTTGCCTTACTTTTTTCCCCTTTTCTTTCCTTCATTTTTGCTTTAGGAGTGAAAATCTGTGTGTGGATGCTGAATCAGTCAAAGTTACTATTTGAGGACCTTTAAATTGTGGTGGTAGTCTAACTGGTGAAGTGCCAAATGTTTTAATGGAATATAGGAAAATATGAATCCAATACTTATCAACAGTTCTATTAGTGTGTTTTCAGGCTGTGAGTCTTTGCTGCTTAACTGTCGCCCTACCACTGCATACAGTTTTGCCTTTATACATAACTGATTTTAAAAGTGTCTTCTGTAGCTAGATTTTGGCTAAAACCTATAGTAAAAAAAACCCAGATCAAGACAGCAACCCCCAAAATACAAGAAGTAAATATTTATTTGCTATCCTTGAGTTCCTCGTGTCTTAGTCTTGCTGGTCTAACCTTTGCTAAATAAGGTACTTAGTTAAATTGATCAACTGAGCTCAAATGGAATGTATTAAAAAGTTTTTCTTAGTATTGTTCTGTATTTTCCTGTGGAGGCTTTACTTTAAGCACAGCATGTAATAAATGTGCTGAAGTCAAGCAAGTTTATACTTTTTTTTTTTTTAACACCTTATGTATTCTGCCTTACTTAATAAAAATTATCTAGATTCAGCCTATTTTGTTTGACAGTAGTGTATAATTGACAGTTTGCATAATTGATAACTTTTTGTAAAGCATTGGAAGCTCTTAGGAACAGTTTTTTACTTAAATGCTCAGTACCAAACTCCTGTCTGTCTCTCTCTCTTCAAAGGCATCGCTACTCCGGAGGTTTCAGAGTACGTTAGTCATAGCAGAACACAACAATGAGGCTCTTACACCCATTACACTAAATACTATCACTGCGGCAAAACGTCTTGGAGGTGAAGTTTCTTGCTTAGTAGCTGGTACCAGCTGTGACAAGGTAGGAAAAGCTATTTTCATATGAACGCAATAATGAATGCAGTGAAACAAGACTTGGTAGCATCCTGGTCAGCCCGAGAAATAATATGTAGTGAAGAAGAACTGGGCTGGGAATTGCTAATCTGCAGGAAATGTCCTGCGCTTGAACTGCTGCTCTTCTGAAATGAAAATACGGGTATAGATTTCATTTCACAAGGGAGAATATCCATATCAGTTGTTACAAGCTTAAGCAAGCAAATTTTTATAGGACTAGAAGGACAATTAACTTATTTTAAAAGACTGTTTCCCTGTAAAGTTTGAAAGACAAATATTGTGGTGCCAAGAGTTTGGAAGGAAGTTTGCACACATTCAAATGGAAACCAGTGGAAATGAAACAGCACAGTGACAAATAGGGCTTCTGAGCATCTTGCTTTTACTAGTCAACTACTAGCAACATAGTGAGAATGGGCTTGCGACCTGAAATTCTGAAATCAGTGCTTTTTGACTATAGCTCACATCTAAAAAAAGTTTCTTGTATGTTAGCTGTTGTACTGTTAGTCTAACTTCTATGGGCAAAATCTAGCCAATATAGTTAGTGTATTAGTGACAGTTTTATTCCAATGTGATGTACTCTGGTCTGAACAGCAAAAGTACAAATAATTATGCCTAGTATTTTTCCTACTGGGCTATTGTTTATGAATTCTGAAAGCAATCAGTAGTATCTCGTGCAGGAGGCATACTTACGGCAGCTAATTCACAAAGAGATGAAGAAACCTCAGTGGCTATTCTAAACTGAGGCCCAGGTGTTTGAGGTGAAGACCTCGAAGCAAATATTTAGATCAAAAAAATGGGGAAAAAAAAAAGTTTGCCTGATAATGTCTGCCTTTGAATTTCTTATTCTTTGGCACTTGCACAGCAGAAAAATGATAGGGAATGATCGGTTTGTTCTTTTTTTCATACTAAGTATATGGTGTCTATTTGGTAATGTATGTCATGCTGGGAAAAAGCAGATTACAAAAAATGAATGGGTGTTTTTTAAGTTTCTTTGTAAGAATCTGTATTGATAGGACAAAAGAGCCAGTTACTCAGATATTCGGTAGAGCTATTACAGAATTTTTGTTTATTTCCTCTTGTTAATTTTTGAGGGCAAACTGATACTCAGCAAACTCTGTAAAACTACACTAGTTCTGGGACAATGCATGTGGTCTCCAGACACTGCTGTCAGTCCTCTTCTCTCTGATCTGCAACAACCCTTTTATCATTTAGACTTCACTTCTGCAAATTTAAAGGAAAAAATGCATAAATATAGGGTTGAAAATATACATCATGTCAGTAGGCAGAGAGTCAGCTGCAAACAAAAGATTACTCCTAAGTTTTGGACAAAGATCATAACATTGCTGTACATTTGTATTTGCATTGTATGCTTGTGTGGTAGATGTTGACCGATTTAAAAGAAAGTAGGATTGGTTTCTTGATGGTTATATCAGAATACTGAGCAATAATCCTCAAGTGTGATTGCTATCGGCTATTGTAATAAATCACGAGATCATAGTGTAATCCTGCATGCAGGAGGCAAGCTTTCCTATGTTTGATTTGCTTTGTAGTTTTCTGATTTACAAAATTCATTTTCATTATCCTATAAGGCACTATGCTCTGAGTCAGAAGAGCTGCATTTTGTTCCATCAGATTTGTTCTGATTTTGAAATTCACATACTTTGTGTTCCAGATTTATCTATAGGCTGTGAGGTTTTTGCAGCAGGGACTCTGTCACGTTGTTTGTTTGTGGTGCCTGTTTAGTACAAACTAATAATAATTCATTTGTAATCATAGGTAGCCCAAGAACTCAGCAAAGTGCAGGGTGTTGCAAAAGTTCTGGTGGCTCAGCACGATGTATACAAGGGATTTCTAGCAGGTGAGAGTTGTTCTTGCCTATTGACAAAAAAAATGGTATTTATATTTGGGATTGAAAATAAGATAGCTGTAAATTTTGAGCAATGTATTTTTATCCTCAGAGGAGCTGACTCCCTTGATTTTGGAAACTCATAAAAAATTTAATTACACCCACATTTGCGCTGGAGCATCTGCCTTTGGGAAGGTAAGTAGATCAAAGTGCATCAAAAATTTCTTGTAGAAAAGAGACACTGTTGTATGTAAGAGTGTGAATCAAAGGTCTGAGAGAGGTCAGCTGTGGACAGTTTTGAGTTTTCCAGAAATGTTACAGTAGTTCACTTAAGAGGTCATTAGTTAGAAACACTGATTCATGTCTGAGTTTTATTATGGGCTGGTTTGGAAAAAGGAACAGTGTAGAAGAAATATTCAGTGGTAACCAGCTACTTCTATGTAGATAAGGGAAAATGTACAATAACACAAGATAGATCAAGTGATCTGAAAGCATTATAAAAACTGCAAGGCAAAGGACAGTAAATTGAGATGAAAAATGTATTATTTGTGTGTTGAAATGAAAGTGTGCAGAACTACTGGAAGCAAATCTTCTTTGGAGGGGGGAATTGCATCTGTGATGTTAGTCATGTACATTGAGATGTCTGTAAATATATATAAATAACACAGATCCAAGTCCTAGCCAAGGTGTTTTTTAATGAAAATACAGTTTTTCAAAACTTGCTTTTTAAGGAGTGTGCTTTTAAGTACGCAGAGAGCCTCAGCACTAACAGTCTGGTCAGCGTTGTGGTGCAGCTAAATTAGAGAAAAAGGATACTTTGGAAATCTTGCCGGTGTGGGATGAATAATGGCATCAGCCTTCCATCTGACTACTTTCACTTCCAATCAATATCAATCTGTATACTTGTAATTTTGCTGAGAGAAATCTTTACATGCTTGAAGTCTTAGGGTTTTTTTAATTTTATTTTTTCTTTTTATTTTTGATCTGCGGTGTCTTAGTAAAGGTTAATAGCTTTTATTTTAAAGCTTATACTTCCATTTTTGAGTGCTTAATGTGAGTAAAGATTTCAGAACCGGGCCCTTTGTGTTGTACCAGATTAGGAGTGGAACAAAAAGCAAGCAAAGCTCTTGCTGTTGTTAATTTCTTCATGATTTATGTTGCCCCTTATATCCTCCTTCTCATTCCTAAAGGTGCTAAGTAATTTTCTAGAGTCAAAGGAGAATAGATATTCTAATATTAATTTAAAAAATAATATTTTTTTGGCTTTTGTGGGGGAGAGTGCAGTGTGGTTTTTTTTCCTATTGTCTCTGGTAACTAGCTTCCAAAAATCCTTTTTTTTTTTCTTCTTGAAGTGCTAAGAGCTCGGCAATCCATAATTGTCAATTTTCTGAGTAAATGGCATCTATATTCAGTTTTAAACTATTGAAGCAAATAAGCTTCCTAATTTAAGATATTGAATTAAGGGTTTACTTACGGTAAGTCTCATAAAATGTCTAATGTTATTACAGTAATGGGATTTTATTTGACTGCTAAAGCTACATGAGTAGCCCTACAAAAATCTTACAGTTGTATGTGCCTTTGTGCTTACAGGCACCATTATATGGAGTTAAAATCGGAACAGCAGGCATTCTTCTACTGACCGTGTACGTTTTACTTAGCATTTTCTTTGCTAACTTCTCATCTTTAACTTCTAGAATCTTATTCCCAGAGTGGCTGGCAAACTTGATGTTGCTCCTGTTTCTGACATTATTGAAATTCAGTCACCAGACACTTTTGTGAGAACTATCTATGCAGGTGGGTACTCACAAAAGTTATGTTGTATTTGTGCAATAAAGGACCCAATACTGATAACTTTTCTACATAATCCTGTTGTTAGAGCCTTGGAATATGATAGGAATTTGCACTTTACAATCTGAATTTTTGTGGTTCATAAAAATGAAACATCGACATGATGCTTCATGTGTGAGAAAGCAAGTAATCCTGACAATTTTGGTACTGTCAGTTAGAAAACAGGTCTCTCACTAATTAAAAGAATTTGGTAATCTCGTTTATACATACTGCATTTCTTTGTTAATGTACTTCTGATCAGATTTTGTAAAACGTAAGGCATTAAGTTAATTGTCCAGCTTTATTTAATATGACTAGCATTAGTTCTGATTTAAGATATCACAGGGTTATTTTTCCTAATTATGAAGACATTGAACTAATTACTTATAATATTTAGTTGACTTAATTTTCAATTATTTTTTCAGTCTTGTTTCTCTAATGCTTGTCTGACACTGTGTTTTAATTTAGATATAAGCTCATTAGCTTCTGTTTCTTAATTTTACGGTACAAGATCGTACCACGTGTACCAGCGTGGTATTACATTTTGAGTTACATTACCAGAATGAGGTTTTGTGTTGCACTTTTAAGTTGCTTCTCAGTAGTTCACAGTTTCAAGGTGACTTTGTTTATGAATAGCTGGTGTTGCAGCATTTTTCTCTTAGTGTTCCCTGTGGCCTCCAGTGTGAAATAAATACCTTATATAATATATTATTGAGGAAACACAATCCCACAGATAATTCGGGCAAGCCTCATTGTCTTCTGATGAATTCATGCAGCACAGAATAAAAGATCTACTTTGAATTATAGACATTTTGTGTTTAAGAATGGCACTTTCAAAGTTAGTCCCCCCCCCCTTCTGAAATTTAAAAGCTCATTTATAAGAAATGGTTTGAATACTCTGTATAGTTTAAAAATAGAGGATTTGTTATCATACTTCAGAAACATATAGCTAAAAAGCAAATTAAAATATTTGTGACCTACATTTATGAAGTGCCTAGGTTTCAAGTTTTAGTCATCTAAAACTGCAGTTCTGGGAAGTAACTTTCTGAATATTGCCTATTCTAGTTAAGTTTATTTGTATTTTAAAAAGCAGAGTATGTCTGCTATTACCTTCTTTAGAAATATAATGTGACCTTTTTTTTTTTAGGAAATATTCTTTGCACTGTGCAATGTGATGAAGCCATTAAAGTATTTACTGTACGGGGAACTTCTTTTGAGGCTGCACCAACAAGTGGTGGTAGTGCCAGTTTAGAAAAATGTGAGTATTTGTTCAGGTATTTTGTTGGTTTATGTAATAGAGTTGATTTTGCTCACTGCACGGTGATGTTTTGCAGAATTATTTGTAAAAGCAAACATTGTCATAATGATAGCTTTATGTTTTTAATATGAGTACTTGCACTTTTTAGTGATGTCTGGTAAGGGAAGATGTGGATTATCTGCTCACTTGCTGCTTTTTCTTTGGCCAGAAATAGAGATTATCCATGCAGGAATCTGTGCCAGTTTCACTCGATGCTTAAATCTCTGCCACTGCAATCTTGAAACTCTTCCTTATTTAAAGTTCCAGCTGTTTGAACAGCCAGATTGGTTTTCAAAGCAAGATTGAGCAAAAATAAAAGTGGCTGACTATCCACAGTTTTGATTTAATCGGTCGTATTTCAATTGAGAGAGGCCATTACAGCGTCTAGCTAAATTAGTAGCAGTTTAAATGAATTTGAGAACACCCAGTTGTCGTTTTAGATAAGTTTTAACTAAATCAGTTTAAATTACTATTTTAGTGAAGCCAGTGTAGCTTTGATAATAGAGAAATCCAGTCACAGAATCACAAAGTAGTTGAGGTTGGAAGGGACCTTTTGAGATCATCTAGTCCAGCAGCCCTGGAACAGGTTGACCAGGACTGTGTCCAGTCAGGCTTTGAGTATCTCCACGGATGGAGACTTCACAGCCACTCTGGGCAACCTGTTCAGTGTTTGACCACCTCTGCTGTTTTTTGCTGTGGGCCTTCCTATGTCTGTGCTGTAAAGCCAGCAGAGGCACTCGTTAGTAATGTGCTGCGTGCGTGTGTGTCCCAGTCTTTGTACTCTTTCGGGTGGCTTAGTACCTGCCCCTCAACTGTCCTATATTTCCTAATGTCTGTGGATGTTAGGAAGCAAATGCATATTGCAGTACTGAATTGGCTTGTTTGCCTGTTTTAATAAGAACCTTTTAATAAGAACCGCAGTTACTGTGCTGGGTTGATACCAGTGTATTACTTCTACAACAGCCCTTTATTTTAGTGCGGCTTGTACTATAGGTTACTTAAACACAACTAATGAAAGAGGCCTGTCACTCAGCACCATAGAGCAATTACTAGTAGTAGTTAAAAGCCTGTGGTAGAATTGCTTATAGAGTGAACTTTTGCATTAAGTTTAAGCTCGTATTTAAAAGGCTGAAAATACACACTTGACCCTTTGCTTTGCGGATGTTTTTCCTCACCTGATGAATGCAGTAACCCCTCCGCCGCCTGTTGGTCTATCTGAGTGGATTGAGCAGAAGTTGACAAAAAGCGATCGACCAGAGCTTACCAGTGCAAAAGTGGTTGTATCGGGTGGTAAGTAGATAATATTAGAAGTGTGTTATGTTGCATTTAAGTAATGGTACATCTTGATTAAATAATATCTGTAGCAGAACGCTATAATGTGAACCATTAAAAAAAAAAAAAAAATTATGATGTAATTTTGAAATATGGCATAGGGGCCAGTGGGAAGGCACCCAACATGTGTTTCATGAAGAGGCAAAACATGAGTTTAACATATGCTAGCAGGCTTTTTAAGAAGGTTGTCCTATTTGGTGACTCCCTTTAAAATTATAGCAATACGAAGTGGTTTTAGTTACAAATCTGTCATGTTTAAAATTACTGCTAATCGTTACAGGCAGTCCAAACGTTATTATGTAATGACTTTAATGATTTTATTTATGTTTATATTCTGCTTTCAGGTATAAAGTGATGGACTGTGATTATTACTGGATGCCTATGGCTAAAAAATTATCCCACTACAGAGTTTTGTACCTAAAGCCAGCAGAGGGAGCACAAATTAGTAAAAAAAATCCCGTTTCCCTGATTTCAGAGAATGATTCTGATGGTGCTGTGTGCAGGAAGCAAACTAGACAGAGTGGTGTTGCTTTATACATGAAATAATATTAACTGCAAATACAAAAGCTCCAAATATTAAATAGTTTAGTAATATATCCCAAAATACCCTATGCGGGTTTACATTTGTGCCTTTGCAAATGCAAATACTCATACAGAAAGTTTATATAGGCAATAAAAATAATCTTAAACCGTATTATGTTCTCCTTTTTAATTTTTTTTTTTTTTTGTTCTTAACTTTTAAGGGAGAGGCCTGAAAAGCGGTGAAAATTTTAAGTTGTTATATGATCTTGCAGATCAATTGCATGCTGCAGGTAAACTTGTTTTCCTCCTGTTTTTTAACCCTGGCTATTATATTTTTAAAGGTTACATTAAAACCAGTATTCATCTTGAGTCTTTTATTTTCATGTCTCTACTGAATAAATTATTAAAAACTTGTTAGTTTAGTCATAGATAAAGTTTTGTCTTGTCCTTGTGGTCAACTGTGTATTTAAATGCCCGTGTATGAAACAAAATACTAAACTGTAATATCTCTCTCCTCAATTCTACACAACACAAGCTCACAAACAAAAAGTGAAGTTGTATAAATTAAAAAATGGTCTTGGCTCACTTCGAAGAGCTGATATTTTTTTTGTACATTCTTATATTCTGTTCTTTTACAGAATCCCTTTCACAGTTCTCATAGTTTGAGTGGCTCTGTCTTTTTGCTGTGCTTTTGTATTAACAGGAGAAAACTGACCACGTACAGTGTTTCAGCAAAATATTTTAAGTAAAGGTTGTGGGAGGAGGAGGAACTGTTTGCATCAACATTTTAACTACATTAGTTTTAGATTCCACATGTAATAATAAGTGTATAGTTTTACATGAATGGCTTTGTTTTTAAATTGGTGGCTTCACTAACTAAATGTCCATGTGGCCTTTTCAAGTTTACTTTGATATTTTTCTTGACTGTGCCTGACTTTTGAGCTCCACAGCAATATAAGATGGCACATGTGTTCTATTCAAACTTGGAGGAACATTATGGGAAGACATTTATGGGAAAATCCTCTTTTGACAAAGCAACAAGAGAAAATAATGGAAGTATGCCAGACTGAAATCCTTGGTTTTAAATATATGGCCCTTTGGTGCTGGGAGTAAGGATTTCCTGTTGCTTATGAAGTGCATTAGCACTTAGTATTTGGAAGTTTCAGCCAGTGGTATAGAGAGGGATTAGTGTAAGAGCTTTTAAGAGGGAAGTTTCTAAATACGTGCCCTTAGAGTGTGGGACTCTTCAGTAAAATACGTGTGCTTTTATGGTGATAGAAATTTGGCTCGCTAATATTTTAAAAGAAAACATTGGAAATATTTTCTTTCAACTAGTTGGAGCTTCCCGTGCAGCTGTTGATGCTGGCTTTGTTCCTAATGACATGCAAGTTGGACAGACGGGCAAAATAGTAGCACCAGTAAGTATGGAAATATCTTTCATAAAAGAGCTGTGATGTTTTCTAGCATGCATTTTCATTCAAAGCAAATGCTTAGAAATTAGCTAAGTCTTAATACTGAGCCTAACAGAAAAATCTTAGTGTGCCCATTGTGTGGTCACTTGAGCGTGTGTTTGCAAAACTACAGCAGCAAGCTGTGATGTAAAACTCTACTTTGGGTCAATTGGAAGTGCTCTGCAGACAGTTTAGTCAGATGTTTTTGCAGGCTGGATGTTTTCATAGTTGCCCGTGCTCAACCTTTTTAGTTTTTTAACAGCCATCATTGATATGCTAAAAGATGTCATTGCCAATATAATACTTGAAATTATATTAATATGTGTAATATGTGGCTTGATCTCTGGGAAATGTGGTAGTTTTGCTTTTTGTTTCTTTTTATAGGTGATAATTTTTTTTTTTTTTAAGTTTTGGTAGCCATAATTGGATTGTTGTATTTCATCTCTTATAAAAATTTACAGATGTAGCTCATCTCAGTGTAGGTAGAACGTGCACTAGCCCGTTCTGAGATGTGATGATCCATGGACATAAGCAGGGAGCTGTGACTGAGAACATGCGCAGGTATGGCAGTCTGTCAGATGTACACTTTGAGCTGCATAATTGAGTAAACATTTAGCCTTTCAGTAAGCAGTTCTCTTTGATGAGGGTGTATGGCAACAGAAGGCACCAGAGAGCAACTTTTTACATGTTGATGGTTTGATGAAGCCAGAAAGGGAGAGTGAGCTGGAACTTAGTAGAGAAAACTGTCATATTTCAACTGCTGCATTTACCAAATCACAGTAATTTAAATAATACTGAAAAGCTGTACATGTCCAAAGCCTTGGTGGGATCTGAAATGTTTTGCCTTTGTACAATGAAGAGCTGCAAATTTGAGAACTTCAAACCATGACCATTATTTTTCCAGCAATACATCCAGCAGGATAGAGCAGTATTTGAAGATACCAAGGACAGGAACTTGTGATTCCTGGAGTCTGTTGTTTATGCTTCTGAGTTGTTCTGTCTTGAAATGTGGATAGGGATGTTTGCTGCTGTTTTTTTAAAGTCCTCATCAGAGCCCTTCTGATGATAGCCCTGTAGGGCTAAGTGGGGCTATTTCTAGGCACACCAGTGTTTAATGTGTAAGTCTGTGATAACCAAGTGCTACAAAAAACAGATTCTGAGAAACAGACCTATTGATAAGACTTAAGGTCCATCTGCTTCCATGTTGTGACCTTCCAAAATCTTGATAGCGGTGATATTAACCTCTGCTATTGAGGGAAATTGTGAGGCTTTACAGATTGTAAATGCAACCCCAGCTCTTCTTTCTGGTGCTATTTTTCTTTTGTGCATAGATACATAATAACTAACAGTATGTAATTGTTAGTTTTTTGGACATAGTACAGGACAGCTGTAGCCCCCAGCATAATACTTCCTCTTTGCTCAGGGAACATCTGTATTTAAATAGAGTGCACTTTCTTTTGATCACATAGAAGGCATAAGGTCCAGCATACTGCAGCTGTAGGTCTCAGCCAGCTAATCAACACTAATTCAGTAAGTGCAACTGTAACATATATGGGAAGTACAGGTTCCAAAGCTGGCAGAGTTGATTCTCATAAGGAGGTAATCTTTAGCTGGTTGTTGCATACCCAAACCTTTGAAAACCAGGGAGTAAGTTGAGTGGCACATAACTGTATTTTGAAAGGGCACAAAGTGAGACTGACCATCCTTAGTTCTTCACTGCCTAGATACCCATTAATGAAGTGGAGAATGCTAATTTGAAGACAGCTCAGCTCTGGTTTGTGTGTCTTGAGGCTCAACAATGAACATTCTTTCCAGAGTCAAGGGCATATAAACAATTATGTTGAAACAAAAAAAGCTATTTTTTGATGAAGATACAGTGCTATAACTTGCCACAGATGGCTCATAGCAACATGTGGAAGTCATGAAGAACATACAGCCACATCATAGGATCACATCAGTGTCATCATTGTCATCTTCTAGAGCATTGTTAAAATAGCCATGAGTCAGGACTGACTAATGAATGTTTTAACTATGGTGTCAATAAACAATCCTAACTGACACAACTGCATGGTGCTACATCTCTTTGTCAGCAGGTTGATGCATTTCTCTCTCATCTCCCTTCTTAATAAATACTTATTATATAGTGAGTTAGGTAGAGTACTGAGAATTATATGCCCCTTCTTGAAAATTGTTCAGCTATTCTGGATCTTAAAAATATGTGTGAGGACAGCATACAGGGGCTTAGAAGTATAGAAAATATTTTATGTTAATTGTAGGGAAAGTGCAGGTTGAATTGATACTAAACCCTCAGAGTTGCTGACTAGAGGAATTAATATTTTCAGTGTGCTGGATAGGGATCTTAAATATGAGGCAAATTCTTAACCTTCACATTCCTAATTCTACTTCACTGTCTTTTTGGTACTTCAGCTAGAAAATTATTCTGTGCCATAGAAGACAATATTCACTTAAAGGAGGAGTAGAACTGAACTTTCTTGATCAGATCAAGATTATACAGGCTATTTAAACAATCCTCTAGAAGATGACTGCTTCCTGTGCTTGATACCACTAGTTGAGGGAGAGCTCATGATGTTTTACCTGGAAAACTGCAAAGCAGCTTTGTATGTTGATTAGTTATATTAGCTGAGACCTGAGTATTGTGTTTAGCGTTGAACTCCTGCTGACACGGTGTGTGTCCTCCTGGGCGTGTGCGTTTTAAGCAGGGGAAGAATCCTGGATACTAGAAACTGTTGGAGTTTGAGACATACTTGCTCTCCTGTGCAGCTGTTAGTTTCTGATGGGAAAGTATCTTAGTGTATGCTCTTACCCTTCTATTAATAGTCTCTTGCCCAGTCTCAGTGGAGGATTGGAATGCATTGTTTTTAAAGGACTCTAGAATTGGGTCATTTTTGAGAATACAGAGGGAGGAGAGTTAGTTCCAAGCTCAGGAAGAGGGGAGGTGCTTCTACTGCTACTTTTTGTGTCTGACTGCTGGGGAGTGTTTCTGTGCTGATCATTGGGTAAGCAGGTAATAAACTAACTGATCAGTTTATTTCTTCCCTTGTGCTTGGGATTGAGGATTTGGTGAAGGAAGGGTAATTTTGCTCATTGGTCCTTCAGTAATTCCATGACTGTCTTCAGTTTTTAAGAGTGTAGCCCACCTAGTGCATCACAGGACATGAGAACCTCACAGCCACAGCACCTTCCTGAAGTGCTGATACGTGAACAAATTGCCAGTCAAGAAACCACTGTAGTTTGTTTTGCTTAAGTAATGAAAGAACGAAGTTAATTAAGGAGTACAAATTCCACCTTCTTTCTGTTTGAGAATTAGTTCTATGCACTAACACTTCTAAAATAGCCTTGGATCTCTAAACTTCGAGATTTTGTTCATGTTGGAATTTATGCATTTTGTTGGTTTGTGACTGGATCTTTGGTAAACATTTTTTTGCATATAATTTTATTCCAGTTGTTAAAATGCTGGGTGTACTATTTTTGTTTCTGTTAGTACCTTTTTTTACCTGTTGATTTTAGGTGATTGCAGCTCCTGTTTGAACATTCTGTCTTATGTAAGAGAAGGCTGATTTGTATTATTTGATGAGGTGGAAGGAAGGAAATTTTTAGGCATAAGTGGTTATATTAAAATATAAAATGTTACCTTCCTAATTAAAAAAGTAATTTAGTATATTCAATGTCTTTAATCAGTGACAACCATTTTAGCAGTTTGTTTTTTTGTTTGTTGGGTTTTTTTTAAATTAGAAGCCAGTTGTTTTTCAGTATTTCTTAAATGCAGGTGTTCTGCAGAAAAATGAAATTTGGTTCTTAGATTAAGCCCTGTATGTAGTTTCTGCTTAAGAAAAAACCCCTTGTAAGAATGTTCAAATTAGTTGGTTTTGGATAAAAATATCCTTCCCATGAGTGCCTACTGTTAAGTATTAGTTAAGTATATTCAGTTAGAAAATACCAAATTCCCTGCACAAATCAAGCCTTGCAACACCACCCCAGAGTAACTGCTATTTTTAGATGAGAAATTTCAAATAGTCAGGGGTTAATTTTCACAGCAAAAATCTTCCCAGTTCTTTCTATCTTCTTCACAAAAAATAAAAAAAAAACAAGACCAAAAGGAGGGAGGAGAAGAAAGAGGGTAAGTGTTTTTCAGATATTTAAAACAAAACTTGTATAAATGGAACATGAATGCTTCATGTATGAGTTCAGTATGAGTCTTCCTTACCCTAGGTATAAATTAGTGACATTTCTGACATTCAAAGAAGTATGTAATGTTTCTCATGAGCTTCTGTAATTTACTAAAAAAACCCCAAAATTCTGACTGTTGTGACAAAAGGAAAGCAACTACTCTGAGCCTTGAGAAGCTTCTGATAGTTTTTGAACTGTGAGCTTTGCAGTACAAATTTGCAAGGAAGGGGCAGATAGGGGATGATTGAATGTCTACAAATAGGTGTCTAATACCACTTTAGCTATCTGAGGGATAAAAAGTACATCCACAGGACTGGTAGTTACCAGTCTCCCTCTGTGTGACTGGGAAACTTCCTTCTGGAGTGGCAGCTGTGATTCAGGTGGGAAATCCTACACTGTCTACAGTGCCACTAGGCACCTACATTTGGACACCCAAATTGTTCCCATGGGTCTCCCCAAGTTTTCCCTTGTGTCCTATTCTAATTATATTTTCTCTAGCTTTTGAAGGAAGATGGGGTTGTACTGGGATTATCTTGCTCTCCATTTTTTCCCCCCAGAAAACAAATAAAACCTCAGTGTCCCTGAGAGCTGCTTTTTCTCAGAAAATACATGTCATTTTAGACTGTTTATTTTGTTATCTTCTGACCTTGTGAAGGATCTGCTGCTGCCTGAAAACCATCCTTCTAATTTAATCTCTTCAGAGTTTAAATGTTCACTCTCTTTTATTTTCTTTTTTTTTTCCTCTATTGAAGCCTGTGTTTTTTCAGAGTCCTGTTCTATAACTTCATTAGCTTCCTTTGTAGGTTTTCCTAGCTGGCAACAGGTAAGATGTATTTCACAGTCGTAGGACTCAAGGTGTCCATCTGGGGTTTGCCATCAGTGGACCATGGCTAGAAAGCCTCACCTTCACCATCTCAGAATTTATTGCGAGGTTTTCTTCTTGAGGAGGGTACAGTACAGAGGGTCCATCCAGCAGGGAAAGTGTAGCCAGGCAGAACTCCTTATTTTCATATGTTCAGTAGCTGCTGTCTTGATACTTTCAACAATGGGCACAAAATACTAGCAGGCGACAAGAAACTGAGATGGAAAACTCAGGAGGGCAGAGGTTAGGAAATATATGATGTAGTAATAATTGACACTGGATTAAATGATTGTGCTGGAAATGTGATATGATTGCCTAGAAGGCAGGTGCATGTGGATATTGCAAGTGTTGAGAAACCTCAGGTGGGGAAGACAAATAGGAATTCATTGTTGTTCTGGTATGATCACCAGGACTAAACTTACTGACCTGCTTAGCTTCAGTGCTTAAGCTTCGATTTCATACCAGGAGATCTCTCTGAGTGCAATGGATTGCAGGAATTTCAAAAGGGAGGCAGATTTACAACTGTCAGGAAGTGACAGAGGGAAAAAGAGGCACGTTCAAGTGAGATGTTGGTTCAGTTGGAAGGCACAAAAGCCACGGAAGAACAGAAACAATTTAAGGTGTTAAGTAGAAAACACAGGAGTGGAGTGAAATTAGGAACAGGAAAAAGAAAGCTGAATGGCAAGGAAGCATTTCCTGGCACAAGAAATACATGAAGGAGCAGAATGATCTACAGAGCAGTGGAGTTCCTGTTGCTCCACTTGTACAGGAGGGTGGGATGCTTTCAGGGCTTGTCTATGTCTCAGGATGTTGCTAGGCAGTCCCTTTCACTGCAGTGAGTGGCTCTGGCACTTAGTAGTCATCTTCTTGCTTCGGGAGTAGCAGTAAGGGAGAAAGGCAGTATCACATTGGTTACATTATTCCTGTATTTTGTGTTCTTTGTATGTGCTGGCAAAGCAAACTTCACCTAGCCTTGGTTTTGTTTTCTCTCAAATGCTTGAGTGAGTCATGGTTTCGTTGCACACTAAGCGGATACTGGCTCTTCTTCAGTGTTGCTTCCCATCGCTTTCTTAAGGATCCTTTGCTCGCTTAGGTCAGTGTATCTGGTAGGCTTTGCTTCCCTTCCCTTTCCTGTGGGGAAGTGTTGGGAAAGTGAAACGAGGTATATTTTATTCTGGTATCTCTGTTACTTTTTGTTCTCTGGCTCTTAGCTAAAATTACAAACAACAGAATGAACTAATTCCCTTAGCTTCATGAGAAGTGTCACTCCTGTCATCTTGATTGTACTCACTTTAAAAATGTTCTACTCCTTGCTTATTGATGATAAGATCTTTGTTACTTCCTAATTTGTTACACGTACAAGAGAGCATTGAGATAGTAAAGTTTGTCTATTCAAACACATGGTACATTACTTAATTTCTCCTAACTTCAGATAGCTTCTTTGTAGGAATGTGTTATTTGTACATTGCATTTGTGGGTTTTATTAACAGACCAGCAGGTACACTTTTCATTGATAAATGGTTCGGGCTTTTAGGTAGCTAACAGATGGGAGTAGCATTGGGAAAACTGACCGTGCTTGGGAAATTGGTTTCGGAATATCTCCTCTGATAATTCACTATTGTTGAAAAGTAGCTTTATAGTGGCAAACTTTAGAGAGCTGTTTGTATGCAGCTGGGACTGAATTTACAGAGTACCTTTCTCTGACTTGCTAAAAAGCTAAGGATTGACAACCCCTTTCATCCTGCATTATCCAGTGTAGCTTTTAACTCCAAGAAAACTATGTTCACAAATTGATGCTCTGCTCCTTTGGGGTTGGTGCAGAAACATTAAATTGTACTAAAATATTCATATGTAAGTGCATTTAGCTGAAAGCAATTGATGTGCTTTTCCCTAGAGAAAGAAAAAAAAAAATTGCTGTATGGCCCTGCACTCCAGCAGACACCCTAACCACGCTTAAGAGTAATTACATAGCTTGGCTGATCAAAGGTTCTTAAAGTGAAAAAGAACTGTGGTTGGGAGTTCAGTAATGTGCTTCTTGAATGGAACATATTCAACTGCATCAAAGTAGTACATGCTGGATAATTGTTTGATATACAGTGTAATATATATGAGCTAGTGTCAAGCCAGCAAATATTTTATTGGGTTAATAGCTTGTAATTGGAAGGAGTTTCTTGTATGAAGCAATTTTCATTACAAAGATTTCTTTCTAATTTCATTGTCCTTTCACTCTTGCAAAGCAAATAAAATATCAGAGCTGCCTTTAAAAAGAGTATGTGTGCCAGAGAGGTTTATTAAACTAGCTTGTTTAAAAGCATGCCACTGGTAGGATGATAAATTGATGTACACTGAAGGTTTTCAGCATAATTCAAAAATTGGCATAAAAATCAATAGTAGCTGACGGCATGCTTGTAAAGTAACTACCTCATCTTGTGTTGCACCTGTGGATGCACAGTAGTCTCTTATAGCAGCAGTTGCAACTAAAAACTGTTCTTGTGGTTCTCGTAAGCAAATGTACCTTAACTGCCCCAGGGCAGCCTAAGGCATTTTAAAATATTCTCATAGGTAAAAATGAAGTAATATTATATGCCACAGATTATTCTATAAGTAATTGGAAGAGTCAGTATGCGCAGGAAAATAACTGCATTGGTGTATCGGTAATTGTAAACATCTACATGTAGCACTCTTGTGACATTTACCCTAGTGGCGTGTAACTGGCTACATGGGTTCTGGAGCCAGTTGTGTGTGGTCTCATGGACTTGCTGTAGATGCTAATATGTAAGCTGGGTACATTTAAAACAGAAATAGGACTTCAGGGGATGTCTGAGGGGGATTTTTTCAGTCTAATGATTAGTGTACAGTGACTCTCTCTACAAGGCATACCATGGTCATGTTTGCTGAAAAAAGAATACAAGGCTAGGTTAATACTTTGAAAAGCAAATGATAAGTTGGATTCTTGATTTGGAATCTTGCCTTTGAATAGGATAAATCTGGGACTTGGGAATTCTGTTGCTTTTTAGGGTTGTTGTGATGCAAATCTGTGCTTACAAACTTTGAGGTCTCTCTCAGGGTCCTAGCTCCCACTTGTGTCTTGTGGGCTATTGTGTGTCAGGACCAGTTAAAACACTTTTGGCCTTTGTGCTGGTCTGCTGCTGTAGCCCTTGTGAGAAGCCTCATGGGTACATTACATGCTGATGCTCCCATCTTCACACATTCCCATTGCTGACATACCAAGCCCTTTCTGCAAAAGTACATCTTTAATTAAAGTACTTCTTGATTGTGCCTCCCTGCCCCCTGCTCTGTATGCTCTTAGGCCATTCGGTCCATTCAGCTCCCTATGCTGCACGGTGCTCTTTCTTACTGTGAGCTCTCTTCTCTGGTGTCCCTTCCCCTGTGTTGATGTCCACTGTCCACTTCATAAGAAATAAAGATTTGTGGCGTGGCTGTGACATATGTACAGTCATTATTTCCTGTGTGAGATTAGGATTCTGTAAGGCAAGACAATTGTCTAAACTGATGCCATGCCCTTATACCACCAAAACGTTCTCTTTCCTTGTCTTGAATTGCTTTTGGGACTTTAGTGCAGTGAGCCCCTTTGGTACAGAGTCTGTGTGCTGTTTGTTACACCATTCTCACGTGGTACAGTGCTGGCAGCAGCCCTTCGCTGAAAACCTGTCTGCGCACAAGCACCAGGGAGTTGATAAATGCCACTCCACGTCCTGGGCTTCGATGTAAGTGCCTGTAATTGTAGGCTGTGGATCAGCCACCCAACAGCAGTAATTAGAGCAGCTTCCAGGGATCCAAAAAGCAGGAACTTGTAGTTGGGGTAAAGCCATCTTAGCTGACACCTGAGAGGTGCAATCCAGACTCTCATTCATGGGGTTTTGTGCCTTGGCGTGGTTCTCCTGCATGGATGAGCTCCGAAGAGCTGAGATCTCCTTCCAGACCTTAACGTGCTCTCTGCTGCCATGGCAGGCACGTCGCATAACGCCGCTGCGGTGCTGCTCTGTGGTACCCATCTGCTTTCTGTTTTCCTCCCTCACTTCATAGTGCTTGGGGCTACAGTCCTGACTTGCAACTCTTGAACCCTAACACAGTAGAAGTGGTAGGGCTCAGCAAAAGGCACGATAGAAGTTAATGATTTTGGGGAAAACATCAAAACAAGAGTACTAGCCTGAAAATAACTTGGAGATCCAAATTTCTGAGTATTTTATGACCTCTCCTGGATGACCAATTGAATTCTCTCCTTGGAGAGCACTGAACAATCCTGAATCTTTATCATTCAGACCTTGTGAGTCCTTTGTGGCCCCCCTACTAAATTGTAGAATAGATTTCAGCTAATACTTTAGCAGGCAAATCTATTTTACAGTATGGAACTATTGATAAGACATGTTGTCCTGTGCTCTTTGTATGAAAACATTGCTGAAGTGATCTACCATGTTTACAGCCTACTGAATGGACCAACTACCTTAGCCAGAGAGCCAAAAGTGCATAACCTAGAAGGGCATGGCTTGGATGCATAATAAAGGCTTTTTAGACAAGCCTGGTGATTTACAAATGTACTTTTAATGAAACATCCTTGTCTTTTCCTAGATATTTTAATAGGCTATATACATAGGCGTCTGGCTTTTAATAGAATATATACATAGGCATCTGGCTCCTGGTTAGCTGGATTCTGTCCAAAGTCTGAACTTCACAAAGTTAAGCAGACTGATAAGAGTATCTGGTAGTCTAGATGACTGGCACTTAATGAATTGCTCTAAAAAAAAAAAAAAAATCAAATTACAGTAATGTGTTTTTAAAAAGAGCTTCTATTAAAGACTGTATGATGTTAGAATAATTTCTCCTGTAACATCTGTTTTTTTTATTTGCTATAATTAAAATACTGCATTCTAACCATGAGTTCTTATATGGACAATATTATATTACATTGCAGCTGTGGTTAAAATGGATTGACCTCCAGTAGTAATCTACTCAGTAAAAAGCTATTGAGGCTAAGAAATTTCTGAGTGTCTTCAACAGCTGTGTGTTTTTGTGGAAATGCAGACTAGATTCTGTGTTTCAATTTCAAAGCAAGCCTTTTTAATAGGAAATACTTTGTTCCTGCTCTGTTTTCCCTCCCCTTCAATTTTTATAGGGGAGAGCTTTTGTAGAAAAGTGTAGAAAAGCTTCATAAATCTTATTTATCTATTCCTATTCAAAAACCAGTGTAATAGGTGAAATCTGTAGCTGCAGAAACATCAGAAAGCAATCATCTCTTTTTTCTTTAATTGATATAATGACTATCAGGCCTGTACAGAAGAAGCAGTCTGCATGGTCTCCGTATTTGAACACCTTCATTTGCCAGCTTCTTCCGTAGGTCTGTGCCTGTTCCACAGCTGTGCTTTGTTCTGTCATGCTAAAAGCCACTTAACTGTAATGCACATCTTCAGTTGCACACGGGTAAGATTTGTGACCCTCTTACCCTCCTCCTTGGCCCCCAAAATAATTTCTTGAATTAGATTTGTATGTTCTTAAATATGGACTAACCTTGGTATTGTTCAGAGAAATTCTGTTAGTATCTGAGGTTGCATCATTTCTAAGCACGTACAAGTACTACCTTTTAATTGGTTTTGACAGGTGATCCCCTAGCCAGTTTTTCGTGTGACAGTTTCCTCTTATTGAATGAGTTGGTGAAAAGTACTGCCTTTGATTTTCTTCTGTAAAATTAGGTAGCTAAACAGTACAGGTTTGACTGCTACTTGGACTCGTGGTGGGAAAACTGACACAGAACTGAAAATACACTTGGATTTGGGTAGATTATAGTCTGGATGACTTTCAGCCCGAGGGAAAAAAAATACTTTTCTGTTGCGAATTAAAACCCTTGATATAGATCTATTTGCCTATAAATTTGTATCTATTTTGACTGTAAGCCTCTTTGGAGATGCTAGATTGCAAGCCCCAAAATGTAGAGATCTGTTGCATGTTGGTGCCTACCTGGGAAGCACTTCTTTTCTCCTCTGTGAGGGAGTCCATTCTGAATGGGGGAAGAAAAGCTTAAGGGCATCTGAACATTGAGGGGCAGGCTAAGGAAATGAAACTATCACTACAACTGTACATCCACTAGCCCACTTCAGTATCTGAAATGTTTCATCCTGCCATATAGGAAACTTTAAAAAGGTTTAAACACCTGAATTTCAGCTTATTTAAAGGATCCTAGAGGCTTCAACAAAAAAGCTTAGGTTTTCTCCTTAGGTAACTGCATTGCCCATTTGTAGGTTATCTTGCTTACTATTTGTGTTGGGAGTCTCCAGGGTCATGAGTAACACTGATTGCCCTGTCCTCTAGCTGAGCAGTGTCTTATGTTTGATGTAGATTTTTTTTTTTTTTTTTTCTCATCTGTCTTTGCCAGCTGCTCCTTTGGGATTCTCCTTTTACAGTTACATTGCGTCCCCAAGTGGGGAAGGGAACCAATCATCAGCTGCCTTGAATATTGAAAACTACTGTAATGTGAAAACTACTGCATGTAATTGATTTTGAGTAAGGTTTGTGATAGCTGACTGAAACTGTGTCATGGGTACCAAAAATGTCTCATTTTTGTTTTCTTCTAGGAACTTTATATTGCTGTGGGAATATCTGGAGCAATCCAACACTTGGCTGGGATGAAAGACAGCAAGGTAGATAAAGATGGATGTACTAGCAGAGATTTTTTGAGGAAGGAGATGAGTTGACTTCCTTGCTTTTATAGCAGTACTTTAGCCAGTCTTCCAATTTTTTTAAAATGTTAAAATTGCCAGTTTGTCTGCTTCTTTAAAACATGCTATCCCTTTAAGCCTTGCCAAGAGAAGGTATTATGGCAAAACAACTAACACAGTAGAAAAACCATTGCTCTACAACCCAAAGTGGAAAGTAGAAGCAACTAATCGACTTTGTTTATTTTAAAAAAACCAAACCCACATATGCCTGAATTCTATACAATAGTTCCATTTGCGTTTATTTCAGAGTATGACATATTAATTCATGCATAACAATGTGCAATTTGAATTATGAACTTACTATTCCATAAAGTAAAAAGATGTCTCTGACATTCCTGCATTTAGCCATTCAAATGGAAACCTATTATAAAACGGCAGTAAAATTTAAAAGGTTTAACTCATTAGTTGCCAAAGCAAATAATCAAAATTGGAACTGCCAGTTTGGTCCGCAGTGCAGTGTTTGCCAAGAGGAACAGAGTTACCTGCCGAATCATACTATCAACTGACAAACATCAAGAACTGTAGGTTGTCCTGCCTCCCCGCAAGTAATTTCAGAAAAAGGATATATGTTTCTTTTCTATTTCCAAGGAATGAACGTATGATTTCTGGCAGAAAGCAAACCCAGAACTTTGAATAGCTTACAAAACTGAGGAACAGGTTTGTAAAACTTTACAGGCAGATCCTTGTGTTTAACCAGTGACAGACTAGTGAGTGTATGGTCGTTGTCCTCACAAGCCAGCCTGTGTGCTAGGATGATCTGTGCTTTCTTACAGTTCAGTTCTTTGGCAAATTTTTTTTTTTTGAGAAAATCATGTAAGCTGGATTTGGGATACAGCACCTTTCTGGGGCCTCAGTCTTCTAAAATCAGGGACTCAAGTGGCGATAGCATTAGTTTACACAGTGGAGAAAAACCAACCAAAATTAGAAATTATGGATGAGTGATGGGCAGGGATACGAAGGTCACTACTGAGAAGAACGAGTAGTAGTACCTGTAGCAGTGTATGCTCACTGGTCTGAGTGGAGCGGCGGTGCCACAGTCTCTTCTAGTCCCAGTGCAGCCCCAGGGGAGGCAGCAGGGACAGGCAGGCGTGGAGCCCGCGGGGCAGCGCTGCTGTGGTGCTTCCCCGGCTCCTCTGGGCTCTGCCGATGGCCCACTGTGTCTTTGTTTCCAGACGTTTAGTCTCCAACCGTGCTGATGGGTGGGTGGAATTAGTATCAGCCATTGAGAGCTGTGTATTTAACTGCTTAAAACTTGATCTGACCCTGTTTGTATCTATCCCCTGCCTTATCTGAGTTAAGACTACCAGCAATACTGGGAATCTGTTACTTTAAGTACCAGAATTTCCTTTGATATAAAAATATTGAGCAGCAATATTGTCCTGTACCGTAACAGCAAACTCTCTGGTTTTTGGCTTTTCCAATGCCATGTTTGATATTTTGAGATGTTCTTTTGTAGACAATAAGGACACACAAAGTTTGCCGATGTGAGATGGATACTTAACAGTTTAATTTCTCCTTTATATCTTAGTTTTTATAGCGTAAACAAATTGTGTATTGTAAAATTCAGTTTTATTTATTTGTGTTTGAAGTGTGTTCTGCTTTCCTTTTAGTCAAAGCATATGGGTGTTGTAGTTACTGAAAAGATCCAGTTTTTGCAAACATGAAGAATTATGCAGCCATGGGAACTCTCTGGAGTGTCCCCTGGCTTCCCTCAGCACTGTGAATTATCTGGCATTGTGAACTTGTATACTTCAGGATATGTTTTCCAAAGGAGTCAGATGCTTCCTACCAAGCAAAATAGATAATTTATTTGTCCTTTTACAGCAAGGTAGAAAATGCAGCTTTTGAGGAGACCTGGAGAATTGTTGCTTTCGTTCCTTATTTTTAATTGCCTTATGAGGTGGTTACAGGATCTTTTCTTCCTAAGAGATTTAACCTGCAATGTTCTGTTGCAAATAAGGTGATGCTTTTTGCTTCTTACCATGGGAAGTCTGATTTAGTGATGAGGTAGAGGACTAGATCTTACTAAGGTTATTTCAGCTGATGGAGACAGGGGAAGGATGAGGCTGCCAAACTAAAACTTAAGACAGTTTTGCCAGCAACTGGTGTTCATTATTTCTGGGATAAGGACAGAGCCAGCAGCCCCCAAGGTGTCCCTAACTGCTGGCCTCGGTGCTCAGCGTTAGCCCCCGTGGCCTCCTGCCCCTCTGGGTGGTTCTGCAAAGCCTGGTAGGGCCTCAGAGTACAGTTAGTCTTTATTGAGCCAACAGCCTCGGGTATCACAGCCTGTGTTTTGCACTGTTGAACTGTCAGGGGAGGCTCGCATTTGCAAATGGGATAACTGAAATAAAAACAGTAAAACTTGGGGGAAAAATGTTTCAGGGGAAGTATTACTGGAATACTTGCAGGAGCTGGCAAGAGGGCAGCAGCAGTGCTCTGCTGTAGGGACTTCCTTCTCACAGAGATGATGTGGTCATTCTGTGTAGTGAGTCACAGGATGCAAATGACCTGTGAAGAAAAAAACATTTCTGTGGGCCTAAAAATGCAGAATTTGCAAACTTTGAGTTACTGCCACTAGGTGTATACTACTGAGCCATTAATTTTGTTGGACAAGTACACTCCGTGGAGGAAGGGAAAGAGTGAGCTGTGAGCTGTGGCTCCCTGTATCACATGGCTGTTGGGTTAGAGCTGGCCTGAAGGGGTCCCGTTCTCCCAAATCAGCACTCAGAGTGGCAGCAGAGGGGGGCAGGCACTAGGGGAGTGCTGCTGTTTGGACCCAGGCCTGGTTTAGGAGCTGTCATCCTTGTCCCATCCTTTAGGGAGTGCTCCCTAGCCTGTTGGAGGTTTGATGCGGACACCAAGGCTTATTTGCTGGAAGCTAGGACAGACATTTACAGAAAGATTTACCTGTAGGGCAGAGTTTAAACCAAGACAGACATTTTCTGGACTGTTGTGTCGGGATTTTGATCATTTGTGGTTTTCTACTGTGTGACAAACTAAATGATATATCCCATAGTAAGCAAGTACAGAGGCTTTTAGGCATGGCTTTATTGTACTTGTTTTGAATGCTGCTTTGAATTATTTCTGTAACAGTATGGTTTAGATCTTGCAGATAATCCTTTGTAGCAATTTTTTCTAGATTCTTTTCAACAGGGGAGGATAGCTCTGATGTATGCAGTGAGCAGGGAAAGCAGTTTGGGGGTTGGGTTGCCTTTGTCTTTGGTTAGCTTTGAGGTGGAAAGGGAAAATGTTAAATGCTGTGATCCATAGCTTGTGCTTCCCAGGGGCTGGGGGAGAATTTAGCCCATGGTTCTTGGGTCACTGTAATCCAGCCCTAGACGTTAATCATATCTATATTCACATGGTGCTTTACTGTTGCTTACAGACCATTGTTGCTATTAACAAGGATCCAGAAGCTCCAATTTTCCAAGTGGCAGACTATGGCCTGGTGGCTGACTTATTTCAGGTGAGGCTGAACCTGGAGCTGCGCTGGGTAACTGAATGTTTCAGAGCTCTAATGAGAGCTTAGATGATGTAATCTAGGAGGAGTTAAAGACAGCTGTGTGAGGGTGTTTGCTTTGGGTTGGTTTGTTAAATAATTTGCTTTAGGAGTTCATGATTTTCATGCTCAAGCTTCAGTCCCTGCCAGTAGAAGCTGTCATGTGTGTTTGTTGGGGGGGGGGGTGGGGGTGTCACAGGCAGCCTGACTCTGTTTCCTGAACCATTCTGAGAAATAACCACACATAGGTGCTTGCAGGTATTTTTAAGAAGTTTCATAAAGTATGAAAGTTCAGGGGTGGCAGGAGGAGTTCTGATTTTGCCCGGGCTTGCTGCCTTACTGAGGCCCGTGAGGGACTCCCTGGTGGGTCTCTCCGGGAGGACGGCGCCTGCAGCTCGTGGGTGCCCTGGCCCACGGGCAGGAGCCTGCTGTGCCTCTGCCGAGAGGCCTGGGCAGAAACTCTGCCAGCACCTAATGCCATTCCTGAACTAATGCCCGCTGGCTCAGGGTGAGCACGGGCCTTTCCGTAAGCCAGAGACAAAGTCACATTCTGAAGAAACACCATGTAGACAATTTCCTTAATAAATTTTGTACGAATGCATTATTTCCACCTAATGGAAATGTAACGCTCTTAAATAATTAAGAGGCTTTATTCAGCAGGAGAGAAGTGGGGAGTGCTGTGAGCTGGGGTGACCCACAGCCCCTGGAGTGGTGTGCTTGGGCAGAAGGGGGGGGTGGGAGGGCGGGGAGTGCAATTAGGGGGTGGGTGCTGCACAGGGAGAGTTTGGGGGGGGTCAGAGGGAGAGCACGTGCTACCCCAGCACTGGTGTTTGCAGGCGGTGCCAGAGATGACGGAGCTGCTGAAGAAGAAGTGAGCGATGGTGATGGACCCCGCACTGCAGTTGCAATAAGGGCAAATAAAGAACTTTTACTGAAAAAAGGTGGGGTCACTGTGGTGTTGGGTTTTTTTGGTGGGCAGTGGGATGGCACATAATGGGGGTGGGTGGAAGGATGGGAAGGGAATGAAAGAGGGATAGAAGCAGGAAGCCATGTCTGTCTGTCAGTGTTTATTCCCATCCCCAGGCCCCTCCTGGCCGCTCAGCCCCTGGCAGGGTGAGGGCGGGGGCCAGGCTGGGCCCAAGCTGTCCTGCAGCTCTGCCCCGCCCTGGGCACTGTGAGGCTGTGCCAGCCCTGGTCTGTGGTGCTCCCGGGCACCCGTGGGCTGGCCCCAGGCTGGTGGCAGGACAGGGCCACAGTCTGTCTGTCCCCCTGCGCACGGTGAGGCTGCAGTGGACTGGCGGCAGGTCTGTTGTGCCCCAGAGGCCACGGCAGGGGGCAGGGCCCAGTGCTGGTGCCCTCCCGGCTGGCGGCCGGTGCAGGGGGTGCCTCCACCACTGCCCCCGTGCCTGCGGCAGCCGCTCACCTGGCACAGCGAGCGTGTCCCCGTTGCTGCAGGCTGGCCCTAGGCCTCGGGAACCCTGCCCAGCCGGGGCTCGGGGGGCCCCAGTGCCCCATACTTCTCGTCAATCACAGGGGCAGCCTGGGGGCAGTCAATGAGTGGCTTGAGCTGGAAGACGTCGAGGCTCTCCTGGTTCCTGCGGTTGTAGACGCTGAGCCGGTGGCCCAGGTCAGGGCTGGCCCCCACCGAGCCCGCGGGGCTGGGCAGCTTCAGGTTGACAGGATCCAGCCCCTTCTGCGCCAGGCAGGCCTCTTCCGACAGCGAGGAGAGCAGCTCCTGCACCGCTCGGCTGGCCCCCGCCTCTGCCGCCGCCTCGCAGGCCGTGCTGCAGTCCGGCGAGGAGCCCAGTGTCCGGCTGCTCTCGCTGCAGGCCTGGGTGCCCGAGCTGGCGGTGGAGCGCGAGGCGCTGCCCGACGTGGTGCTGGCGGAGGTCCCCGTGCTGCCCAGGCGCAGCGGCACCTCCACTGTGAAGAGGTCGGAGGAGACGTTGGGGTGATGGACGTCGATGGCGGCCGTGGTAACCACGCAGATGGCGGCCTCAGGGCCACCGCTGTCTGCAGGGGAGAGAGCAGAGAGAGGCCCCTGAGAGCGGGACACGCCCTGTACAGCTGCTGAGGGACCCGCTTCATGTGCGTGAAAAATAGCTGTGATTCCACACCCCCGTTAATTATCTCACCTTTTGTGTATACACCCCTACAGATACATCTGCACACACGCCCCCTTATATAGAAATACATACACTGTTCTGTGTAGGGGAAGGAGAGAAAGAGTGTATATAAAGTGATCGATAAGGAAATCTAGCCATACATGAGCACATTCCCTGCACACCCCCAAACCCTTTATTTATAATAGCTTTTAAAATATATATATATCCCCAAGTCTAGATACACACATCTTTTATATAGCCATGTACACAATGAGGGTGTATAGCGAGAGCTATTAATATAAATAGCACTGTATACATCTGTATATTATATATATGTACATACATGAAGCTTCAACTATAATACATTAACACAGACATTCAAGATACACACACTATAGTAAACAGTCCCCATCTTGAAATGCATGTAATTACTGATCATCAAATGGAAGACATCCCTGTCCTATATAAATACATGTGTGTATATCAGGAATGGATAGAGAGAGAGGAATAGACATACACTTACACATGAACACCCCCTCTTTAGTTAGAGATCATGGCTTTTATTTAAAATGGGAACATATATAGAGGGATACACAACTATAAATACCACCATAATCTCTATGTGTGTGTGTGCACACACTCTATACAATATGTGTCTGTGTCTATACAGAGTCTCCTGTCCCACCCCGCCCCCCCATTTTACATACACATGACCTTTATACATAGATTTATCTCTATATATACAGGTCCCATATCTAATACATTATACCTATATATGTACTACACACACAGTCCATAGTCCCCCTCCTTTAAATACACACATTCTCTCTCACACACCTACGCTTACATAAATAGTTATGTATTGCTCACTCTGTGTGTGTATACATGGGGAATGTATGTAATGGGATACACATAGATAATACATCGAACCTATATATGAACACCCCCCCCCTTTATTTATACCGCTTTGGGATTATACACACACCTTTTATAGCTCTCCTAGCATAGGAAGAGGATGTATATGAAGGCATATATAGCTACATATAATACCTATGTATGTACACATGCACATACAGACTATATATAATACCCCTAATCATTATATATGGCTTTACCCATATAGATATGGGAAATACATGGGTGTATATATGAGCCCATTGCAATCATACATTATACCTACATATATACAGAAATTTTTATATATATATATATACACACACACAGCCCTCCCTAGAGTATACAGTTCCTCCTTTAAATACATGTAATTATCGTTAAATTGAACACACACCCCCTTTATATAGCTGTAGATCCATCTTTATGCACACTGCCATGTGTGTAACGGGGATGAATATAGAGGGCTATACATCCATAAATAATGCACTGTGTATCTATGTGTGTGTGTGTCTACAGAGTCTCACCTGTTTTATATACACCTTCATAGATAGATTTATCTATATAGCTAGGGGGGAGGTAGGAGCCCCATTACAACACAGTATACATATGTACACACAGATACTTGATACATATACTATAGGATAGAGTCCTCCTTTCAATGTGTATAATGATCTGTCTTTAAATAGACTACACACACTTGCTCTGACACATACATCTACTTACTCTTAAATATATATATTTCTTACTCTGTATATACACAGGGAATGTATATATAGGGATATACCTATATAATACCTTATACCTGTACTTGAGCACACATACACATCCATATTGTATGTAATACCTACTATACATATAAAATTGTATGTACATACACACCTTTTTATGTATCTCCATGTATATTATGGTGATGTATACAGAGCAATGTACACATGCACACACATATTATATAAAATACATAGGTGTATAGACACAGTGTCCCGTCCCCCCCATTTTATATACACCTAATCTTTATATATAGATTTATCCCTACAGGGAATGTGTGTGTGTCTGCCCCATATATAGTACATAATGTATATATAATGCTCACCTTTCTCTCTCTCCATATATATCTCTCTCTGTGTGTATACATAGGGAATGTATATATAGGGATATACACTGTACCTATCTGTGAACACATACACGTATGAAATGATATGTATATACACAGACACATGGTCACCCACACCTTCCCCTCCTTTTCATCTATCTTCTTATACATACACCTATGTATAGAATCATATATCTATATATATAGCCATGTATATAATGGGGATGTATATCCAGAGATAGACACAAGTAAAAATAACACTGTATACCTGTATGTGTATGCACACACATATTTTTTATAGATACATATAATTTATGTGTGTATAGCTACACAGTCTCACACATCTATACAGAATTTAATACGTATCTTTAAAAATGTATCCATATTTATAGAGAAAACGTCTGTGTGTGTAGGGAAGTTTCCCCATTTATAATACATTATACCTATAAATGTACACTAATTTTTTATATATTATCTATAATACATGTATAGGTATATATACACTCATGTATTTTCCAAAATATTATATATAAACTATATATGCATGTACACAGGCTCTCACATACCCACCCACATACATATATTTTTACACATACAGAAAATATAAATAACTGTGTCTTTATATCTCTCTGCATACACACACATAAATAGCTTTTGCGTGATGTAGTAGTCACACACCTTTTGATATGTACTTTTATGTAACAACATATCTATTTATATGCAATTATACACACATCCCTTTATGTGTCTTTATACAGACATAGATACCTATGCACACATACAGACTTATCATTACATGTAAACCTGTATTTCCCCATGTATATATATGGATATAATACATTACATCTATACATGCACATATCCATATCCACATCTTTGCGTATATCCCTGTTTATGTATGGGGATATACACAAGACATTATACCTGTATATACACACATACTGACATTCCTATTTTAAATAATACAGAATACATACAAAATATATATGTATATACAGACATTGTCGCACACATCTCATAAGCATGACAAAAATCAGAAGATACCTGTAATAAACCTATCTATCTCCCCATGTATATCAGTGTAGGGAAGTATCCACAAGTACGTATGTATTTAATACAATATACATATATATTTTTACGACCATACTTACACATCTTTATACATCCATATATATGTATGCATCTCCACATGTGTATGTATATATGGGGATATAGATACAGAGATATGCCCCTACCCTTTTACCTATATCTCTCTAATTTTTATAGATTTTAATTTATGTATCGAGATAAAATATCTATGTATATACACGGACACTGCCTCTCACACACATCTTTGTATAGGAAAGTCATATACATTATATGTATATGCACATCCACACACCTCTATATGTATATAAATCTTTTCCTATGTATGGGGATGTATGTATGTTTGGAGATACATATATGTACGTACGTATACATACATTATACACATATGTGTATAAACATATATTTTTACTTATGTCTATATACATGTGTATCTGTGTGTGTATATACACAGGATATACATATACATTAGTTTCATGTGCATATATACACACAATTTTATGTACATAGTATGTATGTGTACACACAGACACATCCTTATATAGATATACGCTTTTTTTATTATAGCCCTGAGATTGCATAGACATAAGGGGGGTGTGTGTACACACCACCCCCCGCCCAGCTTGGCTTGCCCTGGCCTTTCCCTGTTCAGCCTCCTCCTGGCAAGGGCAGCCCTGGGCCAGGCAGCCGGGGCCACTGCCCCAGCCCTGCCCGCACAGCGGGAGCCCTGGGTGCCATCCCTCGGGAGCTGAGCCCGGGTGAGAGCCCGTGCCTGCGGCTGAGGCCTTACAGCGTTGGGCTGAAGCTCTCCGAAGGGCCCCCAGCAGGCGCGGTGCTGAGCTCCCCCCTCCCTGCCCCTGCTCCCTGCAGTCACTTGGCCCAGGCTGTTCATTCCCGGCTCCACCTGAACCGCTCTGCGGGCTGGGGCAGCCCAGCGCCGGGAACTCGCCTCTCCCACAGCCCCAGCTATTGCGAGTGCCTTTGGCAGGAGCAGCCTCGGGGCCCTTTGACCTTTAGAGAACTACTACTTTGGTACCGATTTCCACGGAGCAAACCACGAGGTGCCATGGCAGGTCTTATTTTGACATCACTGTTTGGTCTCACCTGGTTTACAGCACACAGTGCAATGCAAAAACACAATTCACATTTACATTCTCAAGCAAAACTTACCACTGGTAGGCTCACTGTAGTATCGACTGATGTAATTATTCATGTCATCCTCTGAAAGAAAAAAAGGCAGCCATTAGAAGACCATTTATTTGATTGAAATTCCACCCTGTGACTGCCCAGGGCACCACTTTCTGTGTATTTTTAGGCCAGAAGGCCAGGTGACACGCTACATCCCCCATCCACCCTGTGGCTGCAGCCAAAACAGGGGTTACAATCCCCTGCAGTTCTTTAGGGCACCAGCCTGGGAATGAGGCACTCTGCATTCCAAAGAAAACAAGCTCCATGGTCAAGACAAAACAAGTGTAATGGTGGCTTTTCTCTGGGCAGCAGGGCCCTCCCCTCCCGCATACGGCACAAAGGTAAAGCTCGTGGTTGTCCTGAGAGGCTGAGCTACTCGTGCTGTACAGTTACACCATGGAGTGAGCTCCTTCCACGGGGTGACCCTCCAGGGAGGGACCCGAGCTGCCTTCCCCCTCGCAGTAATGCTCACCCCTCTCTGGTCAGCCCCAGCACCCTGCGCCCTACCGGGCTGCAGCCATCCCCTCTTCTGCCAAGGGGTTCTCCAGGTAGAGGCACTGGGAGGGCAGGTTTCATTTCTCCTATAGGGACATTTCTATTCTCTTTCAATATTTTTTTTCATGTGGGCCCAACACTGCTTCTCATTTTCATTTGCAGTCCCCCCGAGACCTATGCTGTTGCCACACCGAACAGCAACGACATAACCATTGCTCCTGAGCAGCTTCCCTGTGTTTCTGCACTCTCTCATTCCTTTTCTTGTTTTTAACTTGTTCCTGTGGAAAGTAGTTGACTTTAAAAAAGCAGGAACAATATCCAGTATGTTTCCAGAAGAACAGCTAAAACTTCCCCTGTTCTGTCTTGGATGACGTGGCCAATAAAAGCCACACAAGTTTACCAAAACAAGTGGAAATGCCTCTCCAGCTCAGCACAAGTGCTGCTGTGGGAAACAAAAAAGAGAGCCGGACAAGCCAGCTCTCTAGCGGTTGTAAATCCATGTAATTTTAATGTGTAAATCCCTACTTCTAGAATAATGTCTTTTTTTCATTCAGAATGAATAGTGTTATTTTGTTGTATATTACATATACAAATATATAACATTACACTATCTGTTGGCTTAAAATACACTGTAAAGATTTTTACAAGTGAGAGGTGTAGTGCTACACTTGTAGTACATACATGAGAGCTACATCTGAACTTCAATAATGGCAAAATAAAAACAAAGACATGACCACAAAAGGGAAAGAGCAGCTATATTGCATGTACAGATTTTAGATGCTGCAGATGACAGTGAGATTTCCTGCGATCTTAGAGAAAGGCAGAACGTTTTACAGTCGCTGAAAAAGAAAATAACAAACTCCTCTTGTTGCAGTTCTGAGCAGAACACAAATATTGCTGCTAAGAAAACAGTATCAGCAGTCCAGGAAGAATTTCAAGCTTACAAGCAGCCTGACCTGCCCAATTTGCGGTGTAGCTGCGCTCTAAAAGCACTCTCTCTTTTAAGTGCTCTTTTTGATACCATGTTTCAGAAAACCATGCTCATCCCTTTGAGCCAGATTTCCTTCATCCCCCTGGGTCTCTGTGGCTACAGTCCTGCCTTTTCACAGCACACTGTGGTTTGCAGGTGAAAGAAACAGATGTTTTCTGGGGAACACTTTCTCCACACAACAAGACCCAAACCACCAAGCACTCTGTACCTGAAATAGCTGCACTCATAAGAAGGCAATCTAACCTGACACTGAAAGGCAACATGGTTGTTTTCCTGGTTTCATTGCATCTTAAAAGCTTTTTTGGCCCTTGTTGATCTTTAAATGCCTGCAGTCAGAGGTGTGCTTTGTGCTAATGTCTGAGTTTAAAAAAGAGGCCTTAGAGTAGCTCAAGGCAATGCTGCTGAATTAGGAATACATTGCAAGGCTTTTCAGCTATCTGCTACTAAAATACATTTCATTGCAATCATGCATAATTTATCTTCTGAATACCACCAAATCTGCCAGGCCATATAGATACTGGTTCTTGTTCAGGCATGGAACCTTCAGCTATAGTCAGAAAAAACCTGCTTATCTGTACTTTCGCTAATGCACGTCCAGCATATTTAGCTTAGAGTCTAATTCTAAGCAGAGAAATGAGAAAAACAGAACTATGGTTTGGCCTGGACAAGGGCATGTTCTGCACGTGGGGTCACCCCTCCTCATCACCTGGCAAAAGCACACAGCCACAGTCGGTGCAATGCCCGGGGGACTGGGGTGCTCTCATTAACGTCTGCCCCAAATGCCAAGGTGCTTTTCACTGAAGACAGAATACAACTTGGAAAAGTTATCATCTGCTTTTCCTGTCTTACAGCAAGGCTCACATCAAGTCTTCTTTAGGACTGCATACATTTACTGCCCTGGCCACCTGCCTGTCAACTCTCAGAATGTACCAGGGCACTGTTTTCAAACCGATCAGTTGCGTTCAAACCAGTTTAACAAAGAGATCTAGACTGCTCTTTCTATCAGCCAAGGCCTGTGCCAGACATCTCAAAAGGAAATCCTGTAATGTGTAATGCACTCACTCACGCTCCTTTGAGCGGTGGGTGAGGAAAACCACTGACTGTCCTGGCTGTGCGTGGGACCGTGTGGGCACAAAGGACTGGGAGAGCCGCCTACTTTAATGTTATGCTGTGATGGCATTATTAATGTCATTGTTTTACACTGCTTATCTATCTATAAATAAAAGATACATGTATAAATATGTATGTAAAATATAAACTTTTTTTTACCTTGAATAGTTTCTTATGAATAAAACCAATAAAGAGTAATGGAATAACAACAGCAGAATAAATATTTCAACAACAGATGAAGTTTTGGAATCATTACATTAAAGCAAACTGTCAATTAACAAACTCATCTTAAGTCATATGGGAGTCCCAGCTACTTTGGGCATAAAAGGCTGTAAACAATTCCAGTTCTCTCTCATATTCTACATTGCTGAAAGCAGGGAGTTCAAAAAATTGCCACAAATACACATCTGAAAGCAACTATTTGTGCATATAAAACATAAAAAGTACAGTATTGCACATTACTGTAGAACACTCCTCAAGTGCTTTATGGGTACTTACAATGAGATGAAATCCCTACTGCTCGGTATGTCCAGTCAGATGGGATCAGGAGTACAACTACATTTGCAGCTGGTGGCCTGCAGGAAGTTTGTATGAGCAAGTAGGGGAGACCAGCTTTTACAAGAGGGGCAGATTGCTTATCTTATTTTAATTCTACATAAGTGTTTTCTGTTGTCAGTATATTTTAGTTTCAGCTCCAGAAAGGGAGGGTTTTTTTAAGAAATACTTCATTCTTCATAGTTTCCCCATTTTTTTAAAAAACTTTTTTTCTTATTTCTGCCACTTTGGAATTTTCAGGATCCAGAAGACTTAATTTTCCTCCTTTCCTAGAAATAAACCCATCTCTTCAAATACATAGCAATGTTAGCTGCACTTCCCATTTCCAGAAGAGAAACTTTCAATTTAAAAGTTCTTAGCCATAATGATGCCCAAATGGTATTTACAGTAAATTAAGGAATTGGCAGTAAATAGAAATAAAAAGCGTTTCCCTCTTATTTCCCCTAGAAATGGCAACCTCAGAAAAAGGTCTGTGGATGGTGGTGGGGATCCTCTTGCGACATACACCAGGAAGAATCATAGAACCATTTAGGTTGGAAAAGACCTTTAAGATCATAGAATCCAACCATAAACTTAACACTGCCAAGTCCACCAATAAACTATATCCCCACGTGCCACATCTACACGTAATGAATAAAAGCCTTCACGCCCAGGAAATGTGGTGACAAATCTGGTGACAAAGATCCAATAATTGTGAGTTGAGAAAGTAGAACAGGAAGAGTGAGGCAGCTCTTTCTCATGTGAAAAGCCATCCTAACCTGTGGTGAACAAGGGTGGTTCTACAATCCTCCCTGGAAAGCGAGAGCGATGGGAAGCAGGGAGATACGCAGCAGCACTGTAGAGGAATTTGGCTGAGAGAAGGTTCGGCTGGACAGGAGAAGGAACAAGCAGAAACAGGCTGTTCTTTATGGTCCACAAGCTTCATTTGCTCAAGTTAGTGTGGGGTGTGAATGACAGCCAAAACAGCATGACAAAACAAGACACCTGGAACTGCTTCACCTGCCAGTGGAAGATGGCAACCATATAACTGTAAGAGGTGAAGCAGCAGAGTAACATGGGACCACGAACAGACAGCAGGGCTGACTCCAACATGATCAGGCCTTTTCACTAGACAGAAGGGAATGTCTGGTTGGGAAGCTGCTCAGACTCTTACCTATCTCACGTAAAACCAAACTAGCCTTCCCTGACACTGCAACCAACCACTTCTGCAAAGCTGTAAGCACAGTAAAGTCAAATCAAGAAGTAGTAAATCCCATCTCTTAATCTGCTACCCAAATCTCTATTACTGAAAAAGCATGCGGTTCCTGCTCAGGATCTCTCTGACAGCTACTGGATTTTGTCTGATGAAGGTTTTCAAATTATCTGCCTGGTTTTTTCCTGCAAGACTTAGAACACACACTAAAATGGTTCAGGGAGTAATAAACTATTTAGAGTACAGTCCCATATAATCTCATTTGACCCAAGAGACAATGTTGTAATCTCTCTCTCCTGGCCCTATAAAAACCTAATAAATTTGGTGAAACACATAAATGACATTCCATCCAAGGCAGATCTCTCTTTTTAGTTCTATAATCCCTGCCTTCTCTCTATCAAAGCTGAATTTTCTGAACTGGAAGGTTATTTTTTCTGCTGTGTAACCTCCCACTGAGAATGTGAATCATCAGAGTAGAGTAATATCTTACCCTGACTTTCTTCCAGAAAGCAATCTTTACTAGGACGTTTCTAAAGAAGCAGATCTTTTATCTCCATCGCTGCTATCTGACACTGGCGTCTTCTCCTTAAATTATCACTACCACTTAGAAGCATTTGGGAAAGAAAAGTAACATAAAATACACTTTGCAGTAGAATCCACTAAGATACGCTTTGGTATGACACTGTAGTGCAGTAAGAAAGGAAGACAGAATGTGTATAAAAAAGGACATCTATAGGTGTTTCTGAGAGCAGACTGGCAATCCATGTGGGAAAATTCCCTAGTGAAGCTGCAGCTTTCCCAGGCAGTTTTCCCCTGCAGATTGCCATGCAATCTCTGGCAATCCAGATCTGTCTGACCGTGGCCATCTGAACTTCACCATCGCCAAACTCTCAGCCAGACCTAACCTCCTTTTCTCAGCAGTCCAAGCACAGCTCACTGCTCACTTGTGTATTCATTCATCAAGGCATACGCATGCTCCCTAGGCTGTGCTGTACTGTCTAGTTCACCCTTCTGGTCTTGTGCAAGATGTCCTGAACAGAGTTTTTTCCCCTTTGCTTTGCTGGCCCTAGAAGGTCTCTCTCCCTTTCCCTCTAACAACATGGAAAGTTTGTGCCAATAGGAAACATGAACAGCCAGCTGGCACTTTCCAGGAGACTTCCCCTGCTTTCCGTATGAAGGCAGATTGCCACGTGAGACTGAGCTGCAGTACTCACACCACGGTTCCATTCACACGAATATCCAGTCCCTGCAGAGGTTGGATGGATGCCTGAGCACGTGGATAATCCACCTTGAGAGGAACTGTCAAAATTAGCTTCCACAGATAAGAACGATTCGGTCTGGTTTTTAAGTCAGAAATCAACCTGAGATGGAAGTTGTGCAGAAGGAAATCCTGGGATACGGCACAGGCTCCATTATCAGCAGATACTGCTGGGACAGAAAAATCAGGACAGAAAACCAAAATGCTTAACTGACAACAAACTGGGTGGCTTTGGCCCTCACTTTAGCAGATCATGCTACAAAAGCAGTGTGTGCTGAGCTGAGCATGGCTCAGATGCAACACATCTGTGTGTCAGCATGGAGGACTGGCTTTGGAGGATGGCCTGGGGGACCTCTCAATGCTCCTTCCAACCTTGTTCTCTATGAATATGGATCAGCAGATCCACATCTGAGTTGGCTTGTTACAGTCAGCCTGAAGCAAACACAGAGGAACTTGGGTCTGTCTCTGCAAAATGCACATTTGTTGAGTGTAGAAAAACAAAGGTCGACAAAGAATATGGCTACCAACAAAACAATAATTTCCTGGGTAAACATGAGGGGAAGAATAATTGAAGCAAAAGGATTCAAGAACAAATTGTTACTGGCAACAAATAAATGTTGACTGAGAATTAGGAAAATAATTCCAATAATTTAGAAAAGTGAGATGCTGGAACAGTGTTAAAATGGCAGCAGAGAGCAAAATACATCACTGCTGTCACATGCAGCACGATCTGTTTATGAAAGAGATTACTGTGAAAGGGGCTGCATGCATGGACAGTGGAAAACGTTCCGGTTCTGTGTTCCTTTACCTGTCAGCAATGTCTTCACACTTCTTCACATTAATGATGGGAGACAACTTCAACCTCACACACATGACTGTATGCTCACCACCTCTGGAAGTCAAAAGTTTCTACCCCACCCATTTGGTGAATATGAAATTTAAGAGCCTAACTTCACTAACTACATACACATTGATGTAAGTGGTGCTTAAGGTTTAATTCCTTTGATTCCTGCCTGGATGATCTGTGCAGAGAACCACAAAGCCTAAAAGAAGCATCTATAGAGAAGCCAAATCCTCACTCTTCCACAGATACATGGAGCTTAACCAGGAAGCAGAGTGCACTTAAGATATAACTATTTCCTGGAGTAGATTTCAAAGTAGACACATCTCAACATTTGAAAATAACCATAAACTACTTTTAATCTATTGTCCTACAGTAACAGGGCACTCTTAGAGCAGTAACAGATGATGATGAAAGAAACCAGCTTAAGAGTTTAAAAGTGTTCCACCAGCTCAGACTACCTTGCAAGGAACAACTGACAAAATCCGTTCCAGTGCCCTGCTTTGCCTTCTCACAAAGCTAATGAATAATCTTAAGGGAAGCCCTCTGAAGCTCCAGAATTTTTCACATTCCCTTCCCAATATCCCACTTTTCTCACAAAACAGTGGGTACCTCTGGGGAGAGTAACCTTTACTTTTCTTCAAGCATGATAAATTGCAGCAGTACCTCAAAGCAAAAGACTTACTGTTAACCCCATAAAAATGGAGATTTGACTCAGAATACCTAAAATAAGATTTCAGCAGTAGTAGTAGAGCAGCAGTACTGTAGAATTTCAAAAACTGAAATGATATATGCAGGAAAATGAGGAATTTCCACTAGGGACACTAATTCATATATTATGGGAGAGATTAAAGAATAATAAATTTTGGAAGGAAGTATTAATGGCTATATGGGGCACTGTGAACCTGGCATTCCCTGAAGCCTGGAACTTTGTATACCAAACACTAAAAATGATTTGTGCAGGAGCAGAAAACATTAGATGTTATTCTGACTATGAGCAGTTATACACTGTACAAAGAAAGAACTGAGTAAGGGTAAAAACTTCCTTTAAAGAGATGAACAGATAGGATAATATTTGCCATTACATCAAATGGTAACCATCTCCAAGAAGAAAGGAGATGACAGCACTTAGGCTATTTCCCTTGCTCTTAGAAGAAAGGCTGACCACAATGGTCCCAAAAATCATTAGCGATGCTGCTGTGCATTCACATGCAACAGCTTTCACTCTAAGCTCTTTACAAACTGAAGCAGAGAAAGTAAGTAAAGGCTCACAGTGCAGCAAATGTCACAGCTTTGCCCTGTGTTTATAGCTCCTGAGTCCTGCCCTTCTCTTGAGTCCATCATCTTTTCTGGTGTGGATAATGGTATCCTTTGACATGCACCCTGTAGCTTGTGTTTTAGCCTTCATGTTTGTCTGCTTTGGAGATCAATTTTTTGGAAAGACAAATAAAACCTCAGTTCCGAGCAAGTTAAAGTTGAAAAATTTCCTGCTTCTTAGCCAAATTAATTAGAAAATACCATATAGTCATACATTGTCCACAGAATTATTCCTACAGTGTTAGAAGGTCTCTCAGTGAACTGCTCTGGGGAGGATAGAAGCATGTGAGGCAGCAATCAGCTCATTATTCAAAGAATTAGCATAGAACCAACCAGGCCACAAACAGCTTACAGATGTATGGCTTCAAGAAGTGGTCCTTCAAGAAAGGGCATGAAATATTATCTGGGGAGTTACAGGACACTTTCAGAACCCACTGACCATCTGCCTAGAGCTCTTGCCTCTCCCAGTCTTGTACCACCAATTAAGGCACTTCAGATACAAAAAGAAAGAGATCTTCAGAAAGAAAAGCTAGGTGAAAACATGTACTGAAAGCTACCACATCAGCCAGCACATGCAATCCTCTCCTGGTGCAGGCCACAGTGTGTGTCTCTACACAAATTCCCTGAAGTGCAGCGTGTACCATGGGGTTACCTGACTGACTTTACTGAAGGTTGTAGTAAATGGTTGCAGAAAATCCAGTGTAAATACAAGAGTACAAGCTATAGCTTCCCCTGAGGAGCTTTAACTTATGCACTATCCCATAAAACTCCCAGGTAGGGAAATGAGTAAAAAGTCTCAGTGCTTTCTTATTCCATAACCCCCTCGTGGTAAAGTATTCTGCACTCAATGTTTCCATTGTTCAATACAGATGGGGGAAATAAGATTAGCTTGAGATGGAATATCCCATTTTTTCATGCAGTACGTTCTCTAGCCAACTCAAGCTTGCTGGTTTGGCAGAATTTGGGGTTCTCCAAAGACAGTGACTTTTTGATGGCTGACAAAGTTAAGTTTGGCACAAGCACATGCATTCCATGCCATACCCTGCCCTCAGCTGTTATATGTAGGTATATAGCTAATGTTATATATAATGTTATATAGCTAATGTTCTGCCAGAGCATAAAAGAACAGCACATCAGAGCCTGTTTTGCCTAACAGCTGAATTGCAGCTTTGAACTGTAGCTTTTATTTTAACAGTATTAGCAACCTGGTCCCTTATTTCTCTTGCAACTAGTCAGCGTAATAGACAACTGCAGATATTTTTCAAAGGTCACAAATGCCATGTGGCACACAGAACGATTAAGTGCAGTCATCACCCTGGAATCTTTAAGAAGGAAAAAACACAGCTTAGAGAAAATGGGTGCAAAGCAATTCCTAATGTGGTCTGACACAGAGCGTAACTTGCAAAACATAACCCTTGACCCAAAAGTCAGGAGCTAAAACACTGGTGGCTTACAGTTCCAGGCAGAGCAAGTGGTGTGGAAAGCCCTGAAGATAGCACAGCCAGTGTAACCACAGCACGAGAGAAGCGGGAAGATACAGAAATGACCTACAGGAAACATCTCAATTGTCTGTGCTGTGCAGAGCCATGTCTCAGGAGTGTATTTCACATGCCTGAGCAGGCGGGGAGATGGGAGATCCTACACCCCTTCCACACTGTGCAAATGGAAGCACCTGCAGCTGACGTGCCACATTTAGGTTTTGCTGATACAAGTACTGGTCACAATGGCCATGGGGTAGATGAAGAAAATGCTGGTGGCATGTCAAAGTGATAATGGCAAAGGCTGCTGCAGCAACAGTCCGTGTATTACTGGGAGTGCAAGTTGGTGCTGGGAGAGCTGGAGAAGACAGACCAAGTTGAGATGGGGAGGGAGAAGAGCCAGGCAGGGCTGGCTCATGATCTTTCATCCCCAGGGGTAGCTGCCTTCTCAAGCTGTTAGTTGAGGTTCTGAAGTCCTGCAGTAATCTAAGCACTGCTAGTGCAGGAGTCAAAGCCTTGGTAGCTTACTACTTCTTTTCTTTGCAAACTAATCCAGGAAATTACATGCAAAATCCTCTTCCTCAATTGACTGTTACCTGGATTGTGAAGTAAAGTACTGAACGTTATTGCTGGGCTTGTGGTTTCCCCATGCAATCTTAATTGGGCCCCTTGTTGGCAGTCCACTGTGATGTAGACTACCACAGATGGGTGTCCCTTGCTATAAGGCACAGGAAATTTTTTTCTGTCCAACTCCTGCCTCATTCAATATAAAGGACGATTGTTAAAATAGAGTAACCCAAATTTAGCTTCTGAAGACAAGCACTCAATGCATCTACAAAGGTTTTTTTGTGTAATATACGATACAATGCACAAAAAATATTGCCTCCGGTATTTTTAGATGATTTCTGGGAATCAGAAATTAATTCTGTATACTCAATATGAATGTTTAAATAAAACAAAACTTACCTGATACATAACATGCTTTCTTATATTTTCTTGTTAGCTGAGCATCTTTTTTCAGTGAAAAGCATGAAGCTCTCTAATGAGGTAACCTAACTGAACGTAGAAATCAATCCTGAAGATTTCGCGTCTACTTTGATGCACATGTGGCCAGCATTTTACAGGTAGACACAAACAATAAGTGATCATGTTAACCTGGATGTTTGAATGAATACCTTGGAAAGAAGAATTTTTAGATGAATCTCCACAGCTCTAAAATTTCAGCAAGCCTCCTTATAATGTGCACAACGCTCTCCAGTTTCAAATGTAACCCTCAAGGAACACATGCATAAATTATAATATATCCACTAGGGAAACCTCTGAAATACTACAAAAAAAGGCAGAAATGCATTTTAGGGGGCAGTCTGCTCAACTGCTTTTAAACACAATTTCAAATCAGGAATAATTAATGGCTGAACTGTGGCTAGCGCTTCAATATTATAAAGAGGAAAAAAGAAAAACAATTTCTATATGCTTTCATAACTATGTAGAGAGTGGAATGGATTATCATTTGAAAATGTCTGGTGAGCTGTTTCTCTTAAACCTATTGATTAAAATACTTCTGTGCCTTGAATTCTAAGGAGTTTGACCAAAATAAAGATACCATGCAAACCTCTAATTCAGACATATTCACAGACCGCTCATCTACTAAAATAATCAACCTAAGATGTCCACAGAAGACTAACATATCACTAAGGTAGAAAGTGCTGTCTCCTCTGGAGAATTACATTAAATGTTGCTGAGATCAGGACACATTCTGCACTCCATTGTAAGGGTTGGGGGATCACAGAAAAGAGCGCTCTATCTTTTCCAAAAATACCTCCAGTCTAGCACTTGTGTGATAAAGATGGATCCAAGTAAATATAACTGTTGATATTCCCCTGAACCACAGACCTGCCCGACAGACAGCTCACAGATATGGACTGCTCTTCACCACAGTCACGTGGCACTTGGACACCTGAGCAGGAGCTGCCTACACAGCGCATCACCCCGCTTCTGGCACCAGAGCTGCCCTGTCCAAGCACAGCAGGGCTGTCCAGCACTGGCAGTTTTAAGCAATCTGGTGAGAGCACAGCCTCTAGGCAAGGCAAACTTCACAGTTAATGCATGAGTCCTCTCTAAACCACAGAAATGCAAGTGGACAAAGACCAAAACTGTTTTGAAATGTTCTCAATTTCCCTGCTTTTACCTCTAAGTGATTATCCTTTTGCCAATTCTGATTTGGCTGCTGCTTCTTTACTGTTTGATGGATATAATCACGAGGACACTGGGAAGGCACATCATAGTCATTTTCTTCCTGACTCATTTTATTGGCTCCCTTCAGAATCTGTTCGTAGATACAACAGCTCCTGCCACTTCAAAGCAGACTCTTTGCAAAAATGGGAAAATGCAGTCTCCAGGGAAAGTAACCAATTCACTGGCAGAGTGGAAGTATTTAGTGGGTTCAGTAACTCCATGTAAGGGATCAGCTGTGCCAGTGGGTAGCAGCATACAGGCAGCACTCACCTCGTGGAGGTCGCAACTCAGTGATGTTCTCAGTGGCTTCATCATCTGAATCTTCAGTTGCTACCACCTTGTACCGGTTGCTGCTCTGTTTGTTCAGTACATGTGGGACCTGTAGTGCAGCCTCTCTCTCTGCAGCCAGGTCCAAATCCTGCTGAGCAAGGTGGGCCCTCAGCTGCCTGATTTCAAACTAGAGGAAAAAACACCACATACTGATGTCATATAAGCATGGCCAGAAGTCTATATCCTACAGCTGGGCACTTATTACTCATTTCATCACTAAACCACTACAGACTGGTGACAGCAAATACAATGTGGTTGAGCTGGGATGACAGTCCAAGCTGCTGATGCTCTTCCAGAGCCCATGTGAGCTGGACCATTGTTCACAATCTTTTATTTTGTACATGTGTGCATCCTGAAGATATGATTTTGGACAATTTTTAACAGATCTAACAGCGAAATCAAATGAAATCTTTAAAGACAACCACTCTTAACAGGCATTTAGGTTCATAACAAACGTCTCTAACCTGCTAGACTTTGTAACGATGATTTATTTCTGTGGAGGGAGGTTCTCTAAGCAGTACCCAAAATGATCCTCCCCTACTAACTGGGCAAGGGGGAGGGACACCACAGTCCTCTTCCAGCTTGAAATCTTCTGTACTAAACGGTGGGCAGAAAGCCATGGGGAAGGTTGCCACTTTTCTGGCCACACCCCTCATATATGAGCCATGGCAGTTAAAAACTTTTTGCAGTCAGGTGGAGATTTGCTTCATAACTGGTGTTATAAAGCAGACACCTAACAAAATGACATAAACTATCAGGTACAATCCTATTGATGGACACAGCATATTTCTCTTATGTTTGACAGCCACAAGTCTTCCACAATGCAAGAAGGAAAAAAATTCTTCTGAGGAGGCTGCAGAGACCCTCTAAACCCTTATGTAAGCACTACAAAATCCTACTGTCCTCCCCCTCTGTCATCCAGCATGGCTATAGGGCTGCATGGCAGAGCTGCCTTTTTTTTAAAACTCCTTTTAAGATCAGTGGTACAGCAGTGACCAAGTCATGTCTAATTATAGAGAGTCTGAGAGGGAAAAGCAAATGAGGCGAGTAATAGGCTAAGGCATTTAAAATTTAGCATTGCTGGGCCTCCCATAGTTCAAGGCCTGAAAAGCCATCCGAGAGCATGATGCTATGGCGAGCCACACTGCACCTGTCACTCTGCATTTACAACAGAGATGGAATTAGCACCTCGATGCTTGAAAACTGGCGTGTAATAGCATGGAGGCTACATTAATCTGGTTCTGGCTCTTGCCCCTCAGATGCTGACTCGAATCTACTTTGCTGTGAGATTTTGGAATCCATCAGCAGACCTAGTTTGTCCACTGTGGTCCACACTGGACAAGGCACAAACCCCAGGCACACTGGAGAGCACCAGCAGTTCCTCCAACTTGTGTAAACAACTGGAGAGGAAACAAGGCAGAGTTTCCACAGATTTTAGGAAGAAAAAAAAGAGGAAAGAAAAAGGGATTCCAGTTTACCACATCTGGAGACTATTAGCTTTGCAGAGCATAAGGGAAGGAACTACAGTAACTGGAAGACTCACTGCAAGACACAAATCTAGAGAGCAAAAGGGCAGTTTAAGCTTTTCAGATCACATTCAAACCACCTAATACAGCACAGCACACAGCTTTTTCTGTGCCTTGAAATCAGTGGACAGAGGTCTGGCAGCTGCAGACAGCTGGCTACATGAAATGCTCATTGTGCTTAACCAAAGATCCTCTGGCAGTGACAGTCAGATGAGTTGGGTAGTATCAGCAAGTATCAAAATACAGCCCTGCTCCTTGATTCCTTCAATGAAACCTCCATGGCAGATCCCAGATGGTAGGTTTTGTGTTAACCTATCAGCTAGGAAGAAGTACAAACTAGTAGTGCTAACACTTTTCCCAGCCAGCCATAAGCTTCCTGAGGCTTAAGGTGCCCATGCCATACCAGAGGTGCCAGTATGAATGTGTCATTAAGCCATGAAAAGACTGTCTGGAGTCCAAATTTACAACACAGATAATTTAGGTTTATCCTTAACATAAAAAAAAAAAACAACTCAAAATATCTTACGTTCATCTTTAATGGGAAAAAGATACCCTTTCAAATACTCCCTTGGTTTAAAGGAAGAAATGCACTCAAACGTGATAGGCAAAAAATAAATCTGGTGATTTTTTTTTTTAAAAAAAGATTGCCTAACCATATTTACTTGCCTAACTCAAACTAAAAGTCAATACGAATTAGGCATCATTGCTGGTTTTCTACATTTCATCCTTAAAAATCATTCCTGTGTGTTAGAAAAAGAAATACTGCCACTAAAACGATTAACTCTGGCCAAGAGGCAGGATATAATTTCTTTTTCATGGAAGTGAAAAAATTTGGCAAGTATTTTATAACACAAATAGATAAAACCACCTAAATGACATCTCAACAATCGTATTTCTGCATGACACCCAGTTTAACCAGCTTAAGCATTTACAAAGATTGGCTCAACCTTGTAACAACAAAAAGCTTGAAGGGAATCACTGCATTTCACAGATGTGAAAAAGGAGCACATGAGGTAATCTCTCCTACTACAGTGAACTACAGCAAAAATGGGGGAAGAGACAGACCTTCTGATGACTGCTTACATGTTTCAATCAATAAAGTAAGCATTTCCAAGTATCCACAGATTATTGCCAATCTTTAAAATTTCCATGCCCAGTCACCATCCAGTTTTTAATAGATGAGTTCATAAATTTTATTGTTTAATGTGGCTCTGCCAACAAGCTATGAACTACCCAGCTGGACATGCCTGGCCAAGTAGCAGTCTGCAACCATTACTGGGATCACCACACTGGACAACTACACGTTGTCCAAACAATTCTTTATTTCCTATTTATATGGGGGAATTACTATCTTGGTTGAATCCCAACCACACAGACAGCATGAGAAACTGGAATCCACAGAGAAAATTACTACCACAGTTGTACAGGTGAACAGCTAGTACTGCCGGCAACGTCAAAACCAGAAGGGGCTTTGCTGCCATCTTATGTTTGAAAGACAGTAATACATGCTTGTGCCTCCAGCAGCAGACGAAGCACCTGCTTATTGAAATGCTGGGGTTTCAACCCCAGGCCCCAAATTAAGGCTGACATGTGGGTGATTCCCACAGCCCTTCCCAAAGGGGGGTGAGTTTGCCTTTAGGCTTCCCTCCAGGGTGCGGTGGCCTGGCAGACAGAGCCATTGGGTAAAGGAGCCCCAGGGGTCCCGCAGTAAGGAAACAAAGGTCAGGTGTCCCACTGAGGGATAACAGCTGGGACCCCTGGCAGGAGGGGCAGTGTCTGTGTGTGAGGTGGGCTCCCTGTGCAGAGTTCCCTGTTGGGGAAGGACCTCCCGCCTCCCTGGGACTGGGCTCCAGTCAGGTCTGGCCTTTGTAAACACGGGCTGTGTAGAGATTCAGTATGTGGCTTCCTTGGTCTTATGTGTTTGGTTTGCTGACTCAGTTGTCTCCCATCCCTTCTATGGGAGACTGCATGTCACCCTTTATTCCACCCACTGTTGGTTGTGTGGTGGTGTTGTTGGGGTCAGTGGGATTGATGTCGATTATGTATAATCTGACTTGTTTGTACCCCCAGTGCTCACCCATGTACTGACCCTTTTGTTTCAAATACAGTTTGGTTATTGGTTCATCTTTATGCTGGCTGTGTCCTTTATGCTACGCCTGATAATTGGCAAAACACTTATGAAGATCGCACAAATGTCATATTCTAGCAGAAACTGAAACCTAGACCTGATGTCTTGGCTCATGCAACACTTCCCTCATCCTGAGGGATGAGAAGCGTACGCAGGACTTGCAACTTTTTAAGTGATATATGAACCTCCTTTTATTGCTAGCTGCAAACACAATCCACATGCTTGTCTTACTTTCAGCTCTTAACACTGAGCTAGTTCAGCTGGTCTAAAATCCAAACTGAACATGAGACTGTCAAGAGCAGATATCAGGATTGAATTCCTAGGCACAGTAAAGCAGCACAGCATCATGTGCAAGGTGAATAATAGCACACAGAGATGTTCAGAAAGGTAACAGCACAAACTGATGGTGCCTACAAAATCACACAGCTGCAGCTTTGGTTAACAGAGACCTCTCCCACTTTTCCATTACCTCAGATGGTCAGCTTCCAGGTCACATTCATGTTTGCCCTGATGTCTTTGTAGTCATTATAACAGTAGAAAGCTAGAATTAAATACTGCTGTGTAGCTGTAACTTTTTTTATTGACAAAGAGGGTATTCACTGTAATAATGGTCTTTGTCTCACTCCCACATTCACTGTTACTGATGCAAAGGGATCCATAGGTGTTCCACAGAGATGCAGGACTGTAACTCTGTCACAGACACAGCCAAAACCCAATACAATATGCTGCCTCCAAATGCAAACCTGAACTCTCTAAGTCTCTAGCATGTTCAAAAAGGGACTGGGTGGTATGGAAAAAAATCACCATTTATCATAAGGATTAATTTCAGAAAATGAAAGGACATTCAATAAAGTATCTAGGAAAAATTAAACAAGAAACAGGTATTTTTTCTCACAAAAGGCATGCATCTACCCAGAAATCAGTTCAATATTAATTGTTTAAAACTATTACTTAAAAATTATCCCATGATATTGTAAAAGCTGGAATACATTTTTAGCCACTAAAAACAAAGGTTAACTCTAAGAAGTGGGTGTTCCTTACAGGTGTTATGAGAGACTGCATGAGCAAATTATGTTGTAGGTGCTTATATCTATTGAACATCATATTGAACACTGACCTCAGGCAGTTCTAATGTGTAAAAGACCTAATGAGATTGCTCTGGCTGCCTGTCATACAGTCCAGGGCAGGTTAAATAAATCATTAAAAGGTATAAAATATAACAGTCTTTTTAAGTAAAAATTCTAGGCCAAGTTAAACATGAAATTTCTCCTTGCAGTAGGAGCTGATGTAGCTATCTGAATGTAGACCTGAGCCACTCTAATACAGAGTACTGCATGACAGCTGTACTGAGAAAATTCTGTTTCGTATTTTCAGGTATACACATATACACATGCTTTGATTTGTTTAAATTAAGACTTACGCATAGTATCAGCTTTGTATTGAGAATCTTGGAAATCCCAGAGAGCCAGTGGGCAAATAACACTGTCATGGGGAAGATAACTTGTTGTGATCAAGAATACTAAGGTGAACCATCTCATGACTCAAGGTAATTACAAACTGAGCACTGGTCCACTTGAGACTGCTACTGGTATTATTTACCAGGACACCTCATTATTCATTATCTTTAATTACATATACTTTGGTAGCTTCTGGTGGATTCCTTTATCAGTAAGTTCCTAACATACTTTGCAATGGAAAAAATATATCTGAAAACTTCATAGAATCACAGGCTGAAATGGACCTGTGAGGGTCACGTAGACCAACACCCCACTTAAAGCAAGTCCATTTAGCTCAGGTTGCTAAAAGCAACTGTCCCGTCAAGTTTTGATTATCTCCAGGGTTGCATATACCACAACCTTCCCAGCAGTCTGCTACAGTGTCTGACCATTCTCCTAGTGAAATGTTTGTTATTTTTAATAGGAATTTGGCACATTCCAAGCTTATGTACTGTCACGGTACACCTCTGAGAAGACCTTGGCTACACCCTCCCATGAGGGAGCTGAAGCCATCAATAAAGGTGTAATACGTGTGGCTAATGTGAAAATACGCTTATTGCCAAGAAAAAGGGAGATACAGACCATCTCATAAGAACGAGTAACTAGATTTTCAGGCATAAAGTTCATTGATGGTAAATTTACTTCATGTTTTCAAAATTTGTTACACATCCTCTTGTGGCATAAACTTTGCAATATTTTGGCAGGAAACAAACCAGAAAGAACTATGGGGCACACCTGTGCACTTCCTCACTCAAAGAATGAACCAGGTGATTATTTATAAGCAGGTAAAATGACAGTGCTCTAGATACCATCTCAGTTTACATGCCTGGTTTTACAAAACACGTGACCCAACCTATCTGATATTTTACAACATGCATGTAAGATTTAAAAAGGGACTTACCAGTGAATCATATAGTACTACTGTTTGATGGTGTAGCCACAGAGCATGACTGACATAGTTTCAGAGAGATCAGTGAACATTTTAGCCAGCAGCTTACTTGTGTCTAATGCAGGAGCAGTAACTTTGCTCAATTCTATTAGTGCTGTCTGTACAGAATGCCCTGCCCTAAAACTCATCTGCCACTGGGATACAATCCAATGTTTATTTCCATTAGTTTAGCCATTGTTGGTAACAATAAAGATCAGGAGACAGTTGCAAACTAATGATTTACAGGCAGAATGAAACATGGTATGACCTTGGCTGCCTTCCATTCATCAAGAAAATGACTGGTAGTTAGAAATAAATTAAAACTATTGCAAAAGGATAACATAAGTTATTTCTCCGATAGGTAATTTTACCAGCTAAATAGCCCTGCCATTAAACCAGCAGCTGTTGTACAAATTATATTCCAAGATAAAAAAGAAATTATAGCTTCCATAGTTGTTGCAGCTTTGAGAATGATGAAAACCCCAATTCTATAGGAGCTGACAGAAAGGAAGCTCTTGTGATAAGGCTGAATACACAGTCTTGGCTGGACTGTACTCAGCTGAATGACTCTTATGAAAGTTAAGCAGAAAAGATCATATAAGTAGATCTATTATCAGAAAAGGAAATTCCTTTACAGGTGATTCCAGAGGAAAAAAAGGTGATTCCTGGAATTTGCATTGTTAATGAAACTTTGGAACTTTGTTTTGCAACTTAAGTTATTCTGATAATACCATCAGCAATATAGTCTTGTTCATATTTTTGATAGTAATTGCAGTGAGATGTTTTTACCTTTTACCTTTACCCTTTTTTAGAAATGCCCATTACTATGACTGTTAATGTTTCTCAGGTTTTGTGAAGCCCTGTACAGCCATCTCAGCCCTTTCAGTATTTTCTGCCTTGACTGCCCTCATGCTCCATTCCCTTTTAATGATTTCCTTCTTGGCCAAGGGAGAATAAATAAAACAGCAAACTATTCAAACAGTTTCAGTGAGATACTACAGAGAACAAAGTGGTGGTCCATGCAACTATAATTTATAAAATATATTCTGGTTTTCAGATGTATGGCTAGCCAAAAATCAACATCTGGAAAGAGTTTTTATGTTTGCAAAAGTACATCTCCAATGTCATTCAGGAATGGAAATGTACTTTACCTAGATACTCTATCACTGGCCAAAAAAATATACAACTGACAAAAGAAATAGAATTCAAAAAGATGAAGGGAGGTTGCATCTTTCCTGCTTTTATTTTTTTAAAGCAAGAACTCCATTTTTGCCTGTCAAGTGTTAAGTACCAGCATCAAAACAGGAAGGCATTGGACTTCTCCGAGAACTGGCCACCAGTTACTTTTTTTAAATCCTGAACAAAGCAGGCTATTTATTTTTCCCAGTTTCTTTTCAGAAATAATGAATATTTTGTCTGAAACTTTCAAACTGATTTTGTCTGCAGAAAATGCTAGACCTTGAGAATTTTAATCCAAATTGCCCGACAAGTGGCAAAGCTGTAGCAAACTGAACGCAGTTATCTTAGAAAAAGAAGTGCTGGGAAATATTTTTAACAGGAATGTTTTCAGCCCTGTCAATAATTATTAAATAAATGCAAATCATCACTGTGGTCACAAAGATGCAGCCTCAGGATGAATCGGTATCTACATCCACTGCTGGGATATAGGTAACCACGGTGCCTTGCCCATTCTTCCTACCTGGGCTGGCACTGGTGTGCCCCAGCACATACCTGAGGCAACAGGTCAACCCCTATGGGCTGCTCCCAGCTATCCCACCTGCCCATGCCAGAGGTGGCACCCCACAGACAAGGCAAACTGGAATCCCTCCCTGGCGGTGCTCCAGATTTGAGAGCAGCCAGACTACTGCAGTGAAACCTTCACTCACAAACACAGACACGAACACTTAAAACCCCACAAATGAGCAATCCTTAAAAAAGGTCAGGAAAGATGAATAAATGAAAAAGCAAAAACCTGGCAGAATTTTAGACATTAAATACCATTAAGAGACATTTTTCCCACCAGATACTGTACACAATGTTAATGTGAATATTATATTGCTGACAACTTGTTCTTGACTGAATTATGAAGCTAATAATTTATAAAGGAAGGATGTAGTACTTCTGTCAATGTCTTATGTTGCTAACTGTAGCAAATTAGTACATTTACCTCATATTATACAGCTGAGACGTTTGTTTGGCAGGAAGCCGTGACAGTAAAATAAGAGGGATTAGTATGCTGTCATTTTTCTATAGTCCATATTTTTCCATAGCTGATGACACTTGAAAGCTAGGAAAGAACCTGCTCTGTTTTCACAGATTTACTCATCTACCAATGCAGCATTTCTTTGTGTGTGATATACAGCTATGCTGTAACCATCAAAACTCAGATTAGGGCTACTATGTTAAGACATTTTGCAAGCCAGGCATGCAGGTAAGGAGTACATGTATCAGAATGGAGAGCATTAGAAGCTGCTCCTGAAGCCTACTTGGGGTAATGAGCCCACCTTTACTCAAAGACTATGAAACAGTAACACTGAAAATTGTGTTGAGATTGGGAGTGTTATCTGGCTATATATTTCCTAAAAATGAATGTTTTCAACTTTAAGACTGTCAAGAACTTTAGCCTAATAGCATGGTCTGACAGACAAAATACTGCAACGGGACTCAAGAAATCACACATTTGCCTAGTGCATTTGTTCAAAGGATAATGTCTCCCCTGTAAAATGGGGTATATATATCATTTCTCTGTTTGTTTCACAACCATGACCAAAGCATGAATCAATATCATTGTGCAAAGTTGTCATGAAGAGGACAGCAGTTTTACCACTGAAGATACTTACATAGTTGGAAGTAACTAATTTTTGGCAAAAGTCAAGCCTAAGGTTTTGAAACTTTGAGTCTCTCACATTAACAATAACAAAACAGTGTTATGAAATGACACACGCTGTCAGTGGCCTTCCAAATTCATCACACAGACAAGGCAGCCTAACACCACCAAGAGTTCAATGCAGAATCCTAGGCTGAGATACAGGAGACCTAGAACTAAGTCTAAAAAGCCATAAAAAAGTCTACATACTGATGGTTTCACAAGTATTTTAGGTTCCTTGGTAAAAGATGGGCAGCTAAATCCCTGCTTCAGATTATACAGCTTTTGGGCAGTTGGTCTGTTCTGGGACAAACTGCCTCTCTTCCTGTCTGCTCAGGCCCTTCAACTTTCTGACTGACTGAGCCATTCAGACTTACAGGTCTCATCTTTTTGTATTTGAAAATCACCTAAGTGGGGAGAGGAGCTGAAACTAGAAATCTCCAGGATTTATTTGGACACCTCAAGTTACCCTTACAACTGAAACAAGAGTGAGTCACTTGGGGGATCATTCTGTGGTGGTCTGATGGTTACTTGAATGACTGGACCTCAACATACATCTCTGGTTTCTACTTTAAAGGAGGTTACTCAAGAACTCACGTGCATGAGGCAAACTGCAAAACCTCATAGCTCATTCCCCAAACAGTGGTTTTACACCTTTTTCATGTAAATATATTAATTTGAGATATTTTAAGGCTCACCTCCTCAAGGCTAAATCACTGAACATTTGGGGGCCTGGGATGAGTCTTAAATCTTTACTTGTTTCCAGCAACTAGAACCTTCTGCTTGCAACATTTTGAATCTGCCAAAAGAGTCTCTGACTGACCTACAGGGAAGCTGCCTTCTGCATTTAAAGCAGAGAGACTCAGTAGCTTTCAACTGCATATACTTTTCCTAGGAATACAGCCCTAATATAGCTGCAGTCTCCAACAATGGCAACGACTTTTGCATGTTCTTAGTATTATGTCAAGCTATCTGTACTAATTCAACAAATGACCTACTGGAAGTATTCTTTTTCTATCGGTCACATTTGTTTTCCTCATCTTAAAAAACACAAGCATGGCAGCAGAGGGAGACAACTGCTATTTGACAAATAGCATGCTGACAATACCCTGGCTGCAGCTAACACTTCCTTAACACTGAGACCAGTCACCTTACAACAGGAGTCCTAGTGATGCTTCTCAAACCTTAGCTTGCAGCAAAGTACATGAACTGTTTCATTTGCCATGACAAGCTATGCGTAAATAAAGACATAACTGAACTTTACCCCTTGTTCTTGGCAGATCTGGGTTAGTCTTTCCAGCTGCTCATCTTGAATAACCTTTGCCTTCTCATATTGCTGAATCATCATCTCCATCTCCACTTTCACTGGAAGGACATATGCTGGAAAACACAAATAAGCACTTAAAGTAACCCAGCTGTGATTTCTTTTTTTTTTTTTTTAATCAGAAGGAAAACCTTCACAGGCCAAAGAACGTCACCCCTTCCACTTGCATGTAGAGAACTAGAGTATTTCTTATAGAAATAGCACTAGAGTACTTCTCCTGTGGAAGGATTTCAAACATGTGAAATGCATGTCATCAGTAGGGTCTAGATCTTGTCTTGTCAGACCTCCATTTACCTGGCTGAGCTGAAAATCATCCTGCATGCTCTTCCCAGCTTCTGCTGCACTAATACAGATCTTTTACAGTGGGTACCACAGATTTCTTGAATTGCTGGGTAGGAGGATTTTCTGGTTAGTTAGGCCCATCCCCTCTAAAACCTGAACAGCATGGCTCCCTTAGGAAAAGAACTCTTCCAGAGCCCTAAGCATTTAATTCCTAGACTTTGTGGCAAGAAATAAGTCCTTAATGGAAACTGCAGACTAGGAAGGGTATTTTAAAAAAACAAAAAGGCATTTATCTTCTATTACTTCTCATGCTACAGCCCAGTTTTCAATAGGCCTTCCGAACACCTCTGGAAACTTTGCTCCTGTCGTAACACTGACAAACTCAGACTGATCAGCAAAGCTGTTCAATGCCTATTGCCATTCTTGTGTATTTTCTGAAGATACACAAGATCCTGAACTTTTATTGTACACTTCAATCAGAGGGCTATGACCTTTCCCCAAAATAACAACTGGACTCTTTCATACATGAGCAAAGTGACCCTTCATTTATCCCTCTATCATCTCTTTTCCCTGTAACCTGAAATGCCTGCAACAGCTGAACACAAAGTAGCCTGTGCTAAAGCCCATGCTTCCAGGTACAGCCACCAGTTCTGCTCTTTGCAACCTTGACTTGCTGGGGCTTTCTCATCCCCCCCAGTGCCTCTCCACAGAGCTCTGTGCAAAACAATACCGATACACACTTCATTATTATGCTGTACATAGAGCACACCAGCATTGCAGAGAGTACCTTCAGCATGGAACCCCTATGGTAAGAAAATGCTCCTGGAATCTGACATAAAAATTGTATTACAGACAAGATGTTGGAAAAGAAAGCCCCAAGACAGAGCTAGCTGTATGGAAATGGGGAGGGTGCAGCAAATATCAGAAAAGCAGATTGGAAGCAATTATTCTGCAGAATCAGGAATGACATCTGGTGGCAAGAGACAGGAAGGAGGTCAGGGCATTTACTTTACAGGATAGGGGAGGTGAAGGTGCCTAACAGAAAAACAAACCAATCAATGATAAAGGCTCCTAGGGAACAGGAGATACAGTCATGAACTTGAGATCTACTCTCCTCTATGGGAGTCACAACTCTGTTCAGTGCTTTTAAAATGTAAGAGGAAAGAAAGCAATGGTGGCAAGCTATCTTTCCATATTTTTAAAATCTTTTTTTTCCAGCCTGCCAGGTAAGTCTTGGGAGTCACAAACTGAATCGCCACTCACCATCAATGATCCTCTTCACTCTCCATATTCGTAGTGTGATAATAAGGCTGATAGCATCCCATGGGCTGCTGGGGCCATTAGCCACTGTTGAGGCCACCATTGGTGCCAAGGACAAGATTATGACAGCACCATCAAACACCTAGAGAGAAATCAGTTTTTTCAAACCCTTCCTCAAGAGTGTAACCTTGTCATTCCTGCTTTGGGTCTTGAAGTGCTCCCACTCTGCCCAAAAGAAATGCAGTCATGGTACATATTTTGAAAGGGACAGGAGAGGTGGCCAAGCCACAGAAAGGCTGCATGCTTTTTAGGTAGCACAACAGAATTCCTTAGTGCATTTTATGAGGTGAGGAGAGATAAACTGTGGTGGGAGGGCAGGGAGAGAGAAAAGTATTTAGAAATACTGGCCAGAATCCCCAAGCAGAAGTGATAGCCTAAATGCTATTACAGCTAAAGAGTTTTATTATCACTCGTATTTATTACCTACTACTTGGCATAATATCATCCCAAAAAAGGATACAGTCCCTGCCCATAGATCTTACTGTCTAAATGAAGAGATCAAGAAGACAAGTAGAAAAAGATGGAGCAAAGAGACTTGATGGCTCTTTGCCACGTCCTGACTACACAACGTGTGTGGGAACGGCTGTGCATCAAGAGAGAAAGACTCCCTGCTCTCACCTTTATGGGGCAGCTAGGTTTTCAAGGATTTTGACAACTGGGACTATTCAGAATGATTTGTATGACATTGGCTGCATTGGGATTAGATCAGAAAAGGCAACTGTGCAAAGTATTAGACAGAAATGCGTAAGCAAATACATTTCAGAGCAAACTGGCAATAGCATTATGTCTGTCTTACACTCGCCTAGCAGGATAGAACAGAATACCACATTCTCATTCCTACTGAGACCCTTCCCAGCTGCCAAAAACCATTGATTAATGGTTTGCATAAGGAGGCAGGACACAGATTTTATAAGCACTATACATTCAGATTTGAGCATAAGAATTCAGTGTACTGAAAAGAAACACTTCTTACTGCCTCCATTTGATGGGCAGTGAACAATATCACTCCATTTCAAATTACTAGAATGAATTATCAGAAATCACTGCATTTAGCTTTAATAATAAGAATCTCTGAATAAATAATTTGTTTCACTTCAGTTTTTTAGCAAAACAAGTTAAAAGATTGACAACTTTATTACAAAAACGTGCAAGCCTCTAGACTCACAAGCTCTGAGAAAACCCAGATTTTCTTCTGGTGCACCCTGTGCAGTATCAGTTTACCAGACAGCATCAATAAAGAGCTTTCAATTTTCCTGATCAAGATTTCTGCTCAGACTGGGATTATGTGTTATTTATTACACATGTATTTCCTTATCTGCCTCTGCAACAGTATGCACATTCTACCTAGTTTTTAAATTGAAGTACAAATTACGGTGTTTATTGTAATTAGATTTAATTTTAAAAATAATTTCACAATAAGATTGGGGGGGTTGCCAAACCAGTATTTTCTATCAGAAAACTACACAAAATTTTTCAACCAGTTCTAATTTCAACTTGATTACAGGAATGGGGTTACACAAGTCATACTACAATCTTCACTCATATTGCTCATTATCTCAGGGTAGCAGTATCAACAGTTAAGACAAGCATAGCTCTAACAACAAAACAGACAGACACAAAGGAAAAATGCCACAAGCCCTCCCTTAATAGAATATTTCCAAATATGTCACTCTTCTGAATCTCACCACAAAAGAGACTGCATCATACAGCTATGTATACATGCATACAGTGAAAAGAATGTGGATATTTATCTGAGTTAAAAGATAGTATATTGCATCAGATCTATAACAAAGCTACCCAAAGCAGTTCTTAATATTCTTACTGTGTCTGCCTGGAAAACTGTATGATGAGTAAGAGTGCTTACCTCTATTTTGTTTTCAATGTAATCCCATATGCCAAGGACCACAATCCTCAAAATAGTCTAGTAAAACAGATCAGGGGAAAAAAAGATGATGAATGTTATTGTAATTTTAGATAAGCCTTTAGTCCTTTATCTATTTAGGGGATCATTTTTTGTCTTATTTAAGCATTATGCATTTCTTCTGAATAATGAGGATCTAGAAATAACTACATTTCTGTATTATACAAGCAGGTATTGCTTTCCAACCGCTGTATTGACTCAGTGAAACTTCCATAAACAAGTTCCAAGTTCAAATGTTCATCAGTCTTTCCACCCTCCTAAAATTTCACTTTTAGACTTGTGAGATTTAGATTACCAGCCCTCCCCACTCCACTCCCCTGACCCAAGCCTATATAAGATCCACTGTGGGGCCCCCTCAGTTGGAAAGGGGGAAGATTCTCTTTTCTTTTCATCTTTGATATGCCAGTGTTTACTATTTTCTAAGAAAAGAAAAGAGGCACTGCTCCCTCTTGATGCCTACAGATACTGACATTTCATCAATCTGAAGAGCAGAGGCTCTTATTCTCCCACTCTGGAGTACACGGCCCAGAAGTCATAGGATAAGGGAGAAAAATATCTCTGTGATCCTCCTCTATGAAGCAAACCAGCTATAAGTAGCATCAGTAGCTAGAAAAGAGGAATAAAGAACACAGAATGAACCAATGGTGAATTCCCATTAAAAAAAATTCCAACGGCACCTTTCCTAATTTTTAACCCAGCTTTCAGAAGACACAATAAAAAAAAGTTAAAAAAAATCAATCAGCCAACTAATGATTGGAATTGAATTCACATAAAAGCGTAACTGGTAGGGATGTTTTCTGCCAATAGCAACATCAAGGTCAGATTTTGACAGACACTACAGACATGAAGAGCCTAACTGCAGCTGTGTGCCTTGAAAAGATGATCAGAATGCTACTTTCTACATTAAAGAGCAGTACTAATGACAGAGAGCTCAGCAGGCCTATTTGTGAGGGGTGACCATGACAAGAACTGTGCAGAAAAAAGTTACTGTGACAAAAATATGTATTTCCTCTTCATTACAAATACAAATATATTAAACCCCAACCAAGTCTGAATTTATGCCAAACATACCAACACTAACTAGCTGCAGAACAACATTGGATTTTTCAGTACTGTTCCTATGTGTGGTTTTGCCAAACCTCACGAGCCCAATTGCCTCACTTGGCCCAGGATGACTGTGCTGAGCTCTACCTTGGCACTCCAAACTTGGATAAGAGCACTTAATCCTCTTTTGCAGAGGTAGACATTGCTGTGGGAGATATGGTGCTTTCAGACACCAGCCTCATGCCATCAGTAAGCAGGAAAGTGAGCCAGACAATGCTTACTCAGAAATGGCGTATGGGAAACACTGGCCAAGTCTGGCTGAGAGAGGGAGCCACTAGCCGTAAGAGAAAATGCAGCACGCTCTTTCCTCTACAAAAAATTATGAGACTATGTAGACACCGAGAACTGCTAATACTGCTGGTCTATACTCCTAAAAAGAATGTTTGACTTCCAAAGCATTTTACAAATGCAGCCTAGGAATAAGGGTCACAGCAAATTCCTTATTAACCTGTATGCTCATGGTTTTTATGTGGAGGAAGAGATGCACAACAGCAGCTCCTCAAATCCTTTAATGACTCCAAATTCACCAGCATGATGTGGTGTGATGTAAGCACAAGATGTAAGTACACATGCTGCTGTACAACCAAGGCACTCCTGCAGCCTCAACACAGGCTCTGAGCAGAATACTTTCAGAGAAAAGCACCCCAGCTCCTCTGTCAGCACCTCCTTTGCTCCCCATTGAGAAGCTGCACAACATGCTTAAGTACCAGTTACTTATGAGTCTGTAAGTTCACCCATATTAGTTAATCTGGGGTCCACTACAGCAAGTTCCACAGCACTCAGCCATTGGTAAACACAAAGAAAAGCAGCACCTTCTTTAAAGGCTGGGATGGCACCCTTCCTACAGCAAGCCTGGTGACAGCATGGAGCAATCTGCCTCCTTTTTCCTATGCTTAGGCAGCATTTATGAAGTGCTAGGTCAATGAGCAACTAACTAAAGGGTGGCTGAACACTTAACACCTTTACAGTAACTGGTGGTGAAAATCTTTCTTCCTTTGGACAGATGTGCACAAAGGTATTTTCACTGAAATAATAAGGCATATCTTCACAAAGAAAATAGAAACACTGTCTCACAACCCTAAATATGATTTAACATGGAGCTGTTGAGGGAACATAAAAAAGGATTTTCCTTTCTGCCCGTTTAATTCCTCACTGCAGTGTTTAAATCAGATAGTGCTACTGTCATATTAATGGGTCTGAGCAATTCCAAGGGCTGGAAGCTAGCACAAATGTTTTCATTTTCAGTCTGCTGATGTGAATCAGCACAAGTCATCAATGACTGGAAGTCTATGCGGCAGGCATTTAATTCAGTAATGGCTGGTGCTACCTTTAGAAGATAGGTCTCCTCCTCAGAAAAAAATGCCTTGGTGATTAGCATCTTTGCTCTCAGCTCGGGCAGACACACTGCAGGAAGAGTGAGTGTGAGGGCAGCATGAACCCAGCTCCCCAGCTGAGAGATGCACTCTTCAGAACAAACTGCTCACCAGTGAGGGTCAAGCTTTAAAAACATTTGTTCTGTATGGAAGGTCTTAAAGCTACACACCAGCATTGTCACTCTTCGCAAAAAACCCTCACATCATCACTGACGTGACAAAAGCCATGCAAGGCAGCTTTTCCTTGGTGCCCTGGGGAAACTGGGCACCCCAAGGAAGTACCATGAGTGAATCACAACTGCATGCATCTGGAGACACAAGTGCCATACGCTTACTGTCTTCACTAGTGGCAACTCCAAACGAGGTTTAGCTTTCTCTGCTCTCCCTCTGTACAAAGCATGAGATCACATTCCCTGCGGCTGCCATAACTCTTATTCAGAGGAGTCTGAACCAAGCAAATTTGGACTTCACTGGGCCAGTCTCCCTCAATATAATAAATACTTTGACTGAAATGAAAGCATTGGTGTTACTTATAAACAATATTTTAGTATTTTTCCTAAGCAATCAAAACCATCTTTCAAACAAATAACATGGTGCATTTGATTGTGTGCTTTCTCGGTACAGAACTTAAAAAAATGAGAACCTGTAGAAGCATCTGAAAAAAACAGAGACAGAAATTAATAATCCAGGAAACTTCCAATGCACTGTACATGGACCAAACTGAAAAATGCATAACAAATTAAAAGAGAATTGCAGCTGTAACATTCATCGCAGACAAAACATAAATGTTAGTCACAACTCTACCATTTGTAGACGCAAGTATCTATAAGAAACAGGGGAAAAATGGAGTAGCACTTCTGTTTCCTACTGATGTGCAGGCATTTTTCAGCACTGTAGCAAATGCACACACATAGTTTTGCATTACACTACAGGCATTCTGCATTTTTGGACAAACATATTTAAAGCAAACAATAAATATCAGTGTGAGTGCTTTTCTGTTAAAGGCCACTACCAGCTTGATTTTTTTGTACCTGAAAAGGAATGCTTTAACATTTCTTGACTGGAAATATTTTAATTAGAAGGTCTTTAAAAAATATATTTTTTTAGTTATATCAGAAATACAATTTTTGTTTTCTGAGAAAAGCTATATTATTAGATAAAAGTCTGTCCAGTGCACTAATAAAAGGTAAATGACTGAATACTTCTGTTAAGTTCTTTAAGTTGGAGTAAACCCAGGTAAAAGTAAACTTTTAAATCATTTTTCAGAATTATAGAAATGTAATTTCAAAGTTGACAGTGTCCCTTGGTGACACACAGTTGTTTGCACATTAACCGTCTGCAGTGAAGTTTATGAAGAATTGTGTGATGCTGCGTGTTTTCTCTAATTTCGTAGGGGAACCTGGCCAAGTCCTTTGCTGAGCCAGCTGTGTGAATTCCCACAACCTGCATGAGCTAGCTACATTTGTCAGCTGACTGCAATGTACATTAGGTAATTTTAAATACTTTTTTGCTTGCACAGTTAATATACAATTTACTACTCAGTGACTCACTCTGCCAGATTCATCCATAGTGTAAAGAAATCAAAAGGAGGCAACAGAGGAGGTGAAGCTGGCCCACCAGGTTTAGCTGACAGCAAAGTAGAGCAACTCTGCATTTCAAATAGGGTAGTGATTGTACAAGAGATAGAAAGGATGGAGTGGGGTGGAAAGGGTGTCTTTAGAAGAGCCTTTCCTTCCTTCCACTGCCAAAAAACTCATCTATTTGTTACAGAGGGTCTTTACCTCTGGCTTATACAGAACCTCTGAAGATTAAGCTTCTGTCTTTTGGATATAACTCATAAGACCAAATATTTACTGAAATCTTTCCCAGAGAGAACACCTTGTACCCAAAAACTGTAATTTATAATCTCTCTGGTTTGGGTCACTTCAGAGGTCTTAGCTCATTCACTACTTAAACGACTCTTTTTTTGCCATCTTCTGGTGTGTTTGTCCTGAGATACTGCAATTAGCTGTTCTAGTGTGCTCTATCTTCAGGCCACCGCAGCATGGAGGAAAACGTTAGCATCTTTAAACTGAGATGTCCTTCTGTTTCAGTGCACAGGTATCCTCCTCACATAGTTTCTCTTCAATCAAGGCTGTGAAACGAAACATGTAACTACTGACCTCATCTCACGTATTACCCAGTACAAAACACTCCCCACATACTGTACTCTGTAACTGCTGTGGCTCTATCAGCATATGTGGTCACACAGAAATAATTCACTGCAAAAGCTTGGTGACACTAATAGACATAAACACAGTATATTATTTTTCACTGACTACCACTAATACTATTATGATATCATACAGCATTCAAACACACCTTTGCATAAACACTGCAGTTCTAACTGTTCTTAAGTTCTCCCATAATATTTTTTCTTAGAATACAGAGAAAAATAATTAATTTTAAACTGACAACTCCAAATAGATTTGAAAGGGCTTTTCAGGAGTAGAAATGTCTTACTAGAGATGCAGCATACTGCCATAAGGTAAATGCAGATTGGATAGAAAATTGGTCTTCAGCAACTCTGCATCAGAAGTTCCCTCTGGCCATGATTACACCAGTGCTAATTCTTATCTTTGAAATGCACTGTGTAGAAAGTGCTAGACTGTCACTATCAAGAGATGGAAGCACAGATGAAGCACTGATAGAGCACACCATATAAGTCAGGGATGTTCTTGGGAACGAAATGGGCAGACTGACATTTCAGGAAGGTGTCTAGCTTAATTCCTAGACCTCTACAAGAATATTTTCCCAGTAACTACTTTTTTGTGAAGCAAGAAAAGTGGTTAGAAAAGAAATTTCACAGTGTATTAAATACTTAATTTTTTACACACCAACAAAGAAGGAAGTTTGAATTTACCTTTATAAACTATACTAGTATATAAAATACGTATCTTTGTTCCTAGATTCTCCTTAATCAACTCCTTAAAAATCAAAACATTCACAGCCAGAAATGCAGTGCGTTTGTGCACCATGAGAAGAGTTGTGTGTGCATGGAATGAAAGTAAACATCCAGAAAAAAAGCCACAGCTTATGGAAGAATTATAGAATTACTAGAAGACTATAGAATTACTAGAAGACTATTAACTTTCTGCTCAGCTGTTTGAAGCTCACAAAAAAAGTAACACAGCTAATTTCTAATATAAAATTACAAATTTGTTATGAAAAAATCTATATGGGAAAAACATTATTTTCTCTTAGTTCTGTCATTTGGGATGTTTTTCCCTTTTAACAGAACCCTAACAGTAGGGTCTCCCTTAGGAGGTTGTATTCCTTCCAAGGATTGCTGTTAACAAAGAGTAAAGTGTCAGACTATTATGAACACTTCCTTTTAACAAAGAATGAGAAAAGTCTTGGGTGTTTTTTTTTCCTCCTAGAAGTGAAAATGCGCTTGTGAGCCACTGCTAATGAAACAAATTCTTTATCAGTTAGGACCCCAGACTTACTCTCCTCAATTTGAGAACTCATTTCTTTGACACAGACGCAGGAAAAAAGTCACAATTCTGTGACTGCCTAACTTTAAGCACATCAGAAGACTTGGTTGCTCCCAAGGAAACACTCAAGTGCTGAAAGCTAGCAGAATGCCTGAGTGCTTGGCTGACTGAAGCACATACAGAGCAATGCAAACAACTAATATCAATACTCGATTCTTGCACGCAATCTCATCAATCTTAGTGGAAAAGCAGAACTGAAGAACAGCTACAGAATCAAATGTTTGTGGCAATGTGAGAAGACTATTAAAACACAAGCAGACTCCAATCCACTTACCAAAACACTGTGACATTCCCCATCTTCCTTTTCTCAGCCAACTATTACCAAGGCTGAATTTGCCCTCTTGATAGGGTGTAACCCCGGCCTTGCCTTGCTGTTGGTACTGGGGTTTCCCCCCCAGTGTCTTTCTCTTCTCTTCTGTCTTAACATCTGGGTAACATTTGGTGCACAGACAAATCATAGTGATGTATGTAAACAGAGACAAACATACACAATCAACACCACTAGTAAATCCTGTTCAAACTTGGAAAAAAGCAAGAAGAGCTGATGTGCACTTCACTTGAATAAGGATATTTCAATGTTGGAAAGTCACAGACAGTGACAGAAAATATAAAATTAACGGAGTGCAATAAATTCCTTTAAGGCTCATGGCTATAACACAAGTGTAGAGAGAGCAGGAAGATGCCGTGAAAGTAGCTACTTAATTTTGTTGGCAGCTGTTCTGCTGGCATTTGCCAGCTGCTGGCATGTTTGTCCCCTTCATTTTAACCAAGCAGAAAGCCAGAGTCTGTTTAACTCCAACATGAGGGGACTGTAATTACTTGCAATGCCTTTACAGCACCAGCTTTAAATCAGTCATATTTTTCCAAAGCATTCAGATTTCGTGCAGAAAGTTTTCTGGTTTTTAACAAGTATTTTACAACTTTGTATTATTTGTTCTCTAAGTCTGAGTTGAGGCCTTTTTGAAGAATTGTATATTCACACTTACAACAAATGGGAACCAAACTACAGAATAAACAGTAAATTCAAACTTAGAACATGGTACCTGCTATGGTAGCAACCCTTTCTGAACAGTAGAAACCTGACTTTGAGAAAAAAGGCACTGACTGAAGGACTAATCAATCCTCAGCAGTTGACTGTTATATCCAAGCAAACTAATTAAACCTGCTCACATCTCTGGAAAATCATCCTGGCACAAATAGTCACAGACTGCAAAAACTCACTATAACACATGATCTTCTCAACAAATAATTCCAATCAAAGACAGCTGACTCATGGTATTGGGAATCAGAGGGCAAAAAATGTCCTAAAGGCACCAGAGAGTAAATAAAATGAAGATGGATGAAATAAAAAATAATGTAATCTGCAATTTTGCAGTGTTTTGTAACCTCTTGAAAAATCAAAGGTTTTGATTTGGATGAGAAAAAATTTAAACCCTCTGGTTTTCTTCTGATGAGACACATTTCAAAACAAACAGATGTGCTGTTGTTGCTCATTAAACCAACCTGGTACAAGGCCAACCCCAGCAAACCCAGTAGGAAAGGTACACTCTTCATTCTCTTCCAGATCTGAGGCTTCTGAAGCACATCCAGTTGCTTTGTGGAGCCACCTCTTTGCTTTAACCCAGTCAAGGACTCTGAACTGTCAGATGAACCAATATCCAAAAATCTACGCTTCTCTGTGCACTTTACATGGCTGCCTTGTGATCTCATTTTAGTTTGGTGTAAATTCAAACCATAATCAAAGAGGTGAAGGAAGATAATACTTTGGAAGACAGAAACAGATAATAAAGTGAATGATAGGAAGTTTACAAAAAATGAGAACAAAGAAAGTAGTTCCAAATACCTGCTAGACAGAAAAGCCAACGATCCAAAGTGAGGATGGTGAGTCAGCCAACCAGTTTTGGCTCTGTGAAGTATTTCTGTTACTATTTTCCTGCAAAACACTTCTGAACCAGTTCATCCACTTCTGTGGGTACTCTGTCTCAGTAGAACTGAAACAACTAATTTCTTCCTTGAGACAGACAAGTACTGGCCTTGAGGATCTGTCTGAACTGCCACAATCAACCAACCAAAAACTGCTGGCATACGAACTGAACTATAGAAGGGACGCAGGAGCAAGGCACTGCATCAGGAGGAAGATCGTCAGGAAGAGTGGTTGGTGGTACAAGTGAATGAAAACAGAACTTGAGACTACACTCCAGCAGAAGGAAATTGAGGCCCACAGGAGAAGTTTCTTGTGAAACAAGCTCCAGAAAGTGATGAAGATCAGGCAAGAGTGTGTGTGCAGCCATGCTGCTAGCAGCGGAGTTACAGACTGATCCTGTTGGGAAGCTCAGGACTACAGGGAGCAGCAGGGTGCTATTACCCAATGAAAAAAAATTCTGGGGGAGGATGGAAAGTTCTTTTACAGGGAATGGACTCCATATAGCAAACCTGAGTCTTTGAGAATTAGGATGTGCAATTCACAAAGGAAAGAGACTGCAAAGCTTTTTAATTGTTTAGAGATTATTTTTTCAGTCAGTTTACATGTATCCTACACGTACAATAACGGTCAAAGGATGGGGATAGTAATCTTATCTATGTGCATAACTGCAGCACCAGAAGGCTAGGATACAAAGCAGCCTTAAGATCCCTGCCTGTTATCAAGGAATCTTTTCATAAAATACCCCTGACAGTCTGGCAACACCAGCTAGAAAATCCCTGTTATGAGTAGAAATACAAGTGGCATATGTAAAGAAATGTGTTTCATTAATAGAACCACAGAAATAAGCAGTGGTATAATACACAAGCACGAATTCAACATAAGTGATTTATCAAATCATTTGCAGATATCACAGCTCCTTGTTTTTTAACTTTTTTTGGTAACCTTTACCTAAATTTACCACAAAGACTGTAACATCTTTTTGGATGATATTTTCTCCTATGGAACTAGAAAAAAATATTTTAAAATATTTAAATCCAAGCTGTCTTCCAACTTAACAAACATAAGATGTTCCTTCATGACCTGAAAACACAGCCTTAAAAATATTTTGGAGTATTTCAGGAATAGTCAAATGTTTCAATATCAATGATGACTTCTTGGAATAAAGTTGAAAACTGTAAAACATTATCTCAATTCAGTAATTTTGTTATATCACAGCTACAGCTTTTTCCATTCATACAAATTTTTGCAAAGAAATTCACCATTTGTTTCATTCTCTTACTGCATCTGTTTGCAGCAGCCTAGAACATATAAACTACCTACATAAAGTGTAAGAAGAGATAATTCCATTCTTAAAACAGTTATCTTTGTAAAAAACCCCTGTGGATCTTTATTCCTGAAGAATATATCTTATTCCTATAGCTTATACCCAGTGACACTGATAGGATTTCTGTGAGAACAAATGGATAAAACTAGTCTTGTCCTGTACCTGTTGTGATTCGGAGATTATTATTTCTTTTTGTAGTTTTCCAATGATCATTTGTAAGACAGTATCTTCCATGTTTCCTCACCAATTTGAGGCAACTGACAAACAGTGCTAATCTAAACAAGACTTTTTAGTTTGCTGAGTAGCAACTGTTAACTTTTTTTTAAATTACACTATGCTACAATACATTTATTCACAGTCAAATTACTCTTAACCTCTTGCTAATTCCAGTGACAGCGTAAAAATACTTTGTAGTTATGCATGTGGTGAAAGACTTTGATTATACATACCTCTGAAAAGAAAACAGACAGGATGACTAGGCTGATCCAGTGAATTACTCCTGCAAACTGTGAAGCACTTGAAACTGCAATTAACACAATACAATGAAGCATCATTATAGTAGCAGAATGCAACTTACATTTAATACAATTAGTACTGCTACAACTTACATATGGGTAAAGCTTGCTATCTTACATTTTGTAATGCAAGTACCAGAAAGAGGATGGGATGTAATGGGACGTGGAGCTGCAGCCCTGTCAGCTGCTCACCCTAATTCAGGCCAGCATGTTAGCAGCCACAGCAGCTGTTCATTGGAGCTTTCACAGATAAGACTGCTGGTAAGCAACAACATACATGTTTTAAGTCTTTGATGCTCTGTCACTGCTCCATGTTCTCACTCCATGCACTGCTTTAGTATGAGATGTGGGACTAAATCCTGTATACCTAAAAATGCAGAGTTAGAATTCCGTAAGGAAACAGAATGCTCTATTACCCCCACATTATTCCTTGTATTCAGCCTTTGACAGTTTTGCTCAGAAGAGCAGTAATTGTCTGGAACAGGTACCTAAAAACTAGTGCTCAAGCCAGGCTTCAAAGTAACAGTTCTATCATCTAAAGAAATAACCTAGGTAGGTAGACTTTTGTACAGCTCTCCAGATGTGGCATGAACAGCCACAACTGGCTTTGGATCCCATTCCTCTCAGAGTCAAGTTTGACTCTAGGAAAACCATACTGAGAAAAGCAACAGAAAAATGCCACTGTCATTGTTAATTGTTAATAAGATCAAATCTTAATATATTTTAAGGAGTTTGTGAAATATCAGCAACTGAATTTGTACAACAATGTGGTTTTGTACACTATTTCAGGAAACATGGCTGTCCTATGGGCAGTTTTGTCTTTAAGCAAGTTTCTATGAGAACACACAAGAAAGCTACAGTAAATGAAGTAAAATTCACGTTTAAGTAATTGGTTAAGATACACTATTTCCTTTGTAAGCACTTTTTTTCAGAAAGACAGTGACCACTAAAACCACTTATATTCACTGCATTTCAAACTCCTCCATGAAAAGAAGTCTGTAAACGATAAGTTAAAATGGTAATTTATAAAATTCTGGATTCTACACACTACCTTCCCATATAGGTACTCTTTATGCATGCAGATTGCTGAGGCAGTTATTCCACTTGCAAAGTGGAGTGACTTTGAACAAAAGTCCTTTCAGGAACTGACTGGCAGGAATACTCAGGAAAACTTATCTGAATTTATTAAAAATATGATTTTACAGAGTACTAAAGCCTTGCACGGACACTCGCTGGCATTAATCAGGTTTTCATTTGATTCAACATTTTATTTATAAGCTAAATGAAATAAACTTAAGACCCATGAGTTTGCTGCAAGACGACATATGAAGCTCTATGATACTGGTGTAAATCTGGAAGATTACTTAATAAGTAAGTTTGACTGAAATTCTCTGATCAAATTTCCCTTCATTGCTGACAAAACAAAGCAGAAAGGTGAAAGGGTCCAGTGTCTAAACTGCTGGCAACACCTACTCCGAAGGTCACATGCTCTCAAGTTTGGAATAAGGGAATGAAGAGAAAAAATTATCTTTTTATGTCAGGGTATTTGTGAGTCTACTATTCTGTGGTGGTTTAAGCCCTGCCAGGACTGGAGACCACATTGCCATTGCCCCTCCCCCACCATCAGCCAGTCAGGCTGGCAGCGAGGCACAAACCCTGGGTTAAAATAAGAAGAAATTTAATACAACAGTGTGATAAACAATCTGAACAACAACAGTAGCAATGGTAACAACAATAAACAGCAATAACAGTGAACAAAAGATATACAGAGAAATACCGCAATGGTTACGGAACAAGCCCGCCGTGAGCTCCCCACCACCAAAGCCACCAAGGAAAAAGTTCCCACGCTCGCGCGCCTGGACCTGACGCCAGCATGGTATGAATAACCCAGCTGGAGATCCCTTCCCCCTTCTCTGCTGGGGAAATGTAACCCTATCCTAGCTGAACCAGGACATAATCCACCCCTTTATTCTATACCATCTGCGTCATGTCCAGCTGCCATTTAGCAGTTAACAATAACAAAATAACAGTTTACAAAGGCACAGCATCATTCACGGCATGTTCTCACCCAGAATTAAGTCCCCCTGTGGTACGCATCAGACCTCTCCATTGTCCTGCATCACCCACCAGGTGCACTCAGGTCCTTGGGCAAAAGCAATCCCGTGGATGGGTTTGCCTTTACCTTTGCCTGGCGCAGGACTAAACCAGACCATTTTTCCCAATATATTCCTCATGCGCACCACAGGGACTTTATCCCCATCTACAGCACGTGGAGGTTTTGACTGAGCCGGGCCAGCTCGACTGGCAGATCCTCTTGTGTTGACTAGCCAGGTGGACTTTGCTAGATGCATGTCCCAGTCTTTGAATGTAGTTTTTAACAGTCCATTGTAGCGCTCGATCTTCCCAGAGGCTGGTGCGTGGTAGGGGATATGGTAGACCCACTCGATGCCGTGTTCCTCTGCCCAAGCATCTATGAGGTTGATTCAGAATTGTTCCCGTTGTCTGATTCAATTCTCTCTGGGGTGCCGTGTCGCCACAGGACTTGGGTTTCAAGGCACAGGATGGTGTTCCGGGCGGTGGCGTGGGGTGCTGGGTAAGCTTCCAGCCATCCAGTGGTTACTTCCACCATTGTGAGCACGTGGCGCTTCCTGTGGCGGGTCTGTGGCAGTGTGATGCAGTCTATCTGCCAGGCCTCTCCATATCTATATTTCAGCCATCGCTCTCCATTTCGCTGGGGCTTCACCCGCTTGGCATGTTTGACTGCGGCACATGTCTCACATCCGTGGATGATCTCTGCAATGGTGTCAATGGTGAGGTCCACCCCTCGATCTTGAGCCCACCTGTATGTTGCATCTCCACCTTGGTGGCCCGAGTTCTCATGGGCCCACCGGGCTATGAACAGTTCACCTTTGCGCTACCAGTCCAAGTCCACCTGAGCCACTCTGATCTTAGCAGCTTGGTCTGCCTGCTGGGTGTGTCGATGTTCATCAGTGGCCCAATTCTTGGGTACATGGGCATCCACATGGCGCACCTTCACAACGAGGTTTTCCACATGGGCTGCAATGTCCTGCCATACTTCAGCAGCCCAGACGGTTTTACCCTTGTGTTGCCAGTTGTTCTGCTTCCACTACTGCAGCCATTTCCACACTGTATTCGCCACTGCCCACGAGTCGGTGTAGAGGTAGAGCCTCGGCCACTTTTCCCACTCAGCAATATCCAAAGCAAGCTGGATGGCTTTCACCTCTGCAAACTGGCTCGATTCACCCTGTCCCTCAGCAGCTTCAGTGGCCCATCGTGTGGGACTCCATACAGCAGCCTTCCACCGTCGATGCTTTCCCACAATACGACAAGACCCATCAGTGAACAGGGCAGATCGCTTCTCCTCATCCGGCAGCTCGTTATATGGCGGGGCCTCCTTAGCACGTGTCACCTCCTGTTCTGGTGACATCCTGGAATCTCTGCTCTCTGGCCAGTTCGTAATCACCTCTAGTATCCCTGGGCGGCTGGTGTTCCCTGTTCGAGCCCGTTGTGTTATCAACGCAACACATTTACTCCACGTGGCATCGGTTGCATGATGCGTGGAGGAGGCCTTTCCCTTGAACATCCACCCCAGCATGGGCAGTTGGGGTGCCAGGAGGAGCTGTGTTTCAGTGCCGACCACTTCTGAGGCAGCCCGAACTCCTTCATATGCTGCCAGTATCTCCTTCTCAGTTGGTGTGTAATTAGCTTCAGAGCCTTTGTATCCCCGGCTCCAAAAGCCCAGAGGTCGGCCTCAGGTTTCCCCAGGTGCTCTCTGCCAGAGGCTCCAGGTAGGGCCATTCTCCCCAGCTGCGGTGTAGAGCATGTTCTTAACCTCCTGCCCTTCCCGGACTGGCGCGAGGGCTACTGCTTGGGCAATCTCCCACTTAATTTGTTCAAAGGATTGTTGTTGCTCAGGGCCCCATTCAAAATCATTCTTCTTATGGGTTACATGGTAGAGAGGGCTCACAATTAGGCTGTAGTTCGGGATGTGCATCCTCCAAAACCCCACAGCACCCAGGAAAGACTGAGTCTCCTTTTTTAGAGGTTGGTGGGGCCATGGCTCTTATCTTGTTTATCACCTTCATTGGGATGTGGCGACACCCATCTTGCCACTAAGTCCTAGGAATTGAATTTCCCTTTCAGGCCCCTTAACTTTCTTTTGCTTAATGGCAAAGCCGGCCTTCAGGAGGATTTCAATTATCTTCTTCCCTTTCTCAAAGACTTCCTCAGCTGTGTCCCCCCATACAATGACATCATCAATGTGCTGCAGGTGTTCTGGAGCCCCACCTTTCTCCAGTGCAGTATGGACCAGTCCATGGCAAATGGTGGAGCTGTGGTTCCACCCCTGGGGCAATCGATTCCAGGTGTACTGGATGCCTCTCCAAGTGAACGCAGACTGTGGCCTGCACTCTGGCGCTATCGGAATGGAGAAGAACGCGTTAGCAATGTCAATCGTGGCGTACCACTTGGCTGCCTTCGACTCCAGTTCATACTGGAGCTCCAGCATGTCCAGCACTGCAGCACTCATTGCTGGCGTAACTTCATTCAGGCCACGGTAGTCCACAGTTAGCCTCCATTCACCATTGGGCTTTCTCACTGGCCATATAGGATTGTTGAAGGGTGAGTGAGTTTTGCTGATCACCTTTGGCTTTCTAGTTGACAGATCAGCTGATGGATGTGGACCAGGGAATCTCGGTTGGTGCGGTACTGCCGCCGGTGCACCGTCCTGGTAGCAATCGGCACTCGCTGCTCCTCAACCTTAAGCCGCCCCACCACTGAGGGATCCTCTGAGAGGCCGGGTAAGGTGGACAACTGTTCAACCTCCTCCAGAGCAGCTGCACCAAAAGCCCACCGGTACCCTTTTGGGTCTCTGAAGTACCCTCTCCTGAGGTAGTCTATGCCCAGGATGCACGGGGCATCTGGGCCAGTCACAATGGGGTGCTTATGCCAGTCCTTCCCAGTCAGGCTCACTTCAGCTTCCAATAGGGTCAGCTGTTGGGATCCCCCTGTCACTCCGGAGATGCAAACGGATTCAACCCCACTGTAGCTCGATGGCATCAGGGTGCACTGTGCGCCAGAGTCCACCAAGGCCTTATATTCTTGTGGGTCTGACGTGCCAGGCCATCGGATCCACACTGTCCAGTAAATCCGATTATCCCTTTCAGCCACCTGGCTGGAGGCAGGGCCCTTCTAATCCTGCTCAGCATCACTCACTTCTTCTAAGAATGATTTACTGGTCCCCTCAAGAGGGTCAGACATAACATTTGCCATTCTATTCTGTCTGGGGGATTTCTGACTGGACACTGGAGCTGCGCTTTTCTTGGAGGACTCCCCTTTTGTGATGGTCTTCCCTTTCAGCTGCTCTACTCGTGCAGCTAGGGTGGCAGTGGGCTGCCCATCCCACCTCCTCATGTTTTCTCCATGGTCGCGGAGGAGAAACCACAGGGTGCCTCATGGTGTGTACCTTCTGCTGCCTTTCTCTTGGGTGGGGAAACGTTTACTTCTAATGGCTAAGACATCAGCCCGTGCAGGTGGAATGTAGGACATGCCCTCTTCCATTTTCTGGACCCTCTGAGACAGTTCCTCCACAGCTGAGACCCAGGAATGCTGAGATGAAGGGAGATTTCCCTCATACTGCTGGAGCTTGCCAACCACTCCATCCACTGTTAGGGTCTGTGTGTCTGTCCACCAGGACACTATTGCCAATGCTTTCGAGTGTGCTTCTGGTGCGCTCTTCAGGAACTTTTGCCACATCAGGTGTGTGTAAGGGGCCTGATCTGGGTCCATGGGTGACTGCTCATCATTCAGATCACTACAGATCATCTCAAACACAGCCAGTTCCCTGAAATTCTGGATGCCTTTCTCAATGTTGGTCCATTTGCTCAGCTGACATAGGATATCATCCTTGTAGGGGTGCCTCTCCCTTACACCGAGCAGGGGTCGCTTCCAAAGGCTGAGGGTTTGAGTCTGTTTCCCTATTTCCCTATCAATGCCAGCATCCTTGGCCAAAGATCCCAGCTGCTTGGCCTCTCTCCCCTCCATTTCAAAAGCACCGGCTCCATTGTCCCAGAATTGGAGCAGCCAGCCAGGTGCAAATCTGCTCGCCTCCCAGGCAGCCAAAATCTCTCCGCATATCTTGCGGCTCAGTCAGTGATAGAGACCGGACAATCACCTCTGGCCATTCCTCCTGTTCCCATGATGGGCCTGGCTCATCCCCACCCCTCACTTTGCAAACTGACTTTCTGGTATATTTTGTTTTCTGTATCGGGGTGACTGATACCGGCACTGGCTGGCTCTCTGGCTCAGCTGCTGTGCTGGTGGAGGCGACTGAGACTGGCTCTGCCTGTCCCCCCGGCCCAGATACTGTACCAGTGAGTTCACTCTCAGGTTCTGTAGGCCTTTCTACCCCTTGAGGGCAGTGGGTGGTATTAAAGAGGACACGGTAGGCATGGTAAGTCCCCAACACATTGCAGCGATTTATGTCTCCTGGGTTTTGCCAGCTTGGTAACACACCCTTTCTAAGCACCCCATCAGCTCTTCAGGGCTCTTCATTTGTTCAGGAGTGAAATTCCAAAGCATTGGAGGTGCCCACTGACTCAGGCCTTTGCCCATCTTTTCCCACACCCCTTGCCACTCACTATTATCTGACCTCGGGGCAGGTTTCCGGGCACTGCTATTGTTAGAGAAGTGCCGCATGGCCCAAACCAAAATCAGGCAGGCATTCAGAAAGCACTGTGCTGCAATCACACTGGCCTGCAGGCTCCAACGATAATTGAAACTCCCCAAAACCAAGAGGATCTCTTCCCCTGGCTCACCCATAGAGGGGGTGAGACCTCTAACAAAAGCCCAGGCAGCAAACAGGTACCAGCCCACCCCCACACACAGCGATACAAAGGCATTATAAGCAGTCAGTAGCCCGTATAACAACATAAGACACTTTAAACATTTTCCACCGATAACAAAAGCCAGCACTGGGATCATATACTGGATATAAGGAATAATCCAGCCCCACCATGCAAGCAAGTGGGCCAGCATTGCAAACATTATTACACAATACAAATACAAACAGAAAAGTTACAGCCAACAGATTGCTCTAACACACTCTGGTCGGGGTCTGTCCCTTTTTGATTCTTATTTCAACCCAATTCGTGCCCCACATTGGTGCGCCAAAAAAGGCTGTGGTGGTGTAAACCCTGACGGGACCGGAGACCACGTTGCCATTGCCCCTCCCCCACTGTCAGCCGGTCAGGCTGGCAGCGAGGCACAAACCCTGGGTTGAAATAAGAAGAAATTTAATACAACAGTGTGATAAACAATCTGAACAACAACAGTAGCAATGGTAACAACAATAAACAGCAATAACAGTGAACAAGACAAAAGATATACAGAGAAATACCGCAATGGTTACGGAACAAGCCCGCCATGAGCTCCCCACCACCAAAGCCACCAAGGAAAAAGTTCCTGCACTCGGGAGCCTGGACCTGGCGTCAGCATGGTATGAATAACCCAGCTGGAGATCCTTTCCCCCTTCTCTGAGGGGAAGCTTAACCCTATCCTAGCTGAACCAGGACACATCCCTACAGCAGACAGATAAAAATAGTCCATGTGGTCTTGCAGTTTCAAAGAATTGCTGTGTAATAGCAAAGTTGAAGGCAACCGATGACTTTGCATAGAGATGCAAGACCAACAGAATTAACTAAGTCCCAAGAACATATAGGGCATGTGCTAAATAAAGCATCTTATTTTAAAATTAAAACTGATCAAAAAGGGAAGGGTATGAAAGGGATGTAGGATGAAATCAGGATACAAAGAAAACTGTGTAGGCTGCCACTGGAATTCTCAGAGCTGAGGTTCATCTGGGGCTTGATGAGAGAGGGTTTGCTGTGGTGCAACAGAGGAACTACTTAAAGATTAAACAAATGGGCAAAATATATTATATTTAACTTTCCTAAGACACTGTCTTTATAGAGTGGCAGAACAAGAGATGGAAACTATTTGTAAGCTATTTGTAAGTTATTTTTCAAAGAGCTGTCGATTGACATACAAGGCTCCAGCTGCCCCTTAGTGGGCAAAAAAGATACAGCAACCAGAATTTGGAAAGAAAATCAATTTCTGATGCTGCACTAAACCGTAGCAGTGTGCTGGACATGTTACCGCACAGCATGCAATTAAATCGCCAGTAACACAGTAAATTTGAAAAAGCCTTCCAAGCAAGAAGCTTTTGTGCAAGACAAATCACTAAGACAAAGACTGAATCACTAGCCCATACATTGAATCTGAATTTGCCTCTTCTGAAACACTCCCTTTCAAAAACGCAGTGAAAAGCTACAAAACCAGGAGAAGGGTCTTCTCCAGGAGGTGTTCATCCCTGCCCTGTGATGATTTGGATACATCACTTGAAACAAAGCACCTAAGCTGTTCAGCTTTTACTTTCATCTGGAACAGAATTTCACATTTGTTGAACTTGTAAACAATTTTTCCCAAAACTGTAGCTAAAAGCCCAAAAGTTCTGCTTTACTTCACATTTTGCTTGTCTGATGCTATGGGGAATAAGTGAATCATAGAATGGTTTGGGTTGGAAGGGACCTTAAAGATCATTCAGTCCCACCCCCCTGCCATGCGCAGGGACACCTTCCACTAGCCCAGGTTGCCCAAAGCCCCGTCCAACCTGGCCTTGAACACTGCCAGGGAGGGGGCAGCTGCAGCTCCTCTGGGCAACCTGTGCCAGTGTCTCACCACCCTCATAGTGAAGAATTTCTTCTTTATATCTAATTTAAATCTACCCCCTCTCAGTTTAAAACCATTACCCCTGGTCCTACCATTCCATGCTCTTGGAATAAGTCCCTCCCCACCTTTCCCACAGCCCCCTTTAAGTACTGGAAGGCTTCTATAAGGTCTCCCCAGAGCCATCTGTTCTCCAGGCTGAACAACCCCAATTCCCTCAGCCTGTCCTCACAGGGGAGGTGTTCCAGCCCCTGATCATCTTTTATAGCCTCCTCTGGATCTGCTCAAGCAGGTTCATGTCCTTCTGACGCTGGAGGCCCCAGAGCTGGACATAGCACTGCAAGGGCGGGTTTCATGAGCCTGGAGCAGAGGGGGAGAATCCCCCCCCTGTACCTGCTACCCACACTGCTCTGGGTGCAGCCCAGGGTACCGCTGGCTTTCTGGGCTGTGAGCGCACGTTGCTGGCTCACAGTCAGTTTTCCACCCACTAATCCCCCAAGTCCTTCTCCTTTGGGCTGCTCTCAATCCACTCACGGCCCAGCCTGGATTTGTGCTTGGGATTGCCCCAACCCATAGGCAGGACCTTGCACTTGGCCTTGCTGAACTCCATGAGGTTTGCACGTCCCACCTCTCCAGCCTGCCCAGGTCTCTCTGGATGGATTCCTTTGTTGACAAACCTGCTGAGGGTGCACTCCATCTCACTGCCCATGTCATGGACAAAGATGTTAAATAGCGCTGGTCTGAACACCAACCCCTGAGGAACACCACTGACTCCTGAGGAATGCAAATCCAGATGCTTTTTAGTCATGAAGATGATGGTTCGGTATAAAATGTGGAGTACAGCCAACCTCAGTCTACTTCCTCCCCCTTTCCCTCACTTCCACATCTCCTCAAAATATCCAGGAGGGAAGGGATGAGGAATACATCCTGACAAACCCCGAGTGGCCATTATAGAAGCTTGTACTACCAGCACTTACTTTTGGAGAATGTTGTTCTTGATGATGATTTCCTGGCAGATAAACTAGATTGCTTCTGCAAGGAGCACACAGCAGATGCTCACTGCATGGTTTGGACAAGCCTTGAACCCATTCTTACCGAGGCACTGCTATACTGCAATGTGCATTTTCTTTGCAGAGCTATGTGTGTACTCAGACAGGGCCCTGATCCAGCAACCAAATGGACAGGAGCAGAGGCTTTCAGCTTCACTTCAGGAAGGCCTAATGCCTTTTACAGGCACACCTGCCGCAACTGATTGCAGGGAGGACAATGCTAAGATGTTCTCCTGAGTTGCTTTCCCCCAAAACTACTGAAGACAAAGAAGTGGCATATTTCTGAGAAGTGGGGCTTAGAAGTTGCCATGACCCTCTTTTTTTGAAACAAGGTGCAAGCGACTTAATATACATCTATTTCTGCATTTGCAAAACATCACAAGGTATTGAGACATTATTTTGTTAATGCATGTGAAGAGCTCTGAAGATAGGACTAAAAAAGTTGATTATAGGACAGAGACCTATAATAAAAGACCTATTGTATGTCTCCTGCTTTCTGTGGTTTCTAATTCTGATATGAATATGCCTTGTGCTGAAATACCCCAAAAGGTCTCTGTCCTTTTCATGTGTGTGACCTACGCATTTGCAAATGTGGTCTCCATCGCTGGCAGTTTTGTGTATGGGAGAAGTGCACGCTGCAACCAAAGACTGCACTAAAAGTATGAGAGGAAAATGATGCTCTCAAAATGTCACAGCCAAAGAAAACACCATTTAAAAAAGAAAAAAAAGGTTTCCTAAGTAACTGCAGTCTATAATGTGGATTAGCAGTTGTTACTATGAATGAAACTGGCAGCAGTGTGCCATAACATATCCTAGTGCATTGGTTGATTTCATATAGAATAAGGAATCATATAAAACTCTAATTACATTTTTGAAAAACATAATTATGGCCTAATGGCTTTTTAAAACTCTAAGGTAAGTGACACACATTCCTCATATGACTTAACTGCAATACTTGTATCAGCCCCACCAAGACAGCCTTTATCTGATTTAAAACAAAATAGAAGATATTCAACCTTACAAAGGCAAGAAGCCTAATGCGTTAAATCATTAGTTAAAATGCAAAGTAGCAACCGAGTGGAATGGGTCCTTTCTCAGGTGCTGAACCAATCCATACAGGTAGGGGCAGCCTCTGAACAGTGAAATCACCTGGCTCAACCCAACACCTATCGCTCATGCACAAGTTGTAAGCTGCAGAGCTTTTAAGAGTATCATATGTACTAGACACAGAGGAGGAATGATCTCGAAATTAAAGCCTTCTTTAGAAGATTCTTCAGAAAATAATCAGTAAGAAAGCAGGTGCTTCCAGAGGAAAGCCTCCAAAACTTAAATATCTAAAAGAAATCAACAGAAACAGATTTGGTTCTACAGGAATTGACAATTCTCTACATAAACAGGAAGATGTGGCACCTCAATAAATATTTTTGAAAGCTTCTTCCTCATTCAGTTTTTAAGGACTGACACTCACAATTAGCATTCAAGACATTTTTTCAGAACAGACTCGTCCAAATTCTGGGCTTCCTCAGCCAAAATTGCTAAGTCAGAGACAACTGACAACTACAACTATAATGGATCAACCACACTCAGGAAAGGATGTGCAGCATGGACAGGAATGAATGGTGGACAACAGTTTTGAAAGACAGCTTAGTCATTTATTCATCTTATAGGGTTTATAAAATGGCTGCAGTTATCAATAAAGTCTCCTAAACTATTCTGAATACAATTGCAATACCCAAATCTTTACAGTGAAATCTAACATCACTAATATCAAATGACAAATCACAAAAATAAAAGGACCTCAACAGAATAAAAAGTTCCTTTGTCTGGTTGCCACAGAAGATACCAGACCATAACTCTTTCATGGTAAGTATTCTTGCATTTTTGGGATTGTCTGAACCCCACCAGTGTCGTTTCACCATATCTGAGATTGCATGGAGATGTTAGAGGCTGCTCTTCAACATTTAGCATAGGAAAAAATGTAGCTGGTATTTGCATTCATGTCAGCTTTGTATCATAAAGAAAAAAAAAGAAAAGGGGGAATGGAGGAAAAGAGCAGTAGGGAAAAAAAAAGAATTAGGAAGCAAAACAACAGCATTAAAATTTCCATTGTGGAACCTGTGTAGAGTGAATTCAGATAAAGCAAAACTCCACTTAAGCTATTATTTGATTCCCAGTGTGTTAGAAAAGTAGAATCAAAATCTGTGTCATTTCAGTGCATTACAAGATAGAAAACCATAATTTCGATTTCTACCCAACTCAGTAGAAGTAATAAAGACAGCACCAAATACCCTAGCAAGTTCATCACTTCTGTCTATACATATGAATGTGAAAAGTATCAGAGATTAATGATGCACAAATGATCTTTCTTCTGCGTATACAGAGTGTGTTTGTAAAGGACAGACCTTTTCAAGTACTAATGACAGTATGTGCAGATCCCTGCATGTACACTCTGCTTGTATCCTTTGAAAATTTTTCCTTTACTGAATCTGGTAAGCAAAAATAAGGAAGAGACTGACTTCACTATACCAGGGTTCCACAAAACATTTCTTACCTATCCTAGTAACCATTTAAATGGTAGGAAAGAACAAATCCCCAACATCCTCCCCCCTTCAAAAATCTCCCAGCAAGTTAAGCCTTTATTTCATCAAAACTTAAAAAATAAAAATCCTCCTACTCACACTGGAGAAGCTTTATATCTATTAGGAGTTCCAGAGTCAGAAGAATCACCACCAATACTACACAGGCTACCAGGAAACTGTTGAGACTTGCACTGAGCAAAAATACCTGCCACACAGCTGCTCGTCTCCCACAGCACGGTTTTAGCCAGTTAGATCTAAGGAAATAAAATTAAGAGGAGAAACAAGAAAAGAAAAGAAGTGAAAAAGGAAGAGAGCTAAAGAGCAGTGAACTCAAAATTACAAGTTCTGCTGTTATGGATACACTCAGCAGTAACATACAAAGACTTTGCAAAACTCAGTTTTATTGGTTTATTTACCAAGAAAAACACTTCAAAAAAAACCTTCATCCTGGGGGTCTTGTGTGTCTCTCCAACCCTCTGGAGTGTACCAGTGGTCAAGGGCCTTCCAATGCACTAACACAACCCTAATTACATACATACTTTTCTGTTTTCTTCCTCTCTTACTATTTTTCATGTGTTTTTATTTTGATGTACATGCTGCATTCACACATCTGTGAGTACCAAGGCATAGCAGGACTCTGCTATTAGGTTAGAAGCTAATGATGTTTAAGAATTTCTCTACCATTGAATTTTACGGTCATGAACCTTTATCCCTGTTCTAGTATGAGACAAATCAGACAAGATCTGCCAAATTTAGTTTGCAACAATCAGTCCATGACATCATGGAAAAGAGCAATAGAAATCTGGGAAACACTGAAGAATAAGCTCAGTGACTCCACAGCTACACCTATACTAGCAAATATACACAGCCTGGCAAAGTGTCAAGCCACTGGCCAAGGCTGTCCAGTTTGTCTATTTGTCTAACTCTCACCAATCTGTTTGTGGACCAGGCCAAAAAGGACTTTCCCAGAGTTTGGGGTAGCACAGTTTTGGGGACAGAATACACCAGGGACTGCTCCCAAACCTAGTATAGATGAGATCACCTTGTTTTGGAGGAAAAAGAAGGTTTAGATACCATGAAGGGAGCTGTGAGGAGGCTACAAGGACCAGAACTCTGGAATGAAGCTGATGAATCAGTAAATGTTGCACTAGTGTTGTGCTAATGCAGATACACATTTTCAAGTGGGTTATTAAAAAAAGTGTTTTTTTCTTTTGAAAATATTTACAATAGGAATAACTGCAGCAGAGACTTCAGAAGCATAAAGCCCATCCTGCTACTTCTCTTCTAAAAATCCTCACATAGTTTCAATTTGATACAGTACCATATAATTTCTCATCACAGTGTTTCATAATGTTCTTGTACTGGTCCACCTCTGAAAGTTCTGATGCTTGCCTGGCAGTTCGTATTTTCAAAGCACTGTACATACACATTAGCTAATAAAGAGCTGACATGATTTATTAATTAGGGTTTAAGAAACTGCAAGCATACAGAAGTGTGGTGCAGTAACTGCACTATCTGAACTAAAATACCAATACACAGAAATCAATGCTATACAAGAAGATAAAATGATACTGATCAATTCCAAATAAATAGCTCTAGACTCAATAACTCATGTCAAAAGTAAACACTTGGAAAAACATCACAAAACATTCCCTGACATATTCACACTCAAAAATGAGGGTGAAAGTGATAAGCAGTGCTCATCAAGCAGCTTCTCAGAATTAAGCATATCAACTAAATACTTGTACTCAGGTTGCATGATTACCTGACCTTAAAAGGCCTCCTCAACTGACTTAAAACTTCAGAGATTTGACAAGTGTCATTATCAGGAACTTGCCCTTAGTTTAACTTTGTTATGGTTCTAGCCTGAACACAGAATGCACTAGATTTTAAACAGGTATTTTCAAAACATAAGGAAGAAGAGGCATTGGGACAGGACCTCTTTGCAAACTTGATCTTTTAGTGGATTTTATTTTACATCATCTCAAAACAGTATAACTTGTCTTTACTGCAACTGTTATTTTGGGTTTTGGTTTTATATCTTTTTAAAAATAACACTAGGGAACGGCTCAGTTTAAATAGAACAGTTTTTAGTTCTATTCTCTTCCTACATTTGTCTTCCCTTTTCCAAAAAGACTTGTTTTGCCAGCATTTTAACATTGCATGGCAGTTTTCCTCTTTCCTATTCTCAAAATGATCAGTAGAGGGCCTAAGTACATGCCTTTAGAAGCTCTATGTAGTGGAGATTTTCAAATGTACCAGTAAGAATAAATCAACTGTGATACTCAGCACACATTACATATAGCCACGATAATCATTATTCAAGCTAATAATTACTTAGAGAATGCTAAAGAATGTGGAGTTATTCTGTCTGTGCAGTTCTAATACTCCACTGATTCCAAAAAGCTTCTGAATGAAACTATCAGTTTACTATTAGAAAAGCAATCAATGTAAGAGGTCAAGGGCAGATCACCTGCATGTTTACACCTATTTATCAATCATAAAAATATATAAACTCATTCCAAAGACACTGAAGTGTTTGAAATTTAAGCACTGAAAAAACACCTCCTTCATATCTTATTACACAAAAGTGCATTTCTTCAACACTTGTACTATGAATGGACAATTATTAGCATCTCCACATCGTTGCCTAGCAGACCTCTTTTCAGACCTCCTCCAAGTCCTCTGAACCCACTGACATTAACAACCCATTGTGCTCTAAAAGGAGCACTGAATGGTTTCATTCCTGTGTGCTGCTTAGCTAGCTCATTCCCTGCGACTTCTACACTCCTGTATATGAGAGTCCTGGTTTTGCTGTGGGATGTTGGTTTATGGTTGGTTTTGTTGGTTTTTTTTTAATTCTTATATCTTGAAAAGGATGGACATAAATAATAAAAGGAACTATAAGAAAAAGTGCCCTATTTCATTCAGTACTTCTTTTTGTGTCCTGACTGTGTTGTCTGTGGATGCCATGCCCTATATGGATACCAGTAAGGTATGACTTAGGACAACTTTACTGTGTGACTTCAAACAGGTTCATTAGGTATCTCAGTTACGCCGCCTCTATAACAGGAATACTATATACCTTTCTTACGATCCCTGGATGAAGTAAATCAATGTACTAGCATGGGAATTTCTTGCTTGATGGTTATACAGGGCTGTAAAGTTTTGTCATGAGACATTAAAATATATTTAGTGCAACTTTACCAGGGGTAATTCTTTTTAAAGACACTTTCACACATGGTTTTGTGGAAAACCAATCTGTCATCATCACTGCTAGCTTTATTAATAAACAGCTTGGAAAAAAGAACATAAGGCAAAACTGGGAAAGGTTTAACGTATTTATTTGGTAAGGAACCACTACAAACAATTTGTTCAAGCTGTTAACAGCTGTCACTGTTTCTATTTTCTGGTCTTGTAAACAAATACCCCAAAATCTGCATTATACCTTACCCTGTCTTTTTTTTTTTTTTTTGGCTAAACAGCAAGTGTTTGCATCTCACAAGATGGCTATGATCAGAAAACAGAAGGATGGATGAGATCCAAATCACTATCTGAAGGAGCAGAAAGCCCATGGTCAGGAAGTGACAGGAACACAGAAAGGCGAAGTAACAATACAAAATCTGGCTGAGACAACACAGACAGCAGAGCCTCACAGCATGCTACAGAAGCCGCTGGAAGCCCTGAGCAACTCCAAGGAACAGACAGATCTCTGCACCCCTTGCCTGAACTTCTCTTACAAGCTTTGTTTAACTACAGAAGTTTAACTATTGAGAGCACCCTCATCCTTTTTTCCCCCCTAAGTTTTACTGTCTCAAACCCCATGACATTTCTTGGGAGTTTGATGCAAAACTCTGTTGCTTAAATGGCATGAAAGATTCCCCCAGTTTTCTGCCTAAACTCACACATGGCCAGTTTATACATATTTGCTTTTGTGCCAGTATTGTTCTTTAACTTGATTAGTTCTTTTCCCTTGCTGGCATTTCGTCCATGATGCATTTATACACAGCAATGGCACATCCACTCACGTAATTTAATTAAAGCCTATGCTTTTCATAAAACAGACACTCAGTTTTCTCTTAGTAGTCCCTTCTGCACGTAGATACAGACAACTAGAGCAGTACATAATATTCTGGAATAGGTTTAATTACGTGAATGCTTCTCAGCTCTATCTGAAGTACTTTCTGCTTTCTAGGATCATTTGTGCCTTCTTTATAGGTCTATCACACCATTTGCTCACAGACATCCTGTGATTACCTGGTACATTACTCTTCTCATTAGAAAATTGCTTATTAGACTTTTCCTTTTTATGCTAAGTTTTTTAGCAAAATATTAACATCATGTTCAAAAACAACCTTTATGAAACATAAGAACAGCCATATTAGGTCAGAACAAAAGCTTGGTATCCCTGTCTCCAACAGCGGCCATGAGCAGACATCTCAAGATGAGTAAGAACACAGCAAACATGTAACACCGCTTAAAACTCCCACAGCATCCAACTATTTTCAACTTGGTGACTTCCTGAGACAGATGTTGTTTCTTAGATTCTACTTAGTAACCTCCAATGAATTTCTCTTCCACAAACTTGTCCGACTTCCCCTTAAGGCTAGATAAGATATTAGCAGCCACACATCCTTTAGAAAGTAGTTCCACACATCTACTGCCCTCTGTACAAAGACCAACCTCTTTTTTTCTTTTGAACGTGGCCATAATCTATTAATATACCCTAGCACCTCTATTGGGAGGTTGGGTGTGTGTGTTTCAAACTTTATTTTAACCTCTCTGTGTCACAGGTTTTGTAATCTCAGTCAAATCTCCTGTCAGCCTTCTCTTTTCCAGATTGAAGAGTCCTAGCTTACATAGTAATCTTCAGTAGAAATTGTATCACATCTTTGATCACAGTTTTTCTTTGAATCTTTTCCAGTTCTTTCATATCTACCATATCCTTTTTGACAGGGACCAGAACTACATTCATGCTGAAGACGCAGACAAAGCTTAGATATACAGAGAGGCACAACAATGGCCTGCCCCTCTTTTATTCTCTACTGCTTTTCCTAATGAATCCTAACATCTGATTTGATTTTGGACTGCTGCTCAGCATTTGCTTGACATTTTCATGGACTCTCCTTCCAGACTAATATTCCTCTTTTACACATTTCCCCTTTGTCCTATGGCTTATCCATCCTTCAGTTTTTGCATCAAGCCATGCCTTCTCCAATTTAGACAATTAATTCCAGTGTTAAACCAGATGAATTAGACCCATGTCATTTCTGCTCCCCAACAGCTTTGCCAACAGTGGTCTGTGGGCTACAACTACTACACTTCTACCCACAAAAAGTACCCGGGAAAAGCAAGTTCTGTTGGAAAAAATACAGAAAGATCTACAAATCAAAAAAGTCTGAAAATCACTGAGCTAGAAAATAAAATATTTTTTCTTTTTTTTTTTTTTTTTTACTTACAGTAGCATTCCCTCTACCAATTGGTGTTACTGATAAAAGACATTACTGGGACACACTCAAAAGATTTAGGTACTAGGATAAACACAATAATGAGCTATTCTGGAAAACAGCATCTACAAAGATAAACACTTAAAAGGATCTGTGTAGAAAAATAAGTTTCTAAATCACTGAACATCCCTGTAACATAGCCCAAAATTTCATGCATGCTTTAGTGAAGAGCAGGTCACCCCACAGGTTCTGTCGTGCTGAACATTCTTTTTCTGCTGCAGTGCAGGTCTTCGTTTTGGACCAGAGCACAGAGAGTAGCAGTGATGTAGTACTGCACAAAGAACAAATCAGCACTACAGTCTCATTCACTGTATTTTGCTGCTAAGATTTTGCACCATCCTTCTGGACTCAGACTGTGGCTAGCAGCTAAAAATAAATTAAAGTCACACTTGTAAATACAAGGAGCTTGCCCACTACATGAAACAATTCTGCCCTCCAAAACCTTTGCACTTTATCTCGAGCTTGGACCTCATTATTAACCATCTATCAATGTCATGTGCTCCAGGATCTGCATGAGGCGCAAAGAACTTTTCAGAACAGGGACTGTTTTTTAATTATGCTGCCAGGTATAGACAAGAAAAGCAGAAAACGAGAAATGTTATAACTTGCTCCATTTGAGTTCTTTTAGTTAAAGCATCTTTAAGCTTTGTAGAAAACTCAAGTAAAATACCTCAAAGAGATCAAAATAAAAACTGGAAGATGAATATGAAAACCAGAAACAATGGCATCTACTTGGTGCAATTACAGAAGACAGACTGAAGGAACAGACATCCTTCTCCCAGGATGGGTGAATGCATTTATCAGTGAAGGCTTGCAACCAATTTAAAATGAAAAGCTCATGACTTTCTGGTGTTAAATTCTGAATCTCTGTAAAGCTCTGTTCAGTTTTGGTTCCCTTCCTTTTTATCTCCCACTCTATCCCTTCCTAAAGTTCTCTTTTTCAGATATTCCTACTGTTTAATGCACTTTCTAGCTGCGACCAAGCAAATCTAAGGCCATGAACAGATGATAAATTATTAAATTACAACAACGTGACTACTTACAGCTAATGTCAAGTGAGTCACATTAACTGTACAAGCTCCCAACCTCTACAGCTGTTGAAGTAAAACACAGTATCTGAAGGACCTCCATGTTTCAAATGTGTTTAACATATAAAAATTTAAAACAAATACAACAAATAATTTAAAGTTGGTGTATCTTTTTCCCCTTGCTTCCTACCTCCATTACACACAGATCTTTACTGAGAGACAGGCTCACTGCCTAACTGCATATTCACAAAAAAATACAGCTGGTTGTGCAACCGTCTGTAAATTCTTTTATAATTTATTGTGAATGATACCTCCTAACTGGAACTTAAGGAAAATACAGGAAGGAGAGATTTCCCCTGTGCCCACTTGTCTCTAAGCACGCATGTACCATGTTCTGCATGTTGCCAATTTTCCCACTATTCCCCATCGTTTTTATTGGTCGTTGATGCAAAAATAGAAGAGAGAAAGTGTTTTTTGGAAAACAGAATACTTGATTAAAAAAAAAAAAAAAGAAATTAAGAGTGGCACTTAAAGCTAATGTTAACATTTAAAAATCTCCTAGCTTTCCAGGTGGTTAGCTTCCTTAAAGAAACGTTCATATATTTTTTTTTATGCAAACCAAGTTCAATGCAGACACAGCCTCTCCAATAAATTCACAGACATGAAGAAAATCAGCAACTTTGATGCTTTTTGTACATGAGTATCAGCTAATCTGTTACAGATATGTTAGAAGTGTACACTGTATGTTCTCCTTGGCATGTCTCCAGCCTATGCCTCAATTGTTTCTGCAATGTCGAAGCACAGAGTACAGAGCACCACAGTGTTATCTAAGGATGGTTCTAACAAGTTAACTGCAGGGCATATCAGTGAGACTAATAACTAACAAAATAAACATCACACTCCTATTGGTTCTGAGAACCAAGCCACACAGGGTGGAAGAGATATAGCTTTATAAATAGAGATTGCTATAGTCACATAAATCTCTAAATGTTTTAGTTACGCATTATTGGCATTTATCACAAAATTCCATTTTTCTGAAGGGTACGACCCATAGCTCTACTAACACGAGGCACATCAGCCTCACTGCAGCTAGGAAGCAAGCCACATGCAGGAATCACTCCTATTCCACATGTGGAGACCACAGGAACCTTACTTCTCTTCCATGCAAAGAAGGCAATGCCAGCCCACCCACATGATTTAGAAAGAGTGAGAATATTTACAATGCAGATTCCATCCAACTTAACTAACTTTCATCATGTAAATTCTTTGTACTTTCCCTGTTTGAGAAGTCTACAGAAGCAAAAGAATTTTTTCTTAACCCACATTAGAAGTGAACACATTCTGTGTTTTATGTGAGGGTTTCTGGTAGAGTGGAACAGTTTTTCTTGCCTGATTACCCTTTCACTACTTACAGGTGTACTTCAGGGACAGGCTTAATGTGCTGTCTAATATGCAGTCTGTCCTTTCTTGCTTAGCACATGGATCAGCACTGTAAACTAAATTTCTGACAAAACCAGCTCAAATCACAACTGTCCACAAACTTCCTTCAACAACACTGACAACAGGAACTGACTGCCCTGAGCATTTGATATGATAGAGCAAAGACAAACTGCACAAAATAAGATTTTTATTCCAGTATCTTTAAAGCCATGGGAATGTCAATTTTCATATGGTCTAGCAAGAGACAGACCATAATTCTCCTTTCTTTATGCTTTTCTTTTTAATTTTTTTTTTTCATTTCTCATGGGAGGGGTAGGTAGTCTGATGCTATCTAAGCTTCCAGGCACACAGAGAGGGATGACTTATGATGCACCTATTCCTGGTTACCTATTAATATTGGGTTTATTGAGAAACAGTCAGACAAAACAAAAAGGTCCCCTAGTTACCAAGCAGGTTAAATTTGCATTTGTGCTTGGACCCTGAACACCTGCTGGCCTTAAAGAAGGAAAGTTAGAGGAAAGCCTTGGGGTGCATGCAACCAAACCCTTAAATCATAAATCTCCTTTATCACCCACTCATTCATCTCTAGTCTCCTGTGTCTCTTGTTGCTTTGTGCACGGAGATGGAGATTTACTAGTGACAATCCACATCAGGAACCAGGGATTGTGGACAATTACATTGAAAATCACAACGTCATGGACAGATGGCAGGTTGTAACAACCACCCAGCATTTTCCAAGCACAGGGATGTGCCAGACCTTCCTGCAGCAAAGCCCTGCAGTTAGAACAACTACAACTTGCCAAGATCAGCTACAGATCTAGAACAACAGAGCCATACAGAACATGTGCAGGTCATACAGGTTGGCACCTTCCCTGAAATTCTCTGGGAAAACTATACAGAAGGTAACACTTGGAGTCTGTGACAAAGGCAGACTGCCAGGGAGAGGAAGATGAGTCCTACACCACCTTTTAGTACTTTCTGGCATTAGCAGTATCTTCTGGTATCTCCACCTGCAACCTGTGCAGCAGCATTGGGGTAACAGCTTCACAGTTACAAATATGGATGCTGGCAGAAACTACAGAGACTTAAGATGTTTTCTGCCACCTCCTGTACTGCCCTTCCCATATCCTCTCTTTATACACAAGGGAGATGTAGCTGACAGTTTCTGTACCAAACTGTTCTGACCCACTCTATCTCCTTCTTACTCAGGCGGAAGCCAGTCACATCTAACAAGGCCATGAAAAAGAAATTACACCACATTCACAAAACCAGACATATTCCCAACCAAGTCATGAGGTGGTATGGGGACAGTATTTCACTTTTGCTGCTAGGCTTCTTGAGCTCAGCTCTGCTGCTAAATTTCACAAGGCATCACTTCTGAAAGGAAGAAGCCACCGCTCCCACAAGGCAGATGCAGTCCTGGGACTCAGCTGAACATACTTGGCCAAAATGCACTAAGGGATACAAACTAAAGCTATGAATTTTCTTCAGAGAATCCTCTCTACAGCTAGGAGGTCTGGATGGCACCTTATTTCTGTTTAGACCGATAAAGCTACAAAAGAAGCCTGTGTGAAGGAAGAGATCTCTGCTGAGGAAAAGAATGACAAGTCTATTTCCATGCTTAAGACTGCAGAGCTGCTCAAATAGTTATAATGAGAGATCTGTGCACTTTGGCACAGTGAAGAATTGAGTTTCAGATCATAAAAATATATAAAAATGCATATCTGAACTAAACTGGTATTTACTCAGCACCAAAATAGCCTGAGGGTTACACCTGCATACTCAAATTAATTTTCAAGTGCCTCTTTTGCTACGCAGGGTATTTTATGTTACAGTTGTACCATACTTATATAACCTACTTGAAATGTATTTCCCCTTGTTTGGAGTAACAACTTTCTGGAGACATCTCATAAAGTCCAATTTGGAAAGAAATTAAAGGCAAGAGCCTTCCCCACATACTGCTTCCTGACTACCATACAGAATACCTGCTGAGCAGAGATCAAGCAGGTCTCTCTGCTGATTTCAGAGCACAGGTTAAAACACACTGAGCTGTTAATAAATGCTTATATAAAGCCTTTTAACGTCTTCATCAATGAGAGCTCTATATGACTTACTGTGAAGTGCTTTTAGATGGATCTTATTGACAGAGTATACATACATTCAGTGCAACACACAAGGGAACAGTAATCACAGAATCAGAGGGGCTAGGCAGAAGTGCTCACCTAATCTCTGTCCCAAGGGATGTTAAACTGTAGTGTGATCATTCCTGACAAATGTATAGTCTTAAATATATCTAGCAATTGCAACTCTATTCCTCTCCTCCCCATACACACCAGTAGTCTACCCCAGCACTTTGCTACCCTCATTATTCCTGTCCTCGCTGCAATTCCAGCTTTTTACTTCTTGTCCTAAACATCATGGAGATCAATAACAGACTGTTTCTTACTCACTGAATTCTCTTATAAGCTCCCCTGAAAGTCTCTCCTTCACGTGAAACACAGTTATTTCAATCAGTACTCCACGGCAGGTTTTCTGAGCCTATAATCATTCTCACTGCCCTCCTCTGGATTCTCTCCAGTTGACCCAAATCTTTCATAAAAAATTTAGTATAGCAGTCCACCTACAGCCACTCCAAGCCTGAACCAGGCATAAGAACAACTTCTAGTGTCCTGTAGGACAACAATGCTACCTAATCTGAAACTGGGTCACGTTTGGGCAAATGTTATGAACTGATTAAAATCTTTTATTCCAATAAAACTGGAACAGTTGTTCTACAAGAACAGGAGCAATACATGTATACATTATCAAAAACAAAGCTCTCACATAAGCAAACTATGCAATTCAAGTTATTCTGTGAAAAGCACACTATCTGTCCAAGAATCAGCAGTACAAAGTCATTATCTCTCAGTCAGGAGATATACAAGAATCACAGTAGCGAACTCTGTCATCCTGAAACACCTTTCAAAAAGAGCTTTCACCAGGCCATTCTACTTGTCTGATGGGTCTAGCCTAACAGAAGACTTCCAGACTGTGGTTAAATAGAAGCTATGAATCACTTAAAGTTACAAAGAGCTCCAAATCCCCACAGATTAGTTGTATTAGAAGAGATAATTTCCATCCTGTGAAAATGGTTTTTAAAAGAGTTTGAGGACAACTGGTTGCGCTTCTCCAGCACAAGGTTTTCTTTTTTACAAGTCATGAAATTCCTATCATCTAAAACTATAAAACAAAATTATGTCCTTTGTACTTACCCTTCTCTTTGGTACTCCTCATCCAAATTTGACAAAAGCTGGGACCCAGCCACAGATAGATCAAGTGCAGCTAAAGGTAGATCTCGATAAGCAAAATTAACAAGCTGTACAGGAGCAATGCTTTTGGTCTCTTCTTCCACTTGTTGTGAAATTATCTCAACTTCTGAAACACCACCTTCTATTGTAGGCCTGAAAATGTGATAAGCAAAATAAAAAACACTCTCTCTCTCCATACACATATAAATAGAAATAAATAAATAAGCAAGCAAGTAAAAATAAGTTAGAGACAAGAACTTCACAGAATCATAAAAAGACAGCAACTTAAAAGACCTTTGCAAGGTCATTGAGGGAAGTGTCTTCACTGAGGGGACAGACCAAATCTCTGCAAACTTGTCTTTCATAGATCCCACTGCAATCAACAGAAACCTCACAGACAAAGGAGAACAGCATTTCACTCTGCTGAATCTGCTTCAAAAGCACTACATATAAATTGATGCATTATAAACAAGCAAATATGGAAACAATGCATGAACCCAAAAGCAAAATATTTGTGCAAAACAGAAAGAAGGCATGTAACTATGCCAACTAAAAACTCACTGCTTTGTAACTTAGATCAGTGAGCAATGAATAGCTAAGCTTATTAATCATTATATACAAATCAACTGTTAATTAATGGATGCAGTTTGAGCCCTCTTCCACTGTGGGTCAATATTCAGATAGTTTTGATGGACAGCAACTTTGTTTCATTCAACTAGAAAGGAACATTCTGTTACAAGTTATTTCAAAATAATTCTGAAAGGAGAACAATGATTCAGAAGAGTTATGGACTCCTCTATAAAGATTATCTAACCTATCCTTAGTACAGCTTCTAAATCTGAACATGCACACTTCTACCACCCCACTAACATTAATGGGAACTCCATGCACGTAAAACCAGTCTGACTATGTATATGTCTTCCACATTTATAACAAGATACTACTTATCTAGAAACTCAAGCTTTGTCAGTTAGCGTATTATCTAGTATATGCAAAGGATGACTTCATTGTAGAAGAGAGCTTGCACGTCAAGCCCCAGCAGGTATTGATCCTTCGTAGTACCCAGTGAAAGCTGCTTGCTCCATATGATTCAGAGCAGATGCAAGCATAAACTTCTTTAGCTTTCATCAAGGGGAGCTTGCCAACTTCTGAAGAAGTCTTAGGCTACTTGTAGAGGTTTTCACCAGCAGGTGTGAAGATATTCTTTTTCCTTAGGGACACAGTTAAAAAGAGCTTAGCACCCAACTTCCCCCTGTTATTTGACTGCAGAAGTTGCATTGTTGATTTTGTTTTGAAGATTATTAAAATCTTCTAGCTATTCAAGCAACCTCAATAACAGTTCGTTTTTTTCCAGGAAAAAAAAAAAAAATTAGAAGAGTTCTTAACTCACATATCTTTTAAGTCTAAGGACATAGGATGTAGGTGAAGGAACTAAAATTCTATGTGAAAAGATAGAGCAAGATCCTATTGGTCAGAGCCTCACCATTAGACTAACCCTCTCAGATGGAAAACATTATTCCTAAATTAAAGAGGAGCTAACAGCTGCCAGCATTACACAAGAAAGTAATTTTAAAAATCAGAAAATGCTGGTTTATGTCAAGCATCTGGCAGAGAAAGGCTGCAACTTGTCATCCTATGGCAGAAAGTACAGGTAAAAGGAAGTACTATTTGAGCAACCTAAAGGCTTATTTAATTTTATTCTTTGTCTAAGAACGGAAAGTAATGAGATTCTTTCATTTCCAACAGAACTGTATTTGTCTGTAAACAGTCTGAAATCAGAAGCCCAGAGGGAGGAGCTAATTTTAGCAAGAATTTTCTTTCTTTGACTTTCACTATTAGTGCCATCCTGTGGACATTTACCTTAACAAGTCCAAGCTGGTTCAGTTTTGCATGGAAGAGCATACAATGCTCCTATTCCCAGTATCAGAAAGGAAACAGCAAACTGGATTAGTGCAGCCTTCCCTCTCCCAATAATATTTACCTTCTGTACTCTAAGACAGCCTAAATGACAGATGTTGTTTGATTTGACTGAATAGAGAAGCAAACAAACCAACAAACTAGTGTTGGCAAACAGCTTTAGGACAGGTTTGCTGGCAGGAAAGAAAAAAGGCTCTGAAAATAATGACATACAAGTTCTTAGCCACTAGCCATTAATATCACATCAAACATGATTACAGCATTCATGGTTTTTCTGCTAACTCACACTATTTAAACAACTGACCAAATCTTACTACTCCTTCTCAAAGTATCAGCTTTTCCTTCCAGTAATACTGATAGAACCCTCTTGCTGTCACATCATTCTTCTATAGGTATCAACCTGTTTCCTTCTGTTTAAAATAAGTTATAACTATCCTCACATGGTACTTACTGAGGATTGGTCATGTTGGAGGATGCAACCAAATCAGCAGTGGTTCCAGTATTTAACTAATTCCAGCTGCTCTGCACAGAAGTTCTAGCCTTCCAAGATTAGGTCTCTGTGAGAAGCAATACAACATTATCTGAAACACAGTCAAAAGAACTCCAAAGGGCTGCACTGATATTTGTTGTCATGTTGCAAATTTGCCTAATAATTTTATTTCCCCCATGATTCTCTTGAAAATGAACCTGGTTTTATTCCATGTTAATTCCTCCATATTATGGAAGCTGTAGTTACAGTGGACTTACTTTTACACATGGACACCTGCTCACATATGTACTTCCGTAAGAACACAGGTCTTGCTTTAAACTTATTAGATTGTTGAGAAAGATAACCAAGATCAGAGATGGGAGCAGATTTTCAAAGAAAGCTCACTGCTTCAGGAGCACAAATTCTGCTGGAAGCCAACTGATATTTTTATCTTTCTTTTAATAATTTAATATACTTTATAGAAACGGGCATTAGCTTTGTCAACGAAGCTTGGGGTTTTGTTCTCCCATTTTCGAATTCAAACTGTGTTCCTGACTCCCTTCACTACTTCAGAAAGTCTCTTCCAAGAGTTAATTCATGTTGTCAAACATTCTAGATGGGTTGTTATCAAGATGACATTTTGACCAACAAAACCCACTAACACATTTCGAAAAGGTGCCACATTTGCTTGTGGCAAAATCTCCATTTGTATTGTATCCTGGAGCAATGCATGGCAACCAAAATGGAAGAGAACAAATGAATGAAACTTAAGAGAATGAAACCTACTGATACACAGGTTTTGATAGCTGGAAAAACATAAACTGGAGAATACCAAGAAACAAAAATTCTTAGAAAAAGATATCATGAGAGATTTTGTTAAGCTACTGTCAAGATTATGTGCTAAATAATAAAGTAACATAAAAACATACTGTTATTTTAATTAAACAGAAATAGTCATTGGCAAATTAGAATATTGCTGACAATAACACCAAAAAAAATTAATGATAATGAAAAATGGTTCTTAATACTAAACTTTAACCTGGAGTCACTTACAGGCTGAATTGTTAGTATCAGTCAAGTATTTGCAGCAGCAGAGACATAATGTAGCAACAGTGCGACTCTTAATGACCACTTGATACCAAATAGTAAAATTGAACTTACATCTTCTGTAGAGCCATTTCCAAGGCTTTATTTCATGTCTTGTAACCTTACAATAACGTAAAACGTAGTCAATACATTCTCAGATTTTTCAGATAATGTGCCTGGGTATGCAAAAAGAAAGGGTCTACACTGTGATCACCCTTCTCAGGTAGGTAAGTCAGCCAAAAGCAATTTAATTATTCATATGAAGAAAAGAAACAAGACCGATTTTAAAACAGAAAAATACACATAATTTAGAAAAATACACACTCCATTTATCTATAACCTTGTAATACTTCTAAAGTCAGCGTAAGAAGCAAACTTTTTTCAGATAAACTTTCCCTAATACAGCAGAGACGATTCAACATCCATTTGATATCAGGGGGAGTCTCTTCCCTGGCCTTCGTAGCTCTTGAATTATTTTATTTATTCTATCCCTAAGGCAGGAAAATACTAAAATATTTGCCTAATATTACTCATGTTTAAATCATGCCCTTGAAGGGATTTTGTGAATCCGTACCTACAACACCTTTATGATAGCAATCATTACACCTACCAGCACAACAAAGCTAAAATATTAATATAAGCCTTGTTTTGCAAAATTAATGCTCTAAAATCTCATTTGGGGTTGACATTTTACAACATTTTTCAAAATAACAGTTTTTAACAAATTAGGCACTTAGCCTGAGAAAATGGTGAAGGCATGAAGTACTGTGTCACCTGTCTTGTGAGACTGAGGAAACCGAGAATCCTGCTATAACTGCATCTGCAGGCCTGGAGAATATAAGGTAGATGGAGATAAAACTGATTTAGAAAATAGGAATAAAACTGACGGAAACTGGCCTCAGAGAACAGGCAGACAGATATAGAAATGGGAATTTCTTAACGTAGTAAAAAAAAAAAAAAATCACCATTTATTTTGGAGACAGCACAGTGCTAATACTCACAACCTCCCTCCCAAAGGGGGCTTAGAAAACAAAACAATGACAAAAACTGTGTAGCTAGATTTTAACAAATCCTTATTTTTTAAAGTGATCTCCAGATTTTGAGAGAACTTAAGTCATAACAGTGGGGCCAGCAACACTGCAATTCTTTCACACAGGACATGAACATGAAATATTTGCCACTCCAGAATACAAAATCAGACTCTTTTTTTTTAAGCTGGAAATATGCTTCATTCACAAAGAACTATGTTTTACAACTCAACCAGATCTGACCACTGGCAACACCAATAAGCCAAACCTGCTCTTTCCTACTGGAGCTGGCAGTTCTACAGATAGTTTGCTCACCACCAGGACTGAAGGAGCAACTTGCAGTCGGACAGCAAGCTCTTCTGACAGCTCTGATGGCTCCACAGGGAGCAGAGTCCAACTCGCCTTAGCTGAAGGGATCGTTACCTCGATATAAGGCGCTCACAAAGGTGAGACGAGTAACGTGGAAAGAGACCTGAAAGGAGATAGAGGGAGTCAAGTCTCCAAAGGACTCAGTGGAGCCTTCCAGAGAGAAAAAGTGGCAAAAAGTGAGTAATTTCTGGTGCAGATGCCTGATGTATTAGCTGATTTACTTAATTAAAAAGACAAGTAGTTAACATGTACGATAGGAGGGCAGCTCAACTGAAACCTTCAAAATGGACATTAATAGGTTGTGTATATCTATATCCTAAAGGGATGGCTGTGATTGATGCTTCTTTCTATGCTTTATGCAAGAAACACAAATGTCTTAACATATACTAGTATTTTGCAGAAACTTATTCTTTCCATCCACTCCACCTCATCTACCTGTTAAAACTTCCTTAAAAACCCACAACTTTTGCAGCAGCATAAACCACTCCCAACTTCCACAGGAAATTTCTGTGCAACTGAGTGGTGTTTAAAAGCAACAAGGAACAGCAGGGAGATTTTATTCTTCTGCATTTATCTCTCACTTGTACTCCTATAGGATATAGCATAGGCAAAGAGCAATCATGTGGCTCTCCCGTCTACCAACAGAGACGGGGAGGAGGCAGAGGTCAACCTTTGAGTATTCCATCTACCACCAGTGTGGAAATTTTTCCATACGGACCCTTCCACACCTATTCCAGTCAGTGTTCAGTAGACAAAAAAAATCCTCATCACTCATAGTCTCATCTGAGGCAATTAGTTAACAGCTCCGGTGGGGTTTTTTTCACTTCTTGGAACTGAGATGAAACAGCACACGGTGCATGCTGAGTTGCCATGTGAGTATGAGCAATGCCCATTTTGTGAGAGTTCAGCAATTCTATTTGTTCTGTGGTGTGTTTTCAAGGTGAGATGGCTGTAGAAGGAACAGAGTTTTCAAACTTAAACAGACTTAATTTATAAAGGAGATATGACAGAAAGGAAAGAATTGTACCAAAAAGTTTCTAGTGCAAGCTCTGAAGTGGTATAAAACCCAGGAACATTCACTGGACTGATTGCTGTACTGTCTCATATGTACTGAGGACAGTGTAATCTGATGGGAAGCATATTTCTGCAGTTTTCTGTCTCAAGTTTGTGGACTACAATGTGGGGGATCACAGTTCAAATCTCAGCAAAGCTGACTCAGCTCTTCACCCTTCTGCAGTAGGTGAAGGAAGTTGCACCCAGTTGCTCAGTTGCACTGAGCTATTCCTGAGGCAAGACCTCCAAAGTGCTTGAAAGGTGCTGTATCTGCATTCCAAGTCCCTCAGTTTTCCTCTGTTCTTTGCACAGGTATTACACAGGCCAGAGTTCCTCAAAGCTTTTTCAAGGTACTCTTTGTTTGATTATTATTTCTTTCATCCCCTCCTTTGTGGGGACACTGGCAACTACTTCACAGTTCATTGGTTAGGCTCAGAACCACACAGGTTGGGAAGTGGGGTCATGCGCTAGAGTTGAGCAAAGGTTCATCCTGCTGCCTTGCCCAGCACACATCCTGTCTGAGTTAATTTGTTAACGTTTAGATCAACCTTCCATTGTCAGTCACCACACCTTCACTGTAGCTTGCTAATAAGGAGATAAAGTCCAGCTTAAACAACACAAAACACAGAACAGAGTTTGGAAAACATATGTTAAAGTTTAGCACGTGTGTACATACATTCTAAGCTAAAAGAAAAAAAAACAAAAACTCCAAGAGCAACCTTAAAAAAGCAGCTGTACTCCACCTGTGCATGAAAACTATGACTTTTAGCATCAGTTTAAACAGTCTTACAAAAATACATGCCACAATGTAGTGGCCCCACTACAGTGGGTGGGGAGTAGGCAGGTGGTTTAATTTAAGCCTATTGCACCAAAGTCTCTACTAACTTGTACCCTGTTTAGCTGAGCTGAAGTCAAGACCACACAGGTGGGAGGTGTTAACTGGACTTGCTCACGTTCTGAGGAGTATTATCATGAAGCTGTAGACTTCTGTACAAAATACACTGACTGAAACATGGGAGTTCATGTTCTTACAAGTATCAACAAGACCAAGCTCTGACATGTTCTGACTTCTTCCACATAGCCCCCCCAACAGCAGCTTAGACACATGGAGAGGCTAACAGTTTGCATTCAGAGTAAATGCGACAGGCCACACTTGAGGAAACAGCGCCTAAAACCTGCATTTAGCTAACAGCATTCTTACCCAGTTTCTGATCCTTCCTCTGACCATGCCAGAGCCATGCACCTGCACACAGGCCATTACAGTGAACTGGATCAGGAAACTGATTTGGAATTCCAATCAACAACAAAAACATTTTAAAAAGTGTTAAGAAAAATAAAAATGCAGGATGGCTTCCCTGATATAGGCCACAGTACAGCTCCAGAAATAGTAATGTCAGCAAAACTGAGAGGGTAGGACAGCGCACTGTGGGCACAGCCACAGAAACAAACAGCATGGTAGAGAAATACATAAGATCAGAAATATTCAAATCAAAGCCAGGCTTGAGCCCTGCTCACTGGCAACAGGAAGAGGTGCAAAATGAAAAAGGGCTTCCATTTGGGTTGTTTTCTCCTGTCTTACACTGGAGCTTTTTATTCTGAATTTAGTACATAAAGGAATTGTTTCCTTCATGCAAAAAAAAAGTTGGTTTATATCAGTCTATAAGTTAAAATTTTTATGCAGTCTAAAGCTCCAATGCAAATGATGGCTATTACAGTTCCTACTGGGCACTCCTAAGGAGGCCATGGAGCTATCCAGAAAAACAGAGAAAGGGAAAGAGGGAATAATTTGAACTAGGAGGAGGGAAAAACACCTAACCAGACATTACCCCAGAAGCTTTCAAAGAGAAAGGGGAAGTGTGATTTAGGAGTAGCTACATTTAGTTCTTGTGAATTAGACTAGACAAATTTATTGTGATTAACACCACTGATACCACACTGAGGATCAGCATGACCATGACGTGATCACTCATCTCGACTGGTTCAAGTCGCATTTCTCCGAGAACTGAAACTAGGCTTCCTGGGATAACCACCTGGTAATTTGGACAACCGTTTTTGTTTTAACTTCTGTGAGAATTTTAACCAGCTCCACACATCTGCATTTAGAGTGTTATTGGTCACGTATGTAAAAATGTTTCTTCAGAAATCCAGCAACCTGTACTTCTGAAGGGGAAACCCTGAAAACCTTGTGCAGGAGAGGTTTCTTTGCCTTGCTTCAGACTGAACAAAGTTGTTTTATCTTTTTTTCCCCCTAATGGGGGAACAGGTTAATTGTGATAAAAAAATTAAAATGTCTTTTGATTAAACTGACCCTCCCTAATTCACTTTTAAGACAAGAGTCTGATAAAGTATTTCTTTATATGACTGTATAGATAAAGAATACTTCCTTTATTTATTTTAAAAAATAATTGATTTGTCAAAAGATTATTAATGCAGAAGTGTCACACAGAAAACAAATAGCAAGTTAACTTCCTTAACAAGTACATTTGATACATATTTTAACACTGCAGATTTCCCCATTCTATTCATATCTTCAACATTCCCATGAAGTAACCAGAAAAAGGAAAGAGGTACAAGAGATATGAGCTTTTTATTTCATGGAAAAGGGGATGTTGAATTTTGCATCTTTTTTATGGAGGGATCCACAGTACAGTTTTTAAATACATCACATTAAAAAGGAAAAAAAATTTTCTATCACAGGAAAAGTATTTAGATTGGAAAAAAATCAGGCATTCAGAAATTAGGAAACAGCAGATTTGAACTTGCTCATGCAGCCATAATTCTATCCCCTTGTGGTATCATCCTGTATGCTGAAATTAAGCAGAATGCTGTTTGGGGAAAAAAAAGAGCATGTAATCATGCAACTAAATTATTCATAAATATAGCTCATACTTTCTGTAGAGAAGTTCAGACAGGCCAAAAAAGAGAAAAATAATCTTGTACACAACCATAACCTCTCCACAAATGCATCGTGATCGTTGGTCAAATCTTAACCTTTTTGGTACTGCAGATTTGGACTACAGGACAAAAAACACTACCTGAAAGGAAGCCTTCAGAGGGAGCCTAGACTAATACAAACTCTCAGGAGAGCCCAGTCAAGTCCACCCTCTCCCAAGGAGCTTGCAGATGGTACTTCCAGACAGAAACAGGAGAAGCTGCTCTGTTTGGGATGGTTATGAAAAGCCTCCACTCATGCTCTGTCCCTCTATCTCTTCACCTAGAAACTGCAGGGACTACACAGCAGGTCTACACGCAAGGTCCTGTGACATGCAAACAATCCTGCATGACTATGCTTTCAACATATACCAGTGCTGTCCTGACAGCTCCTTTGGGCTCTCGTTCCAGTTCATGCTACACAGTGTATACTGGCACTGTTGAAATTCAGTTGGTGTGATACACTACCAACTTTGCAGAAAAGGCACAGGTCCAGCAGGTACTGCAGCAATCCACAACTTAGGTAAATCTTGAAAACGTCACAGTGCAACGAAAAGGTACTTCTCTGGACTGATGGCCTTCTGCTTGACAAATTTTAACATTATGGCAAATAACAGGAGCAATATGGCATCTCAAAAAACTGGATAAACTATCAAGGCTACCCAGATAGAAAGCTTGCTCATGGCTCCTTAATAAAGAACATGCATTCAATCAGCAAACAGATTATTCATTTATCTCTTACTCTGCAGTAACTCCAAGCCTGCCACCTACCTTACCAGTTTACAAACTGCCCCCCATTTCGCTGTAATAAACTGGTGATCCTAACAGTTGTTCTCTATAGCTTCCCCATGCAGTTAAAGCAGAAGGAAAAAATACCCACACTATAGGGTTCTTGAATGGAGAAAATCAACATAAGAGAGCAATTGCATATTTAAAAGGTCCCTTTACAGATTTGTCTAGTTTTCAGCATTTGGGCCTGCTTAATAAATTGATGTTTCACATGAACATTAGGCACAAGGCTGCCAGCCTACACTATCTTACTGCACATCTCGGTATCTCCTGTTCTGCTTAGGTCTCCAACTGCTGGAGATGGTGCTGTCATTTGAGAAGTGAGGTCATATCTACACATACAAAGCAGCACCATTTAGACCAGGCATGGCTCCTAGCGAGATGATCTCTCTTTACAGCCCAGCACAAGGATACTAACAGAGACCATGGGCTTTCATAAATAGCTCCAGCAGCATGCTAGGTTGATACTGCTTCTGGGCTCACAGTTGGAAAGCTCAGTATTAGTTAGCTTTTGTGATGTACCACTGCACATGTTGATAGAAACAAGCCTGGCATCAACAGCTCCACTGGACTGAAAACATATGTTTTTTTCCAGTCTGGGAAACTAAATGACTCTGGGCTCAGCCAGCACAAGGTTAGAAGATTATTTGGACAAATTTCATAACTCCGTCCCAGCCCAACCAAGATTTTTTTGTGCCAAAAATAGTTTCTCAAAAGAAAAAAATAGCTCAAATCTTCCTTGGATTAAATATTAAAATATTAATTTTGAAACCCAAAGTTGGGTTTATGTTTGCTTGGCTAATAACAATTCAATTTCTGAATTTTAAATGTTTGTGGATGACACTAACCTCACCGAGTCATATTAAGCCAGATTATTACTATTGGAAGCAAATCAAGTACCCATTTAGTTTCAAAGAAGTTTGGTTTGCTTGCATCTGTCAAGAGTCAATTCTTGGATTTTGCTTCTATAATAGCTCTTTTTCTGATTCCCTAGAATTGCAGTGAAAAGCCACTAACCAGAAACCTGCAGCCATGTCTTTTGTTTTCAAACCAAGCAAGATGGGTCCAGTCACTCTTTAGACTAGTAAAGAAAAAAAATACAATTTCCAACATGCTAGAATGAATGGTTTTAGTTCTTTATAGATACCCAGCAGGATTTCTCTCATCATATTTGAGTTAATCACACATGCACTTAATTTCCGTAGTCTGCTAATGGCTTCTGAGGTAAAAATACAAGCCCATTTGAAAGCAACAGCAAAATTTCCTTGGACAGAGCTGGAATTTCACTCAGGCTTTTAACACTAGTGATAGTGTAACACAAACACTTGAGTCAGCCTGCTCTGAGATGTCCCTCAGTTCGATGTATGTCTCAATTCACTGTCAACCTGTCTTAGGGGACACTGTCTTAGTCATGTGAAAGTAGTAGGATCACCCCATGTGTCCCATGGAAATGGTTAAGACTCACTACATTTTAATTTCCATCCACAATATGTGCTGCTCATCTTACTTGGAGGTTAACCTTCTAATGAACACAAGCTTAAGTATCTGTCCATGCTCTTAGGTTAATGTAACTTGAAGACTGCCCTTCAGCCACTAGACTTCAGCCTTCAGACTCTTCCTCAAGCTATTAATTTTCTTTAAAATCCTGGGCCTAATAGATTCTGGATTGAAACACCTTTAGAAAACTTTAAAAGTATCTCTCATTTTCTAGAGAAACTAATGTCAACCAAAATACAAAAAAGATCTGCAACACTACAAAAAGAATGGGGGAAAGTACAAAGAAAACCTCATAAGAAATTCTTGGCATTTATTAAATCTCTGGGAGCTGAGGATTTCAGTGCATCTTACCAACTATGACTGTAAATATTATATTTCTATATAAGAAGGAAACTGAGAAGAAAGTTCATTAGACCAATTCTGTGTCTCACAAACAGCAGTACAGAATCAAAACAAACCTACATAGACAGGTACTCAATCCAGTCAAGCTATTAGACAAGTCAAAAACAGCATCTGGAAATAATGATTTCATTCTAAGAACCAACTACACTACAAATATATTTGAGAAATATCTATGTTCTGTCATTCCTGATAAGTATTATGGGCAACTTTCCAGACAAAATGCAATAAATTCACATGAATTTATAGCTTTACTGTATATCTTACTATACAACTATATAATAATTAGCCCATTGATGTGAAATACACTGTTCTTCTCCCAAACAGCACTATGCTTTGTAGTTTAGCTTTTGGAAACAAATGTTTTGATTGCAAATTTACAAATAGTTGCAGTAATTCATCTTGGTGATGGGTACAGGATAAACCTCACTCTGCAAAAGCAAACAGCTAATAAAATTCTTGAATTCTCATCCTGTCTAGTACTTCAGAGGAAAGTTATTTCACACAGTGCATGCAGACACAATAGTTGTACTGTCTGTGGCTAGAAAAAAATCTTTCCTGAACACTGGGGTTAAGTGCCTTATCATAGCACACAACATACTGATAGTCATTATTTTGATGTACAGCTAGTGCATTTAACTGTATAAACCTTAGCTCCCTCAGCAGGTGGTGGAATGCACTTGCTACATATTCTAGGCCAAGTTTCTGCCACAAAATACTGATGGTGAGTGACTCAGTCCAAACTGACTAAAGCAGGCCCAGCCCTGACAGTCCTACATACAATCTGGAGGAAGCAGCCCACCTAATGCAGCCATGCCAACTGGCCAGTAATTTCTACATTTAGTAGCCAAGTCTGTACCTTGCCCCCTCAGTTCTAACTGAGGTCTGGAAGACATAACAGCCAGTGTAAGTTTGGAGTCTGCCTAGACTGTCTGTTGTGAACTGCACAGGTAGGAGAACAATTCTTCCCACTGCACAGGGAAACAGGATGGGAAGTGCTCGCTCTTTGTCCTGCAGCAAGAAGCAACTACAGTGCAGGGGCTAGCACAATTTTTTTAAGAAGTATAAAGGGGAAAGAAAAAGCAGAAACTTGAAAGGTCTCTGAAAAAGTTCATCTAGTTGAAGATGTTCCTGTTCACTGCAGGAGGGTTGGACTAGATGATTCCATGAAAAGCAGCAGAGCAACAAAATGCCCAGAGAGAGAAGGGATGGGATCTGGTTTGACACCTGTTGCAGCCAAATTCCAGGATATGGCCTGGTGAAGAATTCATACAGCAAAAAGCCAACACCTCCAAGGTCTGGTTCAACTTACAACTACAAATAATACAGACTCAGAGAACGGATTGGGTTGCAAGGGACCTTAAAGATCATCTAGTTCCAACCCCACGGGCAAGGACGCCTTCCACTAGCCCAGGCTGCCCAAACCTCTGTCCAACCTGGCCTTGAACCCTGCCAGGGAAGGGGCAGGCACAGCTCCTCTGGGAAACCTGTGCCTCACCACCCTCACAGTGAAGAGCTTCTTCCTTGTATCTAATCTTAATCTACCCCCTATATACCTCAAACAACTACACATTTACTTCTACCTTACATTATGCATTTAAAGTAGGTGGGTTTGAGCTTTAAAAAATATTATGTCCATTTAAAAATAATAATTTCAGGTACTATATGTACTTAGATATATGCTTTGGAACTTTGAAGCTCTAGTTTTTCTACTTAGAAAAAAACAACAGAACCACATTTTATTGATTGGAGGGGGAACTTTAAAGCAAGCATTAGGTTTTCAGAACTTTTTTACTAGAGGTAATTGATTCATTAGTTTTGTATGGAATACAAGAAGGGTCACTGAGGTATGCAAAAGTAGTAGTTTCTGAAAATGCTGAATAGTGTTTTCCCTGCACAGGCATGCAGAATTCTTCCAGCAGGATGAAGCTATTTGCTTATTCATATAAATATATTAAAATGCATTCGCTACTGGTCATACAAGATATCACACATGAAAAGTAAAAATGCTAAACTGATCTTTTTTCCTCCCTTCAAGAATACACAACATCACCATCCCTGCTCAACCCTCATCTCAAACTCTGCAAGAACAGAGAGGACTGATACTATTGTCACATGAGTAAATGGAAGGCACCACAAACTACTGAATAAATTTCAGAGAAGAGTGTAGGAACACCCACACACAAAGTCACTTTGTTTTAAAGTAGAAAACTGCCAACTTCCACTGATAGCGTCAGTATCACAGAGAAGCTTGAGATTAAATTCTCAATTGCTAAGGGCTCAAAGTTTACTCTTCACTAGGAAATTAATCTTACTGTGATTTAACACTGAACCAGTTTTCCCTGTGGCACACTAATTTGGCGCTACTGCTAACATACTAAGAAATCCATGCTGTAAAGCAATGAAGATGATACTCTGGGATTCAGATTTAAAATCTACTTCTGTATTCCTTCACAGACTTCTGTAATGTACTTTGAATCAGGGTCTTAAAGACACATAGTAAAACTGAGCATCTTCACAACTGACCATGTTAATCAACTAAGACCCCAGCAGAACATTAGTGAGAAACACTGAACAATAAAAACAATATTTCAGTATGTTAGAGGCAGATAAAATTAATGCTATGATTCAAACAGAAGAGCTAATTCTGTGATGTTGCTTCAGCTGTTTGGACTTCAGCACCTGTATGCTACTTCAGGTGCCTAAGTGCTTTCACAGGACTAAACCATGACTTCCCGGACCACCGTTCTCCCTTCAAGGAGAGGGTAGGGGAAAGAAAAAGAAAAGAAAAAAAGTACTTCCCTGCCTTAGAGAAGTTTTGATCATACAACTCAAGACAGCACAGTGATACAGTCATTAGTTGCTCTGCCTTATCAATCTAACAACAATGCAGAGACCCTCACCTCAAACCTGGTCTTCCTGAAGTGGCACCAAGAACCCCAGAGGTGCTGCACAGCCCAGCAAGGCTTCTGCTGCACTGACAATGCAGCAAGAAAGTACAGAAAATGTTGCACAGACAGGGACCTGGCTTCAACTCCTCTGGTAATTCCAGAAGTAAACTTTTCAGTAATTGTTCTATTCAATACTTAACAAATCATTGCAAAACAGGAAGAAAGAAATAGCATATAAAAACTTCACATATGTTTCCTACTAGAAGTCATGTATGTTAATACCTAGGCTGCTTGTTACATATAGAGCCATGGCTGCTTATTTACAGATGTAAAAAGTTGGGGAGATGAACTGAGAAAAGTTATTCTTTCAAATGTCTGGCACTAATGCCGAATCAGACTAGTTGCTTTTGCCTGTGTAATAAATAATTATAACAAACACGTATTAAAGGAGATATAAGTGTTCACAAAAAAATTACTGTATTACGGCAGTGTCTACTGGAGAAATGTAGTACAATGGACAAGTTTATGCAACAGACTGCTACCCTGGAATTCAGTCCAGGAAACAGATAAAGCAGATGTATTTGGAAAAGCTTTGTTTACTATTTTCTTTAAAACAAAAGATCACAAAAAAACCAGGACAACCCAACCACCCTGGTCCACAAAAAGTTCTTTGTTATCATTCAACGTTCTGTGCTGCGATTCCTAAACATTCACCAGAGCAAGTTAAGGGCATTCTGCCTGTAGGCACCACACAGAAAGGCTTTGGCCACTACGGTGTGACCCAACGTAGCAGTCATCCTGCCACCCTCCACAGCTCTATTTTAGCAATATCTTATTTAGTACTTCAAGTCCCATGACCCACATCCAATACAGAGGTCCTGTCTAATACACTGATCAGATAAAAGGATGCTTTTCAAGCAATGTTATGCAAGGGATCCATACTGCAATGGAAGTCACTAAACAAATGCTAAGTTATAAATAAAACACATTCTTGCTCTTAAGCCACCTCCCAGCCACCTGCTTGAAACTAAACTGTGTGTTACAGTTGCAAACACAGAATTTTGTTAAGATTTATCAATTCACCCTTATTAATATAAAAAACCCCACTCTACCAGGGTAGTCATTAACATTTCTAAGAGGTAGGAAACTCAGAAAAATGTGTCCAAAGACAGACAAATGAGAGCAAGGAATGTGTATTAACTTCTAGATTAAAACTACGAAGAGCTGATCAAACTGCTGGAAATTTTTCAGAAATGCTTTTACATCAACGTTGCACTAACATTCCTCTAACCCAATCACTATCTGCTAAATAACATATCAATCTCTAGCCAAAGACTCACTAGCACTTTCAATAAAATTTAAGTAGAACTAATGAGTACATACTACCTAACTAAACCCAAAGTCCAAGACCACGTGCAAATAGGTGCCAGAGTCTGAATTAGAACTCGCATTTCTGACTTTTGGTCTGACACTCAGTGCAAAATGCCACTTCGCAAAAGAAAAGCCTCCAGTATTATAAGTATAGGTTGTCAGGTTTTAAAAATACATATATGAAGTCTTGCAAAAAGTTATTTTGTTTTAAAGTCTTGTTTGAATCAGAAATATAAAAATGCAAAAGCAATATAAATTCTCCAATAGAACAAGAATATCTGCGAGGAATGAAGATCATACCAGCCTCAAGTCAGAGATTTACTGCACTTGACACTGTAAAAATAAGCAGTAGAAGTGAGATAAACTGCTTGCTGCAAAGACTAATAACGAAGAGGCAGTATCTTGTGTTCATTCATTTCTAATCTTCATAGCTCCAAAACACTGGTCCTTAATAAAACTGTTATTCTCTTGTGTTATCCTTCTCTCTCTCAGTATACTGATTTCAAACACGAAGTTGACAATTGACGGTACATGACCTGTTGAGCTTACAGCATTTGATAAATACAGGATAGAAAGCTTTCAGATGGTATCAAGCACCTGTTCTCAGTGAGAGTTGTCAAAGGCATCCACTGCAAACTTCACTGCAAGATTGAGACAGGAAAGATACCAAGGTGACAATCAGAATTGTATGATTTTTAAGGTCCTAGAAATGAACAGTCTTTCAGGACAAGAAAAATTGGCCCGTGCTTTTGTTATCTGCATACTGCTTCGACACACATTAGGTACTTTAGGTGGTGTTTTTTTTTTTTAAAGTGACATAAACCCTGATCAAAAGTACTTAATCTGAGACAATGTTTGCTGTAGAAAGATCACACAATTTTGAACAAGTATATACTAATTTATAAATATAGGTTGGTTTAACAGACCTATCATACTTACTGTGATACTGACCATTGGATCTTTTAGGAAAAATTGAAGGATAGCTAGCATGAGAAACAGGGAATGCCCCAGGACAGGGAAACTTCTGTCTTGAATCAAAGAGAATATTTTTTCAAAAACTTGTTTAACAAATAGGTTTTTTTAATGCACATTACCCTTTAACATCTGGTAATGCAGAAACACTCTGCTACTAAGCACACCACAGACAAGTGACCAAACCAAGTGTAATGAATTTCAGAGAATACTCAGAGACATGTTAGGCAGCATCCAAAGACTAGAAAAATAATCTAAGCACAGGCAGACCAAAACGCAGTGCACCCTCACCCAAGAGCAAAACACTTCTGACTCCTATGGGAGCAAGACAATCAATGACTTCTGATCAGTTCAGGCAGCTGTATACTTTTAAAGCATTTTACCACTAAGTTGTGTGCTGCTGCAGATGGCAGAGAGAGCACACATTTATAGGGCAGAACTAATTTATCCTATTTTCAGAAAGAGCACACCCTATTTCAAAAGTCCCAGGGAATACCCATGCTATAGTGTGATACATAATTGTAGCATGCATCAAACTTCCACTGGTGTAAGAGACAACCCATTCATTTTCCATTAAATTACTATGTCTCCCTTTGTTCCTGTAAAAAAAAAAAGTTAAACATAAACCATAAAAATTAAAACCACATTTTTCCCCTCTCTGCTTTTAGAGGAAATGGCTTACTAAAAGAAAAGATTGCTTTACTGTGTCCAGGCCAAGAGTTTTCCTCTTCAGATTAGAGAGAAGGATTATAGCAGCTCATGCTGAGCTAGCACTGCTGCAGCTGGACTTTGATACTAGTTGCTAGGCTGCCTAGTTTAAAGCTAACTCGGGTAGAGCTGTAGAAACTGCAGTCTGCAATGCAGCAGCAAATTAACTATTTAACTTAAACCAAAACCCTTTTTCCCTACTTACTGAAAAACAGCAGCTGACAAACTATGGACCTGGCATTCTTTCACATGCAGTAAGATTTGCTGCAAGTATCTAATAATATACTTTATGGCTGACAGCCCAAGGAACTGATCAATGAAAGTTCAAGAAGTGCATTTTACACTCCAGATGTTCTCAAACTGACTGCTCAGAGATGGTTGGTCGCATTATGCTGACTTTTCTCCCCTCTGCTGTACCAGTTTGTGTCCAAAAGATGAAAAGTACATCTACTATCCTCAAAATATTTCTCCTTAAACATTTTCTCCTTTAGCTACTGTTAGCATAAAAATATCACAGCAAATCAATGGGATGAGAGGCTGTCCCAGAAAAACCTGATGTAAAGTATGAATCAAACTTTAACCTCTGCAGCAGGATGACCTTAATGAGAGCTCTGAAGGCACAAAAATTACAGGATCCACACATACATACTCTAGATAATGACAAGAATTCCACAAGGCAAACACACTCTTTCTAACCTGACCTATGTATTTTCAGTGGTATTGTGTTGAGACTTGTGCAAAATGGGAAAGAATAAGAGATCCTACCTGCTTATTTAAGGAAAAAACTTGTAGGATATTTTAGGCAAATAGAATGCTAGAGTGAACAGTCCTACTAGATCTTAATTTATTAAATACTTATGCCCGAAAGGTTTCCTCCTCCAGTTATAAATGCTTATAAAAATGCAAAACTATACCTTGGGGAAAAGATAAGAACTAGTTTAAACACGCATTTATCCATGCACTAAAACAAACACAAAGCAGTCTCAAAACTGATAAAAATCTAAGCTTGGATACAACACTGTCATCTGCCTTGTATGAGGGATACACATACTCAAGCTACGGACATACCTCTATCTTCATCCATCTTTTCATTTGGACATTAAATTAAAAATTAGCAACTTGACACCAAATGCCATTATAGGCAAGCAGGGGAGCATCTAGGTCCAGCATGTAGATTCAGTAGCTGTTGCTACATATATATCTCTCCATGCTTGAATCGCAAGAATCCTTGTAGTTCAGTCCTCTGGGGGTGTAAGGAAGAGAATGCTTAGCCTGATACAAGGAAAGTCATTAGAAATTAAGTATCATGTAGCTTCCTTGCCCATAGCAGAGAATTGAAAAACAGGTCATGTACAGCACCTTTAGATACCGTTTTTTATTTTCATCTTGGTTTTGCAAGTCCTTTCTTTCTCCTTCCCTTGCACAGGCACATACTCCTCATAGAAGCGCAAATCTGTAAGCATCCCCAGAGCAGCCTCTGAGGCTGTTTTGCTGCATTTCCCAGAAAGCAGCCTTAATTTTGCCAAGTCAGAATCACCGATCCATCATCTCTGCTACGTGTTATAAAGGAGAGGACTAAAGCAAAAGTTGAAACATTCAGTGTTTCTCCTTGGAAAAGTGCTCTGCCATTTCAGTCTGCTCCATCTTTCTTTCCCTAAATAGGAGAACTTTTGCCCTTGGTTTCATGTCTCTGCTCCAGTCAAAAGGCTGCTTGATGGTAGCAGAACATGCATTACACATTCTGGGCTTTTTTCAATCCTAAATAATTCAAACTCCCTGCTCTTACTACAACACGGGTACGCATTTAGATTTAGATTTGAACACTGACAATTCAAACTCTTGCCCATCATTTCACTTCATTTTTAATTAATAATTTTTAAAGTAAACCACATTAATCTGTGTATTCAATTTGAGGAGTGAACAACAATTTGTTTTCACCTAGACATTTAGGTCTTCAAAGCACAGGTGAACAGTTTCATGTACAGACCATTACACCCAGCATTTCAGGCAACATTCTGCTAGCAGCTTCCTTTACAGACATGCTACCAAATCAGCCTAACACATAACTATTGCTGTGGATAAATATGGGGTTCGGGTGAGAAGTAGGGAAGTGATTTCCTTCGTTTTGTTGTCTGAGGGGTTACTGAGATCATGGACACTGCCTTCTTTGTCCCTATTTTTCACATGTCTTTTGGCAGCTATATACAGCAAGACAGATTCCTTTATGTATGATAAATGCTACAATCACTGCCATCTCCTTAGGGAAGGCAAAGAGTGCTGATCACAGCTCAAACGGGTATATAGCTCATACTGAAAATACAACTTCTCTACTGCAAGGCAGCCTGATCTTCTGCAGGCTAAACAGTCACAGGTATAAAACACGTGTTTTGATTAACTGAATATGCTGCACTTGATACAATAAAACCATTACTTTGAGTGGGTTTGATCACTTTTGTTGCCCTTTAAAGCAATAATTTTATCACATTATTGCTTCTCTTTTAAACTCCATCTTGGGAATAAGAAACTAAGATGCCTGTCTCAAGCAGGATGAAATCTAGAGGAAAAAGGTCCATTCACCATCACCTGTTCCCCAGCCCCTCTAAAGCAGAGTACTGAAGAAATAGCAGATTTTACCAAGCTGATAGTTACCTCCAAGCATGAGCTTACATAAGTGAGTGCCCAGAGGGATCTACAAACTTACCTTTGATCATACTCTGACATACTTGCAAAAATTACCAGCTATTGACACTGCAGTCAATAATTTTCTATTCCACCTTGGGATTTTAAAGCATTAAAAAGCCTAAGTAATTATTCAAAACGTAGAAATACCTTTTCTTCTATAGATAAGTAAAATAAGGTTCAGTATGTGACAGAGAAAGACATGTCTCTTCTCTTGTAACTCCTACTTGCATGTCTTAACAGTGTATGATACTTCTTCACTATTTAGTTTGGGAAGCTTCTAAACTGTTTTATTCTTCAGGGCATTTTTATTTGTTTTCGTTTTTAATACAGTCTATGTTTAAACAGTCTGTATGGTCCTAAGTGTCACTGTGGACAAACACCCATACAAAACTAGATTCAATAAACCTAAAAATCTCTGAAACACTTTCAGAACTGCTGGTAGCATACAGTAAGAAGTGTGACACGCATGGTAGAATAGGCAGTCTTTACTGTTGTAAAAGCTTTCACTGAACTCTGTTCTATTTAAGTTCTTACATCAGCTAGATAACAGATGATTTATAATACAAATATTGTATGTCATATACTTCAAACCTAGGCTCTGAATGCAAACAGTGCCATTATCTGCTTAACAAAGACCAATTATTCAATGATTAATCAAGCTACTGTGCAAGTCCTGAATGCCTATAATATGTTATTTGATAATATGGTGTCTTCTTGACCTAGACAGAGCTGCCTACAGCATATAATTAAAGGTTTCAAATACATTATGCTCCTCTCCTGCCAAACACTGTTCATGCAGTATGCTTTATATACCCAGTGAAACTAATAGAAAAACAGTCTATTTCAGACAGAAGTGCTTTGTTAAACCATTTAAACAAAACTAGTACACAGCCCCAAGATCAGATGTCCTTCTAGAGCACCACCACCTGTTTTTCCTCCAATACCAAATTCTCCATTTTATACTTTAATATTTTGAACACTGGCCTTCCCTTTTTCTATCTTCATTCTATGATAAAACACTGCATTGCTTTATGATAGCATCATAATCAGTTAAGTATTCCATTACATTAGACATTACCTGGATGCAAAAGCTCCAGTCCCACAGAGCCAACAAGAAAAAGCAAATGTTTTAAAGTGATTTTTAAAGCCTGTGAAATACACAGGCACTAGGGCATGAAGTCCTCCCTCTCTTGACAAAATGAACTGTGCAAGCCTGTATTTCCCAGCCAATTTGTCCCATGTACCATAATCCTTATTTGAAGGCATGAAGCAGAAGAAAGCTCACTTCACATGTTCATTCAGTCTGTGAAATTTCTCCACCAAGGCAGTCTGTGAAAGTGCTAGTTAACAGTGTTTTTAGATGAGGATGTGGATCATTTCTCATTAGATAATTACTTTCTTCATTTAACCCAGCAAATATCAGTCAGATACTAGCTGATGCCAGTCACCTATGCACTCTTGAGAATTGGCTGCATTTCCAAATGTATCAAACAAATAACCAATTAGTCTTTGTTTGCTAGCTCACTGTATCCAGTGCTTTCCTATTCAGGCCTTGGCAGGCTACCAGTTACTTTGACTGTAGTCCTGTCCCTTCCCTTCCCCCCAAAAAAGGGAAATGATCTTAGACTGAAATAAGTTCTTCAAAAGCAACAACCCTACCTAATCTTCAGACCGAAACAGTGCATTCAGATTGGGAGCAACATCCAGCCACTAAAGGAAAAAGGACCAAGATTCTTTCCATAGCTCTCAAATTTCAGAAAAGTACAAGGAAGCTGCTGACCAGCGTTTTTAACCAAAAGAGAATGTAATTAAAAAAACAAAAAGCACCTTACAACTGGACAGTATGTAGCCCAATATTCAAAGGCTTCTAAGAGGCTCTGAGCTCCTGTTCCTCTTGACTGTTGAGGGAATCCTTTGCCTGGCACTCCAGGCCTCCCCAACACTTCAAATAATACCTCCACTTACACATCAAAACTCCTCTACCTTCTGTCAGGATATGAAGCCTGGTACCAGCCTAAAAGCAGCACTTCAGGATTACTGTATAGTCTCTTGCTTAACTAGAACCATGTTATTTTACCTGCACAACAATTACTTCTTTTCCACAGCAAAGTAATAGATGAAGATGGTCGATATCTTTAAACTAAAGATCTTTAACATTAGAAAAAATTTAGATCTAGTTAAAGATACTAGTCTCAAGAGTAACTATGGTGATCTGATCCTGACTTCTAAGACCATAGAGAAACTGCCTTATCAGTTATTTCTGTCTCAAGCAGCAGACTAAAGGAATTCTTTCCTCATTTTCACATTAGAAAACAATGACGAGGAGCCAAGTTGGTGAAAATAACCATTAATCTAAGCATGTCACAGTTACATCCATCACAGATTTATCCTTCAACAGACTCCTGAATATTTAAGTAATACATATTTCTGAAGACTTCAATACAAGTCATACAACACCATGCATTTAAAACCCAACCCCTACACACTAACTAGTCTCTGAAGTTCTCTGATTTGGGGGCTAAAACCAAAGGTTCAGGTTTTTCTGTGCCTTTTTTTTTTCCTTTTAAATTGGGAAAAATTCCACAGAGAACAAATCTCTCAACAAAGTAGCACAAGATGCAGCTCAGCAGTGATTTAACAGACCCTACAACAGTTTCAGACAACAGAGCTGGCTGTCCTCAGTGACACTACTTACTACAGATATTCAGCTATCGGTCATCAATAGGTAGGCCACAGCTGTCATGCAACTGTAATAGAAGCCATCAAGTATTTCCTTCTCCCAAACCAACTCACTGTTCCCACTGTCAGCCCAGTTTCACAGCTGTGTACTGAGGGTTGGATTTCCATTTAAAAATACTTAGAAGACATACTAATACACAGAATATAATTCAAAAACAGTTTATGCAGAACAAGTCTCAACCTCACATTTTCTTGAAAAACTTCCAATGAATTTCCTTCTCATTGTCTGTTTTAGTACAGGACAAAAGCTTTCTAGAAAGCTATCTACAGTATGTTGAATTGACTCTTGCAGGAAAAAAAGGCAAAAAAAACCCCAATGCTGTGTTAAGAACTTGACTGCACATTTGTTCAAAACAAAATAAAAACTTTAAAGAACACAGTGAACATACTCTACACACTCTCCTCCCCAAAGCATTCTTACCCGTCTGCAAGCACTTTCGTATCACAGTGTGGTCACTGCACTGTCCTACACAATAAATATGCACGTAATGATCAAAAGTGAGGATCCCTGATCTAAAATGCAAGGAAGACTGTTTCCAATAAATTACTGGCTTCTGACTCTCCCACTTTCTGGTTTTATAACCACCTCTTCCAGTCTAAAAAAATAAGGGCTTTTCTATGTTTTGTCAGTCAGTAGTTTGTTTTTCAGACAATGTACAAGTGTTAGCTTTCATATGTATAAAATTTAATGTAAAATGTACTTTAGGAGGTACTTCTGCAGGTAAAAGTCTCAGAGCATTATAGTATAAATATAGCCTAACTATTTTTTTCAGTGGTACACCATTAGATAACTAGAAGGAAGTTATGTTATTACGATTTCAACATTAGTAATGTGAAATCTGATGACCATGAAAATGTACACAAAGGCAGTAAGACTTCTCTTTGCCAGGTTTGACCCTTGATATGTAGATAAATAGAAGTATCTGGATATACCCAAAATGCACAAGACAAAGATTCTTAAGCATCATACTTAATCACTTTAAAAAATAAACTACTAATGAACAATGAATTTAGTATCTGCTATGTTATAAGTTTGTGCTAGGATACAAAACTGTCAACAGAATTTTTAATGACATATATACAGTATTACCTATATAAATAAGGTTTTCATATGCATCTATCACCATTCACAATGTTCTTGTTTAAATATATTTAGATTGCAAATCCTCTGGGACAGGACTAGTCTTTTATCCATACTTGAACAGTCCACAGCACAATGAAAGTCCCAGTCTTTCTTGCGTTAAATACTAGCACAGTACAAGTATTTTTTTAATGTAGGAGAAGATTGAAAATATTCAGAAAGCACTCTCTGTGTTTGCTCTCTGTGCTTAATTCCCATTTACAGTTCAGAATAAACACTTCAGCTGTCATTGTATTAACAGTTTTACCTACGTAAGAAATTCAAGATGGGGCCAAATTTGCCTGCATAATGATTTCACAGTAAGTGGCAACCAGATGGACAGCACACCGCCATATGCTCCCCTTTGCTGAAAGGTGGAAAAGTGAGCAAATATGAATCAGAAAAAAAGGAAGGAGAGTGAGGAGACATCTCTGCAGTATGCCCATTAATTCATGAACACACACTTTTCCATCAGGAGTGTACACAAACTTCTCTATTCCTTGTTCCTTAGGATGTGAATCGCAGGGAAGCAAAGGCAACGATTAGGGGGCAGCTAGGGAACAGCTGTTGTCTCCAGCATAATCCTTGTTAGGCAGGTACAAATCTGTGCTACATCTAACCCCATTTCATTCCTAAGAAGAGCCATAGTACAAGCATGGCTAAAGAACCCAGCATCACCATGGCCCTAAGAAAGTGAGGGGAAGGGAACAAGGACATCACTTCCAATGCAGCATCAAAAGCCGAGAGGCTCAGAAGCTAGGCCCACTCTGCAACCTCCTCTGAAATTCTTCCTGCCCAGAAATAACATGTCAAAAACTTTTAAGTAAACCTTCATGCTACCTATGTCTTGCATTGCTCCTTCAGTTGGAGCAGACAATCTGGCCATACTATAATGTCTCCAAGGATTACCTGACCTTTTGAGCTAGTCCTAAAAATAACACCTTTCAAAGTTAAACATATCTATTTAATTACACTACTGCTCCCTGCTCAGAAAGACCTTCTTAAGACCAGACAGAAAAAAGAGCATTCAGATTTCTGAAGGTGGCAGCTGGTAACAGAAGAAAAACAGTAAGTATGTGCAAGAAAAATCTTCAAGGTTGCAGGAGGTTTTTTTGAGACACTTATGCAAGTTAACACGTGAACCTTGACCCATATCTCAATTTCCTGTTAAAAAGTTGCTTTCAAAGCTGTCTAATATTATAATTCCAGATAAGAACGTAATTATTTACTAGGTGTGGGTTGTAAAACCCAGGTAGCTATTATTATACAGAGAAAAATAACAGATTGCTTGCTAGCCGAGACATACCACATGCCTCATGTTTACATCCCGACTGTTTGTTAACTTTAATTATTACAGACAGGAGCTCTTTAGTTTACTTTAAGAGCTTTCTTTAAATTTGTACCATTGGCTAAATTCACTGGTAGTCCAAATGGTGTACTTTTCTACAAGAAATTATTTGATAGACTTGAACAAAAGCATTTCTGGCAAAATACTAAAGTAATTCAACAGCAGAAGTCTCACCATCTTCAATAAAATTTGTATTTTTCTATTTTTACATATGAATTTTCTATTAGTGGAAAAAGCTGGTAGGCACGCTTCAATATCAGACACTTTCCACTACAAAGACTTCTGCAACTTTTTGAGCAGCTCTGACACTTGCCTCATTTGCAGGCAGGCTTTGAAGTTCCCTGGAATAGCAGATGCTCTTTGTCTTATGGTAATCCATTCAAGTTAAATTGAACTGTTTTCTATGCCTGCTTGCTTTTCTTAATCAAGTATTTGGTGGCCTCAAAAAAAAAAAAATCAAACAGACACGAACCCCATGTACTTAAGGGCTGGGCAGCTTGCATGTCTGACAGAAGAGTAGCAGTGTGCTATGGAGCACTGACAGGTTTCTGAAGCAAAAAAAGCAGAGTGGCAGGACAGACAGCAGAAAGTAAAATGAAATAGGGTCAGACTTTACCGGTTGTTTCCCTAGACAAAGCGCAGAACCCCAAGGTCCTTCCTCATTCACCAAATAACAACCTTACCAAGTAAGGCAATTACCTGAATTGGAAATCACTACCAAAGGCTCAAATCCCACTTAGGGATTTGTTAAGGTCAACAAGGGAAGTTTGTATCTTCATATAATACTGGAGGGTTTTTTTAAAAAAAAGGTAAAAGCCACAACACTTAAGATGTTCCATGTTAGAAACTAATTTGCAAGAAGGCTATTTGGATTGAAAGTTAAGCTCTTGAAAATTAGGAAGCATCACATTTAAAACAGCATATGACTTCAGCTCCATTTGCATTAATCCTCTTTTTAACTGTTAAGATCACATATTGTTTTTCCTGCAAATCATAGTCTCATTCAGTTAACAGGGTGGCTCACAACATAGAACTACATCTGCATAACCCTAAATCAGACAGCTTCTCTGTTACAGGTCTGACTTTGCAACAAAAATATTTGAACATATATTTCAAAAAATAGCTTCATTTGTGTGTAATGCTGTAGGTGCACATGGTACAAGATACAGTAATTGCCATGAATAAAGTCTTACAGCTGAAATGTACCAAAGCAACACTGAACCCCAGACAAGATAAAATGAAAGTGAGACAGAGGGAGAACCTCTTCAATCTGAAAATATTATGATTTTGAATGAAGCAAGAAATAAGCTGATATTGCATTTCATAATGCTTAGCTGATGACAAAAGTATCATTAGATTATCCATTGCTACTTGAGCTTACAAGAAGGCCTGTCTTCCATTATACTCATGCAAAACAAGTGATTTCAACAGGATTACATGGATGTAGAGTTCATTGTAACTGTATGACTAAATTAAGAATTAAACCCTAATACATCACTCTTGTCAAACCAAATCCTAAACCCAGCAATTATGTGGTCTGAAATATGACAGAGAAACTGAAGTTCTTTCACCCAGTCTTTATCCCTAGTGTACTATCTATAAATTTGGTGGAAAAAAGCTTTTGATTCACCTTAGACAGGAGCCTCTAGTTCCAAAGAATGCACAATGGATAAGTTCCACCCCACAGTGATAACAGACAAACTTTTATTATTTGTCTCTTGAAGATGGAATTTCACCAAGTAGGCTCATACCCACCTACATTACTAAAAATACTTCTAAAAGAATTGACAGAGTTTGGAATTTTTTTCCCCAAGTCAAAAAATCCCAAATCCCACACCACAGATTCCAGACTTACCCCTCACATTATTAACCCTAATGAGAGCATGCTAAACGAGCTTCAGCAGCTCGGTTCAGGCTAGAACCAGCAAGGAGAGGAAAAGGGGGAATCTAATCACTGTCATTCTCTCACATACCAACAATGAAGATTCTGCAAATAGCACTTAGTTGATGCTTTTGATGATAACATACAAGGAAGAAAGGACTCCAGCTCACTCTGTCAACATCGGTTCTGCAGTGTTCGTAAGGATAAAGTATTTTCTGTTAAATAATCCCATTGTCCAGGAAGCAGATGACTTGGGCACCACTATACTGACATAACATACCTCACCTTATACTACATAACATAATTCAGTTGTTATTCTATTGCCAGGTAATGCAACTAATTTAAACGAATACTCATGATATATTCTAGGTAAATTTTAGTCATCAGGATCTTGTGGGGCAACACAGTTTACCATACTAATTTGGATGTAATCACATGCAGTAACACTGAAACCATGCTCTTGATCATGCTCAAGGTTTTGCTAGTTCTGTCCCTTTGTGCTAAAAGTAATCTGTGATGCAATATTACTGCAGAGTCAGAAACTGCAGCGTATAGACCATCAGAAACAAAACAGCAAGCTGCTAGGTAGCCAGGTTTCAGGGAGTTACCACTGAACCCAAGCTGGAGTAGTAGCACAACATCACCTAGGGCCAGGAGAGAGGCAGTATTATGAGCTGTACGCATCTCTTACAGCACACCCTCAGAACTGTAACCACGCACACACCTAACTAACCTTTGGGAACAGACACGGTGATAGCGAAAACAGCTACACTCTGCATTATGTTCTGCATTTATGCTGTCAGTCACAGTCTGAAATTATTTCAGCTGAGTAGCAGGCTTGCACTAGTACTTGCACTGCAAGCATACACAGCTCACATCTTAATTTTCTTACTGACCTTTTCATAAACTGGTTGGAATTAAGATCATCATCTCACCTCCTACTTCAGTTCTGATGCTAGAATAGCTGATGTGTGCTCTTTCTACATATTCTCTTTGCCCACTGTTGTCTTTAGCATAGTTACTACCTGCTAACCACATCAACTTTTTGTACAACTTACAATTCTTTTCACCCTTCAGGCAAAAACCCCACCTTGCACTAAACACAGACAAGTCAATTTTGCAATCCAATGGGTAGCATCAGGACAGAGCTGCAAAAACTCCACTTTGTTCAGAAACACAGGAATGAGTACGCATATGCATTGCTTCAGGAATGTGGGCTCTTTCTCTTTACTCCTAGTCACTTCAATGACTGTAAGCATACTCTTCACAGCGTTTAGGAACCATAACACGTTTGAAGCAGTATACACTTGCTTCTTGTTCTGCATCCTCTGTAAGTGAGGAGCATTGCTTTCCTTCTCTGCACAGGGTATACTGCCTCACAATACACATATTGTGCACAAGATCAAGTAACAGCTTTTCCCATACAAGATAATTGCTGCATTAACGTTAATCACAATATCTTGTTGCAAAGCACTTACGCGCTACTACTGTATGGTCTAATTTATAATCCTCCTCTAATATGACCATGCTATTAATAAGCTTTTTACAAGTGTCCTGCAGGAACTTGCAGCATATTCACAGGAACTACCAGAAACAATACTGTCTCACTCAATTAATCCTCGAGTAATAACATTTTACAGCACTTTAAATACAGGTTGCTTACCCTTTGTGCGAATTTCAGTAGTAAGTCTTGCAAAAAAATATGAGGATTCCTGACAGTTACATCACAAAACAGCAATTTCAGACAGTGTGCCTGTAACATGACAGGTGCCCTGTGCTCAGACAAATGAGCTCTCCCTGCTGATTGCATTCACAGCTGTAGAATACCCCTACATCATTACTCATTTTACTCGTTTTATATATACAATCTTTTGCAGCTGTTACAACGGTGTCAGGTGCATGCTCTATTTAATATAGAGCTCCTACACTGGTTTGCTCTCAAACCCACACGTAAAAACCAATAAATTCTGCCGAAGACACATCTAACAGATCCTTTTCCTAACTTCAGCATGCTAACAAACATAGAAGCCATGCATGTTCATATACTATTTTCCTTCGGTGAAGTTATGTGACATGCTACCCTGCTACAGCACATCAATCCTCACAGTTTAAAGATTTTACCACTATAGATCTAACAAAAAAGGCCCAATAAGTTTATTACATTTTTATGGAAGGCATACCAAAAACTCCTTTGTCAGGAGCAGTCTAAACGGATTTCAACTTCAAAAAAGAAACTACTGATCCTTTTCTTGTTGTGGCTAACAAAGATGCTACTCTAGGAGGGAGAGTTTCCAAGAACAGCTGCAGCATCTTACAGATTTATAACGCTCTCAATGAAGAAATTGTTCAAGCGGCCGTATCGCAGAGGTATTACCCGTTAGGCAGGCTTTCACGCAAAATGAGAATAAACGCGACTTTCACGCTAAGGCGTTACTGGGGTTATTCACATTCGGGCACCGCACGCCAGAAGTTGGCCACCCGCGCCCGTCCTGGGGCGCAGGACCCGCGGGGCTCCGGCCGCGGGGGATGCCGCCAAGAAGCGGTGCCGGAGGGCTGCGGGGCGGGAGGCGCCCGCCAGCTGCCAGCGCCCCCCGCCCCGGGTAACCCCCTGGGCCCGCACCTCTGAGGGAGCAGCGCCGCACCGGCCGCGGCCCCGCGCCACAGGCGGACACGGCCCGAACACACCCCCCCCCCCCGGCCCGGCCCGGGCCGCTCCGCCCGCGGCCTGACTCCCGCCGCGGGAATGTGCTCCGGTCCCGCCGGCCCCCCCCGCACCGCCTCCCCGGCAGGCCGGCCCGCGGCTGGGCGCCCCAAGACCCCCCTCCTCCTCCGGCCCCGCCGCCGGGAAGTTGGCGGAAGGCGGCGCCCGCCGCCAAACTTTCTCCACCGCGGAGGGGGCTCCCCGCGCCCCGTCCGCCACCGCGGCCGCACCGGCGCGGCGCGGGGACTCCGCCGGGCCGCCCTGCCCGCCCCCGGGGGGCTGGCCCGCCGCGGCGTACGGCGGCGCCGGGAGGCGGAGAGGGCGGAGGGGGGGGTCCCCAGCGCCGCGCACGGCCGCACCGGGGCACGGCACATACCTGCTGCCCGCGCCGCCGGCGCCCGCGCAGCCCCGCTCCGCCGACGGCCCGGCGCGCGCCCCGCGCGGAACCGGCAGCGGCGGGAGGGGAGGGGGGGGGGAGGGGGAATGCCTGCGCGCGATCCGCGCGCGCCCTCCCTTCCTCCCGGGTCGCCTAGGAAACAGCGGGCCGGCGCGCGGGTCGGTTGGCGGGAGCGGCGGGGGGAGGAGGAGGCGGTTTAAAGGGGGCGCGCGCGCGTGCTCGCCCCGCGTCACGTGGGCGCCGCCGACCCAATAGCGGCGGCGGACGGCGGGCGCTGGAGTACTACGGGCTGGGGAAGGTGAGGCGCGAGGGGCGGGGCGGGGCGGCGCGGGGCGGGGCGGCGCGGCTCCCCTCAGCCCCCCGCCCCCGGTAGGTCCCTCGCGGCAGGAGCCGCCGTGTCGCCATCGCCGACCCCCGGCACGGGGCGGGCAGGTGGGAGCCGCGGGTGCGGGGCCGCGGGGTGAGTGAGGGAGCGAGCGAGCGAGCGAGTGAGGGGGCCCCGGGGTGAGGCACCGCTCCAGCCCGGTGGCGGCGGGGGCTGGTTGCTGTCGGGCGGCCGCCCCGAGAGGCGTGCCGCGGCTTTGACACAACGTTATTCTTAAAGTTCTGCCTGTTCGTTTTGTGTTTTGTGTTGTTTTTATAGACACCGGGATTACATAACCGCGTGCGGAGAGAGCAACTGCAAGATTACACGATGCAGATTAGAGATTACGTTGATTCAGCAGATTGTCCTGTGCATGTCTGAGAAAGATTACACCAGCAGAGTTAAGAATACCCATTTGGCGTGGTAAGATCTGGTTTAAACAGAACAAATTAACTCAATACAAAATTAAATTAAAAAAAAAAAAGAAGTAAAAAAACCACCAAGGTTTAAAACATATTTTTAAATGGACAAAATAAAAACAGATTGAAATTCACGTTTTAACAGTTTCCTCCCAAATGCTGAGCTGCTGTGGAATAGCTGGCGCTGGCAGCAGCTATTGCTGTCTGGATAAATATTTAGCTTAAAAAAATCAAAATCAGTTTTATGAAGACCAGTTACATTAGCTTCTTGATGACTACCATGTAATCATAAATATCTAAACTGTTACGATACATGTTTTTTAGTATTTCAAAATTATCTAAGTGATATTGGTCTATTTTATTAAATGCCCATGTGCGCAACTCCTTGTATTCCAGTTTGTAATACACATTTTTTGAGTTCTGATCTTTGAGTCTGAGATTACTGACATTTGAGAGCTGACATTCTGACGGACACTGTATCTACCACTGAGATATGAATAAAATTAATCACGCAGTGAGAACCTGTTAAGTTGTATTACGTTTCAGTTGATTAATTCTTAGAGAGTTTAGGGATGAAATTTGGAAGTAAAGTATCATAGAAGAAATGAGCACACAGAATGAAAGGATAGCATTGTCGGGTTTCTTTTTCCAATCTTGATAGTGATTATTTTACTGCAAGTGTCTTCTAAAATTTATTAATTCCCCCACATAAGCACCCACAAGCTCGAGACTGGAATCTCTATCTCAAAATTACAAGTATGTAGTATGACTATAGTAGTTACATTTGACAGAAGCCTCAGCTGAAATGTAGCTTTGCCAACTTTTGTATTAATATCTCATACAGTAGAACTGGGGGTTTCAGATGGGAATTTGCAGTTGGTTGCAATAACTTAGGAAATTTTAGGAATGGAAAGTTTTCCCTTAAATTTACTGTAATGTTTTAAATTGTGATTTCAACATCATGACAACAGTTTTGCCAGCTGGCTTAGGATATAACTCATCCTAGATACTTCAGTGAGTAAAATTAAAATATAAACCTAAATTTTTCCTGTAGGTATGCCTAAGACAAGAGGTCTCAGTCATTTGTTGTCATTTCAGAAAACACTAATGGAGTTTTGAACAGTATTCAAAAAATTCACCTGTCAGTCACAAGCATGTTGAGACTTGTGCACTATTTGGCATCTTCCCTCCTTTCTGTCTTTTGTTAGAGTTCCTTCACATTGTGGCTATCCCATCTTAAAAGAAATTTTTGGTGTGTAAATTAGAGTTACACATGTTCTTATGCAAATTTGTTGTATTATCTCATCTTGAATTCTTCCTTATTGAGATCTCCATTTGTTTCAGGCAGTTTGATGGTTTTTTTTCTGATGCCTGATGATTTTCTGTGCTAAAATCGGTTATGAGCTTCATATGGTAAGGGTATTAGAAGTTATCATCTAGATAAGAAAATAACCAGACTCCTTTTACCAAGACTTCAGGACAGTTCCTGGCTCTTGGAGAAAATAAGAGGTGTAGACTACTAACAGCTTGATAGATGTCAAGGACACATCTCAGGAGGAAATTTATGTTTAATTAGCCATCTAAGCAGATAGTGCAATTTTTAAAATATTTTCCCTTCAGTGTTTTCACGACACAAATATCTGAGCTCAGTATTGGGGCAGAATGAGATTTTACCTCTTTTGGATTTAAAAAAATCCCATTCTTGAAGACAGCTGTAAGGTGCAATTTAATCTAAATGAACAAAAAATGTGTATTTGGAAGAGCCATGTGACTGAAATGATCTTTAATTTGGGAGAGAGTTTATACAGAGATTAATTTTAAGAATGTCTGAATAGCAAAGAGCCATAAACCCAACCCCAAATCATTATTCAGTGCTCTCTTTTTATCTGCCGATGCTCATTATACTTCCAGTTATCATCTTCTGGGGATACTGAATCTCATGCATGCTTAGAGTAGTTAGCCATTAAAAGTACAGAAAAATAAGTGGCAATAAGGATTCTGATTTAAGTATATGAAGAGTAAAGCACACAGGTTCATTTAAAGACAAATCTAATGAGGTGGAAACACTTGTTCCAGCCAGCCTCCAGTATGGCCAGATATTACCATGTACTTTTGCTAAAGAGCTGAACCCACTGCAGTTTTGTGTCCAAACATTCAATTTGCCCAGAAATCCACTAGGAGTTCCCAAAAAAGAGAAACCTGTATTTTTTCCCCTAGTGTTTTAGTGCCCTAGAAGCATAAGGGTATATGAATTCTCTTGTGTGGCTCACTTTAATCTGTGGTTTCTCTGCTGCAGATAGTATTTCCATCACATTTGCAGCATTCAGCGTGACACATTCATACACGGAGCTCATGCTTCATTCAGCAAAGTACTTGACCATGCTTTAACTTAGTGTTTTAGGATATGGTTAACTCTAAACATGTGGTTTAAATCCTTTCCTAAACTGAAGCCCTTGTTAACTGATTCAGACTATGAAAATAAAGATGCCCAGGACTTTCAAGTAATTGAAGAGGTTAAACTAATATATCAGTATATATCAGTATACACAGGTGACCTAACTTTAATGTGTGAACTGTACTTTCAAACAATGTATTGTTAATATCAGTTTAGATGACAAAGATGTGGGGAAAAGGGTTGAACTGAAGTTTTTTCAACAAGCTGGCACAGAGCAAAATAGGCTGTATTTTAAATTTCAGATTAAAATACTCTTAACTTGATACACAAAGTAGTCTTTCATGATCTCCTGAGATGCATGCAAGATAAAACATTTGAGCATTCATAGAATTGGATTCTTAGTTTCTGTGAGCACAGTCTACAGCAGTGTCTTAAAGGAAGACATTGAGTTTGGAAAGTTTTAGGTAGGCGCACAAATGATCTTTTGTGTCTCTAGTACCAGTTCAGTTCACAGATAAATATAAGCAACTTAGAATCAAGTTTAGCAACAATTTCTGCTATAGCATTTAATTTTCTTTACAATATATCAGCCTACTTTTCTAATGAGATAGAGAGTCCAAATCCAAATCATTCTTTTTGGGACATTGATACATACTTCAACTTTTGTTCAGTGTGCAACGAACGCCCCAGAGAAAAACATTTAGTTATAAATCCATGACTACCTAATGATTTACTTTTCAGTCTTAAAAAAAAAAAAAAAAGCCACAACTGTGAATGCTGTCAGCAATATCTCTTTTGAAAGTGATCTTTAGACCCAAATTGTGATACTTATTATCAGAAATTAAAGAACAGAATTATGCATACACATATACATCCTCTTGGATTGTTTAGGAAGTATTTCCACCCGTTTCCTTTGCCACTCCCTGTTTCCTTGAATCTGCAGGCAACAAAGTTTGAAAATAAACTATTAGCCCCACAGCCTTCTTCAAACTGTCCTGTTCTCTGCAGTCAGCTTATAAACAATTTGTAGTACATGTAACAATTAGTCCTAGTCCAAACAGCTGATGAAGTGTGTAGCACATTTGTTTAACACACTGATGCAGTAGAAAACTGTCAGCTTCCTCCAAGGAATTTTCTGCTAGATCGTTGGATTTAAGCATCTCCTGAAAAAGTTCAGCCTACACCAGTAGCAGTGCCAGAGCGATAGTGAGATGCATACTGACAATACAATGAAGGAAAGGAGATGCGAGATCTCCTTTTCGCAGTAGGAAAATCAAGTTATTTTGTCTGTTTGAGGACCCATATCCTAATTAAATCTGGTAAAGGAGCTAGTCTGAAATTGAGGTTATATATTCTATTTATATTTTCTGTTATGAAAGCTATTGGATATTATACAATTTTGTGGAACATTCTGAAAAAAGGTGAAGTAAATTAAAAAGGACTGCTTGCTCCAATAAAATACAAATTTAAATCAGATTTTTGACTGCTGCAGTTATATTTTTATGATGCAATTTATCTATACTACATTAGGTGAATGTTTTGAATTCAGCAGTAAATTGTAGTACCGGTAACCCTAGAAGAATACGCAAGTGATTCTGTGAGCAAAACGGGGTGTTACCCTATTCTCTACTTGGCCTCTGTATGCGTGTTTGTCTTTGTTGTAACCTCACTCACATTACACTTTATGTAAATTTGAAGCCTTTTTAACAGCACATACAGAATCCAAATCTTGACTACTAAAAATAACCATCTCTAGGATGATTTATTTCTTTTAAAACCAGGATTTTAATTCAGAAGTGAATCATGTTGGTTCGTTTCTTTGTGCCACGTGCTATGCTAATTGTACTTGGTTGTGTACACAAAGTAAGCAAAGTTGCATATCTGTGAGACAGCCCAAGAGGACAGCCTTTGGGTGGGGACCTTGCTGTTACAGCCCAGTATCACAGGGAACTGCCATTTCAGATTTTCTTATATGGACAGAACACTTAAAGAGCTGCAGAAGCCATTTGAGGTCCCATGAAAAACAGAACTTTCTGCTTATACAGTAAGTACCAACGCATTATACCTTTTGAAATGGGCCTCTACAGAAAGTTGCCTTTCTATTACTAAAAGCTGAAGTATAGGCAATTATTTCTGGTAAAGTTGATAATTTCTTTTATTTGATCACTTAATGGGAAAGAGTCTTTCTTCCAATATAGGACAGTTTGCTTAAATATTTACTCTATGTACACTTTAAAGTATAATTAAGAAAAAAAGAGCAAACAGTAAAAAATGAGATCTATCATGTTAGGCTTGTTCAGTAACCTATTTAGTAAGGTAAAGCTTGACTATACCTTACAGGAAAAAAGAATATAGCAACGTTAGATGGTTATAGACTTGGCATGTCTACAGAATAAGTTTCCTTTCAGCAATGTCAAGTGAAGATTGGTTTCTGTCCAGACAGAGAGTTTCTATTCCTATTTTAAAAATAACTGTACAAGTCTTGACCTTACTGAGTTCTGCTAAATTCACTGCTTATATTACTAATTTCACCCAACTTCCAAACATGAGAAACACTCAAGTGAAACACACACATTCTCTCTGAGAAATTACAAATTGGAAGTTCTTGTTTGCGAAATGCAATAATTCTACCACCAAAATCTTACCTGGCCTGAGGACTGGTTCAGTTGTATGCACTGTCTTTCAAGGTACAAATGTCAATTTAATTAGCTAGCCAGAAAAAAACATTTAGATTGCCTCAAAGCATCAGGTATTACTATTCTGAATAAGCATGGCAGTTTGCAAAAAGTATTTATTGTTTAAAGGTGCTTTAGTGTGAATTTGGTTTTACTCTGTAGGCTGCCCTTAGGAGTTCACTGAACTTGACAGTAGACTAGAATGTTTGCCATTAACTGTGAATTAATGGAACTCACATTCACTATAACAGTATATAACTGTGAAAGTGCAACAAACGTCTTAGCAGCAACGCTGAAAGATGCATTCCAATAGCTATTTCTTCATGGAATAAAAATTGCTAGGATTAAAAACGCCATGTTAAATTTACATGTTTGTCTTTAGGTGCCGTTTTAGAAGAATAGCCTCTGACCAAGAATTAAAATTGTTGTCGGAATAATATGCGAACAGGTAATTTCCTCCAAGTCTTTACTTGGATGTGTATTCGTATATAATTAGAATTCATTAAATTTGCATTGATTTCAACAAGCTGCCATTGGGATTGTCACAACTGCTCTGTAGGGCTGTCATCACTTCCTAGTCAACAAACTAGAGATCACCAGTCAGTGGTACAAATTCCCTAAGGAGATGTTTGCTTTGACCAATCCTAATATTTCACAGTTCATGATTGATTAGCATACAGTCCAAAGTTGCTTATAAGTGAGGAAGCATGCATCAGCCCCTTTATCTTCTGTCAACATTTCCCACTCCTCCCCCTTTTTTTGTTTTAGCAGACGTCAGGATTAGACAGTCTGTAGTATTTTATCCTCTGGATTAGGCAAGACAGCCGAGTCAACATGTGGATTATCAAGGCTGGCTCGGTTCTTTGGGGGTTAAGGTGATGTTGAGCCTTTATTTGTTTTTCTTTTCAATAGATAGGACAGGGCTACAAAAGTTTAAATGCAAACAGACAAGATAGTTTAGGGACAGGTTTTCATGCATATCCTTAAACAGAATAATTGAGAATCGGTGCATTTAGAGGCTGCTATTACCCCTGCCAGCTTTGAATATTCAGCGTCTAGCATTACAAAGAACAATCTTGTTTCATTCCTCTTCACTCCCAGCAGAACCCGACTTTTTTTTACAAGTAACTTTTGTGTGCTATGTTCTCAAAATACGTATATATATATAATGTAGAACATATGTTGATAGTTTCTACAGTTGTATTAATTGAAAAGATAATTATTTTTTTTTTTTAATTGCCTATCATCGCATCACTTGTTAAACTTTTCTATCTTGATTGTGGTATTCTGAATGTAGTATACATTTGACTTTCAAAGCATACAGTTTGCATTTTTAGATTAATATAATGTATTGATTTCCCTCATGAAAAATCATAACACATTCACCAATGCTAATGTAATCGGGTATTGGCTTGTATTGAACCCCTTCTGTTACGCCAGTATGCTCTTTCCCATCACTCACTATAAATTTAAAGGGATAAACTGTTGCTTTCATACTACCCTGTCTGTACAGAGGTGTAGCTTTCAAATTTGATCCAAACTACTGCATTTCAGTAACAAGTGGTATATGGGTATCAAGTACAATAATATATATTTCTGTATTGTAGCAAACCCTAGTACTACTAGTAATTACCAACATTTTTTTAGTGTTAGAGCATCCTAAATTGTCTTTTATTCTCCTTCATAATTCTGTCATCTACTTGATACTGTATTGCTCTGGTACTTCCAATGAGTAGTAGCAAAGTATTAATACATAAAATAGAACAAATAAAAAGCACAATTGGATGGAAAATGGGGCACCTGATCTACATGGACAGAGAAGTTTCTTCAAATATCTCATTACTGGTAAAATTAAGGTTATCATTTTTCCCTTAGCACTGAAAAGAAGTCTAGCTCTAGAAGGAAATAGCCTATAGAGAAATTGTCTGTAATTACAATCAAAAAGGCTTCGAAGGCTTCTTAGGTACTTTTTGTTCTCTCTCTCCACCTCTCTCACTTTTCTCTAATAGGCCTAAGACAGAGTGCCTGAGGTATTTTGCCAGAACAAAAATGTCTAGTTGGGCTGCAGAGCTGGTCCTTAATACACAGATCACACCATAACAGTGAGAGAATCATTCTCCCAAATGTTCTGAGACCTGAATTACTTCAGGCATTTAGTTTTCTTCTTCTTCTACCACTATGCCAATGTGAGACAGGCCGATTTCTGCATAAAGATGAAGAACGAGAACCATAAGGCATGATTTTAAGGAGGTTAACAAGTTCTCATTAATTCTCATGAGAATTTCTTTGAAGGCTTTCCACAAGCTGTCTGAAGGGATTTTTCTGTGGGGCCTACCTTCTATCATCTCCTTTTCCAACAACATTTAACTCCCTAAGATGCTTAATTTGACAGCAGGTCAAAGTTGAGTTTTGCTTTTTTTCTCTTGATTCTTACAATTGTATAAATATCTTGATCCATTGTTCATGTATTCAATGCCCTCTCTTCATTTAAAGAAGGATGTAGCCTTCAATTTAATTACACTGTCACAGAAGTTCCACTGTTGTGTTTGAACAGACAAAAATCATAATTTATAGTTCTTATTTAAAAACCTGCTTGTTTTTTTTTTCTGTTACCATTTCATTCCTCTTGCAATTATACTGTTACCTATGCAAAATAATTTTAAGTCTTTTAATAGTGAGCTTGCAGTAAATTCATTGTCAAGCACAGAACACTTCAGAGTTAAAAGAAATGTCCATTTAACTTATAACAAGGTAGGGCAGAACACACATTTCTGTTATGCCACATCCTGAGCCAATGCAGCAAGGTCAAACATGAACAATCTTTCCAGACTTACCTCCCTCCTCCTCCAGCTCCCTAATTTATCTGCACACGTGCATAAAGATCCAGTTACCATTTGGATGCTAGCACTCTGATAACATGAACATGACACTGAATTCCTGTTGAGCTCTGCGGTATAACTGACTTTGTCTTAAAATAATATAAGGACTTTACTCACACTTCTACATCAATATATTGTCATAGAAATGGAAGAATGTATGAAAAGGCGGGAGAGTGGAATTACTAGTGATGGTCTAGTATCACAGGATGCAACAGTTTTTTTGTTGCACAGAGTTAGAAGTAGCTAAGCTTTTCTGCATCTCTTAGAAAAGACAGGTTTATTTTATATACAAAGCTGTAGAAGCTTCCTCTAGGGTAGAATGTCTTATGGCCACACTTCTCACTTTTTTTCTGCAGGAATAAAGGGAACCCCTAGCTCTTTTTCCTGAAGGACAAACAAGAAAATTAAAATCTTGATTCCTCTTAAACAACACTATATTTTGTATAGAACATGTCTTCTATACATAAATAGTGAGACAGCAGAATTCTTATTTTCAGAACTTCTGGGAGAAGTAACAACAAAAACAACACCTAAAGTGTGAGGTAACACATGATTCTCACGCTTGTGATGTCAGGAGACTGCTCTATTTTTCTTTCGATTGCAATCATGTGGTTTCATAAGATTAAAGAAATTATAAAAATATATATGAATATATATAAAAATATAAAAATGAGTTACCAATGCCTTAAATGTATCATAAATATATGCAGTCCAATTTCCAAATTTAAACTGCTTTCAAAAAGAGTGAAAGGGTACAGTTAGGTATTCCTTTTAATCATAAAATGGACAACTGCTGCCATGAGTGCCAACATTAGTATACCGTATTTGGGGTTTTGGTGGAATGTCTACTTGTGTTTAACACACTAACAATTCATGTAAGAAGCCTACTGAGTTACCCTTTTTGAGATATGTGGAAATGACATTGTAACAGGCAGTCTTCTACATAAGTGACACTTCATAGGCTAGCTCCTCTATTGGTTGTTAAGAATTGGGGTGGGAAAACCTGGTGGTGTCCAACTGCATTGTGATTCAGCTCTTAACAGAGCCTGGAGCAATCTTAGAATGTCCTGCTCCAGACCTGACACTGTTCTGGGTTTACCTGTACTGACTCCGATTCTCTCACAGAAGCCAGTTAAGCCACTGGAACAGGACAAACCAGACTTCATATAGGTCACCACGTGAATCACTGTACTCAGTACAGTTTGTGGTCACGAAAGGCAAATGAAGTAAGTTCCTCTCACTGCAAGAGAAATTTTGCATTTATTCATATAATTTAGGTGCTTCATGTCCGATATGGTGATAAATTTGTGATCTTTTTGCATATTGTTACATGAAACAATTCTGCAAGATAGATAGTGCTGTACGTTGCTGGCCTGGAAGGCAACACCGATACCTTATTGTTCATAGAGTGGTTTTGTTTGTGTGTGATGGTTTGTTTTGGTGGTCTGGGTTTTGTTTTTTGTTATTGTTGTGGGTTTTTTTTTTTAAGGAAGCCACTCCCCAAAAGTATACCTAAGATACCCTTTTATTGATAAAAACACATAAGTGTCTATTTTTCTGTGTGTTTGTTTTGGTCCTATTTTTAAGATCATGAAGAACTCTGTGGCACCACTTACGGATCTTTTTGTCTAAATGGAGGGATTTGTTATATGATTCCTACTGTATCCAGTCCATTCTGCAGGTCAGTGAAACTAAAGTTTGTTTTAAGTATTGGACAGTAGCTGTCTACAGACTATTTCTCCATTTTGCTTCCTTAAGAAATTACTGTTAAAATGTTATATAAAAGAAAGTACCTATTACCTATGGCTGTTCCTCATTCAGTAATTCATGCTCAGATTACTTATCTAGCTTGCAGAGACATGACAATATGAGAAAAATAAACAGCTATACTTGGTGTATAATTGTTTGACAGGTGAAACAGTACTGTTACATATGCATTCAGGATGATATCTATATTTAGAGCCATATTTCCTCCCCTCATTACAATACAGAAAGGAACAAAATACCCTTTGCCTCTTGGAATATAGACTCTAGGAAAGGCATTCAGAAACACAAAGTACATTTCCAGTTTTTCTTCCAGATGAATTATATTGCAAAAATTCTCATAACAAAATGGCCTGACCCGAACAAAATGAGGAGGCTCAAAATGGAATATAATCTTTTAAGGGGGAAAAAAAGAATGTAATTCAAGACTTACTATGTTCTCTGAATCTCACTGAATACTCAAAGGGAAACTTTACAATGACAGCCAAAGACCACTTGATAAAGAAACATCAAGGCAGCAAATATAGATACTTCTTACACCATTTGTTTATAGGATCATTCTTCTTTTTGACACCCATGAAGCACAGTGAAAAAGCAGCAATTCCTATTTTTGCATGGGGATGTTTTCTGCATAAATACCACCCTATCCTTTTATTTTCTCATTTACCAAGACATGAGAAGATGCTAAATTAAATTCTAATTCATCATGGTTCTGCATTTACTAATTCTGAGTTATTGTTCATCAAAATACATTATGGCTAATTTAATGGGTTTACTTAACATAATAATAGGCATTCAGACACATATTACATACACTTAAGGGCATTACCTTTTTTTAATTCTGTGGCAACTTCTGCTCCCTCTTCAGTCTTGAGCTATAACTAATGATAACTGGATGAAACAGTTGAAGAAGGAAACAGTAATTTCTAAGATGCCTAATTAAAGTTTATTTATTTCTTTTGTTTGGGACAGTTCAATTTAAACATTGAAACTCATCTAGTAGATGAAGAGAGAAGAGGCAATTTTGTGGTAAATGCTCACTGAAAAACATGGACAGCATATCACTGTCATTAAGCATATTGTCCAATGTCATACAATGAATCAGATCCATAAGTGAGGATAAAGCTCAGAAGCGCTGTATGATGATGATTTATTCTAACTGCTAAACCTTGCAAGCTTATGCAATGTAAAATGAATACTACACACACAAAAAGTAAAACATGTTGAAATATGCATTTTTCCTCTAGAAGGAATCCCATATTATTGATACTAAAATACTTAAATGAAAAAAGAACGGTGAGACTGAACAGTATCAGTTACACAATTTCGAAGCACCCTCTCAACTATTGCTAGACTATGTAATGAGGAAGGTGTATTTGATGCAATAACTGTAAATATAAAGTAACAAATACTCAGAACAATTCATTCTTCAGGAGCACAAACTAGTCAGCGTAGATAATTTCCACTTTAAAAGGGCTCCAAATGAAGTAATTTGTAATTCAGGTACTAGAGGATTTTATAATCTGCTGAAGCAGAAAAGTAACATTTTAAGAGCATTTTTGTTATATGCAGGCAATCTTATTGCATTTAAATTATCAAGTATTTTTCTTCTGTATCTAGTGGTTGATTATGAAGTTATATGGTTTAAATAGCAGCATTCTATTTAAGCATGTCCTCATTCTAAGCATGTTCTTTAATCAGTCAGAGAAGGCTAATTATAGATGAGAAAGGTTTTGTTTACACACAGATATCTTAGTAATCAGCGGTGATGCGAATAGAAACAACAGAAAAAAATGCATCACTATTCAGCAGAATTCAGGAAAATATTTGGTGCTTCAAGACTGGCATCATCACACAGTTGCGCAAAGTTTCTTTGATGCAGGTTTCTGCCAAATCCCACCTAAATCTTCCAAGTGTTCTCAAATGATCACCTCCCACCAACAGAAAAATCAGTTTTAGAATCAAAGACTGAATGGTCACTACACAGCATTGATTAAAAGGGGGAAATGGAGCAGGAACAAACTGTAAGAATACCTTAAAACACATTTGCCTTGACATGCTACTTATTTACACAAATGTGTTGTGCTAAAGTGTGCAAAGTTAGTGCAGAGTACCTGATGCAACATCATTAGACGTAATTTCACAATGTAACTAGGAAAATTGCATAATTCTTTACAAATACGTATTTTGTAGCATGGTAACAAATTAAGAGCCACTATTTACTCTTGGAATTTCAGTTATTTTTACCATTCAGAAATGGGTATATATGCAAGGTAGAGATTTAATAGAAACAAAACATTAGTTGACACCCCCCCCCTTCCCTGTGCAACATTAGCACATTTTAAATACAGCTGATGTGTGTTAAAACATGAAGTTGCTCAGCTGCCATTTTCCCTCATTCCTTTCCTAACAATGAGTTACTGTTCTCAGCAGCCAAAGGCGCACCTGTCATCATAAACAAGATGAGCTTCAAACCTAGGAATGCTCAAATGTACTAAATAAACACGCAGCAGAATGTAGAAGGATGGAAAAGCAGCTGCCTCAGGTGTATTATGAGGCTGAAAGCTGTTTGCCTCAGCACCTGATGCACAGCTGTCCCATAATCATTAATTAACACAGTGCAGAATTAAGTGAAGATTTTGTTGTCTGAGGGGAAGCTCTGGTACTTCCATTTTGTCCTACACATGGCAGATTTCTGAGAGTCTTCTTTATGTCAGACAAAATACAGATGGTATACAACCACACAAACACAGCTCCTCTGCTTCTGAGGGCAGTACACACAGAAATTAATAGTGAATGCTCTCCTTTTGAGGAAGGGATCGTTTTCTACAGAGGGCAGTGCATTCGGGCTAAGTACTGCAAGGGACAGAGGCAGACCTTGGAAATCTCCTCCCTGAAACTCCAGTGTATGGTTAAAGGATATCTCTACTTTCCCCTTCCTTTGCTTCAACCCTAATCCAATCTCTCCTCCACCTTTCCTATACTAATCCAGTAAATCCTGTGCAAATTCCTTCTGCCACTTTGTGTATACCCCACCTTTGTCTGGCTCTCTATCGGAGATGGGTCTTTTCATTACCTTTTTCAAACATCCCACGAGTGAAATACTTGCTGTGCTGTAAGCCTTCAGAATATACACACTGCAAGTTGCCAGTGAAGGGCTTCCCACTCATCCGGGCTTGTCTTCTTTCTCTGCCTCTAAAACTATACTTTGGCATACTCAAGGCTCTTCTGAAAAGAAAGCAGCCAACTAGTATTTTTCAATTCTGATTTTAGCTTGAAAGGCAGGAACAAAAGTTAAAATACAAACCAAAAATATAGCCCCCCAAAATCAATTAAGATTTAATGGGACGTGCAACATTATCTTATATGCTTGATAAGTATTAGTGATGAGAATTAGTATCAGTGCAAGGTATGGTAAAGCTTGCCATATAAACACATAGCTAAGGGAGTTCTAGGGGAAAATAACCCATTCTTTCAACTTCTTTACGGTAGCAGCATGAATTTTACTTTACTATGTATATGAATACAGCTCAGAGTAACAGTTTTGAAACTCCTCTGAACACAAAACTTTTAAAAAAGCCTGCTTAGGGCTGCCAGTTAACTTTGCCATTGCTTATTCACTTTGGCTTTAAATTCTTTTTCATACTTACTAGATGCCTTTGTGTATGGATTAGGACAATTTTTGGGAGCCTGCTACAGACTGAAGATTATGGTGATTTTGAAGCTATCAGCCATGTAGTCTGAATTGCATTGACAAGCAGATAATTTTTCAGCTGTCTTTTTCTGCTTAGAGCTTGCTTTTTATTACATGCAAGTAATTTTTATACCAAGAAGCACCCAGGTTTTTCCTAAAGGAAGACTAAACGAAAACTGAAGTCAAGACTCTTACAGTATACTACTAAACAATGGGAGTCTGTGTACATATTTGACTCAAATCCTACTTCCATCTTTAAAGTCTGTCAGATCCTTGCTTATGATGCCCACCTTAGAGTCTGGAAGAGAAAGAAACCTTACCTTCTTACCTAAATCAGACTTGCGCTGTCTCATGAGCTGCATCTGCAAACAAGACAGCAGTAATGCCTTGTGTTACTGGAGGGGTATTATGCTTATATTTTAGTTACAAATTAGATTACAAAGGATCAATATAATTGCAGACCTGCTGGTCATCTCCTGACATCTTATCCAATGCGGTCTGTTTCCTTCTACCTTGTGTTGATGCTGATATGGGTAGGTTTGGTTAACAGCCTATGTTGGAACATTCTGTGGATTTTTTTATTTGTATTTCTTAACATACATTATGTTAGGGTTTTGTCTCCAGTACAGCTCCTATAGTAAGTTTGTATACAACAGTTAAGGCTGGCTCATCTCATCTGACAAGAGGCGTGGGCGTGTATGCGTGCTTGTGCAGGCACCTAGGAAAGCTGAAATCTGGATGCTATCTGAAAATGGGAGTTTCGAGTCTCACAGCTTTTCCTCAGACATTTGAAGGCTGTTGTCCTTCAACTCTGATTGAACTAGAAATTCTAATTTCTTAGAGAAGGAAAGACCTTTTTTGCATTTCAAAAATCAACTTTGGAATGCTACATAGTGCAACCATTCAAAGCCAACAGACAGCATATGCTGAGACAGCAGGATAATAGCATGCAGATGATGTGCAATAGCAACACCTGGCCTAATGACCACAAGACTTGGAGCAACTCCCTCTTACTATAGCCTAGAAGCAGGCTTATCTGTCTTTTGCACTCACTCATTCAAGTGCAGAAGCACAGTTGCCTACATATTAACAATTGCAAGTGCATCATGCTTAACTTGTACTCTACTTTTAGGCATTCATTATAAACAAGATAAACTACGAGTTGCTACTAACTTTTAAGGATGTGTGTAGGACTGTGTAAGGTCTGTCTCTATAAAACTGACTACCTCTAGGAGACACTATGTAGATACCATCAGTCTGGATTATGTTCATAGCCCGCATGCTATTTAGAGACTCCTTTTCTGTCTTGCTTGCAGTCACTGTGTATGTAACTCCACTGAAATTATTAGAGCTCTGCTAATGCAAAGGGTAAGCAGATCTGAGTGAGTTCCACTGCTAATTACTGAAGTCTGCTTAGCTTCTTCCCCACCAATTTTAGGAAAGGACTTACAGTAGAAACATTTCCCTCTCTTGGTTGCCTTATAACATCAGTTGCTTCTGTATTTAACATAGTCCTTTACCTGTTTGTACATCAGCACTGATGAAAAATTAATGATAAAAGCTTGTGCAAGCCAATAGTTTAACATCTGGATTTTAGAAATGCCCTAACTGTAACAGAGCCTGTTGCTAGGGTGACATTAGCTATGATTTTTTTTATTTAAATTGAGATACCTCACCTCAATTTTCCTGTTTCTATGAACACCTCCATCATTTTTAGGTTATACAACAGTATTTTCTACATAGCATGGAATCACTTTCAACAAGTGTGTCAACAGGTCAGTCTAGAGAAAGTACATGGGCAGCTTTGTAATTCCTAATCCGTTGCACACAGTTAAACAGATACTATCAAACTGGCAAGTCACGGAAAACATGATTCTAAAATTTGGTTTGTTACATCCAGGAAGAGTTAATAGGTTCAACATACAGGATGTTTAAATTTTGTACGTGCTTTTAAGTGTGGGTCTTTTTCCCTTTGCTATAACCTTGGATTCATACTGGCGAGTTTTCCCCTTACAGTTTTAGGCCTTCTGGCTCCTTTCCCTCTTGAAGACTTGTGACTACTTGAAGCATCTGGTCCTGTTTAGTAGAAATTGGCTACAATCTCAGTGACCTTTTTGCTGCACTGTCATCACATTCCCAATTTTTTTTCCATGGTCTTTCGCAGAACACAAATATGGCTTCCACGCACTGTTCGTGCCAACTCTACTGTATCACAACGGTTCTCTAACCCAAGCCTTTTACTTAATTTTATGTGCAGTTCTCTTCAGCTAGAAGGACTGTTTTTTCTTCCTCCTGCTTAATTTTTCTCTTTAGGCTACTGACTTACTCCCTTTACACTCATTCTCTAGAACTTTTCCACAAAATTAATTTGATGCCAAACCCTATTTATTTTTTCTTCCTGTATCATTTTAGCCTTCTGGTTTTCATTGGTATTCAAGAATACTTCTATGAATTTTATATTCCATTTTCTATCCCTGTTATTCTATTCAGCTCTCCAAAGCATTTCTCTTTCACTTGCTAGAGAACAATGCCCCACTCAAATGACACTTCTATTCTTAAAAGTATTCTACAGTATTTCAGAAATAGGCGACTGAAATACCACTATACTTACAGTAAATATCTGGAACATTATCTCAAGCAATCAGAGCAGTCTGCCTACCCTTCCTTCTCCCAGCAGTCAAACATAGTAACTTTGAAAAGTCTCATATTGTCCCTAGTAAATGGTGGCTGTTTGATCAGTTGCACAGCTTTAATACATGATGATAGTTTTTCTAGTGTCTAAATCTTCTATTTCCAAAGGCAAAGAATTAAAAGAAATGGTAGTAATTCCTTGTGCAGTGGTTTAGACCAGTAGTACTGAAATAGTGGTCCATAATCTACAGAAAGCAGTGCTGGGACTCACATCAAGCATGCATGTTGGTATGCTCACAGTGATCCATTTGTCTTATTTAGATATGCTAGACATCTTTCTTTTTTGGCAGTTCCTCCCCACTCCGCCTTCTTATCCCTCATCTGAAATTATACCTTGCAGCTGCCAATGGCAGTTGAGAACTTCAAGTATGTTACGGAGTTCAGCCCATTTTTCTCAGCTGGAGCCTGAAATTGCTTATGTCACAGATTATTATGACTTCAGTGCCAGAAATAGCAAGAAGGAGCAAGATCTTTAGTAATACAAATATAGAGAAGCAAATTTACATACATAAAAGATACATGCAGAACGTAGTTATTGAATGAAGTGCTTTCCATTTTCTGTAATGCAATAAATTCCTTAAGAAAATTTAGCAGAATAAGTGCAAAATATAGAACAAAGGAAGATTAGTTTAGCTTCAACCTATTTTTGACTCAATATGAATTACTAAGCCATTAATTTTATTTATTTCTAATAAATTATTTTAATCCTTTCTTCAGAAGTTTTCAGAAGCTCAGTACATAAAATAAGCATAGTAGAGAAGACTTTATATCTAGATCTCTCCGAGAGGGTCATTCACCACAAATTATTACACTGCATAACCTACTTTTGCAATTTAAGCTTTAGTGTGCCTCAATAAATTCCTGTTTCCTTGATCTACTTAGCTGACAGTATTATCTCTTCAACAAAGAAAGCTAGAAGGTTACATGAAAGTGGAAAAAGAAATCATGACTATTTTGTGGGAACCAGTAGGATGACAGAGTTAACACTAAAGAGGTGGATTTAATTCATTAAATCTGCCAGTGGAGGAGGCAGATTTAACTGCAGAGTACACCATTGTGAAGTCTATTGCTAATCCATTTCATCTGTTAAGAAATATATGTTTTAATATATTAAAGCAGTATGGATCAGAATGTAAACTTGATGCCCAACATGCCCAGTTCCCTTTGTTCCAGAAATACAAGGCGAGTGGAAATTCCGTAAGAAAACTTGCTGTGAAGCAAACATAAAGCTTGAGTTATGTCATAACAACTTCTCTCCCCACTTAAGACCAAAAGAAGCCTTTGTGCTTTTCTTATTAGATGACAAGTTACCATCTAATCCGAATAAAAATTGGTTTCCCAGGTGTATTGAGAATTACACAGGAGCCCGTTGTGAGGAAGTTTTGCTGCCCAGCATCAAGTCCCAAACAAAAGGTGACCTGTTTGCAGCTTTCTTGGCTTCACTTCTTCTTCTAGGAGTTCTTGTAATTGGAGTATTCTACTTCCTTTGCAGGTAAAAGTGCTTCAGAGTGCTGAAGCTATTTAATCAAGTAGAAATTTCTTCTGGTAATCATGTACTAATTATTTGAATGTAAAAGTATGTAATGAATTATCCATAAGGTTTGTATGGTTATTCAGCATAATTAATGTGGATGTCTCAACTTGTGGCTTGTACTATTTTACTTCCTGGCTTGTAGTTTTCTCAGTGTCTTTTCTAAGCTATTACTTATAGTTGCTTTGTAAAAAATATGTGTAGTACACCCATTTCTAAGAGATTGTACAGTCTACCTGGAGCTAGTGCTAACATTTTAAAACATTAATCAACCCTTGTTGTCCAAAGATTGAGAAATAGAAGCAAATTAATAAAGTGCTTAGGGATCAACTGTTCCACTGCATTGAACTGGCAGCCAAACCAATGGGTGCCAGTAGCTCTCAATTCCTTTGCAGCTCCTGGTTTAAAAAGGAAAACTAAGGAAAGAATCAAATTCAAGAATAATCCCAGGAAGATGTTAATTAATCAACTTCTAGAATAAATCAGAGGGCTAACTCATTCATCCAGGATGATCCATGTTTGAGTATCATGAAAATGTCAGTGCTAGAGAGCAAGTGCTGCAGGTTTGGTTTTAGTAGCATTTTAGGCATATTAGGACTTCAAATGAAAACACATAAGCAATTACTGGGATTAAGTCAACTGTTTGATGCTGTACATATATTAGTACAGTTTATCAGTACATTTATACCAAACCCAAACGAACTTACTCTCTGCATTTATGTATGCAAGTCAACCTCCCATGTCCCCTCTTGCTTTTAGAGTATAGCACTTTCTGTAAGAGCTCCTTTTGTTATAGACTGTTAATATGTATTTATGCCTTTATGAGTCAGCTGACTAGCCCCTGTAATTCTTAGCCGTCACAGACTTGCAGCCTCTTCCTCCTTCTCCTATGCTGCGTTTCTCCTTGGGTATGATACCCTAAGGTTCTTGCAATTCTGTTCTTTGCTCTCCATAATCACATTGCCAAATCAACCTCTCTGATCAGTGCCTTTCAATGAGCGACCTTTGGAATAGCTGGTCTAGTTTTACCTCAGCTGCTGTCATGGAAACCCACTGAATGCCAGTTTTTCCCATAGCTGAATATATTTAGAAGAGATAGAGAGTATTTGCTAAAACAGAGTTTTATATAAAAAAAACTTGCAGAGTATACCCCCCACTTTAGTAATTTTAGTTAAAGTAATCCTGTTTTAGCAGTGGAATGTCACAGCAGTTGTTCACTAAAGAACATTTGCAGATTACTATGAAGTTATTAGAATTGAAATACAGCTTTACCTAACTGAAGAAAAATTCATTCAAGTCTCACAGAGGTACAGAGAGTATTTCTTTAGAAGCAAAGCTTGTTTCTGAGAAAAAAAAGTCTTCAGAGAGCAGAGAATTCAGAGTAATCAGTTAAAAGATCCCCTTCCCCTTGCATACAGTAAAATTAGGAAAAAGCTGGAGACACAACCTAATGAGTTCTCTGGTCAGAGTCCTGCATTGCAAAGTACAGAAGCTTAGAACAACAGCAGTGACAGGTCTGTGCAAATATTTTATTAGACAGCTGGAAGATGAACCTCAACTACTCTGTTTCTATATAGGAAATGAATTTACTTGAACTTTACCTAACTGGCAGAACAAGTAGTAGGGCATCTTTATTAGAAAGATAACAAGGGCAGCAACTCAGTCTTAACATAGTTGCCCTTGAACCTATCTTACATACCAGACTAGCTTGGGAAATCTCATAAAAGCATGATCAACTTCTTTATACTAAAGAATGTAACTGGCTAAAAATTGTCTTGTCGTACCTTTGCGTTTCAGAGGCTGATGTAGCACAATCATCTGCTAGAGAAGTCATCTATAAAAGAAACACTTCACATTTAAAAGTCCTTATCTCTTGACTGAAGTGACCAACATATAAGAGGAGTCTCAAGTGGATACTTTAATCTACTCCCCTCTTTTCAGCTGCATAAACAAGGATTATTGCAAGCAGCTGTCTTTAATATTTTTTTTCCCAGATGTGATCTACAACTTGTATCATAACATTCTGGAAGAGGGAGGGGCTTGTAAGGGTTAGCTGAGAGTTTGCATCATCCCTGACTTGTCCTCTTGACAAGACTTACTAAATTTCAAATTTTAAGAGAAATATTGTGCTGTCAAGTTTTCACTATTACACCTTATTAAACAAATACGTTTGATCCAGAAGCAGAAAGCAGTTTTTTTCCCCCACATTGTGTGGTAGTAAGCATTTCTGTGGCTCTTTCACCAGAGGATTCTAGTGTGGTTTTAGTATAAACAGCAATGCAATCTGGAGGGATGCAGAAGAGTAGTTATTAACTGCAATTTTGAATACAGAAAAAAATCCCTAAAAATATACATCAAATCTTTTAGAATGTAGGAAATCAGTGCCCTATTTTCTTGTCCCTGTCATCACTTGTACCCCCTCTTCCTTTCCAGGTTTTCTTCCTTTCAGGCTGCTTGGGGCAGATTTCAGGACCAGGCATGTGCAAGTGCATTTCAGGCTCCTACAAGTAAATCCATTCAGGATACAAGGATGGAGAGAAAGGATTTCATTGCTTTGCTTATAAAACCAAATTATAAGTAACAGTGAAAGTAAGCGGGAGAAGTGGTCAAGGACTGGTGATGAACAAAAGCAACTTAAAACTGGAAAAGATGCACAGTAGGCTGGGGTTAAACCTCCCACTGTTGCTGGAACCTGCTGAAGAAAAGGCTACTGTAGTGAGTTAGCTTAGTGAGGCTCAGGCTGATAATATATTATTATTTAGGGAGTAAAGTGAGTAGCTTTAATTCCTGAAAAAATGATGGGGAACGTTGTTGCAAAAAAAGACTATGCTTTTATGTGTCCTCAAGGATGAGTTGTAAAACAATTTTATATCATGTAGTAGGAATCCATAAAAACCAGTACTGTCTACACCCAAAAATAGTGTAAAACCAGTTCAGTACATCAGCTCCCTGTTACTTTATCAAGTTTTCTCCAGAAATAGCTTGTTTCATAGGCGATAAACATCGCTTCTCTGTCAAAGGAGGAATCCTGATCTTTAAAGAGCATGCTCAGTTCTGTTTGCTACATTCCTGTAAAAGCTCAGCACATAAAACTATTGCTATTTCTAACTATTGGGATTCACTAGAAGATATGGCATCATGCCAAGAATTGTACTTTAGCAAAGACAGTAAAATATTTACACTGTGAATGTAAAACTTATCCATATATATATCTATATCTATATATCTGTATCTTTAAAACCAGGACTTATTTCATGAGAGCTATTTGCTATTTAGCACTGAAAAACTGTCTTGGATTGTGCAGCTTTAGGCCCAGGAGCTGCATAACATGTTAGCAGAGCAGAGTGCATGGAGGTAAAGCAAAGCCAGATCCAGCCGCTCTCTATCTTGAAACAAACACACACACCCCCCGCCAAAAAATGGTACTGATAAAGCCTGTCATTTTGACCTGGGGAAAACAGGAACATATGCAAAAATCCTTACCATTACATTGTTACTGAGGTAGCAAATGGCCTGTTTTGCTACAAGCAATTCACCTATCAGTACAGGTCCATCTGGCTGCCTTTCTTCAGAAACACGGTACAAGGGTTACTGGAAGAAGAATAAAAAAGTTAGCTGATTAGTATAGATTCCACATAAGCCAGCTTTTATTTAAAAACAATAGAGGCCTGAATGCCACGCACACATCTTAGAGGATCAGATAAAACCTGAGGGAAAACTAAAATAAATCTGCAGTTGATTTCTGTACTTTTTTTATAAGTCCATGTTGAGATGTCAGTTTACCTGTAAGGTAAGTGTATAAGGATGCACAGGAACTCAGCCAGCCAAAACAACAGGGTCTAGGAATAAAGCCATTTAAGCTGTCCAAGACAACAGATTTTGTGGAGGAGTTATATCACCACGGGACACAAACTGGACAGAAAGAAGAATAGCTCATAACTCTTCTCAGGAGAGCAGATGCCTAATTTACTATTAAAAGAAAGGGAAAGAGGTCAGCTCTATTTAAAAGATCTGTTCCTCAAGAAAGTGTGGAAAATACCACATTATTGATATTTCACTTCCAAATGCTAACAGAGTTAATGATAATTTAAATTTTGTGATATCTACTAATTGCTTAAATAAAGACCTGAGAAATCAAACAAACTTTAACTTCAGGAGAGAAGCCATGTAGTTCTGAGTGTTGTTCCTGCCTCTGATCTCTTCTTCTCCCTCAAATACATGCTTCTCAAAAATGTTGAGTGTTAATTAGAAAGTAATTGCAGAAAATCCATGTCACTTTTTTTCAGGGGAAGCATCATTCAACTGATTTGTCTCTTTTCTGATAACTTTTTCACAGATAACTTTTTTCATTCTGTGTGTGGTTTGTTTTCCCCTTTTTCCCTTCCCTGGTGTCTGTCTTTTGTTTCTTACGGTCAGGAAAGCTTCTATTCCAAGGACAAGCTCTTCAGAGTGTGGTGCCAACCTGGTTGAAACTACAAGCAGCAATGTCTGCAACAGTGAGTACATTTAAAGTTAAATGTCTGGGCTCCATAAGGAAGACAGGGGAGGAAGTTTTAATTCAAAGCATGTGTTTGTGTTTTGTTTATTTTTCAGAAATAATAATAGAGTAAAGCATTAGAGTGGAAGAATGGTGAGAAAACAACATGCAGAGCAACCCTAAGAATACAATAGTTGTAGAGGATGATGTGGTAAGCAAGATGAGAGAAGAAAGTAGACTGAAATAGGAGGCTTACTTATGTGTCGGAGAAGACTGCAACTAAGACATAAAGAGAAACAGTTGCACTTATTAGAGTTTCTATGTATTTTTAAAGGTGTATCAAATTATACAGAAATCACTATAATCACTATAATTTATGTTTGAATTTTGTGAGATTTTTCATGACAAGTTACTGTTTTCAACAATGCAGAAGTAGAAGCATGAGAATTTTTTTACTGCATGGGAAATGTGAATTACTTTTTTTTTTCAATGCACAGAGAATATGAGATAATCACAGGGTTTTTAGCATGAGGTAATACTATGAATTTTTGACAGGATTATCCTTTTCCACAGGATTGCCCCAGAGTTGAGGACTGTCTTGATTCAATAGTTTTCAAATTTATACCTGTGATACATGTCCAGAATTTGGCTTGTTTCAGATACACTTACCAGATGTATGGGGAAAAAAAGTACCTTTCTCCAGCTAATACTGCCTTTTTTCTTTTTTAATTAATAGTAAGACAATGTGAGGATGAGGTACCACTGCTAGCATATTGACCAGCTTCCTGGCACAAGATTTTAATTAAAATTAAAAGAAAATATTAGTAAGAGAGATTGGTAATGTTTAAAAGAAGTTTACTAGGCAGAGTATTTACCCTTTGTTTGGTATACATCCCTAATATTAAGCAAGACACCTTCTTTGATGGTTTTATTTTTGTCTTGTTTTTTTCTGAACATCTCACTACTGAGGGAGATTTAAACCTTACCTTAAATTTTCCAGTTGGCATTTCAGGTAATAGAAGTCAGGAATTTTACTTATCACGTCCGTTCTTGACACAAAATTTTATCCAGGTAGGTGTCTTGTGCTGCCAAGTGCTGCCCTCTCTAGAGATTTATTTGTTTTATTCACATAACCATTTGTTCATCACACCAATATATTATATATCACTGTCTGGTTCCTTACAGGATTCTCTTACTCAGACAAAGAGAGGCCAAATGACATGGTCCATCTCTCTTTCTGCCTTGACAACACAAAGAGGCAGTCTGGTTAGACTCAAGCATAGAAAATGTGAACTGAACAATTCTCTTTTCAACTCATTTCTAGCACTGGTGATTGAAAACAGCAAAAATCAGAGATGTTTCCGTAATGCCACATTACCTAGCAGCTCATTATATGGGATTTATAAGGTTGTACTGAGGAGAAAATTAATTGAGAAAACTTCAGGAACTGAAAGAGGAAATGCAGAACACAGATTTCTTATCTCTGAAATAAACAATCTGGAGGTGTATAAAAATATAGGAGTAAAGAAAATGTTGAATAGGCTTTTATTCCTCTGGTGTCTACTACATGCTGTAGTGTCAGAAAAAATAGTGTGCATTTTATATCAGCATAGACAAAAGTACAGGAAAACAGAGAAGAAAAGACATGCTGTTACAGCATATAAGGTAAGAAGAGAAAACTGTATTGTAATAGCTACTAGAAAACAAAACAGAAAAATACATTACCTTCTGAGGACTCATGTCAGAGAAGTCCAAGTTAAAGCTCAGCATCTGAAGGGAGAATCTGAAGGCACCAAATCAAGTAGAGGACCTGATCCAGAGATGAAGTTATATAAAGCACTAAAAGATCACTTTCTCCCCAAATTAACTGATCTTACATGTTATTTTCTGGACTTCAAACCTTTAGCAGATACTCTGAAGGAAGCTGATATTGTTTTAAAGGCTAAGAAAGAGCAAAGTGATTTTTCATCACACAGGGACACTCCACTGTTAAATACAGAGTTTAGGAGCTTTGTAGCAGTACTGACAGCTACACTAGAATCAGTATTACCTAAAGTACTTTGCACAGCCTCAGTGAAAATTAGTCAGAGACAACTACTGTTAGATAATTTCCATGTGTTATTGATCATGAGACATTCAGACCTAATAATGTTAAAGTTTGGTATACTATTGCCATTGAAGAAGGAAATGGCTTGTGGTCATCTTAAATGGAAATTCAGCAAGGAAACATTAATGGAAGGTGTCAGAAATGAATGGACTGAAGTGGTACTCTTCTTAGAACCTTCTCAGCTTTCTAGACAGACATGGAATAGTTATTCACTGTTAGCATTATTCGGGAAACAGTGTGTACAAAATGTGAGGATAAATAAACCAAAATCATGTTTAAATGCAAACAAGTTGATTTATGAAACAATGTTATCTTTGAAGGAAATCCTATTAGTGAGTCAGACTGCTTCAAACCCATTGCATCTGAGAACATTTCAGCTGCTAAAATTAATTATTTCAGTTCACAAGCTTTGTGAATATGATGTTCAGGTCAAAGTGAGATCAGGCTACAAATTCATTTTAAGGTGGTCAAATGCCACAGAAAGTACGGGGTAGCCAACATTACATATAATTTAATATAACAATACACCACTCTGTAGCAATGCTTGCTTACAAAATTATCCAAGTAGTCCTGTAAGCAATAAAGTTAACGAAACACTGCTTCCAATGGATCACATCTTGTGGTTGGAGTCACGGGAGTCTAAAGAAGAGTTCCATGTATACATAGGGATGAGTAGTAAGGTCTCTCTTCTCTACTTGACTCCTGCTTGCATGAAACATAAGATCTAATGTCTTTCAAATTACCCCTCCACCAGTTGAAAGGTTATAGAGGAAAGAAAATCAGAAAAAACTCGTTTCCTAGGAACCTCCACTAATATGATTACACAACAATTTATTATAGCGTTATTGCAAAAAGTCTTTTAAACGAGGATCATGTTTTCCTTCCAGAATCTTTTAGTAAAGGTATCTTCATAATGTGTTGCAAAACCCTTTTGCTCACTTGCAGAATGAAATGCCAGCCATTAGCAGAAAATCTCTCTATAGACCTAAGTAAAAGGTTGCTTATGTGTTACTAAGCATGTAACTTTTTTTTCATTAGTAGCCCAAACAAGCACTGGGGCAATGTACAATGAAAGGAGAAGGAGAAATGGTTGTTCAAAGAAAACAAGATTTCTCTGGGCTGCACAGCCTTTTGATTTATATTGTTAGCTATTAAGGGGGCTGACCAACGGGAAGTCCATTTGGTAGCGCCTGCCATTTTAAAGGCACCTTCAATGTTGTGTGACCCCTTCACAATTTACTGCACTAAAAAAAAAAAAGTATTTTCCTCCTGGCCTTATATTTTTGAAGAGCAATAGAGGGGTTCCAATAGTATGACTCAGTTATTTGAAAATGGAAAGAAGAAACGGGGGAGAGAACTTATCACAAAAGAAATGGTGTCTGTGCCATTGCTTTCTGTTGTGAGTGTTCCAGCTCGGAGCTACTGAACTGACCAGAGGCCAGGAAGAAAGGGAAAGCAGTGAGCTTACCTGAAACGCTACAAAATCCTGTTACGTGTCCAGCAAATTCTGTATCAGGAGACAGGTCCCTAGAAGGGACTGCCGAGGGAGAGGGAGAGCTTTAGCCAAAGGTGGCTATGGATTTAACATGGGACACCCAACTCTTCTACATTAAAAACCAACCCAACCCAACCCCCTCCATTATGTTCCACTGGTATCTAGCACCCTTTCAGATTTAACAGACATCAAGCTAGTTCCAGTAAAAACTAAGACGACTGTGGATTAGTTTGGATAAGAGTTTTCACTTGTACTATGACCATATTCAAACCCAGGGATATTAATGAAGATATATCTGTATAAGTTTGGGAAAAAAAATAGAACTAAATTGTGTTATGATTCTCTGGCAATGTTATTTAGATTACCAGGATGCCTATGTTCACTGTAGCTCCCAGTTATAATGCCTTTTGTTGACATTTATATACTTAAATGAAGAGATGGAATATTCCTATATCTCAGATTATATGGAATAATCAAAAGAATCAAGACATAAATTATTTGCTTTTCATGGTTAAGATTAGTGAAAAAAAGTGCTTCTGTCAAGAAAACACTGCAGTATTTCCTGCACTTTGGGTGAAAATGTGCAAACAGAAAAACCCAAACGTGCATGCCTAAAGATGTTTAAAAAACCAACAAAACCTTTTTCATTATTGTATGTAACATTATCTGCTTGTGTTTATCCATAGTCCGTTCTTGCTTTTCTTGTGATTGTAACCTGTTCAACATAATCTGTATGTAATGTGAGAGATCCATTTCTTGATAGCAAAGTACCAAATACAAATTTTGTGGAATACTGATAGGCAGGTTTCCACTCAGTTCCACGTTTGAGACTGATAGTCCACAAAACCTTTCACCAGGAATTATCTCTATAGCTACCTAAGGGTGTGTAAACAGAACCTGCAGCTGTAGAACCTGAAATAAGGAGACATTGCTGTTTTCATCCCCCAAATTAAAACTACCGCCAATTTCTAACATTCTAAATTCACCTCTGTGTCAGTTTGTGTAACATTTAAACGTTCTTTTCCAGTGTACATTAAAAGAGACTGTTTTCAAATTATCATCTCCATGTAAAGTAATGATATTTTGACTACAACTTCTGTACAGGCAAATGATGGGCTGAAAAAATATAACTGAGCATTCACTGGTGGCATATTTTAATAGGGCTTTGCAATTTGAGTCTGTTTTCTATGTTCTCCATCACAGAATTTGCTGCTGCTTCAAACTCTTCAGTCACTTTCACCAGTTCTGGAGATTCTAGGAGAGTTCTTGTTTTGAGGGGATTAGTGTTTGCTCTCACTATTGCCATACTGACAACTCAGCTAAGAAGAGCTGATTTTAAAAAAAAGCTGTTTCTAACTCTTATAGCTGTGAAAATTTATCTTGAAAAGGTGACATGACTGCCACTGATTCAGTGATGTGAATCACTCTGAAACATTTATTTTGAGAAGTTTGTGCTACCTGCTAATCTCGGTGAGGATCTAGCTGTGAAATGTAATGATGGCAAATTGTAAATTGTTTTTAAAAAGCATTTAGAAGCACAAATCCCATTGATTTGAGAATAGAATTTTTGCTCCTAAATTATCAAAGCACTTGAAAAAAAATTCCAGTTAGCTATTTCTCTGCTAATGATTCTAACATAAGCATCCAGGTAATATAATCTCCAAACAATCCAAACCTATTTTATGCCTTTCCTTTGAAAAAAAAAGTTTCATTTTTCACTGTAGCTACATGTTGTCTGTTTAGAAAAATACCTTACATTGTCACAAAGCACTGGTAGGCATAAAATAATCAGTACAAGGGGCCTGCAGTGTTTGAACTTGTATCTGTTTGACCTAAAACTCTGCGACAGGACCAAGGCACACCACCACCAGAAGTGAGCTCAGTTTACATTGCTGCACACCTTTGAGCCTCTAGTTCAGGAGACACATTCCTAGATAGAACACTAATGGCTAATCCAGAGCCCCTCTGAAACAGCCTCTTCTGGAGCCTGTGTCTGCCTGAGAAATGGCTTAGGAACAGGAAAAATCTCACGTAAGAAACTTTGTAATTAGTTTAATGTTTATCTTGTCTGCTTTTGTGTGCACAAAATACAACTGCTGTATTAAGATATTTTAGAGATGCACCATAGACTCTTACAGTAAAAAACCCACAAAAATCTTCCCCACAATATAATCAAGAAAAATAATCAAACAGTGGGGGAAATAATTATTTTCTTAATGTTCGCAGAGTGCTCAGAGATTATAATATAAAAGACCCTATAAAAGACCATTGAAAAGTACATGTTTACTATCTTTGCAACTTCTAACTATGCAAACTTCCAGACCTCTAATGTTATTTTTCTGCGTCATAAAATAGGCATCTGAACAGCAAATGTTTTTTCTCTCATTTGGCCAGACATTGGGGGTTCAGAAAACTTTGGTCAATACCAAAGTTAGTGTCTTACATGAAAGCTAATGAACACCACTACAATTACTTCTGGTAGAAAGTACTGTTTTTAGAAAGACAAAAATAAACTAAGAGGGTGTAATGACACCAAGTGAGTTTTGAGAAAAATTAATTAAGAATTGTATGTGATCACTTTTTTTTTTTTCAAAATTCAGTCTGAGGTTTAACTTTCTTATCAACCTTCTCTGCTGCATGCTGAAAGTCAAAGTTTGGCTGCATCATTTACATATCTTGGTTCACTGTTCCCTGCCAAGGGGACATGATTCAGTATGACTCAGTCATCTCTTTAAAAAAAGCTTGTTTCAGTATTAACTTGGGCCAAACCAAATCTGACACAGAGAGTAACAAAACCCAAGTTCACTATCTTTACAGTTTTCTTCAGTTTTTAACTGAAATTGCCTTCTGGCAGTACAGTTGTGAAATAGCATAATTTGGCTTTATCAAATGGTTCTTTCTCAGAACTGTACGTTATAATAACATCCTATAACGAGGGGATTTTTGGATTAGTCGTTTTAGAATATAATAGCTTTGTTTGGTAATTGCTGTTTTGGTTGTGCAAGTACGAGGCTACGCATCACACTCCTTACCTGGTTTTTGTACTTCTGAAACCTACAGTTCACTTACCTGAAAGATGCTTTAAGAAAAAACACGCCATGAAACATTATTCATATTCAAAACATGGGAAAAAATGTCTTTTACCTTTTGTGAGCAAAACCATCACTTCTCCCTGCAGGTCTTGTGACTTTGAAGGTTTTCTTTTTTTCTTAACAAAACCAAAATCCAGATGTAGTCACTTAGGGATTATATTCTCTTGCTGGAAACATATTACCATCAGCACTGTAACTGCAGATAATTATCTTTAGAGCAGTTCTGCTATTCACATTTGCCTCAATTGCTGAATATTCATTTAACTTACTTTGTCCACTTTAAAACCTCGTGGTTATTTTTTGAGTGACAGTTATAAACTATTGCACTGCAAAACTTCCTGTCAACTAAGAACAAGCTCTGCCTTTTGGTACATGCACTTTTTAAGAAATACATTTTGGCTTCTCTCGGGGGTTGTCATGGTTGAAGAGCAAATGAATATGGAGGCAAAATGAATTTGGATAGCAAAACACTTTAATCACAGATGTTGCAGTTTTATCAATTACACCACTTCCCCGTCGCTTGGAAGACGTGAGACGGTCTGGGGGGCAGCGCAGCAGTTCCAGCCATGCAGCACAGTTCTGGGGTCCTCTGGGCTCATCCCCACTCCCTGAGGTTGGAGATGATCCTGGAACTCTGGTGCAGGCTCTTGGGGTTCCTCCCCCAGTGTCTTTTCTGTACTACGTTTACCTCTTAAGTGTCCTCAGCTACAGGACCGGGCAGCCACTGGACCTTGCTGACGTTTAGCCCCTTCAAAGCACTCTCCCTTTTCCTGCGCCCTCGCTGGACTCACCAGCTGCGTCCTCAGAGACTTCTGGGCATTTGCACTGTTGTTCAGGGCACGTGGTTGATCATCTACTTCTACTACAGCAAAACGTTAGTTACGGTTCGTGGGCTTATGCTAGTAGTGATGCTGACTAGCCCTAACTCTTGCTAACAGCTACAGGAATCCTGTCTGTGCTACAGAAACGAAACATTTTCTTTGCCTCCTGTTAAATGTAGCTTATGCAGACAGAAAGGGTCAAACATGACATTCCCATTATGCTGAAAAAAACCACGTACCCACCTCCCACTGAGAGGCTTCTCTTAAAATTCAAGCATACTCCATTTCCAAATACCTTTCCTTCTAAATGCAGTAACAAAACATTTTCAAGTCACACCCACGCTTACTAATCTATCCCTAGAAGGCCACTGGGAGTTCACTGCTCATCCACTGTCTTCTAATTAAAAACCCCATCACAGACACAGCCATGGGGAAGTGCTGCCTGTGCTCAGCACCCACTGAAACAAGAGTTAACCCTCAGGACACTGCTGCCTTTACCTTAGCTCGTTAGACCAAGTTCAGGAAAGGTTTTAACTAAACATGGGCCAAAAGGTGCCAACTGTAGTCTCAGCTGGTAAATTTCAAGCAAAATATCGTTATTTTGTTGTAAAACAGACAGCTAAGTATTTTTTTTACTCCACCAAAAATGGGCCAGCTGCCTGCTTTGGCATTTAGAAGTGTGGTGAAACAGTGCAAAATTGATTTATTTTCTTGTCATTCTATTACTAAGTGAAAATAAAAGGGAAGAAAGTATTTGAAAGGGAGCAAATATATTATTAGCAATACTGAGACTATGCTGAATTTACTTCCTTGAACTCTGCAATACTGCATTCCAGCTGCAGCAATCAAAACAGGTGACTGATGTGAAAGCATGGGAAAAACATACAAAAGCACAGGTCTTGTTTAAAAGCCCTACATAAACAGAACACAGCCAGATCTCGTACGGCCCACAATTTCAAACTAAGAAGAAAAAAAACCTTTTTCAAGGAACTTTTTAAAGATAGCAGGAAGTCTTAATTTTTAGCCCTCTGGATTCAAAAAGTTTTTAACAGAGAGCATCATGCTACAAGAGCATCTAATGGAAAAGGCAACTAGTGCATTTTGATTGTGTAAACTTAAATGCTAAGACTGAAACTGCTGGTACACACAAAGTATCAGATATTACTCTAAACCAGCTATTTAAGACAACTGAAATTCAGTTCAAGAGGGTGAGACAAGCTGAGCTTGTGACTAGACTCTTTAAATCAGAGCTTTTTCTCTAAGAACAGAAGGCAAGGTACTTTTGCGTATTTTCATCTTTATTTAATGAGCACTTAGTTATTTTTCCCTAAACTCATATTATCTAGTAAAACCATTTGGTTCTGTAAATAGGACTCAAGCCTGGGCAGGGTGTGCATCTCTTGAAATAAAATCCAGGAAATGGTGGATTTTATGCATCAGTATTTCAGTGTGCATCAGTAGTTTTTCTAGACTGTTTTACATACATAAATAGAGTGCATCGAAGTACTGTTTCTTTCTACACATTGATATTTGGATTCCAACTGCCATCTGTGCAAACCATTCTCATTTTGGAAGAAAGAGGCTTTCTTCAGTTGCAGAGTTCCATCAGATATCATTTACCTGCAATTCTGATGTGTACAGGGGATTACACAAAATGCAAAGCTTTCTCGTAGCTATTACATTAAACTCTATTCCAACTACAAGATTCGATAATATTACCAAAATGATGTTTATGTTTTGGAAGGAGCTTTGATTGCAAGATGTCCGCTCTTCCAGACCTCTCAGCTTTCTGGAATGAAACAAACAGCTCACTGAAGCATTAAAGACATTTACGCTTGGTTTGCTTTAGTCGAACCAAGATGAATGAGAGTCATAACGGTAGTGTAACCGTGAAGCAGGTCATCCTTTATGTCATTACATTCTCTTAATACGAAATTCCCAGTAACTATTCGATCACATCCTATTTCCCCATGTCCAAAAAAGCCAAAGAGGGGAACGTTTGGAAAAAACTTCCTAAAGGCATCTGCTTCCATATTCCTTTTGGTTTTATAATGCCGATATCCTCTGCCAACACATGCAAACATGAAGCCAATGGTGTTACGCTCGGGGATGTTTGCTGCTTTGAGACGCTGCATGGCGGCTTCTGCTGTCCTCTCATCAGCTACGTCCTGGTCTAACAACACAGTGGCACTCTGGATCTGGGGACCGCTGAAAGCCAGCCCGACCACACCACAGGCATCGCCGGGCTGCGCGCTCTTACTGAAAGGCAACAGGCACCACGTTAGAGAACGTTCCAGAGGGACCACTGCCAGCCTGAATACACTGCTCCTGTGGCAGAGGCAGATTTCAAAGCAGACCAACATCCTGAAAGCTACACATTGCTAAAAAACAAACCAAAGCCTTCAAATTTTAGCAACCTTTTTTTTTTAGTAACCTTTCGCATGGAAAAACTTTCATATCCATTATGAAGGATTAAGCATAAGCCTACCTTTCAAATGCGTGCCAAATTCAGCAGTTAGTGTATGTCACCACTCTGTAATTCCAACTAAACTATTAGTTAAAATTAAGACAAGCAAAGATACTCAGCATTTACATCTCAAACCAGGGCAGCTATCAATAATGGCTCCAGAGTCATGCTGCTTTAAGTCTCCTTGGCTGGCCAGGACATGTTGCTTTCAGTACTTACTACTCATGCTTTATTAAAAATAATTTACTGTATGGTCAACTCTCTTTATCTGGAGCAATAGTGCAGGTGGCACATATTCAGATGCAAGAAAAACGCTGGTATTACTACGGAGCCCAGACCCACAGTGGCACGAGGAGCCCACGGCAGCATCTGCCCTGCGCTCCCCAGCACCCGCCAGTCCGAGGGCCCCAGGGGCCCTCCCTGGTGGCTGCGCAGCGCAGCCCTGCCCTGCCCTGCGGGGAGCCTGGCGGAGGGAAGGGGGTGACCCCGTGAGATCTAGCCCCATCCCTCAGCAGCAGCAGCAGCAGCAGCGTGTTAGGTGTGCTCGGGGACACAGGCCCGGCCTGTTTGCGTGTTCAGCTACTGCTCTGTAATGAATCAAACAAGGCTGATCTAGAAACAAAACGTTCACATAAATGGTCTCTGTCCCAACAAGTGGTAATTTATCTGCAAGCCAGAGGGTAAACACAGATGGCAATAAACACACACAGGGGATCTGAAACTGGGAATCTCCGTCACACTGGGTTTCTTCTAGCTGGGTTTCCAGAATCCAGTTCATACCACAGTCACACAAAGCTTCCAGCTTTTCCAGCTAAATCACTGTGTTGGACTTTATTAATAGTCTTAAAAAAATAATTATCATTTTACTACTGTTAATGGGCATTCCTAATATGAGATAACTAAAAGGCTATGGCTTCTTCAATGTTTCTCCCATTTTAAATCTCTTTATAATTTGTCTTGAAAAAGCTACCTACTTCTCAGAGGTCAGTGATGTAAAGCTCTCCACTTGTCCCCCAGCCAGGATGATACTTTTCTCATTTAAAGGATTGACTATTTGATGAAGAAATCGAGTCGCTCCAGACTTCCAGGAGTTGTAGCCAAACAGAAGAACCACCCGGAGATCTGGGTTATTCTTCAGACCTACAAACAAAACCACAAACACCAATCCTCTTACATTTAAATCCTGACCCCTGCAGTCCAGCCATCCTAGTCTCTCCTCAAATAATACACCACACCTTCAGTGATGGCTTTTCACTGAAGTAGTTGGGAAAACAAGACCCAAGTTGCCCAGGCATTCAGGAGCTGGGCTGCATTCCCCATGTAAGTGAGAATTTCTGAAAAGAACCTAGCAGAGAAAAGACGACTGCATCTGCATCTGCATCCTCCAGCTTTCCACTTCTTGAGCAGAGCATCTGAGTTTTACCACAGCCCTTCAGTTTTACTTGGCAGTCTTAACTGTCCTTTTACAGGCAAGAACTGAGCATATAGGTTATTCAAAAAGGACCACAAAGCAGTAAATAGCTTTACCTGAAAATCAAATACATTACAGACATCAGCGAGCTGCTTATTCCAAGGCAGAAACTCCCAGGGTCCTAGAAGACTCAAGAAACCCTCATTAAATTACTCTTCAGAAGTGATCTACTGAGGTCACAACGTGAAGAACGTAAACTCTATTTACTGAAATGTGCCGTCTTCTCTTCTACCCTTCCTTGCTACGCCTGACTTAGGATCTAAATGCAAAGTTATTTTGGAGAAGAGAAGCAGCTCCTCCCCACAAGTTTCTAAACTGCAGCAATGGGAACCACTCTCAACGGCACAAACTCATTTATCTTTACTTTTAACCAATTAAAGTTGCTCAAAACTTAACAGCTCCCTCTGAACAGCTTGGGACCTAACTGAGGTAATCTGAGATCGATACACAAGATAATGCAATACTCCAGAGATGGGAAGAACAGAGATGCATAACTACCAGCTGCAGCGTGCTCTTTGAATGGAGTTAGCACAGAAGCTGTTGCTTCCATGCTGGCACCTAAACAAGCAGCACAACACTTCACAAAAACCCAAATAAAGGGGAGAACAAGGACATACCTGCTTCAGCAAATTTACTTTCATCAAAGACCCTGTTCTTCAAGTCTTTTGAAAAATGGAAGGTATGAATCTTTACCCCATCGATTTTGGGAAACAACAGAGCAAACCCAGCTTCGCCTTCTTCAATTTCTTGAGGTTGATTGCTGCTTGATCCCATTGGGGTAACTACAAAGATACAAAGCCAGACAGCTTGTGTTCAGTAAACTTTCGTCTACCCTGTAACACAGATTAAAAGAGGCAGAACAGCTTAGGTGATGTAAAACATGACAGTTCATTCCCCTAACAACATCTCTAATTGATCGCTGGTGTGATATTGTTGTTTTGGTAAGATAAAGCACGTAGGAGTCCTGCTGGCTACAGATCATGATGAAGTCGCTTTGGACAAGGAGACATGGATATATTTAGGCATTTCCCCCAGCTGCATCAAATGTAAGTCAGCTGGAAAACAGGCACTGTGCAATATAGCTGTCTTAAGCCTTCCTGCCAAGCTTCTGCAGGTCCGCAAACATAATCAGATTTTTAAGGGCTACAAATGAAACAGGGAAAAGTCCTGTACAAACATGATGACAGTATAAAGCAAACTGACACAAATATTGGGAGGGTATTATCAAATTATACTACTGACAACAATCAAAATACACTACTGATGCTGTGGGAGAATTTAAGGTGAGAAACCAGGAAAAAATGTTCTAATCATAAACAAGCGAAGCGCTAGAAAAAGACCGCTAAGGGAATTTCCTATAGCTACTGCATATGCATCCTGCTAAACCATAACAAACAGGTACATACTGAGAATGTCCTGCACAGTTAGTCCCAATATGACTCTGAAAAATGTAGATAAAGCTAAGAAACATTCATTAGGTTAGGTGCTAGGAAAAATGGCAGTAAGCTGTCTGTTCAACTAAATCAACCCCTTTAATTATAACTGCATCACATGAAATAAGAATTTAAGCTCCACATGACTTAGCAGAGACACTACAAACTTAAAATTTAAGCTAGTGTTGAACAAGGTGGGAAAACATAATCCCTGTGAGAACTCTCCTGTCAGTCTGCAGGACTATGCTTTCAAAAACATATGAAATTGTGATAAACAGGCACTGGAACAGATGCACGATACACAAGATGCCTTCAAACTGATTTCTCACAAAATCACATGTTTTCCTCCTACCTACAATCCCTGGGGTGACCAGTCCAAGAACCTGACATCGCTTTGGCAACAATTTTTCGAGCGCAGTTGCTGTTTCTTTACTGTTTCTTTTCCTGGCTGTTAAAAAAAAAAAGCAGAGAGAAGTAAAAATTAGTTGCTCTGCACGGTGCTGGAAAACAAACCCAGCAGTCAACCCCGTCCCATTTAACCGGCGCTGCCCATCAGCGGCTGCCCCGTTTGCAACAGCAGATCCGCAGGGGTGGTAAGAGCTGTGCAGGACGCTGGCAAACGGGGCCTGTACCCTCTGAGGGCGGGACAGGAGCTCGTCTGCGGAAAATAACAGACTCCTACGACCTGTGGTTTGTATCACGACGGTAAAACCACGCGGCCACCACTGCCGCCAAAGATTTGCTTTCCCCCGGAATCCATATCCAGCGAGGTCCCTCCCGGCACGCCCCGAGCGGGCGGGCGCGGGGTCCCGTTACCTTTCTTCTGCTCGTGGCACTCCCCGTGCCCGCTGAACGTCTCCGCGTCGGCTATGTAGAGCACGGTCTGCGGCAGCACGTGCACCTTCTGCAAACAGACCGGAGAGGGGCGGCGCTGCGGGCCCCGCGGGGCGGCTCCCGGCTCCGGGGCGGGGGCAGCGGCCGCGGAACGCCGCTCCCCGCCGCCCCGCCAGCCCCCACCTCGCCGGGCAGCGCGGAGGCGCCGAGGCCGCGTCCCGCCGGGCCCGGGCCCGCTCCCTCCCGCCGCCGCGGGCGCGCACCCACCTCCAGCTCGCGGGCCAGCGCGCGCACCAGCGCGTGGCTGTCGGCGGGGCCCGGCTCCAGCGCCGACACCCAGGCGACGCGCTGCCGCGCCCGCAGGATCCGCCGGGCGCACTCCCTCCACAGCCGGCACACGCTGCAACACACCGCGCACACCACGCGTCGGCGGGGCCGCCCCGGCCCCCGGCGCCGCCACCTCGGAGGCAGAGCCGCCCGCCCCGGCGGCGCCCACCCCCGCGGGCCCGCCCCTTACCAGGCGGCGCGCAGCAGCGCCTTGGTGGGCAGGAAGCCGAGGACGCGCTCCACCACCTCGGCCAGGTTGCCGAGGACGAGGCCGCCCCTCGCCGCGGCCTCCATGGCCCCGCCGCGCCCCCGCCGCCCCGCGTCACCCCCGCGCCGCCGCTCCGGGCCCGGCTTCCGGTGACGCGGCGGCGCGGCGGGCGGGCAGCCCCGCTCACGGCCCCTGGCGGCGGGGAGGACTCGCCCGCTCCCCCCCGCCCCGCCCCGCGCCCCAGCACGGACACAGCGAGCTTCGTAAAATGGTTTTTATTCATAAACTTGATGCAAGTTTACAAATTACTGTACATTGCCAAGTAACTCCGCAGTGAGACACGGAACCCCAACCAAAGCCTGCGCCCGAGGGGCCGGCCTGCCCGCGCGGCGGCGGAGGCGGCGCGCAGCCTGCGGCCCCGCGCTACAACCGCGCCAGCAGAGCGGCCGGGAAGTCGCCCACCGCACGCCGCGAACGATGCGCACGGGGAGCGGCGCCAACCTCTCCCCGCCTTTCTTTCGACCTAAAAACCGGATCTAGAAGCAAACGCACAAGGACCCGTGGGTGCATGATAGAGAAGAGAGCACAAATCGGAGAGTCAACTAAAAAACCGTAACAAAAACATGCTTCTGCGCTTCTAAAAAGTGCTTAATCCATGGTACACACCCTTAGCTCGGCCCCAGAGGGGTGCAAAGGCCTAATGACTAGCACTACAACCGAAATAGAATCGATTTAGGTAAGGCAATGAAACATAGTGTAATTACACAGACCCAGATTCATTTCCTAATAAAGAAAGAACAGTTCCCATCAGTCTTTCAATAACAAAACCACGGTCATGACTATGGCAACATTTCTTAAACCTCTGAATCAGATGATGTGTTTTTGTACTTTATTGTAGCTTTTATATAAAAATTTTTCATTCAAAGATTTTCATCTCAATTTGTGCCAATCACTTTATAAGTTCATTAGTTTACAAATGATTGCAACAACCCGTTAATAAAATGGAACACCTAAAAAGGTTTTTAGTATTTTAAATAACTTCAAGCTTCATACTGCGGCTCTTCTTGTTAAGGAGGTTGAGCCAACAAGTAGCAGGAACAGCCCAGCAAGTTCTGATGCCCCAGTGGAAGTGACTAGTTACAAGGTTTTATTGGCACAGCCTTGCTTTGCTTAAAACAAACAAACAAAAAAAAAGACAAAAAAAAAAAACAAACCAAAAAATTAACATAATCTAAAAAAAGAGCATCTTTTCCAAGAAACAGTTCATATTCTCATACAGCCATGAAAAATGTTTAATGACTTAACATACATGTGTTTCTCCTATATCATTAATTTGGAAATACTACAAATGCTGTCTTTTTTGACCAGAAAAACTACGGTGATTTGCAAGACCTGACATTTCCTAAAACAGTATTAAACAATGTATTAAACTTCTTGGCTTTAAATGAAACGATACAACGCAAGTCTCTGCAGTCTGCATTTTGCAAAAAGTAAGAAATACACAAAAGTGTGTGAACAACTCACTCCTATTGAATGATCTTTAGTAAGTCGATAGCCTGCTGTAGGGAGCTTATGCTTTCAAATAAAAAAAGGGAGAAGGGAGGGCGTGGCCCAAATATGCCTAATCCGTAAGAACAAATATGGTAAAGGCCCAAACTGCTCAGTCCAGATACCTAAGAAGAGCGGAATGGTAAGGCTGTAACTTATACTTTACGTGTCAGTTGACAAGATTATCCACTAACTTATCTAATAGCTAAAGTCTTCAGTACAGCTGTTATAGGGGCACTCATAGCTTGAGTCTGTGTGTTGGAAAACATAAAAAAGAGCTTGTTTTGTTGACATTGGTCCAGGTATACAAGAGTCCTCAATGTTAGCCATCTTCTTTTGGAGGAGTGTACCAGCCTAGGGAGAACAGAGAAATGTGTCAGGTACCAACATTGCTACACCAAAACAATCTTACCATTTAACTCTTAAATTGTGGGAGATTGAAGCCTGATCTGGCTCCTTCCTTCCCTCTTAAAGTAGGCCAGCTCAGCCAGACCCAGTGCCCTAAACTCTAATGGTCTGCAGTAAGAGATAAAGCATGTGACATGTCCAGGATTTGGGTGTAAAAAACTGAGTACTTCCAAGTCTGGGGATTTTTGCGGCCACAGCTATCCTGAGTCGGACAAGCTGGACATCAAATAGGAAGCTGTTCAAGGAGGAACATTGCTTTAACAAAACCAAATGGAATCGAGGTAAAACTCCCAAGTCTTCAAGCCACTTAATGCACACACATACAAACATGACTACACTGGGATATCTGTATACAAATCCCATCCTGCCTACTGAAGAGTTAGGCATGCACAAGCATCCGAACGGTTTATCCTACTTCTGCAAATCTTGCTGTAGGAATAGGCTCAGAAATGTCAGTTAGGTAACTTGTCTCAGTAGGATCTGGCACGTTTAACAGTTGAATCATACCTGATCAAGTGTGCATAGTTTTTCTAGCCACCTCCAGATAGCCAATCTTAACTCCCCAGCCACTACTGTAAAACTTCCTCTAAATTTTTGTACAGTGAATACAGGGTCTGTTTATGTTGTCCCAGAGAACAGGTAGCAGCTATCAGTTAGACACCTTTGGCAGCAGCAATAAATGCTGTGAATGCTTTGTGTACAGCTCCTGACGCAGCAGTAATCACTGTAGTCAAAGCTAGCACATAGCTAGAAGAAAACAGCCATGTTGGCTTTTGTAGCAAACTAAAAAAGCAAAAGACTCAGTTAATGGCAAGATCAAAATATCGTAAAAATCGGAAAGCATTTTAAAGTCATTATCTTTAATCTTCCTCCCAGCAGTAGAGAAGGCATGATGTTCAGTTTTAGAGGTAGGGAAACCAAGGTGCTCACTACAGTCACTCTGAAACATGCTCTCATGTTCACAGCCCCATGAATTCCCAGAGGATACCCTGTCCAACCGTGATCAAAGAACATCACGGCAGTAGTAACTGGGACTAACTCCCTCATCACAAGACCAGGGTACCAATTCTGCTGACTACTTTTACATAACATGTAAGCCACTTAAACCTTTTAAAGCCTCAGGTCATTTGTAGTCTTCTCATCCTGGCACAACGAATGCAATTATACCCGATGCACTTCAGTACTTGTTTTATGCAGCTGAGACCATTAACTGACTTCAAACAGGGTAAAAAAACCCCCTGTGTGTCTCATTTCTATTGCATGGTTTTCCAGCCAGCACACTTCACTTGGACTTTCTGTGGTTTTGAGTCTCTGGTCTTTCTTCCCACTTTATCTCTTCCTTAACGGTTACCACTACTAAGGTCTTGCTACACTGAAACTAAAGCCTTTCAGGGAAAGATGCAAGCTTCCAACAGGTACTTCACCAACAAATAAGACACTTTAAAAGCTACAGTAACAATGAAGTTCCTAGATCAACCCGCAAAAAATGAAATTGAACTACCTTTCAAACGACAGTTGGAACACATGGAACATTCATGTAAGCTGGAAAAGTTGCAATGATTGTTAGTCAAGTTACTTTAAACCTCTATTGTCTGCCTAGTGCAAGATGAGAAAAAGGAAACACTATTTATGGTCTCCCCAAGACAACAAAAGACACTCTGGCACTTCCAAGTTTTACTGCAAGTTTATCAATTCCCAGGTTGTTGTGCGGACAAGAACAAAGTTGCAAGAATATACATACCATTTTTCTCATGTATTTGTACTAGTGACTTATAGGACTGCTGTGCTCTTGCTAGATTATATTGATTCTGAAAGGAGAAAAAGCTAACATAAAACCCCTGCATCCAGACATGCCAGACTTAAAAACAGTTTTACAAAGAAACTCTACAGTGGGCTTACAAATAAAAACCATGCACAATGTTACAACTCTCTTGGCTTTGAAGCACAAGATTTTCAAGACAATTACCCTTATTTTCTTATTTCTCCTCCTTTATAATGACAGTAATTTGTACGCCCCTGCTGCTGGAAAGGCTCCTCTCCCAGAGGGTTGAGAACCCGAGGTAAGTCGGAAGTGCGTGTAACCGGAGCGGCAGGCTGCAGGCAGTCTCCACCGTGACTGTCTTGCTCAGCTGACCAGCTACCAGGTTAGAACCTGTGACCATAAACTTTTACATCTTACCTAGTTCACAATCCTTGAATCGGTACTTAAAGACTGGCATCCAAGTGACAAATCTCATTGACTCAAATATTTAAACATCCTTTGAAACCAGCATTTAGTACTTCAAAGTCTTTTAAAGTCACAGTCCGTTACCAGCATGCACACTTGAACTGAATTATGATTTTGATTAACGCTGAATGGTTAGCTCAGAAGGATTTGCATGGTATTATTTTTCACCTTCCCGTGGAACTTTGGAGGTGTTTAGTCCAGCAAGACAAGAACTTCTTAACATTAGCATATGTGATCCCAGCAGTCAGGCAGTTATGTGTAGCCCTTCTCAGAGCCAGAATTCCCAAATCCTTCCGATGCCCAATTCTGAACCCTCCTTCCTCCCCTCCTTGCCAGTACAGGGATAGTACAAGTCTAACTACTTGCACACCCTGCCCATCCCAAGGTTTTAATCCTCCTCATACATTCATCATTTCTTAACAAACTCATAGTTAACTGCCAATAAGGTACTCATGCATGCATCAAACATCAAAATAAATCAAAATGCAAATATATTTGCAATGACAATTCTGTCATTAAGCCTCTCCTATGCAAGTCAGCAAAGAAAGGGAAGCCTACCAGTAATTTGTGTGATATACACAGCGCATTTACCTTATTGGCTCCAAACTGTACTCTGGCTTTTCCTTTGACTAAAGTGGCATTGATCTGCATGATGACTGATTCTATTGAATAGGCACTGCTCCAGCCCTGGAGGAGGAAGGAAATATTTCTATATCACATGTACTTGCTTCTTGTGCTCACCTTGCAAATCTATTTTGGAATGTGTGCTTTGGGATTTTTTTTTTTCCTCTGCACTACAGTTTTAGTTTTAACTACTTGTTTTCAGTTAACAACTTTTATTTTCCAGAGAAAATCTGGAAAGTGATACACAGTACTAAGAACTTGTAGGAAAAAATTAAAAGGCTGAATCACACATTTCCAAAATTCAGCAAGACAGAAACAAGAAGAGCTCTATTATTACAGCATTTACACATTTCCAGCAATGTCACAACAGAAATTACAACTTCTTGTAAGAAGTAGAAAAGACTGCTATCTAATGAAGCCATTCAGTGAGCTGTGACAATTCTGCTCCCATGAAAATTACTGCTTGTCTCTGGCATTGCTTTACCTTCCAGGGTTCACAAAAGTTTCTGCCATAGCCTGCAAATACTTCATTCATTTACTTATTTAAAAAGAAAACCAATCACTCTGTCTACACAGAAGTAATCTATGCCTAGAATCTTCTGTGTTCCTCACTTCTCCAGAGCTGACTTTGTGCAGAGGCTTCTGCAAAAGAAAAAAAAGTGTCTTGATCCACTCTTTACACCGGCTTCCTCTCAGAAATATGGAGAATTTAAAGTTGATGTGCTCTCACTTCTTGCCTCTTCCTCAGACCTCTTGTAAGCCATCCAAGGCAGAAAAGATCACACACAGATCTCACACAAGATCAGCAAGGCAAATCTTGTGGGACTGAGGTTTATTCCACCATGTTCCCTTTGGAGTGCATAATTTATTCCACACAGGGATTCTTCATACTCAGGGGAAACACCTATTTTCATTATTTTAAAGCATGCTTTGCTGTTGTCCAGATAACAGAGCCTGTGTTCACCTGTTTAGTAAGAAGTTCCATGCATAATGCACCTCCACCTAGGACATACCTAAAAACAAATGTGAAAGAAAATATATTTGACATCAACAGTTAGTAAAAAAAAAAATAAACTGTTCACAGCAGTTTAAGCTCTTGCAAGCTAGTTTGTTAAATTTCTTGTTCACATAAAGCTGAAATGCCCTTTAATCAGTAATATACTGTAACTAGTTAGCCATATTATACTTATACACAGAAGATTAGCATTGAGAGACCAAAGAGATTTTTCTTTGCTCACTACACTTAGTTAAAATCAGTGGTCAAGCTTGTCTGCACACCTGCTTACACAACTGTACACAGACCATGAAAAAAGGAAGGTTGCTTTTTATGGCTACACTGTGTATACATAGTACTGACAGGTAGTTGTAAAAACACCCAAACAAATTCACTTCTGTAAAGAAATTTAACACATTTCCTAACAATGTGGGTGCACCTATAAATCAAAGATGTAGACAAATGAGATAAAACAGATCTTCACTTCTCTTTTCCTACAAACCACTTTATAATTTCTGTAACACTTCATCATGCATTGTGCTGACTGGGACAGAGTCAGAATGCCCGGTCATCACAAAACCTGGACTGAGGGAGTAGAATTTACCACTCCAAAAAATGTAGTCTCCCCTACGATCAAGTCATTCAAACAACATGTATCTGTATGACATTCATAGGGAACAGACAACTGAAAACTTTCTGGGCCATTCTTACTTTCATTCTACAAAGAAGTCCAAGTACAACAAAACCAGAATCCAAATGAGTTTTCTGGTGTCTGGTACTGCTTGTTTACTTTTTTGATCACAGCAACCCTCATCAATGCTATTAAACTGCACTATTACTTGAATGCTAAAAGACATGCAGCTATTAAAATCAAATCAGAATCAGCAGAAGCTATCGCAGACTGCATTTTCAAATGTACAGGTATAACAGAAGGTGAATTTAATCTTCTCTCCATGGATACATACAAGGTTCTGTGCCACGGACAGCACTTCAAACACATTTCAGATGACTTTTGGAGCACGGTGTTGATTAAATTTAGTATTTTTGGATTAGCATTTGATGAGTTTTTGGACAAAAGCTTTAAGGCAGTGTTACCAGCAAGAGGTAAGACTATACATATACAGCAAGTTTTAAGGCAACACAGGCACCAAGACCCCTTCAAAGCACCAACTCAAAACACCCTACACAACAGAAGTAACAACGATGTTAACCATCCACAAAGAGGCCAGTTCTTAAACATTATGGCAGGCACAGTTTTTTAAAGCTAGACATGAACTAAGCAATTCAAAGAATTGCACCCAGCCGTTTGCCTACTATTAGCTCATAAAACTTCAGAAGCAAGTCTCCACATCATACTTTGAGCTCTTCATCAAACTCAAGGTCTACAGCAGCTCATGTCTATGTTTAGAGGAAATTTCTTGAAGTCTACATGGTAGCCTCAAAATGTTCCCTGCAAACCCAACCCTGCAACCAATGCATGTTGTAACATTTTTACCGTAAAATAAAATTTCTATAAAGGCAACTCAAACCTACCCTCCTGTGAGCACAGGAGATACCACTCGCACAAAAGGAGGATCAAAAGGGAAGTTATCCTGAAAGGCATAACAAAAAACAGGTTAAGAAATATACTGTGATACTGTTTTCCTAACCAGAAAGTATTTCAGTAGCCTTATTTGGCAAATCAACTTTAAAGCGGTAAAATTTTCCAGTTCTGCAAAAATCACTTTTCCACAGTACTGACTAAAAAGCAATTTTTGGGAAGCTTTGGTGCCAAGTTTAAAAGATGCATTTTTTTCTTTTTCTAATGCTACAGCTCCATCTTTACCAGCTTTAACAGCTGAGGGTCATCTCAGTCACTTTCTACAGTAAGCTTCAAATTTAACCCCAGCATTTCTTCCCACAGACACATACCTTAAAAGAGAAGTTGAGTAAAATGTATTCTACACCTTCTTTTTCTTTTAAGACCTGAAGATCACTATGCAGTGGGCTATCAGGATCAACCCTATAAAAGAAGCAGGGAGGAGACCCTGGATGAAGTTAATATTTTCACTACCTGTAAATAGTAATTACTCTTAAAGAGCTCCTTTATGTATTTGTAGTTTACAAACTGTAATTTCAGGTGGACTGTAGAAAACTCTTGCTGCCTTTACAAAGCAAATACTCTGCCATAAGATCAGCGTGAAAGCTTGCTGCAACGCACTACACTCCCAAAACTATCAAGTGTTATTTGAACATAGTTAGTACAAAATAACCTGTTCATTTGAAAACAGCAAATTCTCTGCAGTTCACCGAAAATGTGTATTTCAAGAAAATGGAGGGGGGTGAACTAACAGGAAGACTACAGTGATCTAGTTTTCAGTACACAGTTAGTGAATCCTTTATGGAATATATATCCTAGTTCTGTATCAGCTGTTAAAAAGTAATCTGCATCAGCAGAAGTACTAAAGCCAGCAGCTTCGGCTCAGCAGAATTTCAACAACTGTTTATTGCAAAATGCTGGTGGTGAGCAGCCTAGACATTAATTCAGACACTACTGGGTTAATCCCACCCAGGCTCTGACACCCCAGCAGCTTTTAAAAGAGACCTGCAGCAAGCCAAAAGCATACATTAAAAGGGACTGACTGGCTATTAAATCCAATCTGCTGCTACAGGTGAAATCACAAAAACTTATCAGATCCCATTTCAGAACTACTTGGGCAGTTTGTCCCCATCCTACCAATGGGATGCTGTTTCAGAAGAAAATCTCCCAAAGCTTAGAAACCTATCACTTTCAGCCACAGCTTGTACTAGGCCAGATCAGAGTTACTTAATTCTAGGAACAATACTGTTCCTTATTCAAATGGGCCCTTTTCTCTCCGACATTTACCCCCTCAGCTAGTCTGCACACAGTTCATTTGTTTTCAGACACTTTTTGCTGGGATAAACAAACACAATACTTCTTATCTTCTCTTAGTCATTCTGGAAGCCATTTGCTGCATGCATTTCATTTTCTCTTTCTTGAAGGCAGAAAATCAGACCTGTTCACAGCACTTGAAAAGAGGTTTCACATCACTGCACAGTGGTTTGAGCACTTTGGTACAGAAGCACTCGACAGACAAGGCCTCCTGTAACATGGCACAGATTTTTCTGACATACGTCATTCCTGCCATTTTCAGCTTCAAAACGTTCACATGCCTATGATTACACTAAGAAGGAAACAAAACTGTGTTTCAGCAGCTGGTGAGAAGTCTTACCACTAGGACAAGGCAAGAATTCCTACAAGCAGGTCAACTATAGTGCTGAAACAGCTTATGTCCTTATTCACCATGGTATATCTGATCTGATGGAAGTTCTTTCATCCATTGCTACCTTTTGCAGCCACTCAGCCTACTTTGGATAGGCTTTTCCTTCCTACAGGTTATCGTGTAGGATGATGGCAGACGATCCCACTACTAGGAATAATTTCAATATAATACCTCCACAATTAAAGTTATTGGACTATGGACACAAGGAGATGAATTACCATCTAGTACACACAGTGAAAAAGCAGTACGTAAGAGAAGACAAGTTATGTACTTATGTAAGTCATATTTATTTTATACCTAAAAGTTTTGGTCCTACGTGTCTGCTCAACTGTAGAAACAAAGAACCAATGACACTAAGACAGCTCTGTCCCTTCTTGTATCTTGAATGAAACAAAAAGTTGCATTTTCTTGAAATTAAAAACAAACAAAACCAAAATAAAACCACACAGACAAAAATTCTAGACCAAATAAAAAAATAATTCATATTTTGGAGTAGTTTTGGAAAGAGAATGGAACAGTAATGAAAGTGAGGTAATACATATTCTATTGGCTGTGCAAAGAGGGTTTAGGTTTTTGCCAGCTCAATTACTACAGTACAATCTTGGTGCACATTTCTGTATACCAGAATTGTAGCCACCACCCACTACTTAGTATGATCTGGCTAGAGAGTCTCATTTATCAGAAATAAGATTCTGTGCATCAATAATAAAATAGATTCTTCAGAACATATAAAAACTTTAATAACTTACTTTAGAAGCTTAACGTGCCATTCATACAAGCTGTCATTTACCAGTTCCACTGAATATATCCCTGCAGAAATATTAAATAGAATTAATTATGCTCTAAAAGCGTAACAGGGTAAAATTTAGCAAAAACATTCTTTGCTTTTAAGTACAAATACTGCCAGTAGATGTAAGCAATAGATAAGATTACTGAGATACTGAGGCACATCCTTCCTCCAATAGCAGAAGCACTTCTGAGCAACTGCAAGGAAAAAAAGTTCGTTCACTTCTATAAAAAAAAATTCAACATGAATAAAAATGTTTTTTCTGACATCTAACCAGTACTCCCTCCTCCCAGTTCCCCTTCAAACTTTTCACAGCTACAACTCCAGCTTGCTTAGTACTCAGTATATTTTACACCCAGTACATGACCAATACGATTTTAAAACACTTAACACACAGTGTGAGTATGCAGCAGTATATTTCACAGGTTCTTGTCAGTCTTGGCAGACCACGACAGGACACTGGACAGTGTATGGACTAAAAACCCCCAAGGAGAAGATACTACAGTGGATGAAGCCCATTCCCAACAGCTGACCAAAGGTGCCAGACAGACACACCAAAACGACAGTTCTCTCTGGAAGCCAGCTGGTGATTTTCAGCAGTCTATTTGTTTCAAGCACATTAAACAACAGTTACGCATTTCAATCAAAGGGAAGGATGAAAGATTATCTTCCATTTTCTTGTATACTCAAGCTTCCTCTCTGCAGAAGTTCACAAGCAGCCCAGGAAAACGCAGTACATCTTTAACCATCAGACAAGATTGAAAAAATGGTATCAGTGATGTTCCAAAGTCTTATCTCTTCCCCCACAGACTATTCATGCATATACACTAAAAAACTATGAGTAAACTTGTTACTGGGTTAATATTTAACAGCATATCCGTTGCTGACAGAATTATTTGGAAGACATATGCAAATCGGGAATCTGCCTAAGATTTCTGAAGGCTATATAACCAACAGACTGCAGTCACCCCATTCTCTCCAAGGAATTACAGTATCCATTTCTGTGTTTTACTATTCTAGAATACATTATCTTGCAGTTGAAACTTCTAAGCATTAGTACTTGGGAGGACAGATGACATTTCAAGCTGTCCAGACACTTTTATTTCTAAAGCCTTCCAAAACTCAGTAAACAAGGTGAAGAAACCATGACTGTTTCTCCTTATGCAAGTGCCACAAACAAGTGGGCACTGCAGCCAAGATCAGGATTTCAATTTTTTCTAAGTCTAGGACAACAAAATAGGTCTGAAAACTTACTCACTGTGCTCTCAATGTCCCTTTTAATCAGCAGCTAAATCAGACACAACACACATTTCTGTTTGAGGATGAACAGAAGGAGCTACTAAATGTTTCCAATTTCCCAGATCCAAGGACGCTGTTTTCTGACTTGCCCTTAGTATAGATGGAAGTCACAAATTGTAAGAATTTCAACTTGTACTGCTCTGGTGTAACAACAAAAGAGCTGACATTCTGAACTCTGCTCATTGTCAGCTCCCATTAATGATGCATCTATTCCACCGTGTCCAGAGTATCTTCTTCCACCTACATCCAAAAGGCAGTGAAGACTGGAAGAAGCAGCTTTTCAGTATTACAGCTTTGGCACCTAACACGAGTATAAAATAGTTGTTACAGGTAACAGAACAAGTTACAGTAAGGATTCTGATAATATCCTAAATAATGGAAGATCACAAAAGAACTTCCATCAGCTTATTTATTCACTAAGCCTCTAGCCCTATTCCTGCATTCCTTCCATCACCCTAGAAGTCCTGCTCTTACCCAAAATTCATGTACCAGTCCTTCAGCTCCAAGGTTTATATTATAGCTTCCCTGAAGCTGGTCTTAAGAGCTGTACTGTACTTAAACCAGAAGTTGTAAAAGGGTTCTTCAGAGATGTGCACAGTTCAGAACTGGCAAGAATGAGCCTAAACAGAACTGCAAACTACTTAACCTTTCAAGCACCCAAATTTTGAACTGAATAGTACCTGTATGTCCTCATGAACATCAGCAGCATTAGGGTGGCTTGCTTGAACCAATCAAACATGCCAAAGAAGAATGTTACTGAAACACAGCCATGCTTAAGGTGGATCCCTTTAAGGAGCATGTATAAAGCAATTGCGCAGCTAGTAAGTTGAACAAGTAGCAACCATCATATTGGTGTCTGTGCTTTTGTTCCCGCAAAGGTTTTAACCTCCTGCAAGGGTTAGCTGTGATCTGAGCGCCACGTTTCTGTGGATTGGCAGGTAGAAAAAGACAGCTAATGCCTTACCACCACAAATGGTGACCCCGACGTGAGGGCAGTGGTGATTTCGGTGTGCGGACCAGCGGTGGTCGGCGGCACACGGCAGGAGGTGACGGAGCTCCACGCAGGACGGGAGACTCCACGGCGTGCCATGGAGGCCACAATCAAGGTACTTAAAATATGGGGAAGACAGCATAAGACTTCCATGAAGTCGAGCGCTTTAAAAGCTATGCTGCAGAGATTATTAAAGCTCGGCATTTTGACCGAGCCCATGGATCGCATGAAGTCAGAGCTGTGGCCTCTAATGAAAGCTGATTTAACAGAGCAGGCAAAATTGGGAAATCCAGAGCACTTGGTGACTTGGGATAAGGCAAATGCATTGATGAACGCCACCCAAGCCGAACAGCATGCATCTAAGGATGCACATAGGGGACTGCAACGCTTCTCAGAGGAGACTACTCAGACGGAGGAGTCCGCGGGGGCCGGCCGTGGTCAGGGCGCAGTATGGAGTTGGCGGCGGCGGCCCGGGGCCTCCCCGAGCCCCCCGCGCCGCGGAGCGGCCGCCTGCGGCTGAGCCCGGCACCGCGCCGGCCCGGCCCCCCCCGGCAAAAGCGGCAGGTTCTTCAGAGGAGGTGCTGACGCTGGCATGCAGCACTGGCTTTGTGTGTTCTTAATGGAGTCTTCGTATTTGTAATATCTGTCACTTTGTGTTGTGTCAGTAAGGAGTGTGGGGGCCGCCTCTGTGTGCCCGTGTGAGTGTGTGTGTGTGTGTGAGAGACGCGGCCGCTGCACCTGCGGAGCTCTGCGGCCGGGGAGGAACGACAGGGTCCTACTGCCCGCCCGCTGGGTCATCGGTGCTGCGGTTGGTTTGGGCTCAGGGTTCTAAGTGTTACATGTAAAATACCTCCTCTAACGGGAGGCAGTAATTCTGTGTTAATTGTTGTCTTGAATTTAGGTGCATGCTCTACTCTCACTAAAGCTAAAGCGTCTGTTACAACAATAAAAAAGGAGAGATGCACAGTATCAATCTACACCTCACAAAATGCTGAATAAGGTGTTATATGTCATGAACTTTTAAACATTCCCCTGTGTTACAGGTGCCACCAGTATTGTGTCATTTCTCATCACAGATACCAGATCAACAAGAAGTCCAAAGCAAAGCTCAAGTGTTAACAAAAACCTAGAAAGGGGTAACTGGGAAGGACCATTTTCCTTAATAACCTGGGGAAGAGGTGATGCTGGCGTCTTCACAGGTCTCAGTCCCTGGTGATTACAGCAAGGTGTGTGCAACCACACCTGAGGGTGAGAGGCAGCCAGCACTCAGGAGCCAGCTGTGGGTGCTGTGAGTGCCCCTGTGCAGACAGTTTGTGATCTCTTCAACTGATCATTTAAGCAGAATGTCTGGGTAATGTTTGCTACTGCAACAGAACAAACTACACTACAGTTGCCAATTCTTTTAAGAGAAAATGTTAAAAGTAATTGCAACTCCTTAATGAGATATATAGGCTTACTAGTCACTAGTGAAAGATGTAGTTTAGATGGAATGTAGTTATTAATAAGGATGAAATTCTGTAAGAATGTGTGTATTCAACTTTCTTTGGTTAGCAATATTAAGAGCTTAAGTATTTAACATTTCTAGAAACTCCCTTGGTTTTCCCCCTGGAGTGCTGGCCAGGCTCTGGGTAGAACCCAACAGGAGGATGGAATCAGATGTTTCCACTCAAAGAAAAGTGCCAGTGATTTTGGCCTGTTGATTTAGAGCTGGACCTGCTTGCAGCGATTTTGGATGCCTCACCTACAGATGGATGCACCACATAGGATTTCCAGTTTGTAAGGAAGGGTACTCTAAATTCTCGCTGCATCCAGGGTTCCCTAGCAATTGCAGATCTGAATGTTAGTACTTCTATTAATTGTGCTATTCTGTATTTTCCTTACTGTTTATTTTTGTAGTAGTCATATCCATTATTTATAGGTAGTGAAATTAGCCTACTCTTTTTAACTAGCAATTGTAACTGCTGTATTGTTTTAGCCTTCTGTGGAACTATTCTAAGTATGCTGTGTTTTGAAGTTTATCTAACCCTTAACTGATAACAGCTCCCAAACAAGTCTTGCAGGTGCCGCTGCAAAACAGAGAAAGATGAGATCTGGGAGGCATTGGCCTTACACAGCCTCTGACAAACAGCTGAGCTTTGATGAAGAACAGGCCTCGTAAGATAGATAAGAAACTGCTGAGTTGTGCCAAGGTGGCAGGGAAAAATCAATCAGGACAGCAGACATTTTGCCTGGGCTTAGCAACTGCTGCCGACCCATCCCAGACCTCTTTGACTGGAGTTAGAGCTGAGAGCTCTCTTCCCCCAGTAGCTGGGAACAGCATGCAAGATCAGGCCTGGGGATGTATATAGGCTAGGATGACAAAACACGACTCCTTCAGCAGTACCAGTAAATGACACTTGGTTTTGTAGTGATGCTTACACGATAGGTTTACATCTCGAAGAAGAAAGAATATTTAATAATGATTCAGCTAAAAGGTTACCAGTTACTAGATGGTTAAAGAATTTGGTTTTATATGGAATAACCGTTTTAATGGTCATTGTAATCTTTTTGTGATGTTGTGTGTGGAAGTGTTTTATGAAAACGATGGACTGAACAATAAAAGGGGTCTAGATCGCTCAAAAACAAGAGGGATTCGTGGACTGGTTAAAAAACAACGGACACGTTATGAGCGATTCAAACCGAATGGCCTCACTGTAACAACAGGCTGTAGCTGTTGTGAAGAACACCTGCAAAGCCAAGGGGCTGACAAACAGTGTGCGCAGCAAAAGATAAGAAACCTGTACTGTTGAAAGCAAGATGTTTGCCCAGCAGGAGAACAGCGCATGGACACCACGCCGGGACCAGTCATAGAGTACAAGAGGGAAAGCAATAGTGGAACGTGCACATCACACCCTAAAAGCAAAACCACAACAGCCTGGGGAGGGGGGAAGGTCATAAGGGGACAACACCCATAGACCAACAGCAGACTCTTTTTGTCCCACGCCCTTTATACTTTAAATCATTTTGTTAGAGGCGACAAGTCCACACCTCCCCTGTGGAAACACTTTATGCCAACCCAGGCAACAAAAACTATTCTTTGGTTCAGATCAAGGAACCGGGAGCGATGGCATGGGAATCGGGCTGGTAGCTGAGAGTGTTTGGGCGTGGGTACGCAGTGGAAAAGGATGGTTTAATTAAATGGATACCTGCACGATGTATAAAACCTGAAATAACCATTTCTTCTTAAAAGTTTTTGCAGATTTTCTGTGGCTTTTGGCTACTTGGATCTTTCACTAGATGAACCATTTCGCCCAGACCCAACGTATGGGCAAGCACTAGAGAATCACACAGCAGCTGTGGTGAATACAGGAAAAGAACAAAGAGAAAGCAAAGGAAAAAGGGAATGGAGTAAAAAACCCTACATATGAAGAAACAGAACAACAAGCTCTTCAATTATTACAAATATAGCTATATAGCATGGGGAGGGGAAAATGTAGGGAGAGGTGCTTGGAAGACCTCACGATGTAGGGGAAGAATAGGGAACCGATCAAACATGCCAAAGAAGAACGTTACCAAAACACAGCCATGCTTAAGGTGGATCCCTTTAAGGAGCACATATAAAGTAACTGCACAGCTAATAAGTTGAACAAGTAGCAACCATCATATTGGTGTCTGTGCTTTTGTTCCCACGAAGGTTTTAACCTCCTGCAAGGGTTAGCTGTGATCTGAGCGCCACATTTCTGTGGATTGGCAGGTAGAAAAAGACAGCTAATGCCTTACCACAACACTTCTTAACAACACTATTCAAAGCTGAGGGGAGTTTTGTTTGATTTTCTTTAATAGTCAAGAGGCATTATTTGGAAGCAGCTCATATGCTTTTTTCTTAATTTAGGCACAGGAAAAAAATTACTGTTAAGAAGAATTTATCTGATTGGTAACAGTTTGTGAGAGGTCCATAAGGTAGGGAAGGGTATCAAGGTAGGTTCCCCTCACAGACACATTTTTTGTTTTATTCCTTTAAGAAGCCATCCATAGAGGTGATGAAGTAAAAGGAAGCACACAGAACCATGAACAAAGCAAAAAATTAAAGAGATGAGAAGGTAGGACAAAACCCAACTCCTTCCAAAATAGAGTCAATGTCTTACTTATAGCAACTTTATTACACTAGAAGTAAATGTGCCATACAGCCTTTGGATAAAAGCAGTGAGTTAGTCACTGTATATGAACAATACAACCGCTAAAGATATGAAAAGATTTCATTTAGTATCTCCAAATCCTTTGTTCCTCCCTATCCCCCCAAATTATGTTAAGACATTTGTGAATCCTCCCGTATGAACTAACCAAAGTTCCAACTTCATATCTGGAAATGAGATCATCTTGATTTGGTGGACTTGTGACTCCTATTATAGAAACAGGTTAATGACACTCTAATTTACAGCAGAATATCTAAACTTGCTGGAGTATTTTTTGCTTCTGTTAGCTCATAAGAAAATGGTTTTCTGTTTGTATTTAAGGGTAGTTCTTCACCTAGATTTTCCAGGTAGGTAAGCAACTTTCCTGTTGACAGCAAGCTTGTAGTCATCCGTTGCTTGACCTCCAACAGCAGTATTTCAATCTCTAAAGGAACTTCATTCTAAACAAGGATACTACCTTGAATACACACCCATAGTTGGAAGTCCGGACAGTGTTTTTTAATGCTGTTTTTTAATAGTTTAACAGGAAAGAAAAAATTTAAAGCACTATTACTAAAAGTATTACTCACTTCAGAATTCCCAGTGTCATCCTACTGTCAGTCCTGAAAACTTGTAACCTCACACACACTAAATAAAGAGATCCTTATGCAACTAAAAAGCAGCCTTAGATTTTCTGGCTTATATTCCAAAAAATGAAGAGTGGTAAATTACCTCAACACAGTTACCAGAACCTTTAAGTTTCACAATGGTTCACTCTGTGTGTTAATACTAAGAAATTAAATTAAGGGAAAAATGGATCATGGAGCAAATACTCATAACATAAGATTAAATTAAAAAAAAAAGCAGCCAATTATCTAACCAGGCACCTGCTCACATGGTGACAGTTATCTAACAACAGAAGACAGAACTAGGCTATAAAAGCAGTAGTTTTGTGCAGGGAAGAACCGGTATTTAAATTCATTCAAGTCTTAAGACTACATGAAGCCATAAGGAATTAATCTAGGTAAGTTTTGTAACAAACAGCATCATTTACTGGCAAAATTTAATAAATATATCAGTAGGACAGTGATTTCAAACCAGGATTGCCAACAGTTCTATACTGTCAACATCCACTTGACACTTCATTAACATATTTTAGAGATTGACAGGAGGCATCCAATTGCAATCTTTTTACATATTCCTGAGTCACAAGCTAGTAACTTACTATACTCACCCTTTTGTATCTCAACTTTTAGTTAAGGTTTACTTTTCCTTTTCATTTAGAGTATGTTTTCCTACATTATGAGTTCAGTCTTCTGCAACTAGTTAAGACTTGTTATTAACTTAAAGCCAAGATATGGCACTATTAAGCAACCCAAATCCTCACTTCAAACTACACCTATTATAGGGGCTCCTTGTTGTGCCTCCAGCAGTACCACTATGTGATTAAGCACCATACAGCCTTTATAGTTAAGTAGATTTGTTATACCCAATCTTTGTTCCAACCACAAAAAACAAACCCTGAAGACCATACATGGGTAGTAAAGCATCCCTCATTAAATAATACACATCTATTTCTAGACTCTACCTTAGACTTTCCAAACTAATTCTTTACTGGATAGATGGTGATTAGGGTATACTAGCAAGCACTCAGTTGCAATAAAGCCTAAAAGAAGTAGGCTATGTTAAATCAACACTAGGTTACCTAATCAAATATATACTTCAGACATTTTAGCACTGTCCACAGTACTTCAGCATGTGAAACTATTTACCTAAAAGGTAAATATGGGAAATCAAAACAGCAGCCTGTTCTCTCCAACTCTGTCCTTTTACACACTAATTACAATGCCAAAGCCACTGAGTGAAATTTAAGCCCACTAGAAATAAACTAGAGAAGAAGTTCAGAAAAATCATGGATAGAAGATTAAAGTTGAGACTGACTTTCTAATCGGGCATTCCTCCTGTTCCCATCCTGGCTTGCACCAGGTCCTCATACCTGGCTGCAGTGATGGGAGTTCTCTACTCTGCTGACCTACAGGAATACAACTTGCCTGAAACCTATGTAATTTATATTTCTTGTACGATAACAGACAATTCAATATACTGATTCCTTTGCTGACCTAGTTCAGATACAGCCCTCATATAGAGCAAATAGAACAGCCAACCACCTACCTAAAGCTAAACAGTGTCTGTTATTCAAACAAATCTAAAAGACAAGCTTGTTTTCTATTGCCATTTGTATTCCTTATTCCAAGGAATACATGGAGCTCAGAATGAGATTAACAACATCACAAAATAATAAAAGTAACAGCAGTGTAATTAAGGTTAAATCCTATATAATAACAAAACCTTCTGTTGTTGCACACAAATCCCTCTACAGCAAACATTCTTGTGAGCAGTACTACCCACTGGTAGTGGTGAAAGCTTTTGCCCTATATACCTGGATAGTTGAATTTCAGGTATTTCTGAAAACTCAAGAAGTCCCACAGGAGTAATCTTGAGTTGTTCTTTGTAGTCATCCACCCCAAGAGCATTCTCCTAGTTACACCAATCCTGTTAATTCTCATATGAAGCTTTGCATAACAAAAAGAAAGAACATTTTAGAGGATGTATATCCTGACTTCCTTTTCCTCCACAAATACACTACTTTATGGAATGAGATTATATATAATGTATGTATCTATGTATTTTTATATATATGTACACACATATACATGCATACACACTCGCATATATACCTATATATGACAACAAAACACAGTGGGATTAGCAGGAAGTATTTGCCAAGATAATTCTTTTAAAGTGTATTTTAAGGGAAATAAGAAGTATTTTACCTGTTTTATAACTCTGTGATCTATATATATCCCTGAGTTCTTTCATAAGTCGATCTGAAGCCTGAACTGACCCAGAGACTGCACCCTGTAACAAACAAAAATTACTCCAAATTAGTGAAAAGTAGTATTTACAAACAACTTTATTTCCTTTACAAAGTTACACTAACTAGCAGGTATTAAAAATATATTAATTTCTATATTACTATTAGGTTTTTGACAAGTTACATATTCTAGTGAGCAAAGTCTACTCAAAAGAAACAAGACACTCCCTCTAAAGCAGCACATTAATATATACTCCTACGTGGTATAGGCGATACAAACTTTTAATCAAAGTATAACACACATTTTTCTGTAAAGGAGTTTAATCTCTTGATTTCCAAGATGCATCCACAGTACATTTCTAATAGGGAAATACTTCCTTTTACCTTCTTAATCTTCTTTTCAGTGCATAAGAGCAGACTAATCCTAAGAACAAGATTCTGCACATAAGGTTTTACTGTTTTCTCAGAAATATATTTGCATTTGGTTATGAAAAAAGGTACAGGAGTTGGGAAGCATCCACTATAGAACAGCAGCTTCTGGATGAAGTAAGACCAAGCAAAATATTTAGAAAATGCAGAACAAAAGCAACACATTCATTGCAATAGAGTGAAAAAAAATCAATACCTACAGAGAGGAAGACTAAAGTAAGTAAACCTTAAAATACTAAATGTTTTGTTGTGATTTGTCATAGTTCTTGTGGTTTATGCAACCAGGGCAGAATCTGTATTACTCAGCATCTCAAAGTGATAGAAAACTTAGCATACCATTTCTGAACCTGATTATTTCAGCCTGTGATACAGTACTAAAGCAAAACAAAAAGATCTTTAAGAGACATGCATTTAAAATATGACTGGCCCTAAAAACCTCCAGTTACTGACAAACTAAGGAACACACCAGTTATCAAGTAAAATTTACATCAACAACTGCTGCACTGGATGTACTCTGCATACATTCCCAACATTGACAGTTCTGTGACCTTGGTATAAAATTTTGTCCCAATTTTCTGAGCTTTAAAGTGAGGACAGAACTTTCCCCTCTTACAAAACTGAAGTACTTATTTAAGATAATATGATCACCCAAAGCACCTAGATTACTCTCTCCAATTCCATGCCAAAGTTAGCACGAAAGATTTTGATATTAAACTTTAGATGTTAACACAATTACCCTGCTCATATAGTCCACCTGAAATAACATTTTATATTCAAGATTTTTGGAATACAGATAAAAATTAGTGCTACAAGATTTAAAATATGGAAAAGGAATAAGGACTCGAAATAAGGTAAGGAAGCTATCGCCCTGAACACCAGCCCTGTGAAACTTTGACTTTCACCAGCAGTCTCCCAAAGGTAGATTATTTTCATAAGGCCTGTGCAGATCTCTGCTGCTGCTTGGACTTCAGTCACTCCCACTGAAATACAGGCTAATACATGTCACTCATAAGTATGGTTGGGGCAAGAGGAGGGGAGAATCACTCCCCAAAAAACCCCCAACACAAAAAAGCCCCCTCCCCCCGAACAAAGTTAAATTCAGCCTCTCTATATGAGGTACTGAGTTTATAGGTCTGTTCTTCTACTCCATCTAAAAATTTGAAGATATTTGTTTCTGCAGTTTCCTTTCAGACCCTATGAACATCTACAGACAGATCCTTTCTGGACAGAAGTGTCAGAGAAGTATTTCTAGAGGAATCTGAAGCAGCTGTGATCATTGTCTAATACCTGAAACATCATCCCTGTTTGTCTGAAGTCAACAGTGACACTATATACTCTACATAGACTTAAACTGTAGGATCAAATTATTTCTTAATAAGTCTTACATATCAGTAATAGTTACTTGATACTAAAGCCTCCATATACTCCTTTGTTTTCTCTGTTCAGTAGCATCATATAATATGCTTAGCTTCACACTATAATCTGTAGATTAGTCTTTCAGGCTATTCATTTCCATATTCCACTGGATTTAATTTGCAGGTTACTGAAATTCCACTAGTTTTTCTTAACGGACCGGTATGAAGAACATACTTTGTAATTAAATATGCAAATAAAGGGCAACTCCTTTCCTCTGATTAAACAAAAGCTACATAAGGATAGGGCTTCAGACAAGTCATTTCTCAATTCACTGAAGCCCCTGTCTGTAGAGCAGTATCAGACAAAGAAGGGATTTCTCCTCCTGTAACAGCAAGTGAATGAAGTTTTATGGGAAAAAAAGTGGTTGTTTATATACATTATTTGCAGATTAATACTACTTATATCCACTATTTGCAGATTAGCTGAAAAAGGAAGCATTACACTTAAAGTTAGCATACATTTAAAAAGTTAACACAACGCAGTGTTAACCACCATTCTCTGTACAACTGCTGTGGTTTTTCAGACCTATACTGTGAGTGTTAAGGTTGAGACTCATAAATGTGTTGAGTCTGGAGGAAAAACTTCAGAGAAGCTTTCCATGAAGAGCCATGCAATATCCTTGCCTCGTCTCCTGTATTTCTTAGAGAAAGGATTTTTCTTACATTCTTCCTGGAATATCGATTTCTAAATACAGGCAATTTAAGAACAACTTCAATTCTAAAGACATCCAGTGGAAAACTAGTTTCCTCATTACATCTTTATTTCCAAATTAAGCTACCAAATTCTGTATACAATGTTGGCAGCTCACCTTCGCACATGAAAATTTGAGTATCTTCTATTCCTCAGTGCCATTATAACTGCTGATAAAGTGAAGTGGTATTTAAAAAATCCCAAAAGGTTAGTTTTAGTGTGTGTAAACTAGCCTTTGTAGACTTTAGGTCTGTAACAGTGTTTTTCACCCTTGTTTCCTAGGAGCTTCCAGTTGGTCTGCCCACTCCTTATAGAGCAGTATTAAATATAGTTAGACTTGCTACTCTGAAGAACTGATAGACTGCAAGCCAGTAATCTTTGATCAAGAGAAAGAGGCTAGCAAGCTTAACCTAGGAGTTTAGCACAGGAGTTTACTTGACAAGCTCTGAACTACCCTTGGAGGAAGCTGAAGAGGAAGCCCGCAGAGATTAACTGCTATACCTGATGGTGACCTTAACACCAAACACCACTGCTCTGAAACACAAAGCTTTCATTCTGGTTTTTATAACTACTGTTAAACTGTATTTTAGAGGAGAGTACTACTTGCATCACACCACTGTGTCATATAGCAGAGCAGTGAGTTCAGTTCTGACTAGCACAGCACTAAAATTAAAAACTTTAACTTTCAATAATATCTTGCTATATGCAAGTTATAATTTCAAAGACTTAATTCAGATATAAATAACTGAGTATCCTTCTGGCAAAGTGGGACTTACCACTTCAAGGGAGATAGAGCTCCCATTTCTCCAGTTGTGAGATCAAGACTTACAGTCACAACTGCCTTAGAAATAACTGGTGGGATCTGACAGGTATCTGTCATGTGGGGTTGATGCCAAATGCAGAGACACACAGCCGTTTCATCTGTAAACTGAAGTAGTTAACAGAATTGCCAGACAAGCTCCAAATGGCTTTTTCCTATTAAGTAACTGAATAGGCACAAAAAGTCTCACTTGATCATCCTCTCCTGTGCACACTTGTGGTTCTCCAGAACAATGAGCAGCTAAACTGGAGAAATCCCTGCCACAGGAAGTAAACATCTATCTGAACAACATGCCAATTGCTGAGAGTTGCAAACAACAGAAACACCTGGTACAGGAATTCCCAGAGCCAAAACTGTTGGACATGAAAAATATTCATGAGATGCATCACTACAAGCTTGTCCTGTTCTCAAACTCTTCCCCCTAAGGATGTGCTTCTGCCACTGGCAGAAACATGAAACTTTGGTCCAAGTCAGTGTAGGCATTGTATTTTTTGGAAGTGTTTCTAACCTTAACTAGTATTTTAGTGTGACTGTATGAATATGAGTAAAATACTTTCTACAACAGTTAAGCAACTTCTAAAAAAACCTAGGACTTCAGAACTGAGTTTCTGCATTCACAAGTCAGTAGGGCACACCTAACTGTGCAGAAGTGAGCACAGCACATGCCACTGCCCTAGCTGTCTGCTGCACTAAGTCTCCAGAGATAGGAGGTTTTGCAGCCTCAGATTTTCTCCTTTGGAGATTTTTTCCCCCCCCTCTACCATTCCTCAAAAGATAACCACAGTCTGCTCCTTAAAGGGGTTATCTGAGGTAGGAGATGCAGCTCACTGCAGTTTTAAATCCAAAGACCAGATTGTCTGTTTTCTGTCTGATCAGAAAAATACTGTCACATGTCAAAACAGTACAGTAAATAACCTCATTCACAATACATTTCAGAAAATTCGGCCACAAGACCAAAATTTACCTGCTAAAACAAAACACAAAAAATGGAAACTCCTCCAAGATAATATAACAAAATGTCAAGTGACCCAAAAAGAGCTAACCAAAACAAGTTTACTCTATGGCCACTGAACTTTTTCAGTATTTGTGTGGAAGTACATTAATTCATAGAAGTTAAAGGAGATTCATACTTTCTTCAAGGATTAGACTGAAAATAGAAGTGACACCTTACACTTCATAAAATCTGAAGATGAAAGTGGAGACAATTGAGGCTTCTAAAGGAAAGTGCATAAACTCCTCAGTCGGAAATAGAAAAAGCTAATAGCATTATCTTAATGAGAAAAGCATTAATCTCTAAAATGACTATGTGGGGAGAGACCTCTGAAAAGCAAGCAGCAGCAAGTTGTTAAATATTTGAAGTTAATGATTCCAGTTCAAAGAATTTTTTTTTACTCCCAGTAAGCAAATGGTTCTTTACAGTTACTACAATGTTAAGAGGAGGATTAACTCTTGCTCCAAGTTACATACCGTACTGCAAGCCACACTTATTTCCTGATGCTGGCAAGAGCAGCAAGATTAGGGATACTGCCAAGGAAGAAAACTCATTTACAAAATTAGTAGATATATATTCTTAACTTGTATAAAACACACAAACCCTACAAACTCCTATGACAAAAGTCTTAAGCAGCAGAAAAAGGTCTTTAACCTGTTAGTAGTATGCGAGAATGGGACTGCATGCACTCTTTTCCTACGGTAAAACCTTTAGCATGATTCGTAACGTCAACCTGCATTTCAGCCAAGGGGAGAGAGGATGACTCATGGATTTGGGCCAAAAACATATGAAGAAACTGAAAATCTTCTGGTTGCATCAGGCACTAGTCAAAGCCCTACATTAGGCTTCACGTTCTCTCATCCAACAACAAGCATGCAAGTGGCATGGCTTTATTTTACTTTCATCTGTTGAGAAAACAAAGTACACCAAGAGGAAGTATACAAAGTGCTGTGTAGTTTCTGTGAAAACTAGACTACGTTTAGCCACTCCATTTAAGTTTGTGAAACTCATACTGTCCTTTAAGAAAACCCACTATGAAGGGCTGTAGAGTTTACATTTTGCTTTATGTTAGGATACTGAGCAAACTTCCGCTATCTTAGATCATATTTAACAGGTTCTATTAAAAGTCCTGTGTTTTGGCAGCATAAAGGGGCATTTAAGTGCCAGTAGGTTAGCTCTTTCCTAGGTCAGTAGTGCAGCTATAGTTTCCAGTTCTCAAGCACTTAAAAGTAAACCCTCACAAATCCTTTGAGAAATTATTTAAGCAGCACAGCTATTTCTGGTGACCCACAAAAATACCATGGTTCCTCAGCAGCAGTTGAATACCCTGTTCCCTGTACTCAGCTGACCTTGTTTATGCACCAGCGTCAACGAGAGTGTCTTGGCATGAGAAATGGCTATTATGTAAGTTGAATCTGCTGTTGTCAAACAAAAAAACAGCAGTGTTCATTTCAGCTCTACTAGATGTGGACAGAAAAAGCAATAGGAAAGGCAGTATTTGCCAAATGGGAAAGAACAGACAGCAAAAGAAAATCGGCAGGTTTAAGAGGCTTTCCACACCAAGGAAGAATGTTGACATTACAAAAGCCTTTCTTCAGTTCTGCCAGATCTTTAAATGATGGTAAAGCAGATCATGTCTTCAAGGCTGCAGGAGGACTTATTTTTTCTTAACAATTAAGAAGTCTTTACCAGTAGGTCTGAGTTATAAATATGGAAATATACAGAATCTCAATAAGCATCTTCTCAAACTCTGAGCAAACATTTGAGTTTAAACGAAACCACTAAGTGACCATTGTATTTATGATTAGTCAAGTCTTAAAACAGACTTGACTATACAGCAAAAGCAGTTTGGCAGCTTATGTTTGCCTGAAATACTGATCAGGTTTGGATTTCTTTTTGTTTGGGGGTGGTTTTTTTGGCTGGTTGGCTTTGTTCAATTTTATTTTATTTTTTTTTTTAAACAGGTGATCAATATCATACAATGTGATAGGTAACTACTGAATTCATACACAAATCAAAGAGCGGTCTCCTCTAGCCAGCTATTTCATGTTGCCTATTTCAGCAGAACATAAGTCTAAGGTGTTTTTGACAGGTTTGCACTCAAGTCATATTGGAACAGCACTGGGACAGAAGCAGAAGACTTGTAGTTGAAGAACTAACAAAAGCATTTCTATTTTGTTTCCTTTGCAAAGCAGATGGCTACAAACTGAAACTCTTTTCCATGTTAAAGTGTCAGTAACTAAGAGGGAAGAAGGTTTTTTCTAAACTAGTTATTTGGGGTCAGTAGTTCATGACAAAAAATAATCAAGATTCTACTAATTAAAGGAGCCTTTTCCCAAAAGTCTTATAACTAGATCTACCAGGAGTGCATCCAATATTAGAAGTGGATTGGCTTGGTTAGCGCTGAGCACTTTGAATATACATAGTTGTCACTACAAATCAAAAGATGTTTACATTACAGCAATTCTCTTGAATCTAATATAATTTAAATATAATTTAGGCTTTTTAGAAATTATTTACTGGAAAAATCATCAAGATTTTTCTTGAACTAGAACAAAGGTGGTTCCTTAGGCAAAAATCCAGGTGTTCCCTACATACCAATCCCTAAATCTTATTCCTTCCCTAAATACAGGTCCCTCCCCTGTACCTAACTACTGCTCACATCCTCAGCTATTAGCTTAATAAGAAATAGCACATCTTGTGCCTGGACACGATGTACATGTCTGCTGACTTGCCAAACAACATATAAAAAAACCCTTATGAGCTCACAGTAGCAAGCACCAGTTCAAGCACCTTCCTTCTGTACAGGTGACTTACAGAAATTTTAGAACCCTTACTTTTGGTTGAAACTGGTCACGAACAGATGCGTTACACATTTTAAGCCTCTGTGAAACAAAAGTTTGATTTCTTTGGAAGCCAGGCTAAATAAAATTAAGGTTGTGTGACATCATCATTCCCTCCTACACGCACCTTTGAGAAGCAGAAGGTTCTCTGAAACTTGGCACTTGTGACAAAACACTTCTAAGCCTCTGGAGAACAAACACTTTTTACAACTGCCTGCTGGCAGGATCACTCAAAACTGTGATAATAAAGCTGTAGAGCTGCTGAAGGCCCCTTGCTTTATGTCTGGCAAAAAACCCCAACACCCGTCAGTAATTTCCACATGGTGTAGATAATACTGAAAAACAAACTCATGCATAAAGTGGATTTAAAGCACAAATTCCTGGGTTTACTAAGTATGTTAAGTCACCCATGAATTTTAATGCAGTCTGTTTTGTATATGGCTTTATTTTAATAAGGGTTCAGCAACAAAAGTCATGCTTATAACCTAGATGCTTTCTGCTGATTCTGCAAGGAGGACTACTATTCGTAACAAAGGCATCGAGAAAGAGACAGAGGGACAACCAAATAGATACCTCTGGATAATCAGTTAAATATAATTAACAAGTGTGACACCTGGATTCGCATGTAAGAGTTGACTCTAGTGAAAAAACTAAAAGATGTTTCTTCATCTAAAATGCCAAGAATACCCCACCTCAGCTTGACAAAAATTATGATGCCATTCCCCCAGGATGAGAGCTTTGAGGTAGTTTCTGTGCCTCTCTGGGATGTGGGCTGACAACTAACTTCCTGTGCCAAAGATTTTTGATGAAAGATGAGTCCAGTTACTAAATGACCTTGCAATCCTAGCTAGCCTATTCAAGCTTCACCAAAAAGAGCTATTTAGGTCCCATAACTTGAGATGTTTGTCTTATATATGTTGGAAATCAGCTACATGCTAATTTATGTCTAGGTGCATAGCAGTAGGCTTTATTTGCTGAAAACGATTTGTATTTTACAGACAGAAATATTACAGAGAAAAAACATAAATCATTAACTCACATTTAAGTGATCTTGCCTTTGATTTTTTCTGATTTTTTCTAAGATTGCAAGGTTCTCTTTTTCAATGCCTTCATCCTCAGATTTCTTCCCATCAACTGGTTCCTCCTCCTTCATATCATAGTGATCCAGATCTTCAATGTCCTACAGGATAGAGGAAAATTCACTGTAAGTAACTTAACGTGATCTTCGTTCAATGAAACTCTCTCCAAGGGCATTTATGGATACAGTCGCATACTGCACAGCACTAAGTATTAGTGGCTGTTGGATGGCATTTCTGTTCTGCTCTAACTTCGCTCTCTCAGCCAGCAGTATTCACTGGAAGCGTAGGGAGCCTTCATAATACAAATGAGACCACATTTCACAACATGCTTCTGGTTACAGAAACAAGCACAATAAAACCTCCACAAGAAGTTAAGATTCTAGTGAATTAGCCCATTGAAGTAGGTAGGAAACAAGAAGTTAAGGCATTTTGAACAGGGCTTAAGAATCCAAGAGTACCCAATGTTAGGGTGTCTCCGAGATGTTTTGAACAGCAGAGTCTTTTTTCAATTAGAATCCTAGCTATATTATACTTCTGGCAAACAATGATTAACATATCTGGCAGGGTTACAGCAACCCTTCAGGAAAGTTATGTATCAGAAAGCTAGATGTACTTTTATTCAAGGTGAACATTTCGGCTAAAGATTAGATGCAGCAACTTGGAATTAGGGTGAGACAAAATTATGTGATCAAGTATTCTGATCGCACAAGCCAACATTTTAGTTTTGAGTTCTAGACTAAGCCACTGAAAAATCCTCCCCTCTGTATTCTGAGACGGGGTTCTCCTGTTGCAGAGGAGCACTCTGAACTTAAGACAGCTGCCTGTAAGGTGATTCAAGTGCTATTTGTGGAGGGGAGGGGAAGGATGTAAATGCCTTGAGATTAAAAAGGAAGCACTACAGCAGCCACACCAGTAAGCTATGAGCACACAACTATCAGACATGTTCCAATATGCAGTGCTCCACCTGTGGCTACTCTTTATGAACCATCTGTTTGCATGGCAGGAAAACCTGGCCATAAATGCAAATTCAAGGATATCTTACATAGTAAAAACCACACCTATCTGGTGCCTTTGACAATACTGTTTCCTCCAACTGTAACAGATTTTAGACTGAGTGTTCTTTAAAATGCTCATATTTCTCAAAATAGTGATACAGCCCTAGGAACAGTGAGCTGCTTTTCACTTCAGAAATTGGACTAGATTACAAGTTGGTGATACCAGTGCCACACACACTATGCCACCTGACAGTTTATAAATAATGACATGACAATTTTTTTGTCTAAGTAACCTGAACAGAGTGCTAAAGGCTACTTACAAGTCCACAAGCAACAACAGCCTTGTGGCAGCAGGATACTGGAGAATACATACTACCTTTACAGGAACTCTGGCTCCAACAAACATGGTCTGGATCAGGCTAAGTATGGTATAAGATAGGCTGCTTCAAACTAACTCCAGAACAGGGGCAACATTTAGATCTTTTCTAAAGGAAGACCTTTATTCAGAAAATGAGTTGTTCATTCTTACTACACTCCTCCTTTATTAAAAATATAAATCTGAAGTAGTCAGGTCTGTTATAACAAGGCTACTGTAGTGGTTTAAAAAGCAAGCATCTTAGAGCTATTCTAACATGCAGTACAAGTAATTGAAAGGGGTGGTTCTCACACAGTAAAAAGCTCATTAAAAGAAGCACCATGTTGCCAGACATGGCATAAACCCCTTAAAGTTTAGCATGTCTGTTTTGGATGTCCTTCCATTTCCTTCAATGTATCCTAGTTAAAAATTAGCTCACCTGTTTAATGAATCAGCAGACTAATTTACTCTTAGCCAGTCTGCTTCAATTTGGGAGGCACTTTCAACCATATCAGAGCCAGTTCATATGCTGTTTGAAATAGGAGTTAACAACACAAACTTACTGATTTGGCACACGGTGTTATGTATTGTTTGACTAAAGCACAAACAGATGTACAGGTCTCTCTATCCAAGTAAGCTCACACTGAAATCCAGGTTTAAGAAAATCTCACTAGTTTTGTGGTTGAAGTGAAAGCTGACATTAAGGTAACCACCCAAATTTTTAATTATCTTTTCTACTGAACTTTGGAGAGACTACGTTTTACGGTTTACTTTAATAATTAGCCAGCAAATGCAGAGCACAATGCCAGAATTCTAGTAGATTAGGACAACTATCTCATATATACACATACTTCACCCATATCTTCCTCTTCCTCCTCTTCTGATGTAACTTCTTCTGTTGTTCCATTCTGCAATACAACAATGAGGTTTCTGCATAAGTTGTGCATATGTTCCTTTCTTTCAAAACCAGGAACTCTACTATCATAAGAGAAAGCAGTATATATATGAACATTACACTTATCAAGGTCTGCAGAGGACTGAAGTTTAACATGACAGACATACAAAGATGCTTTTCTGGAGTACAACAGTGAAGAGATTTTTGCATGAAGCAGAGATAGAGCATCACAATTAATTTCACATTAAGTTCTAAGTTGAAACTTACGATTCAAATAAGGATATCCTATTCTGAGACAGTGACAAACGCCATAAACAAGTCAAGCAGGTTATAACTCATGATCTCTTCACCATGAAATCAGATCATAGCTCTGACCAGAATCCATATACATGCTAGACCTCTTGAAAGGAAAAACCCAACAAACTCTAGACCTCTAAAACTTAATGGATTTTTGTCTCACTACCTGGAACTCCTATGCAACAACTACTGTCATCACATAGCCACTGTTGTTAGGTTATTTGATAAAATACAAAATGATATATTGAGCTCATTTTTCATGGCTTTCAATTTCAGGATACCACCTCAAGCTCAGGAAGTCTGAGCTGCATAAAGACTCAGGAGCATTCTGATACAGTTGTCCTCTGCTTACTCTGCCTTTGGCAAAGAAGAAATGCCGCTGCTGTAAACAATACAGGGGACTAGATGGATCTTCAGTCTGACTTAAAGCCACTCCTACTTAACCCACAAATTATCTGATAATAAGGCTAAGAAAACTTCCACAAGTTTGTTTTTTAGTTTCAGAGCATAAGCAAGGCTCTTCAAATGAGGCTGCTTCCTAATATTACAGGCCTATTGCCTTACAGTTGCACTGCTATGTGGGTGGCTGAGAGAAAAGACCTATAGGATTACTGTTTGGCACGTGACCAAAATTAAGCAAGTTATTTGTCATTACTATAGTACTGTCACCACAGGAAAACCATCTGTTACACTATAGGAGATTTTAGAAATCATGTCATCTTAACATGTATAAGCAAAAGAAGGTATTATAATCTTATTAAAAATACAAAAATGAACAGTTACCGCCAGTTACCAGTTCTGTTTTCAGCACAATACAAAACATTTTAGTTAACCAGAACATTTCACAGCCCTTCACAACTCCTAATTTGTCAATTGCACAAAAATTAAACAAGGCACTTCAGATACTCCCTACCCAAAGTAGCATACGGTCTTGGTATCCCATGTCTCTGCAAGGGATTGAAGAGGAAAGAAAACATCAACAGTAGTTCATCCAAGTGCACACTGTAAAACATATACTCTTCAACAAAAAGCAAGTATTGTTTAATCACATTTACATTTTGGAAAAAATGAAAATTTGGGAAGCACTAGGAATGCACAGCGATTGGCTTGAACAACATTTAGGGGGGAATTAAATTGACAGGACTGGTATCACATATACACCTTTCAATGATACAGGAACTCCAAAGTAAATTGTGTAATATTATCACACTATTATTAAATGGATTCTGCAAACAAAATTCAAATTGAGAACACTACAGTACTTCATATCTCAGCCAAGGCTTAATCATTCCCACCATCATGTTTCTTGGATTTGAAAAAAACAACACCTTCATTGCCATAAGAAAGTGTCCACAGTATTTTAATTTACCTGTCCAGCTGGTAACGGCTGATCTAACATTTCAACATCTGGATGCTGAGGAAGATTATATAATCTGCAGAGGTCACATATTAATCGCTTCAGCTGTTGAAGAAGCTATAAAAAAAAAGAAAACACGGAAACATGCATTTAAGCCAAAGCACAGAACAATATATTCTGAATTTTCTTCCTATGTTGGTACTGACCTTTCAGTCAGTGTATAGCATTTAAATCTGCACTCATTGGAATAAAGTTTAAAGATGCCTCTTTTTCTCCATAGTCATTGTAATAAAATCCTCACAATGAGAAACCAAGGACATGGCGAATTAAAGATGGCTCCCATTCATCTTCATGTCAAGCACAAAAAAACATGAGCAAAAGAATCATCTGCCATGGCAGCATCATCTATTCCCAGCACAGGTGCCTCAGCCACGAATCACTAAGGAATAATCAAATGGTCATATTCCATGAGACAAAGTAGTCCATTCCAGTTTCCTAGGTTAAAGATCATGTCTTCAAAAACACAAGGAGGAGCAGTCTTGATTTTTCACATCCTGAATCCCTTTCTAGGGCACACAAGTGAGGCACTAGAAGCAAGACAAACACTGTACAAGGCACAGAAACTAGCCAAGCTCTGAGCTAGAGCCCAATTAGTCTGCTTCCCGTATCTTGTACCAGGTCGAGGCACAACCTGTTACTATCACTGAAAGTTGGAAACAGAAATCAGTATTACATTGACTGTGTTCTGTTAACTCTAAAATATGGAACACCTTTCATTCAGGGTAATGCTAACCAGAAACTAAATTTAGTTCTGCAAAAACAGGGAAACATTGTTTGCCTCTTGATCACCATGCTAATTAAGTAGAGTTCCATAGCTGTTAGTTTTCTCTAAGCAGCCTCAGATTCCTCCGAGTTAAGGCCAAGACCATAAAAGACTGTACTACCGCATTTCCTCACTTTTCAAGGTCTTTGCATAGCTGTGTCAGAAAAACAAAGGAAGGACTGCACAATACGTTTGAAAAATTATCAACACTTCATTATTTGCAGAATAATACCCTAGATGAAGCTTGCAAAAATTATATATCCATGTATGGACTTTTCTTCCAGATACCAAAGGAAGCTTGTCTTGCCACTTGTAGAAGGTAGCATGCAAGATAGCCATTTCTGTACACATATCCTTCCACACTACTAGTAGTTACACTTAAGAGTTGCAACCCCCATTCCCCTTTAAGTACCTATCCATAAAGGAGGGAGACTCAGGCAATGTGGCCTCACCCAAGGTACAGCATAGACCATATTATCCCAAAAGAATACCACCTCTACAAGACTATTTGGCATTTGTGTACTGTATTTCTTAAAATACACAATAAAGCATCTAAGAAAAATCTAGTCACACCAAAATACTCTACGTGTCTAAAGCCTTGCTATTGGCCAGTTTAAATGCTCTTACCTTACTGCAAGTGAAAATTCAGCCTCTCCAGGGTTAAGAACTCGTTTCTGAGCCCATATCACTAGCAGTGATAAGAAAATGTTGCCCTTATGCTACTTGAAAACTTTGGTGCTTTTTCCTTCTCCAGTAGAATTCAACATTCAATAGAAACGTTATTTACTCATTGGAGGCCATGAACATACCAGCCTGCATTACAAGAATTACAATGTTCTCTATCACACCGCTTTTTCTGTTTCTGCATCATTTGTGACAGTCATCCTCAACTCAAAAAATAAAGCACATGATACCAAAAGAACTGGTGTATCAGCAACACATTTCTTGTGAGTATATACCTCAAATGTAATAGTTTATGTTGCCACACGCTTTCACTAACAATCACGTTTCTCAGCAGTGTTAAGACTCTACACATTTTTGAACCTTCCTTGGGTGTCTGAAACATCAGGAAATCTCTTAGCAGGCAGAAAGCAGGTTAATAAATCAATACATTAGTTGGTAGATAAAGTCACAGGTCTTAGAATTATTGTTCTCAACACATATAAGAGGCTTAAACGTGCACCACTACACATTTTGTTGAGAAAATTTTTCTCTGCACTAACAGTGCCTCAGAGAGTTGGAGCATAAAATTTCAGGAATTGTCATTTTTCGCACATAGCTATATAAAGCTAGGCAAGCCAGTAATCTGTTTGTGTAGCCAGTGTTGTGAAGCATACAAAAAAATCTAAATGGTGTGGGAAGAATACCACCACTGGCATTTGGCTAGTCCAAAGCTTTGAAAAGCAGATGAACACAAGTATTAGATGTGTCTCAGAAAGAAACAGTAAGGGCTGAGAGTTAAGAACTGCTTCCTGCCCTGCTTCCTCTACTCCATAAAAAGTCCTGTCACCTGAATTGAAATTCAGAAGGAATCTTTGCATCCAGGACCTAACACATTGCAAGTTTCTCTCACTTCCTTCAGAACAGAGCACCACTGCGAGGTACACAAGCACTGTGAAAGCAACAAGCTCCTGAAGAACCTGGACCAAACTGCACAGTGGCTGTGCCTGAAGAGGTGTCTTCCTGCCTCCAGCAGCACATTTCCACCTTCTCATATGCACTGGCACCAGAGATCACACAACCATGCAGCAGCTTACAAGCTTCGTGGCAGATCAATTCCTGATGTGCTTCAGCGCATAAGGACCAATTTTCATAAAGGGGAAGGCAGGAATGTGCAGTTGAGGGCAAGGACCCCCTTCCTTGGCAGCAGTCTACACTTTGGGGTTAGCTTAATGCAACTGTCAAACTGCAGTTTCATTTTTACAGCTAAGTTGTTTTACTTGACATCAGTTTCCATAACCTGCAAACGTGGTGGCAGAGCGAGAAGCTGACCCCATCTCTACAACCCTTCTCCTTATTGCTATGCTTTTTCCTCCATAGAAATTCATTTCATATCCTTGATCCTTCTGCCATGGATCACCATCACCATTATCCCTTACGAACTGAACATAGGTACAAAAAAATCATAGGGTAATTTGGTCTGAAAGCCATGTCTGGAAGTCATCTGATCCAACCCCCTGCTATAAGCAGGACCTAGCACGATTTGGTATGTGTTAGTGGTACATGAATAGACTGTATTGAAAGGGATAGCAGATTTCTGCCATGTATTAATAATTTAAATGTATTTCCAGGCTAATTTCACATGCCTGGCTAACGTAAGATGAATGCTTAACACACACTTTGCTGCTGCTGCAGTGTGCTATCAGTATACTGATAGTTGCCCTGAAATATAAACTGCCTAAAGCAGAAACTAAGCAGCAACTAGAATGCAAAATCCACAGGGTATTAAAGGAGCAATATAAATAGCCTGTATAAGGTAAATGCTCAAGTGACCAAATACAGTGACAAATTTATAAACTAATGATATTGATTATAATCAATATAAAAATAACAACAAAAACATTAAAATGTAATATATATATATCTATAATAGAACTTTTAATCCTTCAGGAGTTCTAAGAACTTGGTTGCTCTTATGAACACCATAATGCTGTTTTAGAGCACAAAAACACCTCTTAGAATTTCACATTTTCTGTATTAACATCTTACAAATCTGAAAACAGTTTAGAACAAATTTTCTAAACCTTTATTAGGAGGCCTTTTTATGCATGAAGAGATCTTTCTACTGCTGCATGAAAGTATTAACAATTTTAGGATACCTTTAATGATATTAATATACTGCCGGGTTTGCTATGAAGCACCTTGTTTTCCGATTACCAAGAAACATGGATTTACAAAGTACAGTAAGTATACACATACTTATTTTTCTATATGTTTCTATCTACTTATATATACACACTATTATCTATATAAAAACAAATGAATCAATAAATCTTAGCCTACCACTGAAGGAAACTGCTGAAGAAGAATATAAGAGGAAACAGGGAAGAAATAACTGTCCTGTGGAGTGTGACCACTACTGAGCTATCAGGTAGTCTGTGACAGTAACTAGCCTCATGCACATCCAGCAGCCTTGGACGGTTTCAGAAAATAAAGCAAAGCTTCTTCCTGCATTTTGCTTTCGTGACCCCCAGTACAAAATTAGTTGCTGCCACATTGGTGGTTTGCAAGAGCCAACATTCTTGCCTGAAATACCATCACATGAGACTAAAGCTAAATTCTTAACACAGAAGCAGTGTGCTTAGGGACAGCAGCTTATCCATGCTGTACACATACTTCTGCCAGGAATCCTACACTTTTGATGTCTTCCAATCAAATTTAAGCCTTCAAGGTTTGGAGAGTTAAAATTAAAACTGCCCATTTGAATTTAAGTTCATTTCACTATTGCCTTTAAAAAGCAAACCTCCAAATCATGTGCAGCTGTATTTAATAACCCAGAAAGTAAGGTTTGAGACTTGCAAGGATAACTTCCATTACATTAAACAGAACAACGAAATTGGAGGATGTCTCTTTTGCATGGCACAACCACTAGAAGGCAGCTGTCAGTTGCAACTATACACCTACCAAGTCTAATGTGATGCTGACTTTCAGGATCTGGAAAAGAGCTCAGGAGACACTAGGGGTCACATTCTGCAGCCCCTTCATCCGCTGACTGGAACTTGCTCAATATCAGCAGTCAAGCAGTTAAAGACTCCAAACCTAATGCTGATCATGTTCTTTACAATCTTTCAACATTTTTAGTGTTTTGACAAATTTTCATAGCAAATAGCACCATGCTGATGCCAAGGTAACACAGTTTCAGAACCACAGAAAATTTTCCAGTAAACATGTGCATGATTTCAACATAGTAAAAGTTTTCCTTTTACCATGTCAAATGACAAGGCTTCCATATATATATATCTATATCTATATCTATCTATATATATATATATATCCCTGTCAAACTTCTATGCCTGAAGAGCATGTTCTTCAGTTTCACAAATAGCTGACACCTGGCTAAAGTTACAAAGCAAGTAGAAAGGGCAGAGCAATACCAAAGAACACTACATCAGGGTACACGTGCTAGCAGTGCTTTTAACAGATGTTCACTGTGCTCAGTTGAGCTCCTGGAAGAGTACAATGCAATTTCCCATTCAAAATTTGACTGTTCCAATAACTTTATGACTTTAGAGCAACATGGCACAAATGCTACTTTAGCTGCAATAAATTAAAACTGCTTTGAAATATTCTAAAAGTCTAAACTGAACTGAGTTACTAGGACATGGCATGATAAATCAGAAACCTCTGTATTTCTACAAGTAGTTCCTTATCCCTTCCTACCCTATTCCAAGAAGTCTGTGTGTGTTGCTCCAATGACCTTGAAGGGGAGAGAGTTGCACAGGGAAAAGTTGTAGGGAGAAAAAAGAAACCCAAAACCCACAAAACCAAGCCTTTTGAACAAAACAGAGAAATCGGACTTTGTAATGCAAGTATTTGTCTCTTCAACCACTCCCATCTGTCTTCACCTTGGCATAACATGATGTAGGGTGGATTCCTGAGAAACCAACGGGCCATCCACAGGTGTCTATTACATCAACCCATCAGCTTTTACATGGGCAAGTACAATCTTGATATCAGAAGCTGTTTTCTTACAGTGAGCAGTTTACGTGCATATGCAATTCACGACAGCAAATCCTATGAATGTTTGCAATAAGTCTTTCTAGCCTATTACAAGCAAACCTGTAGGTAGTTAGACACAGGAAATACCTTGTTTAAAACCTTTAGTCTGAAGCTACTAGCCACACCAGCTTAAAGCTGGAGAACCTTCTGAAAAGTGTATTTAAGAAAAAAGTTGATTTGGCCATATTTCCTGCTACTATACTGTAGTATGTCTTTCTAGGCAGAAATCACAAAGACTAGGAGATCTGTAACATTCTTCTACATGTAGTTTAGTCTAAAGTTTAGGTTTTAAGCAGAAAATGCACAACTGATAACGTATGTCTCCTGTAATGAGATCCAACAACAATACATTAAAACAGTAATGCTCCTCTGCAATGCCACTTAGTTTTTAATTATGGGAAGGTCCATAAAGGCCCTCACTTGCTTGTTAGTTTTCTAATTATTTCTGCTAGAAGTCAAATGCATCTTAAATACTCTTTAGAAAAAGAAATTTACACATCCTTATTTAAGGTCAAATATGCTTAACATTATCCCAGTAAATATTACAGGTAAGTGATTTCATGAGAAAGAACATTCCCAATTTTCACAAAGCAGGCAAATACTAAGGCCAGCATATAATCCAAGCAATAAGCAGTATTCTGCAAGACTGATTTGTTTTGTATGCATCATGTGCATGCATGTGTTCCTATATACATAAATAAACAAAAAAGTTAAAATAAAGATTATTCTTAAGGGCTATTTAATATGCATCAAGCTGAATTTGGAGAGGAACAACTGAATTTGTCAGTAGGCCGCAATACTGCTCTGTATGGAAAAAAGTATATTTGTACTGAAACTTATGTCCAAAAAATATTCAAAGACACTTACTTTCCTATATAAAATGAGAATTTATATATATATACACACACACACAGAGCTCCTACCACTACATCAAAAGAGTACTCAAGTAAGATATAATGCCAGATAGTTTTCTGAAAAACAAAACTACCATTAGAAACTGTGCAACAATTTACTTTAAATGGCAATCATCCAAACTCACAACACTGTTCAAACTTACCACTATCTAAGGAACATTCTGATGAACCAGAAGCTATCAGGGTCAAGTTGTCTTCAATGAAACCAGGAATTTTTTGTATCAGTTACCATTACAACCATGTTTTGGAGAACATACATTCAAGAACAGAAAACTTTTGCTTCTGTAATTGATCTTTGTACAAAGAAAACTCTGGAAGAGCTGGTTTCTTCAGTAGTTTTAGGTTCTCATGCATTTCACTGTTTAATTATTTTCAGAAAACTTTAAACTGTAATTATTGGGGCTGAAACTTAACTTCTTTTAAAAAGCAAGCATTTAAGTACTCTTCCCCTCCTTGACTCAAATCTTTTGAATTACTTTTCACAGAATCATAGACTGGTTTGGGTTGGAAGGGACCTTAAAGACCATCCAGTTCCAGCCCCCTGCCATGGGCAGGGACACCTTCCACTAGCCCAGGTTGCCCAAAGCCCCGTCCAACCTGGCCTTGAACACTGCCAGGGAGGGGGCAGCCACAGCTTCTCCAGGCAACCTGTGCCAGTGTCTGTCTACCCTCACAGTGAAGAACAGAATTCTTCCTTATATCTAATTTAAATCTACCCTCTTCTAGTTTAAAACCATTACCCTTCATCCTATCCCTGCACTCCTTGATAAGAGAATCCTCCCCCATCTTTCCCGTAGGCCCCCTCTAAGTACCAGAAAGTTCACGTGCTTTTTGGAAGATATACTTGTGTTTACAAATCCCCCCATATAACACCCAAACTGAACTAATTAAATTGCTTGTTAATGTGACAAAGCTAAATAAATACCCAAAACAACCAAAACACTTGGCTCACCAGAGTATTGCTCTTCTTAATATCTTCTAAACGCTCTAAGACTGAAGTCAGGTTTGGGTCATCTGATTCTACAAACCATATTGGTGATGAAGAGGGGTAAGACTCCTGTTAAAAAAACAACACAAAAGACCCAACAAATAAATAAACAAAAAACCCATAAAGCTTTTAAAACTCATTCACCCCAAAAATTTCACAACACAGTATTAACATCACCTTTTATCTTACTTTCTAAGCCAGGTAACATAGAAGCTTTTAATACAGCATTTTTAGGCAATACAAAAGAAGTTGTAAGAAATCCAGTCCGCTGATTCTTCTAGTATTTCATCCTATTGTCATCTTGATTAGATGATGGACATACATAAGAAACAGTGTTGAGAAGTTTAAAACCCTGGGGGCAGGTGGAGCAGGGAGAAAACTAGAAATGCAGTACAGGTGATCATTACCAAAAAATGTAATCACAAGTAGTACATGTCAAAGAATAAAACTGTATTGATGCCAATTTAACATAAAAATACAGATTCTTCCAAATTTAAGCTCTGAAAACAACAAAACCTGGAGTTTTCAGATTTCCTCCTCAAATAGGATTATTCAAACTGTTCTAGCACTGGCCCTCAGACTGAAGCAACAAGGCTCAAATCTCCTGCCTCGGAGGACAAGTTAATTTAGGCAGATCACAATGCCAAAAATCTGCAATTTTATCTTTGTACCATCCCAGCTCACAGACGACTTTCCACTGCTGAAAGATTTCTCAATATAACTCTATCAAGAAAGCTTACAGAATAACGTTCTTCCATCAATGGAGTCCTAGATTTGTTAGGCAGGTGCACAAACACATCCTAGTGACAGAGATCAAATGGGTTCACAGGATTAGAAGTGTGCTCCATTTTCCAGAACAAGCCACGGTTAGGACACATACAACATACGGAACAGATGTGACCCACAACTGCTCGTATAATCCATGACAAGTGATTTTTCTGTCACTAAGCTGCCACAGCATGCAGCCCTTCAAAATGTGCTAGGAAGAGCCTTGTTACAGAAAGGTAAAGTCACTTGCCTCTTGTTTAGATGTTTCTACAAGCAATTCCATTTTTTTCCTAACACAGGTTTGGTAACATTGTAAGGATGGTGGAAACCACATAGCTTCCAACTCAGCAGTAAGTGTCTCTCTGTATCACTGACATGTTTGGATTTTCTTGTTTTAGTTATTTGAGGCATTCTCCACTTCTCACCCATTCAATTAAATTCTAGTAGCTGAGGACAAATTGCTGAACCTCAGTTTTATCACCCAGATATTATCTTCATATCCCCAGGTATTACAAAATAATATGAGGGAATTTTCATTCATTCCTCTCGCTGCAGTTTAAAATTCCGTATTTCTCATTCCAGAGACAACAAATCATGCTTCATCCTTCAATACTTAAAGAGTCAAGGTTCCTACTGCTACTTTAATAGGCGACTCCAAAACGTGCACTATGCTTACAAATTTACACTCTTTCTTGACTGCATTGTGTATTTTTTGCTTTATAGTTTTCAAGACAACTACCAACTTTCAGACAAGGAAGACATCATACCTGTCTGTTAGTGTTGTCTGGTCTTTAGTGGTTCTCATGCAAACTTAGCCTAAGCAAGCTCTCAAAGTACAAGTCCCATAAGAAAAAAAAAAAAAAACAGACCTTCCTTATTTAAACTAGCTTCTGTCATTTCATAGATTTATTAGAATGCAGAACACTATTCATTTGTAAACTGGAGAAATACATAAGCATGTTAGAATTGTCTCTTAGTAATACAAAGCTTACTTTCTAACCAACCTTCTAGCTGAAGTGCTGAACCTCAAAGAACCCATGTGATTAGACAAAAGGCATCAGCTTTGGCAAAACAGACTACCACAGCAGAGTTCCCACCTGGCAGCACACTCCAAGAAGTTCTAGCTCCAGAAGTCTAACATTTCCACCTGTAAACTGAAACCTTTGCCTAAATTTTAAACAAGCTCAATCCCCTCCTAAGTTTATATTTATTTTCTTAAAAATCACAGCTAAAAATACCTTAGAATACATGATACTCCTAGTATCTTTATGAGAAGACAAACTGTTTACATTCTTCAGCTTCGCTCTGAAGCACACCATACACAAAGCAGAGACTTTAGTTAATTCCTGATTAACTAAGGCCTAACATCTCAAATGTCTGGCAAGAAAGTCCAGTGCTCAGCTTGCCCAGATTTTAAGGCTAAGGCAGGCAAACAGATGCGTAGTTACATGTGATTTAATCACTTTCTTCCTTTACTAAATACAGTACCTTGGAAAAGTGTATTTTCTCCTCAGTTTAAGACACTCTTGAAAGACTAACCACTATCACTGCTGGAGAAACATGGTTGAATTCCCAGCTGCCCCTGGGTTCCCAAACTATTTTTTAAGGAGCTACGCTTTATTAAAGATATTCCAGGTTTTGTACTGATAACATCCCTGACAGTTTTCACTCAATCTGCCTCTAAAGTCTCTGGCAATTGTGCCATATTCTTACATCAAGACTTCTACACTGCAACACCGGATCTTTATGCACAGTAGGGAACATCAGAAGGGAGACTGGCCCTACTGCCTGAACACTTGTTTGAATGAGCTATTTTTGAGACCTGAACTTCTCTGGCCAGCTCATTACGTTAAGAGAAAGGCAACAGGGTAAACACTACTACTGTGACTTTAGATTACACCAACATTCCCAACAGCAAATACAAAGAACAAGCAAAATCCCTTCCAAGATTCATTGAGCCATCTGCTTGTTAAAATCCTCAGATTCATTAGAATAAAAATATTCTCCAGATACAGCCAACATTTGGGCTGTGTATGCACATTCTTCTAACAGGTATTTTTAGTTTGGTTTTTTTTTAGATCAAGCATTTGTTAATTATGTTAGTCCAGGTCTAAGCAAGTCTATTAATTGCAGTGATTTATAGAAGATAAACATCTGTATTCTTTCCTGACAATTCTGTTTCTCCTTTCTCCGCCAGCAGGATTTAGTAATGAAGGATTTAATGAACAAACCCACAGTAGGACATTTGCTGGTTGCAATTAGTACCTATCCAGTCTGGGTGGCTTATACAAAAATCTCTTCCAAAAAACTTGCAGCAAACCCTTTGTCAGGCAGGGACACAACTGATAGCGCAGATCTGAAGATCAAGCAATCCCACTATGTATTTAAATACGTTACAGTGGCTACCTGAATGTGCTGATGCCTTCTACACTGAATGACAGTCCTTATGTTTTGCTCTCATTCCGTATTTTGCAATGAAAGCAAGCCCTGCTGTACATGAGAAAACATACCAGGATTTGATACTGCGTGCATGATTAGTGTATAGCACATATGAATTATTATACCCTAAAATTGATTAAATATTCAAATTTTTAGTCTGCTTGAGCTTTTGAAACATGAATAGGAGCAATGCATTTACCAGAAAGGCTTTTCTTAAATACTGTGTGAGTATATTCACTCATCTGTATCAGAAAATATTTCAAAGTTTGGACTTCTGGAATATGGATATTTAATCACATATTCCAACTTTTTCACAACAGATGTTTAATATTAAAATACAAGTTCAATCAAACTTCTACTTTGCTGCAACACTTTTTATTCTTCGGAATTACCAATAAGTATGTTCATTTAACTTAAAAAAAAGTAAATGGCACTAAGTTTCTCCAGATCTGTAAGTAATACTTATTTTTGGAACAGCTGAGTTTCACGCGGATATGAGTCACCATATTTTTAAATACAGAATTCACACACAAACTTCAAACATTCTGATCTTGAGCTATAAACAAGCTCATGAGTTTGTAACACCATAGCATGCAATGAAAGACTAAGCTTGTGGTTTGTAAGGTCACACAACTGAACTCCACATAGGCTAATCCTGTTGAGAGAATTAAGCCAGCTTTTTCTTCCATATCTGCATCCTATAGAGAGATGGATTTGAGTGGTTAACTCATGTAAGGAACACAAGCTTCCCAAATACAAAGACAACATTTCACAAGAGGAACCCTAAAATAGCAGTTATTTTACTATTAATTCTCAGCGGCTAAAACACAACATTATTTTGGGCCTTTCACTACAAAGCTGACATACAACAGTTTTGTATAATCTAGTTTAGCTGCACAGGTATCACCCATACTAAGCGTTTGAGATCTTTTATGTAACTGCTATAACATGACATTTCCCTGCTCTCTACAAGTAAAAGCAAAGGCTACAATGCTTAGATTTGGGCAGCTTTCACAAGCTAATGCACGCTGTACAGCTTGAAAAGCTAATGCAATTGCTCAGTAAGACACGACGGGCTGAGATGACATCACACCTAGCATGTACTGAGGCCTGAGGACAAAGGCTGAATGTTTACAGCCAACCCAGATACAATTACAATTCATGGGATCATCGCTTCTAGAGAGTCTTTGTATTAACACCAGGACAGATTGGGAGCTTTGTCAACACAAATGCTTCTGTAGCTTCTGTAACAGAATGCAGCGAAAGAATTTAGCCTACTAATAAACATACAAAATACAAAGAGAATAAAGCCCCGCACTCCTGGCACTGGAACAATTTCAAAACCTATCAGATCGTTTAGGAAAACCACCACGTATGAGAAGAATAAACACGGGATCTCACTGTTCAGACATTCCATTGCATCCTCTGTAAGAGGGTCTACTTATATTTTACTAACAATTTTAGTTATCAAAAAAAAAAAAAAGGCAAAAAGTGACAGAAGATACCAGGAACACATAAAGACAGCTCTTCCTGGGTAGAAATCTGTCATCTAAGTATATCTTATCTAAGCTTTCTCATCCTTAACAATAAGGCTGTTTTACTCAGTGTTATACAATCTTTATCCTGTTCTGTAAAGCTACAGCAACGCAATTTTGATGCAAGAGATTTTTATAGGAGCTATTTCTAAATCACTATAATACTGTTGATATTGTGAAGTTGCTAAATTAAAACAACCCATCTTGCTCACATTCCTAAGATTAGAACAACCTGTACACACAGCTTGCTATGAGGTGATAAGAGTGGCCACGTCTCCTTGTACACAACAGCCATTTTGTCATGGACAAATAGGAGGAAAACACGTTTAAGCACACATCTTCAGCGTTATAATTTAAAATTGTTATTACATGCTGACAGTTCTTAATTTCTAGATCATCTTAAGATTGAAAAAATGGGGTTTTTCCTTTTATAACTCCTTAGCATACTGACTGAACAAAAAAATCAATTCTATTTCTTTCCTGTTTGTAAGTTTTTGCCAAATCTCTATAATTGACAGAACCTAGTTCTGTTCTTTTTACACAACTATAACTTAGCTGATTTTTATAAGAGCACTTCTACATTTCATCTTCTGAGTCCCCAAGTTTCTTTGTCCAGCCTTGTTTACTTCCAAACAACAAAACATCAACCCCCCAGATCTTTTAAACAGCTTAACTGTGTTGAGAAAGCTAGCAAGAGACCATTCTAGCTCACACAAATCTTGGTAATGAAGTAAATCCTAATAACAAGCCATTTCAGAGGCCTTTTCAAGGTGAATACATTTGCAGCTATAAACACACATCAAGTAACTGACCTCAAATCATAAATGGCTTTCTCTCAGCAGACATCTTGATACTACCAGATTTGTTCATTTCAATTAAATAGCAGAATTATACTTAAAAAAAAAAATCAGGTCCCACTGTTTAGGGATCATATACATGTCTTACACAAGCATTCAAAAAATACTGAAGATTAAACTACACAATTAGCTACAATTTAGTACATATCATATTATTTGGAATTGTTAGTCATTCATTACTTGCGAATTTTTCACCTGTGTTAATCTGCCTTTAGAGGAAAGAAAAAAAACCCCAGACAATATTAACAAAAATATCAGGACTTAAGAAGATATTCTTAAAGTTTAGCTTGCTTACCATAAAACACTAGTACTCAGAGCTTCTTAAAAGAGTATTAGTTGTGATTGCACAACTGACAGACTGCTTCCCATTATGAGGGGCCAAACTTTTTAAAGGCAGCTTACAATGCAGGTAAGCATTTTTTACCAGTAGGTGCTTGAGTGCCTGTGAAATCTACAGGCTAAGAACCTTTCAAAGTCAGCAGATTGTCACCTGCCTTCCCATCTCATTCTTTATAATTAAAAAAGAAAGCATGAAGGGTCACTTTCAACTCAGGTTTTTTGAAACTTCATTGGAAATAATCCAAGTAATCAAGTTACTAAAACCCCAAAAATTTGTATTTTCAAATATCCAGATGTCATCATTTGCTCTGTTGTACAGACTGAGTTATTGAACATATTACAAATATTCTAACATTTAATTTGCAAGTTCAAGTAAAAATCTGCACTTTTATATACGAAAGAACTGTAATTTCATTAAAAATCTAACAGTTGAGTGATCTAGAGTTCTAAAAGATATGAGAAGTGCATGCAGTAGGTGGTTTACAAATAAAATTTAATACATTTAATATTGTGGGTAGGGAGGAAGCAAAGTTAATTTTACTCACCTCTAATGAGCAAGGGGAAAAGTTCAAACTGCTTTTCCTTTTGAATTTTAAGTTTGTATACAACACATTATTAACTTGCTCAACGCATATAAACAGAAGGGCATCTTTTATTCACTAGAGATCAGTTAGAGGGAGATCTTTAAGTGTTTCTATACAACAGAAAGCAAGTTTGTATCAGCTTTAATTTTCTTAAGCTCCTCCTGAAATCGAAGCCTGACACGCTCAGTTCAGTGAGAATACTTGCTAAAACTCACGCATTTGCTAAGGCACCAAGTTGTTGAACTAAAATACATGTACCTCTCAAACACAGAAAAGTACTGCAATTCTACCCTCAAGTTTAATGACTGAGACAATTCCAGATGAAGTGACACGCTTTGGTTGGACCCCTGGAGATTGCAAGAGTTTAATCATCTTGCACCTTTACAGGAGGTAGCTGAAAGAATCCTGTAATCCTGTTCTGTGTAGGTTCTGCCGATAGCTCATCGCTGCAGAACTGAGTACCTTCAGGAGCACATTAAAACAACACAACTAACAGGGTCATGGTTTTTCTCTCCCACATACTCTCCAGGGAATCAGACAAGTATAGCAGAGTATCTTGTTTCAGAATTATTTATGTTATTAAATACAGCCATGTTAGAGAAGGCAGGGTCAAAGGCATGTGCCTCACGGAACAGAAAGAGTATAACAAACCACAGCTCTACAGGTGCCTTTAAATTCACTCTACAGTCACAAATTGTCCCAAACAAAAATATAATTCTCTGTAAGGCAAGTTCTGCTGATTGAAGAAATTTACCACAAAAGTAACCACAAGGAAATGTTTCTGTTACAAGCATACAGAACAGTTATGGACATTACTTTTGTCTTCACAACAGACATCCTCTTGGGCAGAGCAAAGTAGTTCCCCTCCTGTCACATCAGACTTTTTTTTTTTACAGACACACGTGCAACAGTCTGCAACTTTGCACCTTCTACAGCCACTGTCTGTACAAGTGCACAGGGACTACAGCATGTTTTTAAAGTAACTGAAAGCCTAGTGCACAGAACACTTTTCGCAATATACAGATTCAGCAGCATCTGCAAGTGTCAATGTTCATATGATGGTGACCACGGCATGGCTAAGTAAGTATGAACAGGGACAGTATTTCAATGGCAATTCACTTGTGTAAAAAATATCCCAAAACCCAAGCAGCTTGTAATTTGCAGCTTCATCTGCAAAAATTCTTTTGTTCAACCCAAGCCCATAGAATTCTCTTGAACTTAGAAAAATCTTACAGTTTTTTTACTTTGATACATCTAAGACAGAAAATAACATTTTAAGAGAAAATAATCCTGGAAAACACTTAAGCAAATGATGCTTTCAAACAGGCACATACAAGAGGCCAATAATTTCAAGTTAAATGATCTAAGCTACTTCTCTGTTTTACTTCCATGTCTCTATGCAGGTACACACATTTACATCTCTCACTGCTCAAATGTCATTACCTTAGAGTAAGACAAAACACAACAACCAGAGTAGCAAAGGCACAAAACATCACTTCAAATGGTCACAAACATGGATGAAGATATGGCAACATAGGTCCTACACTACTTATGGTCAAGTTCTTTCAGATAAGTTTTTACAGCCAGTCATTCTTTGAACTATTTAATTTACACAAAATGTCCCAACTGTTGTTTCCAATATATGAAACTGCACAATACTCTTGGAAAAATAGGCTTATCCGACTCTCTTACCAGTTGCCACAACCTCATCTACTCCCCTTACCAAACAGAAGGCAGCAGACTATCTGTTGTTGAGTACAACATAACTACACAGAATTAAAATACAAACTTTGAGCATAAGAGCAAAACCAGCACCTTTCTGGTAAAAACATAGTTATTGATCTTCACTGGGATGCAATATTTTATTCTCCAGGTCACTGTCATAATGCAGCATGCCAGTTATCCATTCAAAGAAGTTCACAAAAAAGATGAACTCTTTAATATGGACCCCAAGTAAAATCACCAAATGTTCATGTTCAAACACAACTCCTAAATTAACACTAGGCATGGTCTAGCTAACAGCACAGCAAATGACAGTTGTTCAAGAGAAGCGTGCAGTCTCTGAAAATGAAAACTGTTGTTAAGGGCCAACCCCGTTAAGTGAGCTAAGGAACATTCCTTTGCCAATACTATTAACAGAAACAAAATTACAGATCATCCACACTGAAAACTGAGCAAAGAACAGCATTGCTGAAGACTTTTCCTATCGGAAAGGAGGTTGTAGAGCTGAGACTAGAACTGAAGAGTTTTCCACAGCACCTCACAGCAGCCGGATCAACCTATCTTGCTCCTCGCACACAAAAACCCCACTGTGTGCGTGTACCCTCATCCTGACAGTTGTCAGAGGATGGTTGTTTTGGAGTCCTCAGCCACAAGGGGTTCTCCTCTTTAATGCACGCATTACACATGCACTCAAGCTGGCAATGGTTGATCTAATAAGCAGCTAGACGGATGTGCTAAAGAGAAAGGTATTTTGCAAATCTGATTCTGCAATACTCCTTTACCAGCAGCACAGTATCTTAAGTGCCCAAATTCCTCAAGGAAGTCCAGTTACTTGAAACAAACTAGCAACTCATTTTAACCATCAAGAGTTATTAATTACCTACTTCTGCAACTATACAGATAAGTACATTCAGAAAAGGTATCATTAGTGTCACTGAGCCACAGCAGCAAGAAATGGCTTCTAATACAGCTAGAACTGAAGAAGGAGTTATAAATAAGTTGCAACATGTCACTCTCTCCCCAAGTTAACTTGAAAAATTAAGTTTCTTAGTGGACCTGCTCTTGCCTTTATCACTTACACAGTTACTCCACAGCATGCAAAGTCTGATGTCACTTTTGCTGTCACTCAAAAATCCAGGCTTCTCCCTCCTCCTCATTCTCTTTACTCTCAGGAATTTACGTCTTCCAAGCACTCAAATTCACACACACACCCCCCCCAAAGGCACTGTCCCCTTGCCCCCTCTCTGAAAACAACTTTCCTCTTTTCTGCCTTTTCCCTTTACAGATTTGCTGTGCCCCAGACACATCCACATATGGAAGGATTTTTCATTCTCACCCACTGCTAACAGAGGTCCTGCTGCTCTATGCTCTGAGCACCTGAGTAGCACGCCAGCCACCACCCGCCTGGTTCCCAAGCTCTGCCCTCACAGCAACACGTACACAGCTGCCCTGAGTGCTGCTTAGCCACTGCCCTTCAGATCAGAGCCATTTAGATGGAATTTTGTAATCGTTCTCTCTCTCCACCCCCCCCCCAAATTTCAGTACCACGGATTTCAACCAATGTTTACCGTTAATAAATTAAATACCGCACTCTTACCACAGTTATTTCCTATTTCAAAAATTCAAGGAAGCCTGTGGTATCTTGAACACCACTGCATATGAACGCTTTAATTTTTTCTAATGCCACTAATACAAGTTCTGACAGAGCTTTTGTTTCATCAGCCTTTCTGAATACACACTGAAGAAGCTATTGCAAGATCTGCAATCGTATTGAACTCTTCTTTCTCTCAGAGGTGTTAAAAATTTAAGAGATCCAGGAAAAAGGACAACACAGTCCAAACTAAGTCACAAGAAATCATGCACTAACTGCTCTACAGTACTGAATACACCAGGATACCGTCTTGCATGCATGAGATAACAAAAAAGAAACAAAACACATAAGGTTATTATTTTAATGCCACACTTAAAAGACTACAGCTGGAAGCGAGAAATCAGTAAGTCATATCACACACTAACCGGTATGCTTGTTTCCAGCAAAGATCAACTGAGAAGTATTCCGACCACATTAGCTTCAAGATCCAAATGTTAAATAGCCCACCCTTACTATAATCAGTCATTTAATTTTCCAGTTGTCTTCTATGCACTGGTGACAGGTCATTTTCACTTCTACAGAGCTTGCAGCTGAAGAAATACAGTGGAATGCTTCCTAAATCATGAACTATCACGTGTCTTAAAAATGGCATATTATCATTCATATTATAAAGAAAAATCAACTTCAGCCAGGAATTCAGGGTTTTACAACCTTTCAAAACTACATAAAGACAAACAACCTGACACTACTGAACAGTAGCCCACACCAAGGCATAACTAAAATAGTTATTTCTGTTAATCAGCTTCTACAAACATTTGTTCCTACCCAGAAGTTTTGCCCCCCCCCCTTTTTTTTAAGTAACACTATTTAGAGAACTGTTTCCATCTTCGTATCTTCCATTCCCCTGAAAGAAATTTAATTTTACAAGTAAACAAACAAACTACTTCCAGTTAGTCTGGTCCATTGTCTCTATTGAGCTGTCACTGTAAAAAAGCAGACACTCACAAAGGCCCACTGGACTGATGCCGACTCAGGTATTCCATACAGAGCAATCCCAAGTGCCGCTGAGGACTCAGCCAGCGCTTGGCAAGCAGTGCTGTCAGCAGTGCTGGCTTCAGCAGTCTTCCCCAGCACTCACTCATTCCTGTGCCCTCTGTTGTGACGGTACAGCTGTTTGTGCAGCCATGCAGTGAACCAGACTGGGAAATGATCCAGATTAACAATAACCCAGTAAAGAATTTTTACATGCCAGCCAGGTCCTTAATCCAGTAAACTCAATTTTGGCCACCTCACAAGGCACATAGCCTTTACTGGTCTGCAAGCAGCAGCAGGATTACAGAGTGCACAGGACACAAACATACTTTGCTCTTCCTAGCAATTACAATTTTTAATTCATGCTGAGGATATCAGCATGTCATCAATATACAATGTCCCCTGGCATAACAGAAAAAAATCCTGTAGTTTCATTCTAAACTGAGTAAATCTGACAGAATGAAGTTACTCTTTTTTTGGGAACACACTTGATCAACTCCATTAATAACTTCTGATTTTACAGAGTTCCATTGTAGACAGAATGCCACATGAATTTCAAGTGCAACTTTATTTTCCAGAATACAATACTTTCTGCACTACTCTCTTATTCTTCTAATTTCATTGATAAAAAGCTTTGACAGAAAAGCCAAAGTCTTAGCACATCTGCCTCCCCTCCCCAATCAAGACTAGTGGTACATACTCTTGCTTCTTGTAGTGTAAGAAAGGTCTCTGTAATACCAACTACCAGTCCTCCAATTTTGACACAAAGTTAAGTATCACTGGCAACACAAAGGAATCCATCACACGCCATAAATGCCTGTAACACAGTAGCCCTGCTCTAAGTTAGTCTCCTGAATATGAGGAAACACACAAAAATTACCAGGTATCTTTCAGTCTTTTACAAAAACCTCCTGAACAGTTAACATGAGGAAGCATGCTGAGTATAAAGAATACAATTCTTTTTATAAACTTCTTTTAATTATCAAAGTGCAGGGAGAGCTCTTTTGAGGACCAAAATAGTCCCAGTTCTGAAATTATTGTATCATTAACTCACATGAGTAACCCATTTGAAGTAAGTGCAATTTCCTGTACATTAAAACCTCAACATAAGCCAGTGTTTATATTTGAAGCCCACCACTGTGGCTTTCTAGGATATTTTAGGAATACTTCATACATTATAGAGGGCACAGAACAACTGCCTGCGAAGTCCTGAAGTACTTGTTACAACCTTTCACACATAGCACAACTAAGTTGTGGTGTCAGAAAGTAAGGCCCTATGTCTTCCAGACACAAAAGATTCCTCCTACTCTTTTTTGCAATATTTTATTTTTGCTACATAAAACACGAAACTTCACAATTTCTACTGCATAAGTTATGGTTCACAATGGTTACAGGAGTGCCTTTTTTAAAACACCAAGTACATCCAGTTTTAGTTAGAAAAGTACATATTATCAAGATAAAGCTGTGTATGCTTTGATTAGTCCTGGTATTCTTATGCTGCAAGACAAAAGTCTCAACCTCACTACAGAATGTCTAGTGATCTAAAAAAAAAGGTATCTGTGGTTTGAACGGAATGCCTCATTCATTACGTGGTTAGTTCTGTGTACAAATAAATAACCCTTTTGAAAGGTTATCAGCTGTCTAGGCATTAGCTAGGAGTGTGTTTAATATTAAAATCTTATCCCTTTGAAGAACTACTGTATGTGCAAATACACTCACTTTCTGTATATACCCAACTTGTCAAAAGCTTCACAGGTAATCTCTTTTCATCCATTCTAGTTTAGAAGGGAAAATAAAGTCTTCTCCCATCAGTTGCAGTTATCTGTAGACAGTAACGTTTTCAAGTCTTTCATAGCAGATTCTAACTCCGATTTAGCAGCAGGGTATTTTCCAGCAAAAGCAGAAGATACTTCGTTCCAGCAGAGAAGCAAGAGTATACTAGAGTCAGCCATATCACCTGAATTGAATTGTTAATGTATGAAGGATATCACCGCACATCAGAGCCCAGTAGCTGTTTGGGGCAAAATCTGCTCCCACTCAGACCTGGTGCAAACCCCATTCTACCTTCAAGTGCTACCCGAGGACACAGAATTTCAGTAGTAATTCTGTGTATGGGTGAAGAGATATTAATATTCAGTTCCTCTCTGAAGAGATTATATTAAAAAATACGCTATGTTTTACAGCAGTCCATTATCAGTCCTTTCTGTTGTAATAACTAGGAAAAGACCGAATTATTCTAACATACACTTCTGAATACTATGACTTAAGTCTCATAAGGTAGCAAACTGAAACTATGAACTGCATTGAAAGACACTTACCTGAAGTCACAATCACTAAACACACTCCTCTAAGTATTTCAAAAAGCATGGAGAACAGGACCAGGATAAATACATATACTTTGTAAAGGTTTATTGAACTTAAGTAGAATACTGCTGCTAAATAAAAAGGAAATCTGAGAAAAACAGAAATAAAACTCCAGAACAGAGACACTGCTCTTGGCATAACGAAATGGGAATGTGAAGGTACACAGCCTGAACAAGTTCAATAATTAGACAGTTCTCAGGAATAAGCAGCAATGTTTCTGACAGGGATGACTCCACCCTAAAGTGTCTCTCAAAATAATCTGATTAACCATTTAAATTCCAATATCAGTGACTACCAGAAATAATGAAGGATTTGGACAAAGCTTGCCTGTCACTTTACGAAACAAAACAGTTATTGAGTAAAAACGTATCTTGCTTTTATTTCAAGCATTGCTCAGTATCACAGGTAGACCATTCCTAGGATGCTGCAGCAAATGCTTAACTTCGACAGTTCTACAAACTCATACTGCAGAGACAATCAGAAAATCATCTCTACAAGAATTTCCAGGGAAAACTTCTGATCAAACTGTGGAATTTAGTCTAGAAAACTTGGGGAGATCCATGCAGTTCCCAGGCAGACATTCTCCCTCACCTCTCCAGGAGAATGTTTTCTCTTTCCTCTGCTTTCTCTCTAGACTGGAGAAAAGAAAGAGATCCATTGTGAAGATCAGAGCAACTTAGTTATCAGGTCTCTTTTTTCAGACTTAGTGCAGAAGCTACTGGAAGCTTTCTTCCCTACCAGATTTTCCTCCATCCAGTAACTTCAGCATCTATACACACTGCTGGACAGCTTTCACTTCAGGTGAAGTATTGAGGTAAACAGAACCACAAAGAAAAAAGTTATTATTGAGCTTTGTGCTTACTCTTCCCCTTAACAGGATTCTTGAGTCTCCAGATGTACAATTTACTGTAAGCTTTAGTTGAACAAGGGTAATACCCTGTCTTGAGTACTGTAGGAGCTAAACTGGTTAGAAGAAGCAAACAGCTGAATTTACATATTTGCACTGCAAATCCATAGCACTAAGATAGCAGCTTCTGATGCAGAGTGTGAGTCTCCCCAAGAAAACATATTTATCAACAACTTTATATCCTTACTAGCTTTTGTATGCTACTACTGCCATTTGAAGTTCTACTTCCCACAGTACCTGCAGATCCACTGAAGCACAGTAAACAAGACTTATGTTTTTCTAGTTTACAGTACCTACAGAACAAAACAGAGTCAATTAGGAGTCAGAGCCAAGAGATTCAATTCACTTCGGAGAAAACCCACTTTTGTCACACTTAAGAGCTCTAATACCCGTGTGAAAAAACTAGGACAGGAGCCCAGAGGTCAGCTTTCTCTGTTTGGCTCTGTCATCTTCTGCCCACTTGCTTCAAGAGAGCCACCTCTGTATTTCAGGTTGCCTTCTACCATTTATTTCTAACAGGTAGGGAAAATAGCCACCTACCTCAAAGAGCCAAAAATTAGTCAACATTGGAAAGCACCAAGCTACTCGCAGACAACTGTGAAACAGAAGTTTCAAGAAGCTCAGACACAGCCTTTTTTTTCAAAGCAGAAGTCTCAGCTCTGAGGTCTGAAACAGCTCTTTTCCTGTTCTTTTTGCAAGCTCATATGCCACAATTCTAATGGCATGTGAAAGACGTCTTGACCTTTAGGGCAAGAGACTGTAATAGCAGATTGCAGACACTGTTTCCTCATTAATAACATAAAAATGCCAAGAGTGACCTTAACCTGTTTCTTGCTTGAGGAGACACACCTCCACCAAAGACCTGCAAGTAAGTGAGCACACTCCTTCGCAAGTTAAGAAAGATTTACTATCAAAAGCATCTACGTCAAAAGCAGCCTCAGAAGTAGACATACACGACAGCACAAACCCAAGGCACCAAAAACTTCAGGCTTCACTACTGGCTTCCCTGCTAGCTGCCCCTTGACAAAGAAATAACCCATCAAATTCAACTGGCAACTAGAGGTGCACAATCATCAGATCTTTTATTTTACTCTTTAGAGAAAGACTTATGAAATAGATCATCTCATGTGGAAACAAAGAGCCAGACTTCTCAGCAATGAAACACTCTCTACTGAATAAAAAAAAAATATTTAAAGGAAGTCACAGGATCCATCGTCTAACAGATAATGTCTGAAAACAAGAACACCAAAGAGTCTTGATTGTTTTACCATAGAAAACATCTTACCTCTTACAAGCATATACAAGTGTCCGGTAAAACAAACACCTGTCCCATGACCACAAAACTGACTCCTCATGACAATTAACTGTGAAACCTGAAAGATCCTCTTAACAAGTCTCCTTAAATTTAACAGAGCTGTTTTAAGGGAAATAAGGATCTAATCAAGATTACTGGATTTATCTGGTTTGCATGAACACTTTCACCTTTCAGTACTCAAATATTTACACTTAGATGCTTATTTCTACCTCCACGCTATCTGTTTGAAACTTTCATCCTTTTATAGGCAAAAGACAAAAAAGCTTCAGAGCTTGTCTTCCTCAAACCCAAACATACTAACCCCATTTTCACCCAGGCAAAATTTTTTGATTCTCTACTCTTACCCTCTGAATCTCGGTAAGGCATTTAAATTCACTTATAACTCCAACCAGTCCAATAAAAACGAACCTCCAGCACTCTCATGTACATGAATCACAGATACCAATATACTCAAATCCTTTGACAAGTTTAGGCCCTCGATTTTTTTTAAAACAGAGGATTGTTACCGCGGCACACAAGAGTGACCATTTTATTCTGCTTCCTTCGCACACATTTAAAAGAAAAAAACCTTGACAAATTTAAGTCGGGGGGGCGGGAGGGAACAAAGCGCAGAAAGGAGAAGTCCCGAAGCAAACCGCAAGTATAAATCCTCAGATTGGACAAGGCTGCCCGTGCCCCTTCCCAAGTTTAAGTGCCACTATTACGATAAAACAACTGTAAAGAACCCTTCGGCAGGGGACCAGGGGCGCTCTGCTATCCCTCCATGACAGCACGAATGAAAAGTTTCCCCGTCCTTCCCAGCCCGCCGCGCCTGGGGCTGACCCCCGGGGAAGGCCCTGCCGCCACCCGGGCCCGCCCGTGCCGCGTTTCCCCGCCCGGGTCAGGGCGGGCCGCCCGGCTCCAGGCCGCAGCGGTGTGGCGCACTCACTAAAGCGCTGGCCCCCACCGCCCGGGGCAAGGGGGAAACGCTCCCCGTGCCCCGCCGAGACGCCGCACGGACGGGCAGGCGGACGGGGAGGGCCCCCCCTCCCTGTGCTCCCCCCGCCGCCGCCCCGGGGGACGGCCCCGCGGCGGGGAGCCGGCCCGGGGGCTCTCTCCCCGCTGCCCCGGGCCCGAACGCCCTTTGTTCCGGCTGCCCGCTCCCGGCCCCAACGCAGGAGGCGGCTGGCGGTGCGACGGCCCCGCGTCCTTCCCCCGCACCCGCCGCTCCCCCGGCGGAGCCCCCCGGAGGGGCTGCCGGGCCCCGGCCTCGGCGGGGAGGGGCGGCCGGGGGCGCCCGCTCCCTAACTTTTGTTACGTTCGCGGTGGGGAGGAAACGCAGAGCCTCGGGGTGGGGAGCCGGCCCCGGAGCCCCCCCCCCGGTCCCGGCGGCAGGCGGAGGCCCCAGTCGTGTTCCCCCCCCGCCGGTGCTGAGTCACCCCCGCGGCGGGGCTGCGCCCCCTCCCCGCGCCCCGCAGACAATGGCGAGGGCGGGCCGTGCCCCGGCCCTCCCCCCGCCGCCCCCGGCCCCGCTCGGCCCCCGCACCGTGATGTTGCAGTGGATGGTGAGCGGCGGCGGCGGCTGCGGGCTGGAGCCCGGCGGCGGCGGCAGGAGCACGAACTGGCAGTGGAGCTCGTCCAGCTTCCAGGAGACGATGCGGAAGCGCTCGTGGTCCTTGTCGAAGATGGACTCGAGGAACTTCAGCTCGGCCTTGAGCCCTGACACCGACATCCTGGCCTCATCTCCGAGCCCGGGCCTGCGCCGCCTTGCCCGCTCTGCCGCCGCCTCCCTCCGCCTCAGCCCGGCCCGACCCTGGCCCCGGCCGCGCCTGCGGGGCGGAAGATGGCGGGAGGGCGGGGAGGCCGGGGCAGCCCCAGCCGGCGGGGGGACGGCGAGCGCGGCGGCAGCTGCCTTTGTACCAGCCTCCTGCACCCCCGCGCTGCTTAAAAGGGCAACAGCGCAGCCCGCTCCCCCTTCCTCCCTTCCCTTCCCCTTCCTCCCCGGCGGGCTGGGCCAGGCCCGCAGCCGCCCCGCCCTCGCCCTGCCCTCCTGCCGCTAGGCCGGCCCCGCTCCCGGGACACACGCAGTTGGGCCGGGCCGGCCCCCTGCTCCTCCCCCGGGGCCGCCGCCCGCCTCCCCGCGACCGCCCCCAGCGCCCTCGGTCACCGCCGTGACCGCCCCGGGGCCCGGGCCCCGCTGCCCGCCCGCCGCGGGCGCCGCGCAACCTGCCCCGGCTCTGCCCGCCCGCCCCGACCCCGACCCGGCCCTGGGCTCCGCCGCTCGGAGCCCCCGGCGCCCCGCTGCCGGCGGCCCGGGGCCCAGCCGCGCTGCCCGCTCACCCCTGTGTCTCCTCCTCCTCCTCCTGCTCAGCCCCGCGGCGGGGCACGCGGTCCTCCTGCCTCACCGCACTTCTTTTCTGCTGAGAAAAACCGCAGCCTGGGTTTGCGCTTGTCATCTCGGCGTCCTGTCAGTCCTCCAGTACTCCTAGAGGTCAGCCAGCGCACACCGGGGATTCCTGTCCCGGCGTTTCTGACGGATCGATACAAATAAAACCTGGTGTCGATCTTTGCAGGCTGGAAAGCAGCAGTACAGAGGCCAAGAAAAATTGTTAGCGTTGCGTTCAAGTTCCTCTGTAATTGTACAACATTCTACCCCCAGGAAAAGCACTACGAAGCATGAAAGCAGAGTAAAGTAGCGAGTAAAGTCTCGCTATATTCGGGGATCAAAAGATGCTGCCTCGGTTTCTATCACTTCCTGACACTGGAAAATTAGCTCTGCACCTTTATTTGTCGCTTTCCATCTTGGTTTTGTCTGTAGAGAGTTGACAAGGACCAGCTCCCACATGGCATAAAGAGATTACCTCAATCAATACAAGCAATACTGCTGCAGAGTATCCTTCTTATTTCCCAACCGGCTTTTAATTAATGCAGTACACACATGCACACACATACAAACCTGGAATAGGGATTTGCCTTTTTTTTTTAACATTGATATTTTATATAAATCTTTAATTCCAGAGAAACTGGCAGCACTTCACAAACCACAAGCTGAATCTTGTCAAGTGGTGAGAACTCTAATCTTGATCCAGAAAAACAGTTATGCACATGCCCAACTCCAAGCATATGGAAGTCTTACTGATTTGTAGGCTTGAAATCTCCTATCCTTCCAGTAAAGAGAGCTGCAAAGAACACACTTTGCTACAAAAGAAGCCAGGAGGGATTGACGCTGGTTAAATACTCTGAATGAAAGATACCAGAAAGTCCAGAGAGTTGAAAGACCTGTTTTTTTCAGGTATCATTTGAAAGGCTCCTGTTACGCTTTGTGTGCGACTCGGCTTTCCTAGAAGGGCTGGACTGTGTGTTGGCTCAGACTGTATGGCCTGCAAAGTGAAGACAAAGTGTGAATATGACTTGTCTGTCAATGCATCAACAAGAAGGGTGAAGACCTTTGGGAGATAAGGCAAGATTTAAGTATATTTATAGCTAATTTACCCTTAAACAGCAGAAAATTATGACTATACCTATTAGAAGTGGAGGGCCTGGAAGACCCTTTCTGTGGGAACACCAGAGACAAAACTAAACAAATCAGACTTTGTCAGGCATTACATGATGCAATGCATGAAACAACAGAGGAATGAATTTGGTGACTCAGCCCTCTTTCCCTCATACGATAGGATTTTGGCCTAGAACACCTCACTGCAGCAGATAGGTGGGTAGGCTTAGCAAGTTCAAACTGCACCTTTTGACATACCTTACCAGAACTGCATCTATCACTACCTCTGGTCTTCGTCCTCCCTGTCTTCTCATCTGCCTTCCCTCTCCTCTGCCCCTCCATTAACTGATGCCCCATTTTTTCTGGCAGCTGTGCAGCGGAGAGGTGCGTATGTGCTGGCTGGAGGGACGCCTCGCCTGCGCTAGCTGGCAAGCATGGAAGGCATGAGAACCTCTCAAGCACCCAGTGATCGAAACCTGGTTTCTCCTGACCATCTGGCAGGCCAAACAAATTGCTTAATTGGCCAGGTGTGCCCTGCAAGCCATACATTGTTTAAGTCTGGTCTAGAACTTTCCCCAGTTCCTTCAGTCTGCCTTTTTGTTACAGGCTTCGTGACACACAGCTGCACAGCCACCACTCCTTTAAATTCTACTGCACTCCTCTGTATTTAGTAGGCATTGTGCAAGCTGTGACATTGCCTGTGAATTCATTTCTGTGATAAGACCTTGAGAATACATCGGGGCTGCCTTGCTCTCTGGAATCCAGAGCTGCTTCAGAGGTGTACAGAGTTGTTCATCATGTCTGACTCATTCTTGTTTTTCCCTTCATGGACTTGCCATGGTGCTTTGACATGAATCTCACATTGGTCACAAGATGACTCAGGAAATCCTGAGTCTCCCAAAGACCAAAATGAATGCACACAGGGGAAGACCTGACATCTCTGGGTAATAAAGGAAATCAATCCTGGTAAAGACCCTCAGGAGCACTGTATCATATTCTAGTAATTACTAGATGCTCTTAAGTTCCCTTGATCTATATTGCCTGTAAGCACCGTTCTTTTCAACCTTTCTTCCTGCATGAACATCTTCAGCATCATGGGAACCTATCTCCATCTATCATACAGCTAGATTTCCTCTTCCAGGGATCTGAACTTTGGACAAACCTCTCTGTTATGAAGATAACACGCTTCATAACTTACTTTGTTTTTTTTCCCTCACTTTCATTTAAATATAACAATTTTTGTAAGAGTCCTCAGCTGAATCTCTCAGAAAAAAACAGCAGAGTCCTCATTGTTTTCTTGGGTAGAACTGACAAGAAAAAAGGAGGCAGTTTAGACCAAAATTTTTTTTCCCATTAGCATTTGCTGCCAGTTCTGTATCCAATATATCAGCTAGGCTTGTCCCTGGTGAGATAAAAAGCCAGCAGCAAGGGGCAAAGGGAACTGAAGGAAAGGTAAGTTCAGAATGAGCCATTAAGAAGGAAAACATAGACTCATAGAATGGTTTGGGTTGGAAGGGACCTTAAAGATCATCCAGTCCCACCCCCCTGCCATGCGCAGGGACACCTTCCACTAGCCCAGGTTGCCCACAGCCCCGTCCAACCTGGCCTTGAACACTGCCAGGGAGGGGGCAGCCACAGCTTCTCTGGGCAACCTGTGCCAGGGCCTCATCACCGTCACAGTGAGAAATTTCTTCCTTACATCTAAACTAAATCTACCCTCTTTCAGTTTAAAGATATTATCTCTCATCCTATCACTCCATGCCCTTGTAAAAAGTTCCTCTCCATCTTTCCTGTAGGCCTCCTTTAGGCACTGGAAGGCCACTATAAGGTCTTCCCAGAGTCTCCTCCAGGCTGAATCCCAACTCTCTCAGCTTGTCCTCATAAGGGAGATGCTCCAGGCCCCCAATCATCTTTGTGGCCTCCTCTGGACAAATGAATAAATAGGCTTTGATGAAAGCAAGAGTTGTTTGGGGCTTAAAGAAAGGATGTTCCAGAGCACAGATGAATTTGAGTTTATATTAGTCCTTTTTCTTCCTGTAAATGCCTTTTCCAGGTTGGCTGTATTTCCAGCTTTACCCCTGAGTGAAGCTCCTGTATGTTCAACTGAATGTCTGTGCCTAGCAGAGGGTTAATTTGTTTCGCTGAGAATGGTTTGTGACTTTGTTTTTTGACCTCATTTCTCTCATTTACAGTCTAACCCTTAGAAAGGGTGTTTCTGTTTAATTCCGATGCCATTTTCCTGAGAGAAATGGCAGGCACCAAAGAAGGAACTGCCATTTTATAAATAAGGAAGGCCCAGATCCTTTTTAACCCTAACCCCAGCAGAAGGAGAAAGAAAATGATAAAGTTAATGAGATAGGAGGAAGTGTAAATTGGTTTTTGTGATGGATGATGCAGTTTGATAATACCTGATCGCAGGGTAGAACAGATACTTAACTTTTTCACAAGTAGCAGCAGAACCTGAGACTAGAAAAGACAAATAATACCTGACACCCATAAAGAGAAGGAGAAGTCAGGAACCTCCCCTGAAATTTTGAGCAAAGGCAGAAAGATTCAAGAGGATCCTGCTTTTCCAGGATACAATCTAAGTTGTCTTGCTCACTAAAGCCAGGCTTTCACATCAACTTCTGAGCTCAGAGCATCAAAGTCATTGCTTCAATAATGAAGTAACTTTCAAAGCATTTCAGAAAAAACATATGGCAGTGCATAAAGTGAAATGGCTGGACAATGCAGCTTCAAGAAGCATGGCATTAAGTGGACATGGGATTGCTTAGTCCCTCAAATACCTCTTTACTTTTAAATGCTTTAACAGTTAAGGAATGGCATTTTAAAACTGAACAATACTAGAGCAGCTTTGGACAGATAGTGATACTGTTGCCCAGCCGTTCAGGGATAGGGGTCAAAGAGGTGTCCCTGCAGGCACTCAAATAATATGGCCATGAGTTTAACATTTTAAGAAAATAATAATTTAAAAAAAAAAAAAAAAAGTAGCTTGGCTTTACCCAGGATGGTCAGAGTACAGTTTTCAGTTACAATTCTTTTGAGTCCATCCCTGTGACTGTCAGCAACTGAGTCAAATAGGTCCCTTCTTTAGGGTGTTTTTGCTCAGCCACTGTAATCCTATACAGGAAACAGCAATAGGCTTTTGGTGAAGATTTTATTCCTCCTTGTGGATTTGTATTTCTGGCTATATTTATATACACTACTGAACAGTATGTATTTCAGAACAGTAAAAAGCTGAATAGTGTCTGCAAAACAAGGTTAAATGATGGGTTTGTTCCATATGAAAATTGTGGGAATGAATATATTAGGAGAAGGGTGCCACAGGAAAGGAAAGCCATGTTAATCAAAGCCTTGCAGCGCTGCAGCCTGTAGAATCCACCGTACGAACGCATCAGAAACTAAACTCCTTGTGCGTAACTTTAAAATGCACAGTGAGAGAACATGCCTAGTGTTCTCCCTTATGGCTCACACAGCTTCTTAAAAACAGATAAAACACATCTATGAAAGCAATAAGGAACCACGCAGTCATATCTGAGGCATGCCATTTAATAAAATATCATAACAAGCTAGAGGAAAAAAAAGGAAAACTTGATATCATTTTTCCAAACCAGCTGAGTGAGGGAAGAGGTTGCTGCATGGAACAGTGTTCAGAACACAACACCACACCTTCCCTGGACTTCCTAGGACTTGCACCCCTTCCTTGGGATCCACACAGGGTCATGAGCCTTACAGGGCTCAGCAAACTTATCTTCTCTTGCCATCACAGAAGCTTAAAAGGGAAGTACAGAAGCAGAGGTCAGATGCCAGGTTCGGTCCTGCTAAATACATTTCTGGCCGGAGCAGGAGGCAAGGAAATGGGCAGATCCCCCAGCCAGATACTCACAGTGCTGAGATGCAATCTTAATCACAGCTGAATATGTAGTCCCTTCATCCCCTTTCTTTTTTATTTTGATAGGCATGAATTAGTTAACTTTGTCTATATTTAAATATCAGCACTGGGCATCTGAGTTGGCAGGCACCAAGATGAACTGGGTAGGTCTGAGTTATTGTTTCACATTCTGCAAGCACAGCCAGACATCACCACATCACTTAGCCTGGAAAACAAATCAAACCCATCTCAGCAACCATATTGTCCAGGGCTTCTCATTTACTTTTACTCCTTTTTGTAGGTAAGTTTAGATTTTGGGGAACAAAGCGGTGCCTGTGACAGTACTCTCCCTGTTCAAACCCTCAACAGAATGTCTGAAGTGCTGCACAAACACTAACCCTACCAGTGCCACACCAAAACAGGCATAGGATGCAGCCTCATCTTGTATGTGGGGAAGTTGGACACGTTTTAGGAGGCAGTGTTATTGCAGAACCGGGTGTACAGACAATCTTAGAACCCAAACATGGTCTAGCACTGCAGTAACTCAGTTAACTTTATTTCTGACACAGACTAGGAAGAGAGTTTATCTAAGTTATCTAGTGAGCTGGTGTCAGTGCTGGGATTTGTCCTGCTCGTGCTGTTTGTCAACAGAGCCCAGCTGTCTGAGAAGAGAAAAGACACCTCGAGTCTGGGGCCAATTCTACAGCAGCCCTGTTCACAGCCTGGTCATGGACTGAAATAGTCACAACTCCACTGTGTCTAGCCATGTTCCATCCTATCCTAACACCTGCCTTGCTTGAGGGGATCAGACAAAGTGCCGTTGGAGCTGTCAGAGCCAGTACTTTGGGTGGTGTACATCCCTCTATGCTGCGAACGCTCACAGGGGCCATGGAGCAGAGGGGTGGAAGGCAGCTCAGGGCCCACAGTTCCTGGAGAAGCAGCGTGAGAGGTGGCACATCCATTTGAGCTGACGCTGAAGGTTGTTATGACGATCGGTTCATCTCAGATCTTAAGTTGCTCCCTAGTGCAGATCATAAGCAGTTTTTCTCACTATCACCACAACAAGACAGGCTATGCTTGTCCACGATCACACAGTAGTCACAAGAATTAAAATACTGGTGACTTAGATGAGCGATTTTCAATCATTCTCTGATTTGGAGGTCACAGGGGCCCATAGACAACTAGTCAAGATCTACCAAGCTCTGGTATAGGATTTTTCACATAACTTTTAAATATCAAATGCACAAAATCGAGTTTGGAAAATACAGCACTGAAAAAAACCAAAGTAGTGAAGTACATCTGGAAAACTAACCCACGTATCTTTATGGGTGAAAGAAGGACAGAAAAGATAAGACATTTTTTCCATTATATAAACGAAGTATGAAGAGTTGCCTAAGAAAAAGCCACAGAAAACAGCAGCCTTAGAGAATCAAAGGCAAGATTAAACCTCAGAAAAGAATGATCCCAGAATTACCGTTCTGTAAGTCTGACTTTTTCTTTTTTGTGCAAATTCTAAGCACAAAAAGCCACTAAAACAGATGAAGGATAACAGACTCACAAGCAGTTATATTTGTCTTGGAGTTTATAAGGAAGGGAACCTCCTATAGATTTACAACATCAGTGAGTAAAAGGGAAGTAGCAAAACCAACATACTTGTCTTTAAGCAAACATTTGAAAGACTGAATCACCAAAGTCTGTATATAACATCAATTCACATTTCTTGACATAATGGCTCCCACATAGCTCGAGAATTGGCTTAAGAGTTGTGAACAAGAAATAAAAATGGAAGTTACTGAGCAGGGAAAGGTAATTAGTGTGCTTAAAATGGATCATGGTAGTGCTGTGTTAGTGCTGAGATTAAGACTTTCATAGTGATCTAGAAGAGACTGTCACTGATGAAATTATGAGATGGTACAAAGAGGCATTTTGAATAACAATGAGGATGAAGAAATAATTCCAAGAGGTGCCAAAAATCAGAAAGGATTAAAAACCCCTAACTCCTTCATCTATAAGCCACAAACCTAGTGAATCCTGGTTTCCTATAGATTATGTTTTTATATCGCCATCACACTGCATCTCACCTGGTCTCATGCTATAAATCCCCTCACCCTTTCCCAGTTCCTCCCCATGTCCCCACAGTTCTTACGTTCCACAGGATTCTCCATATTTCCACCCACATTCACCACGTGGCTTTTTTGGCTAGGGGAGACAGAGCAGATGCTGTAGCTGCTTTCAGATTCTATCCTGCTTGGTATATTCTATTGTATTTTTTACTTCAATCTGTCTATTTAAAAAAACGTTTTTACAGATCAGATTTTGTCTTTTTGTCCAGTATATTCTGTGTATGAGCAGATGAGCTCTGGTTTGTGTACAGGGTAAGATCAGGGGTCTTACCAATATTTCAAAATGGGAGAATACTTTCTTTCCCCTAGTTAGTCACTGGTTTTTAGAAAATTTGTGGAACATAATATTTTACTCTATGTTTCTATCAAATTTGAACAGTCCAACAAGGTCAAGAAGCAGTTAACAGCAAGGTCAGTATAACATTAAGTGGTGTTTGCCAGTATCATTGCATAAAGAATGGAAAGCTCCTTGATAAACACAGAAGGGAAAACTGCACCTAGAATACTGCAACAGTGATCTTGGCAGAAAGTTATCAAAAAATCAGAACAAAGTGTGGGACTTGGAAGACAGATTTCTGAGGTGGAATTTAAGAGGACTAAACACCAGAGCTAGCTTCTCAGATGCAGCCAATGTCTATTAGGATCCTCCTTTACACCCCTCAATCCTAGAACTGACTTGGACTCACTTTCGTTCCAGTCACAACACAGAGCAACCTCAGAACAACACAGCATCTGTGTGACACGCATCATGTGGCAATATTCTCACCGGGCTGATTTTTTTCTCTAGACAAGAATCTTAACTTGTCCCCTACCCTGGCTGAGGAAGATTTATCTGGCTTGAAGAACCAGTCTCATATAAGCACTTTAACTAAAGGACAGTCAAATAGGGATACACTAGCTTCCCACAGGGACAGGAGGGGAGGAGCAGGTCCGGAGGGAAAGAGTTAAAGGATCTTTATCATCCCCTTCCTGCATTAGCACATGGCTGTATTATATAACCAACAGTACAGGTAGCTGCACAGCCCTGCATTTGTTTTCTGGTTCCTAGTATGTGCAGGCTGCGAGCACTAAAGAGAGGGACTATTTAGCACTGATATACAGAGGAAGATGGGGATTAAAGCAAGAAAAATAAAACTAAACCAGGAACAAGAAAACACAACCTGAATATTAGCTCAAAGCTTCCTGCCACTGTGACATACGAGACTACAGAAATCTCTGAGGAGGCAACGCCGAAGCAACGCCGTAGGGCAGAAGAGCTGCCAAGAGTGGCCACCAAAGAAGGACAAAGGGTGGCCCAAGGTGGGCACAATGGGGAAGGTCAAGGGATAAGGCTGTGATTTCGTGGTGGCAAGACAAGCTGGATAAGGTGAGCTGTAGGAAAGAAATGTTGATTAGAGACTGCCTAGAAACCTCCTCTGGCCCAGATGTTTCAAAGAGCAAGGTCTTGCCACACTGGTGACCCCGTTTTGATTTCTCCTGCACTCCTGACAAGGCTGGGCTCAGCCAGCATTTCTGTCACGTCCTGCCAGCAACCCCGGCAGTCTTCAGTGGGCACACACTACCACCTAGCGCCGAGCGATTCTCCTGCAGGAAGAAGACAGAAAACAATTCTCCAAAGGGACTTCGGTCCCTGCAGCTCCTGGGCTCTCCCGGGCCAAGCGGCGCCCTTCGGGCAGCCCGCCCGCCCGCCCCGACACGGGAGGAGAAGCAGGAGCAGGCTCAGCGAGGGAAGAAAGCCCCTGTAATGTCGACAACCCGGAAGATAAGAGTTACCGATAAAGGCAGGCAGCAGCCCTTTTCCATGCTCTGAAATGGTTTTCAAGCATTCAGGACAGTCAATCCTATTTTATCCATCGCCTGCAAGGGACTGCAGGAAATGCACTGAAATGTGCGAGTTCTTCAGCTCAGGTGAGCCCCGTCAAAGCTGAGCATAAGCCCCATAGGGGAGAGAAGTGGTTTACTGTTCCCTTTCCCTGTCCTATTGCCAGCTTCTTGACAGCTGACCTGGAATTAAGTTAAGTAAATTTATACAGTAATATTAACCCAAACAACTCATCTGGGGAACTGTCCCTCTGTGTGGCTGTTGGCCTTGTGAACGAATACGGCTGACCATAAATTCTTATTCATTCTTCACATTAATCGTGCCATGTAATAAAAGGTTCTCACAGATGAGATTATGTCTTTTTGTACTCTAGAATCAGCAAAATCAACAGCATATTCATTGATTTATCTTTTCAGTTATATAAAGGCTTATACCTTCCTCTCCAGGCAAGGAGATGAGCCAGTAACATTTTCAAGCCCCTTTTCCATTCATAAATTTTCAACTTTTTACAGGAAGAGCTTTTAGAAACACACAGTCATTTACCAGCTGTTGGAGCTCACTAAATAGCAGGAAGATTTGTCCACAAGCATTCCTTGAATTGCAAGTGAATTGTGACTCAGCCACATTTATTAACCTTCTGCTTTCATTTCCACAAAAGCTTACGCCTTTGGGATCTTCCTGTTTTTCTGCTGGCAGAACAGATCATGAATGCACTGAATTCACTGTGGAGTTACTACCACCTTCATCTGTTGAAAAGCTGCAGAACAGGTCTCCTTGGCACAGATGATGTGACTGCGTAACTTTGCAGAACAGCTGTAGCTGTTGTGGGTAGGTCAAGTTATCATCTCCTTAAAATGGTCAAAGCATTAACTTTTAATGGACCTGGTGTTGCTGAATTCATGCTTCTCACTGTCTTGTTACCAAAATTGGCCAGCCAGAACAATAGCAACAACTCCATAAAACTCATGGGACCAATAAATATGAATTACAAGCTGGGAATATATAGACTAAACCACCTCCCTAATTCTGATAAACAGCCCATTGAGCTCCAGTGGACACCTGCCCATCAAGTCCAGTGAGCTTTGAATGAGGCTCTATCTGAAGGACAACATTTAGTCACTGAACAGGTACCCCGAGTATTTTGTTTGTAGTATGATCTGGGGAACAAAAGACTATAGTTAATGTAAATGAGAAATATCTTACATGTTCTCTTTCAAACAGATTTGCAACAGGAATTAAATATTGAACATTGATACCTATTCCAAGAGCCATAACTCATGGACCCAACTAAAAGATGTTTTAAAGCCCCCAAATCTTTGAATTAAAATACATGTAGGATTTTCTTAATTTGTCTCCAGTTTTTGTTTGTTTTCTTGGAGACATCAGGATATTTTTATACTTTTCTCAGGCACTTTGAGTGCTAAAACATACCTTAAAATTAAAGCAGCAATTCCTAAATACATAATCCATAAACTGAGTCTTTAAAGAAAAATGCAAAATACCATGTGAGCAGCTATATTAAAATACTTATTTAATTTGGGAGCATGAATGCTTGTGTTAGACTGAAATTGTGATCAAGCTTCCATATTTTCTACAGTCATTTAAAAAAATTATTTTCTTCAAAGAATCAGTAGAATTAAAATATGTGCAATGTCCTAAGTACTGGAAGGAATTATGAAAAGCATTACTCTAAAGCTTCTTCAGGTTGCAGAAGCAGAGACAGTGATATCAAGCATTCAATTTCCAATGTATTCTCTTTAAAAACTTCTGTTTGGACTCTTTACACCATTCCTGTACTGGCAATTTTGATGATTGTGAAACATGCACACTGTTTTCACTTAACTAAAACAACTAGAAAGTTTTACTGGGCCACATCACTCTCATCTAGGAAAAAATTAAAGTTTAAGCTTTGTTCTAGGCACACAAGCAGTGCCATAGAAATAACTGGATTTAAGCACATACTTTATATTAAAAGCAAATGCTCAACTGTTTTGCTGGATCAAGAGCTGTAAGTCTTAGTGATGCCATGGTTTCTATGACAACTAAGTGTGATATTACATGAAGGATTATGATTTAAAGGAACACTGTTACATCTGGCACGGACCTAGTTTATCCTGTAGGTACCTTGTGTATCAATCTGCCTGTCTTTGTGGAACCACAGAGCCCATGACCAGAAAGGGAAGGCCTCAGCAGACGAGGGTGAAAGCGAGTGAAGGACACTGCTCCCCTCTCTATCCCTGCAACTTCCAGGGAGGGGAAAAAAAAACCAAAAAAACCAATTCAGACTCAGGGCTGCACTATCCTTTCAGGCATAGCTGCAGCCCAGGAGCTTGCTGATAGCCGAGGGATACTGCAGCTGCAGTGCAAGAAACCAAGAGCCAGCTAAAGTGGCAGCGCAGGTGCTGTGAGCAAAGGCTCCCTCCCTTCAAAGCCCACACAGCCCTGGCACTGTTGCCTGCACCCACCACCTGTCCTATGGGGTCAGCTCCACATCCTGGTGAAGACTTAAATGCCCATGAGAAATTGTTAACAGACTCCAGTACAACCAAGTCTCACCTCCACAGCCTCCTTTCTCGCTCCCAGCAGTGATCTGCTGGGTCAGTGCTCCTCTCAGCCCCGAATACTGCAGAAACCCCACCCTTGCTTTCCAATTAACTCATTTGCTATTTGGCTCTGCTGCGAGCATGTTGTATCTCTTGGAGATGTCCTCCAGCTACCTCCATAGACCTCAGTGATCTTTACAATCATAACCAGAAAGGTATTTTCATTCCTTAGGAGCAGGGTGCCAACAGCAAATACATACTACTTAGTACTAAAAGCTATCCCAGGCTAGCTAGTTTGGAACAGGGTAGGAAATACCCACAAAGTAAACGCTCTAACTGTCCTTGGTGCGATAACCGCAGCCTGCTTTTTAACTGAGAACTATTAAACCCACACCTGCAGACCTCCAGCAGCCGGATGACTGCAGCACATTCTCAGCTGCTCATACGCTGTTGCCTACATTCATATCAGCTAGTTGCAGCCATTTTGGGTAGGAATACTGTCTTCTCTCACCCTCTCATTTTCAGAGAGCCGTCTGGCTCTCAGGCTGCTATGCATTCAGGACACACTGATTCACCTGCCGCTTTTACAGGCAAATGAGAGCCAGTGTTGCAAATTTGTTCAATGGCCCTTTTAAGTACATAGCTGGCTTTGTAGCAAACAGCTCCCTTTAGATTAGGATAAATGCTTTACCAAGGAGATTAGTGCCACTGCACTTGTGAAGTCATGATATTCCTTACAAATAAAATCAGTGACTAAAAATAGCCAGCACATCTTCCATTCTATGACATTATTAGTTTTTTCCTTGCAAAACAGATGAGCTCACTGAGAGATAATTTTGTGATGGCCAGATAGCTTCAACATAAGATTGAGCCTATCATCATTAGTCCAATTAAAGCTCCTTTTTATGCCAGTAAAATAACTGATGTACTGATAAACTGCCTCAGTTCATTGTTACTGCAATATCCACAGCTGCTCTGAACACATCCATGTAATCAATATGGCCCACTAAAAGGTTTCTAAATGAGTTAACTCTTCCAGGAACCAGCCAGATTTCTGAGGGATTATTTGCTTATAAAATCTCGTGCTTTTTGTTCTGTGTTTCTTTTATTTACAGAGGCATTAAGTCCAATCAGGAGCTGATCACACACACTTGAGCAGAGCATAATATGAATGTCACATACTATTATTGTAATAGAAGTTGAGCAAGGGAACCTGGCCTTGAGGCTACTTTTCCCATGTAAAAAAATACTTCACCTAACCTGCATCATTCTGACAGAACTAGGTTAGGGAGTGACTATGTGCAGTTACATTGGCAGAGCACAGCGTACCATGAGGGATGAGAGAAGGGTGGCCAAAGACAGTAAACTCTTACTCCAGGTCAGCGGCAGCCAGAACAGCATCTCCCAGAATAGCTTTAGTAACATGATCAAAAGGGCCTATTTTATCACCACGCTAAGATGCAGCTCATCATTTAACACAAACTAGGTCTCTAGTGTCCCTGTTCTTTTTCGGCGGCGTTGCCCCCACTCACTCTGCTGCAGGTGCAGACAACTGTGCAGCTCCCAGGGGAACAGAGAACTGCGTTCTTCTTTAAAGGGTGCAGCTGTAGCTACAATCATCAGGTTCCTGCTCTGTTCTCTGGGATAGATTAGAAACATTCCCAGGAGCCATACTAAGTCTCTCTGAATGCCTAACTTTACTGCACGTCCAGGAGAAATAAATCCCTCAGGCCAGCCTCCCCCTGTCCTGCTTCAGGGGAGGGACGGTGTGGAAGACAAGCCCACACACATTTCTGAGGGGATGTGGAGTTTTTGTGGTTGACTCCAGTTAAAAACCCCAACTAAAACTGCAAAGTCTGTTAAAAGCTTTGTTAACCTTCTATGAGGCAAATGCTTGAACTTCAGACTTACTCATCCTCAACTCTCCTTTTTGAATCCAACACTTCGATTTCCTGTATTTGCCGAATTCTGTAGATGCAGGTTTTCTAGCAGCTGCAGATATCTGTGCAAAAGCAATCACTCCTACCTGATGCCTACATCATTACATGAGAACTCCACAGCCCAAAATGCAACTGCTGAGTCTCCTCTGAAAGTTAACTCCAAGCAGCCACATACCAAGCAATAATATGCATTAGAGGAGCTACAGAGATACCTTTTTTTCAGCTTTGAAGTAGTTGTCACATGCTTATAGGATATTATGAGGGTTAGGCAGTGAATGCTTCTTGACCCAAACAGAGCTTTTCACCTGTTCACCGCTATCTGCTGCTGATGTTGCCAGTAGAAATGCAAAAAGGCAATTCATCTTTCCCTGTTGAAACACAACATTTTAATGAGTTCATTCTGAATTGTCTCAAAGACCAGAGGGAGATGGTAACAGGATGCATAGCTTTCAATAACTTGTCAAAATCCTTTTGGGAGACAAAATAGCATATATTTTTTGAGGGATTCCCATCTGTCTGAATTTCTAATTTGTTTTATGCAGCTAAGACAGCTCAGATGGGACTTAGCTGAGAATATGTATCCGGAAGCTGGGTTTCTGAAGTTTTCTTCACACCAGGATGGTACCTGCATAACAAAATTCATAAGATGCAGAACTGCAGCTCAGGCCCAATGTCTTTTCTGCCTTCTTCAGATAAGGAGGGTCACCCAGATCCCAGAGCAGACTGCTCCTGAATGGACCTTGCAGCAGCTCCTCACTGCCAGGAACAGCTGCAGGGGAGCAGTTGGTGACAGGGATACAGCACTGAGCTCTCTGCACTGGCTCCAACTGGTTGGTGACTCTGGCCATCATAGCACTTCACCATTCCCGTTGGTCCTGGTACAGCTCAAAGAGACCCCATAGCTACTACAGACCCAGCTCTCAGGTGGCCCAGATGGTTAGCATCAGGTTTTGTTTGTTTGTTTGTAAATCTCTTTGGAGGTTGTTTACAAAGGCTTTGTGGTCCCTGAGAAGCATAAGAGACACTTTGAAAGGGTAGTGTCCCCAGAGGCAGAGAATTCTCCACTGCTTCAGTTGTAGAACTCTGCCTTACAGTCCCCATCCAGGGAAGTGAGCCAAAGATAGCTACATCTTCCAAATAAAGACATTGTGGAGGCTGCATCACCCTCCAATGTTTTGAAATTTCCAGTGGACCACATCAGTCATAGTGAAGTGAGAAGCAGCACTTAAACTAAACCTTGCATCAAGAAGTAGAACCTCATCTGTGATGAGGATAGCGTCTTCTTGTTTCAAAAAATCACACATCTGTCAGAATCCTATTCTGGCTCCTATTACAACATAGACTGCCTAAAAATAATTGCTTGTTTCCTGTTGTTTCAGCTAGTTTGTGTGCCTGGCAGCATTTTGCAGTTTCACTGTTTCCCCAAGACCATCAATCAGTTTCTCCTGTTGTTTGTGTTGGTTTTTCACACACCACACAGAAAAGGAAAACATGAAAAAAAAAAAAGAAAGGAAAAATGTGATTATAATCCACTTGAAGCAGCTGAAGGGGGCCAGGAGATATGCAGTACCAAGAACTCCTCTAACTTTTCTTAAAAAGTGATTATATTTCAAGTTTACTATCCCTATTTAGCTGTAAAAGACAGTCTCTGTAACAAAGGTTAAGAGCATGAGTTCTCAGACTACCACTTTTCAAAAATCAGCTGAGGAAACACAATTTCATCTCTATTAATTAAATGATGCATGGCCACATTGATTAAATGAGCATAAGATGACAGTGATCAACATAACTTCTGCTTAGTTCTTAGAGGTTTAGAAACACAAAGTTGGGTAATTAGTAATTAGCTCTAATTACAGATCTTTAGTTCTACTTTTGTTGGTTTAATCCGTTATGCGCTTCAGTCCCCAAAGGTAAGATCTGCACCCCTCCAAAGAGGTATTTTTCCAAAGAAAAGTACTTGCAACTTTTCTTTCCGAGCAGCTCAAGATGCTCCTCTAGGCACCAGCCTAATCCCACCGGCCGTGTCTGAGAGCTGAGTCACAGGAACCTACAGAGCACTTCAGTGCGAGCAATTATGGAGAAATTACCTCGTTGAACTCCTTGGTGCTATTATTTGTCACCATTCACAGATGAGCCTGCCTCAAGAAAGAAACTGTCCAGCCCATGTAGAGCTTCTGTCTAGATGGGGATGGAGCTCACAGTATTTTCTGTGATACTTAAATCTGTGAGCAGCCTTGCTGTTTAATACAAACAGCTTCCTTCAGCACACTTACTCATAAACGAGTGCCATCTGCATCACGTTTGCTGTTCATCGTAAGCCAGGGGAAAGCCACAGGAACAAGAAGGAAAGAGCATGGTAATACTTTCACCAAACAAGGCCATCTGATGATCTCGATCCACTTGTGGGCAGCAGGCCAGGGAACGGTTAGGAGGAGGCTCTCTCAGACCCAGGTATAGTTAATCCCGAAGAGTTGACCAGAAGATGGCGTGAGAGGAACAGTTTTTAAAGGAAATCACCGGCTGTGGCCTGCAGAGGCGGCCGTGGTGGGACGCTGCCTGCCCAGGCACCCGGCGGCTCCCCGGCGCTGGCGCTGCGGAGGTGCCACTCAGTGGGACGGACACACGGGCGGATAGCGGATTCAGCTGGTTAATTAAAGCGATATTTTTGGTCTCCAGATCCAGTTTGCTCTGGAAATTTGACATGTTCTGAAAGTCTGTAAAGCGTGAGAGCAAAAAGGAAATTGGGAGAGGGAGAAAATAATTCTTAATATTCTTGACATCGTGGCTGGTTCTCAGAAGACCATGCAAACACTACACTCTTTGGCAGATAGCTCCACAGAAGAAGTCAGTGACGATCAGGTAAACCTGGAGCATTCATATTCAATCACTGCAGCTACTATGGTTCAGTATTCATCCAAAGGAGACCAAAAATCTGGACATTCAAAAATAATCCCTTATGAGTTGCCATGGTTCTTTTCTTCTCCTGCCAAACTGATCTGTTAGTTCAGGCAATACACCTTGAATTAAACTGAACTCTAAAGTTCAAGCAGAGAGTCTAGGCAACTGCTTCTATTCATTTAAATCACATCAATTTTCATGTTCAATATCTTGGGAAAACCACATGGTATTTCCAGTGTGGGATTAAAGGTCTCTGATCATTTCACTTGTACTTTAAAATCTACAACATGCTTTATATTCTGAAAATCTTTTTTTCCTGAGGTTCATACAGCCTTACTCTGTTTGCCAATATTTGCTTTGGCTCAGGCTTATGTGGACCAGGGAATTCATTTTGTATGATAGCCACACAGACTTGTGGTGAAGAGTTTTACCATCTGAGTGTAGCACAGGACACAGTTTGATGTACAGCTTCCAGTGCAGATCCACTGGCAATGGTTGCAATTTAATGTTGTAAAAGGAAAATATGTTCACATTAACGTTTCAAAGCTGATCTATTCCATTTGATTAAACTGCCACGTTTTCACAGGGGAAAAATTCATAGTTTGGAGAAGCAGCAACACTCAATTATCCATTACTTCTTCCCGCTTTTAATATCGCATTTATTTCACTTTTCCCAACACATTGCAACTTGGAATCCTGGAAACTGTTCAAATCTGTCTTGATCGACCCTATGTCCCTATCTTACATTACATGCTAATATATTAAATGATCAAAATAAGAAGGGCTTTATATGAATGCTCCACATTATCTGTTAAAATGGGGTCTTCACTATCACCTACATCAGTTAGTTACTCAACTTCCAGTGGCACTTCTACTCCTTCCGGACTCTTTATCCATCTGTAGAGATCCAGATGACTTCAGTGTTAGTCACAGCCAGACCCTTGCCCTCACTATCATTTGGTCGTGCACATGAACACTGAGGGCCACACAGGTGAAAGGGTGCCCAGCTCCGTGGAGGAAGAAGTCCAACAACCAGTGGAAGCTCTCTCCTCTGCTCTGGCTACATTGGATCGTTCTCAATCCATCTGACACTTTGGGATCATGCTGCCTGATTGCATGTCCTGGAAAGTCCTGCTCTGACTAACTTTGTGAGGGTAGCTTTGAGTCTCTTGGAACCTAGACAGAGCCACTTCAGAAGGAGATTATATGACAAGGCAGGCAGTGTTACAGACTATGTTTTCCTCTGTACATCAGATGTTGGCTTTGGTACCTGGGATCCATCTGTCACACTCATAATCGAGCCAACTGCTTGGCAGACTGCCACAATGTTCTTCACATCTGTTTGATATTAACCTTTTACATTACTGATTTAGCTGTCAATTGACTACTGCTTCTTTTGCAGAATGTGGTAAGAAATGTTTGGAAAACACCATGCCAATGACCTAACTATGTACCATTTCAAATGTTTTTTGGCAGCACTACCTTATGTAAACAGTCTGCAAATACACCTGTCTTCCTCCACAAGGAAAGTCTTGTAACAGATGTGTATTTGTAGCATAGGACCCCTAAATGGCAGAGATGAGATGGGAGACTCATACTAAAGACTTTTCAATCACACACTAGCAAACAGTTAAAAAACCCCTCTTTGAACACACTAGGCAGGTAATCAGTGGGAGAAAAAAGCACACAATCAGCTGTGAGCTACAGAGGAGGAAGAAAGGCCAAGAAGAAAAACTGAAAACAGTCTCCAGGTAGGTTTCTCTGGGGAGGTTCAAAGCTCCATTCAAATCAGCAGGCACCTAAGCACCTTTAAAACGCAGGCTCAAGGTCCCTCAGTCCCTCACCACAATCAACCTGTGGTTATTCTTGATCAGTTCTTAGCCATAAGGTTTTCCACCCCCAGCTCTGATTTTGCTGCTCAGTGGTTAACATTAATGCTTCATAGCTGTGTTGGCCATCAGCCAGTTCCCGTGCCATCCTCTCCTGGCACTCTCCCCAATAAACCTTGAAAGTATTGTAAGGCAGGAGTGGGAGACAATCCTGCCTAGCCTCAGCTGTGGGGTTTTAGTATTGTCAGCATAGAAAAGGCAGCAGGGACAGTTTCATGGTTTGCAGGGCTCACTAAAGCATGCAGCATGCCTCAGGGAGACAGCTGGCTATGTCTCCACTGAGTTTTGCCCTTTGACAGCTCCCCTCCTGTAAGTCATATAGAGAAACAGTTGGCTGGGAGGCAGCTATGAATATTTGACATGGGGAGCAAACACCGAGGCATGCTGAATAGCACCTGCCCCTAAGTTCAGAAAAACAGAAGTAGAAATGCATCCTCCAGCAGAGCAAACACGTTTCAGTGACCCGAGAACCAATACAATATATCGCTGCTGCTGCAGTGAAAATTCTCTAGTATAGCTGATAATCTCTTCAGTTTATTTGTGTGTGAAAGCGCTCCACTCCCTAACAAGCAGAAGGTGATTTCATCTCCCCCTGTTTCCTGTATCGCACCTCTCTACCACGAGAGTGCATCCTTGCAGTTTGCACTAGGCCCATCCGCTCTTACAGCAGTATCGAGGTAACAATACCTTACATGCAGAGCTGTTTTCTGCCAACTGCCTTTGTCACAGCCTTTGAGAAGTACTTGCTTGCAAACGTTTAGTTTGATACTAGATCTGATTTATAGCATACAAAAATCAATGGGAGGGTAACAAAATGCCTTTTAACTAGATTTAAAATAGGCATTGGATATTAGTGCATTAACAAAGCACTGCTGAATATCTAGAAAAACTCTCTCCAAAGCAATATTGTAGTTCTTTCTGGCCAACTTTCTTTAGTTTCCTTACCATAGTACCCTTTCTCCCATGACCCCAACAAACAAAGGAAAAAGCACCCTAGTAGTTTAATTCACAATTTCTTACCAGGTGCTGTCTTTGTCTTAGTCAGCATTGTAAAAAAGTTATTTTGTAAATTAATCTTCTCAGTAGATGATGTCAAAGCATGTTTCTAGGGGTGGGGACATATGTGAATATAAATAACACAATATCTAAAGTATAGACTTGATATTACGCAAACTCTCGTAAAACCAAAACTTTGAGCCTTGTATAACTGGGCAAAGGAAAAGCTGGTAGAAATAGCAATCTCCTCAGGTTCTCCTTTCTATAAGGAGCTGTTTCATCTTTTTGTGGATTTTGCCTTTTCCAGCTGTGCTTGTTTGCTCTTGCCTTGCATAGCTGGGTACAGATTTGGGAACGTAAAGAGAATGATGTTTCAAGTGTTTCCTACTTTGGTCAAAGAACATTCTTGCTGAGACCCTATCAATTAACAAGAGCAGCGTGGCTGATCCCCAGACAGGCTGTTTTATTGCCACAGGCATCTTTCTGGAACTTGAATGCTGCCTTCCCAGAAACCACTCCCTCTGGGAACGATCTTGTACTTTACAGAAGTCAGTGCATCACTGCTGGTATTTCCACAATTTCTCAATCACTGCTATCCTTGAAAGAAGCCAGTATAAACCCCTAGTAATCCCATATAAGACACAAAGGCTCTACAGATTATAAACTTATTCCTGATAATTTTTCATGGGTTGACAAATGTTTGCACTGTTTTGATTTACAGCCACACTGCACTGTTAGACTATTTGTAAGATCTGACTACCCGATACTTTGGGAGACTGGTCTAGAAGATGTGACAAAGAGACGGGGACCCAGACAGCTGATCATTTTTCCAGCTTTGTCACAGGCTCTGCATGTGGGACCTTGCAACAGCCATATGAGGTCAAGTAAGTCACACAGCCTGCTGGTGCCTCCATTTCATTTTCATCTGTCACCTGTCTCACTTATTTAGGTTGCCAGCTCTGGAGAACAAGGGCTGCTTCTTACAATAAATACATTCAGGATCACAGGTGTGGTTTCTAGACACAACTGCAGTAGAGAATAGAAAACATGAAAGCAGAGCTGAGCTATTCTGCAAGACTGTCCAAAGCATTCAGCTGGTAAGGCCCAAGAAGTACTGTCAGAAAGACATATCAAGGGCAGAATTCATAATGAGTAAGATTGCTTATCTGAATGTCTAGAAGCAAATGAGAGCACACATTACAATCATCAAATTCACTTAGGAAGAGGCAGACAACTAACATATGACACACACTGTTGTGGATCGAGGACAGACAGTGTAGTCACTGAAATGATCTAACTAATAAATACTGAAGGCTGATCTAAGGAATGATCCAGTTTCCCAATGACCTCAAAGGATTTTTGTTTACAACTTCTTAAAAATGAAAGCAGGAAAATTTCTTGCAGAAGAAAATAGGATTAAACAGGGAAATAACATCAATACCTTTTGTTAAGTGGATATACATCAGAGAAAAATACTTATTTATAAGGGGTGGTTATAAATATGGAACAGTCTGGGATGTGAAAACAGAGGCAGGATGTTGGTGCAAAGTAGTGGCATTCCTACCAACAAGCAATCAATAGCTTCTGGGTAAAAAAGGAAAACAGGGCAACAGAGAACCACACTTTAAAAAAAAAAAAAAGCCTAAACACCTCCCCCTCATAGGCTGCAGAGGCCAATATTAGGAAATATGAACAAGAGTCTGATCCCAAAACAGATAGATATAAATATGTCCCAAATAAAGTTACACAACTCTTGGGCTTCTGTTTGACTGTTCTGAGTCTGGTCTCTCAGTGCTACGACATCACAAATATTCGACAACCTTATTACTCTTCACTTTTATCTCACATCACTAACAAATCTTATATATCTGAGGTCAGAGTTAATCCAGAACAACTTCTGGTTATATGTCTGAATAAGCACTCTCACAATGGAGAGGGAAGTTTACAACACTACCAAAGTTGATCCCTTCGTTTTAAAGAAAACTTCCCTACCACAAGAAAACGCAAAGCAGCATGGTTATGTTCTCCTAGCATATTACCAGGCATTTCTTACAACTTCTTTTCAAGAATTTCAGGCAATAGGTCAAATCCTGTTTTCAGGCATCTATGATTAGCTGTGGATCAAATTAATCACAGGTGAAAACACAGCTATGACAACCAGGTCAATGGGTCTGTGCCTAAATCTGTCTTTAGAAGTCCAAACATAGGAAAAATTGCTTGCAAAATACTGCCTTAGGTTTTCTATACTTCTAGTAAGCTGAAGTATAGTCTGCTAAGCTGTTTTTCACAATTTCTGGCTGAATCACTTATAAAATAAAAATATATTGCCCAGTCTACAGTGGTCTTCCTGTAGGAGAAAATAGCATCCAGAGAACCAGGTTTCATCTTTCTCACTGTCCTCTTTGCTCCAGACAGATCTGGAAAGAGGTTGACCAATTCCACTCGCCATCTGCAATATTTCTCTATGACTTGATGGTTGGTACTTGCATCAAAATCTCTCCAAGGAGCTGAGGACCTGCATTTCTTCACCCTGCTCATTTGCAAGTGAAGACAGACAACCAGAAACAGCAAGCAAAGGACACTTGTGCATGAGAGAGGGACCACTGCAACCTGTTCCTTGGTCTTGGTAGACTGCAACACCATTCTGTTGCTACAACAAAACTTGGTTTTATACACACTGCTAAGAAGCTCTGAGCTGCCCCTAACACCAGACAGTGGAACTTGCGTGAACATTGACATTACAAGTGGAAATGGCTCCTAGTTTTCTAAATGTTGTTGGGGGAGGAAACTGAGGACTTAACTTTTGACTATTTGGGGCCTGGTCAAATGGACAGAACGAAGGGGCAAAGCATCAGGTTTTTGCCAGTGCCACTACCAACCCACATGTAGCAGCTGGGTATCTGGGTCAGTGATTCTAAGGCTTTCCTTTAGAAGAAGGGTTCTGTCCCAGCACTTTTCTGGGTTTTTGCACACAGGGAAGCCCTGGGTGCCTGCCAACAGAAGCTCTGAGAGACAGGTCAGGAGAGCTTCATGTCAACTGTCACCTTTCTGCTTCCCTGGTTTCTAGGAGAGACAAGGAAGACAAGTAACTTGTGGATCCAGGTCCTCCATTGCCAAACAACAGAAGGACAGAATTTGTCCTCCTGGCCCAGGATACTTCTACCAGTAACTGCTGTCAGCATGTTTTACATCCAGATGTATAAGGAATGACCAGGTAGCAGTGAGAGTTCAAAACCTAGCTGTTTTTTTCTTGCAATCCACGTTTAAGGGACTGTCCAGTCCTCCTCTGGCCCTTACAGCAGGTGGTTAAAACAGACAGCAAGCAATGAGTCATACCACTAACAGCAGAATTCTATTCATTATTTACCAGTCTCTGGGGTCTCTCTTCTGCTTGGAGCCAGCCTACATCTCCTATCAATCATTTAACACGTTCCAGTTCAGTGCAGTTACATACGGCTCAGAGCACAGATCTTGTCTGGAAGAAGCTCCCACTTAGTGCTCTTTTGGTGCAGCCTTCTCCCAAGTCTCTTGTACCTTCCCAAGACTCATAACTTCTTGGCCCTGGTTCAGCTCTTTTTCACTTTAAAAATTAATTTAGTGTTCACAAAAGGTGCCAGACTGCCAGCACTCAAAACTGCAGCCTGATGTTTGCCCACAGAGCAGGTACTGCCCAAGCAACAGGAGATCATGTTGTGTGACACTGACCTGATGATGTGTCTCAGCCCTTTTTACAGGGGGCAGTCTTTAGAGATCAGACAGTTACATTTACAAACTAATTCATTTCTCACCTTCTAGCTGAGAATGTGCTAGCTCCAGCCACACAGAGTCAGTCTAAATATCCCTCTGGCCCTAGCATCCTGCCTCTCACAGTGGCCAAGCTAGATACAGGGAAGGAAGAAAGCAGGATGGAAAGTACTAGCCCCAAATACCCTTCTACAGATTGCAGCTCAGAGACTTCTTGGTTTCAAGGTATTTAGTGGTGCCTAGAAAGTATGAATGCCTCTTCCACAAATTTGTTCATGGAAATCTTTGGCATCTGCAATCCTATGGAAGTGATTCCACAGCTTACTACATGTTGCAATAACCCTCGTATTCTTTTCCCTGTTTTGAACCTCCCACATGCTGGTAGATCAGAGAAGATACTGATTCTTGTTGCCTCATCTGCCATTGACCTCCCACAAGATACAGGGCAAAACTATAGCATCTCTGGAACTCTGCTTTACCTGGTACAGAACAGGAGTAAAAACAAGTAGGCTTCTCTAAGAGATGTCTAGACACCTCTGGATGAAGAGCTCCGTGACATGTGTTGGTGCTATGAGGTGGGTGATGGTTATAGCCTAACAGATAGGCAACCACAAGGTCATTAAATGGTAACTTTTAGGTCACAGCTAATCTGGAACACATACAAAACACAGGTTTAGGAATGAGGCTAGAGTTCTTTTCTGATCCTCCGTAACTGCTAATGCAACAGTGCTGCCGCACCACAATTCTTCCTCAGAGAAATAGCTAAAAACCCTGTTGTGAGCCCATTCAGTGTTTCTGGAGCGAGGGTGTGCACTGAATATTTGCAGTGACAGTTTAGCAAGCAGTGCAAGGATTTAGAAATATTCAAAATTAAGGACAGCTGGAGAAAAATTTCTATTACGTGCTTTCCAAACACAAACAAGGTTTCCTGTAAAATGTTTCGAGTTTTCATTGCAAACCACAGTTATTTAATGCCAAATTATAAACATGTGAGATTGAGTGTTTCCCCTCTCCATTTTTGACAGAAATACAACTGCATTAATAGAAAGCATTTTTTTTTTTCTTAAAAAAATTAAACAAATCTTTGGAAAAACCATTCTTTGCTGAAACAACTCAACCAAGCCTTCTTAAAAATTTTTAACAAATGGAAATGCCAACAGGTGACAAGAGACAAATTAAAAAAAATTTGGCAGTAAAAAGACTTGGTGAGCTAAAAAGAAGATAGAAAATGAATTATAGCAGAGAGAAGAAAATCAGAAGATTTTTTAAAGGCAAAACCCTGTAGGAGAATCAATGTCAGTCACCGGGTTTCAAAGGGACAGTTATGTGTCTGAGCACCTCGACATTGATTTATGTGTACAAGATAAGTAGCTGTTGCTCTTTCTCCTGATACAATTCCAAATTGCTCAGGGTCACTGAAAATATTGTTGGTTGGGTTTTATCTAGCCAAACAGGAGGAAACTGACAGTGAGTATATTTATACTTCAGTGCTTCGGACAAAGCCAAAGTGCCTTAGTCTGTAGGACAACCAGGGAATACATATTTTGTAGAGGATAAGTTCTGAGTTGTCTTAAAAGAAATAAACATGGAATGGTCCCATTGGAATATTCAGTATTTCATGACCGCAGCAAGCCTCAACAGCTATTTTCTTTACTCATGTCTACAACAAAACACAGCCATGAGCAATGCACTTCAGGCAATGCCATGGGTTGATATTTGCCTGGACTAAGTCTATCGACCCCAGCTTAAGCACTAGCAAGTGTTACTACTTGTCAATTTTCTATCCAAATATTTAAATGAATTCTTGTGATACTGGTCTATATCCTTTGGAATATATTATGAAAAGATAATATTTTTTTGATAGCTCTGGCATATTTTTTCCACACTATCAATCATGACAGGAACTTTCAGTTGTCTCCATGACTTTTTCTGAACTTATTTATGTACAGCTATTCTTAAGTCAATGCATTCCTCATGATTACACAGGAGACAGACTGGCAAATATAATATATGAAGTAATCAGTTGCAGTAACTGTGCTCTTAATGTAACATGACAGCTCTTTGCTCAGCAACTTTGCAATAGAAGCTCTGGTATTTAGAACTGCTATTTTTATTTTTATTTTGAGCTTAGACAGTAAGAGATAAAAACTGAATTGTCCTCAGGCAAAATGAACACAAAGTCCTCGTGCAATTGTAGTATATGAAACTCTGCGTGGCTGTTTTCCTCTGAGTGAACAGGGAATGACGCCTACCTAGCCAGTGGAGTCCAGCTTGGGCAAGATCAAATCTCTCATTATTTTACCCAACTTTAAGTTATAAATATCCTGAGTACTCAGATGGCATCTTTGATACAACATTCATGAGATACTAGTCAAGGAGTGTAAAATAGAATAGACTCATATTTAAGTTAGCTGTCAGACTGTTTACTTGAAGTGACTAGCTAATGAGAAGTACTTTCCATATGCAGGAGCACCTAAGTCGTGTTTCAGCTGTAGAAGAAAGGGGCATGTCACACCTCAATGCTCCACGCATCAGAAAAATTCCTACTGTCGATCAGACCAGCTTGGTCTGGATTCTGACTCTTCAGCCAACAAAGAGGAGGCAATAAAACCTCAGTTCTACCCCCTTTCCTTCCCCTCAATAAACTACCTCTACTCTAAGCCCTAAGAGCCAATATTGTTAGCTGAGCTCATTATTCGTACACATTAACTGTCTGTGAATATCCTAGCATGAAGAAAACAGAGGAATACAATTTACTTTTAAGTAGCCCCTGGAAATTCTCATTTAGACTGTCACCTGTATCTAAATCTGAACACTTAGATTCAAGTTTACATACAGGACAAAGGAGGTGGCATCATACTCATGCTACAGATGGAGAAGCGAGATATAAAAATTGACAAGATTTCCCATAGCCACACACAGTGACAGTGGGAAAGTCAGGGACCAATTCCAGATTCCTGCTTCTCAATCTACTAACTTAAAGATAACTATATTTTCTTTTTCTTTCTTTTCTTTTTTTTTTTTTTTTTTTTTTAACCATGGACATAAAATCTTTACTGACTTGGGTCTGAAAATATACCACCTTGCTCCACATGGAAAAATATCCATTATGACCTATATTCTATTATGTAGAAAATACATATATAGATGTTTTGCACAACAAAAGTGTGCATGGAGGGAGATTAAACAGAATGAACAAGATGAAAATACTAAAATAATTGAAAGAGAAGAATGAATCCTCTTGGCACTGAATACCTGTGATAAATGCAAGATGTGAATACAAAAGAAAACACCCTGCCACATAAGGCTCAAACTAAGCTGCATCTGCAGTTTGGTGAATGAGCTTCATGTTACCTCCAGGAAAATTCACACTGCCCTTCCATTCCACCTCATTTCTTCAGGGCAACAGCAGAGTGACAATACTCATTATCATCACTATGCTTATTCACCACTCTTTACATGCACCTGCCTCATCTCACAGGACTGCCCCGAATCAGCACACTTAATTTTTACAGATAGACAAACATATAGAAGTTTCTGAACTGGGCACAGCAACCTCCCAGTGCTGGGTCAGCACTGGTTTCATGGGGCACACTGATGGCCCAGGCCATGGTGCAGTGCAGTTTTCTCAGCTAGCTTCCCAGGAGCTAGCTTTGGTGCCCACAGCAGTACACAACCCTACATAAGCTGGGATAGGCCTATGGGACAAGTTTATTTTGGCATCCAGGACACCCCATCCCCAAAGCTGGGAGAGAACTGAACTGGACCATGAAGCTTTGGCTGCACCCAAGCTGAAATTTTGCTTCTCAGTGGTTTTTGCTGCCTCTTTGGTTCCTTAGAAGCTGCTCCCCAACAGCTGCCCCATTCAGTGCTGTTCCTTGTGGCTGCTCACTTTGTCACCTACCATTCCACATTTATGTCTGGTTCGATGTTCCTTGAGGAGAAAGACCACTCTCATTCCATGTCTTGCTCAGGCATCTCTGTGCTCTCCTGCAGAGCTGTCTGCAGTATAAACACATCTGAATCCACAATCTCTTGGAGATCTAATGCACATACACTGTCACTCAGCTTCTGTAGCACTGTGCAAGAAGTGAACTCAGCAGACTTTTTAACATTGCATCTGAACTGAAATTCATGCGTGTCTATTTTTTAGGCTGCAGGAACGTTAAGAAAACCATGAATACTAATACACTTTATATAATAAGAGTGCGTGGACCAGCTCAATTTTATGACTCATCTATGACACTATTTAAGCATTCTAAAGAGTGGGAAGATAGTATTGCATTGAACAATGCACAGATGGCCTACTTCACATAGGAAAGAAATTAGTATTTTCATACTTCATGACAGTAGTTTGAAATTCAGTGAAGCATGGTAATAAATAAGCTAGAACTGCTGACGTTTGCAAGCAGTTAAATGGTTTGGTATCTAGTGCTGCAGGCATCAACTCAGGCTGACAAAACAATTTCACTCTAGTTTATTGGGAGGTTAATACAGGATGGATTCTGATGATGGTTTTCAGGTTCAGCTCTTTGTTGAAAGGTCACAGCCACAACACAAATATACTGCAGACCCCGTGGATTGCCAGCGTTGCTGCAATTTAGCAGCTACGGTAGGTACATTGTTGCGCCTCTACAAGTGGAAGTAGGGTCACAGGTGAGTAAGTCAGTCTCTCGTGAGTTCTTGCTGAACGTGCTATTTTTGTTCTTTCATAAGCCAGGCTTAAAACAAGAAAAGAATGCAGTCAGGCCAGGCAAGCATATGCTTAGTCCACAGGTGGATGTTTTATTTTTAATAAAATGAACCGCAGAAATATTAGCTATAAGTATTATTCAAGCCTTTGCCTATGCAAAGTATTAAGGAGAATGTTTCTTTGCCGTGTTTGGAAGAGGATCTCACAATGACCAAGAGAAAAAAAATTCTTTTTTTTTTTTATTCCTCTCCAAAGAAAGGGAAAAAAATATTGTTCCAATCCCCAGGTACATGCATTTTCCTAAATAATTCTAATTGTTAAGTATTTCACTCAGAAATTTAAATAATAAGCACTTATTTTAATAAATTTTATATACAGTACATGTAATTAACACCACATGGAGGTAAACATATGCTGTCCCAATGGATTCCACTCATTTTGATGACAAAGACCAGCAGAAAAGGGAAAGTGAGACCTGGAAAACTTCAACATTTGATTCTGAATCCTTTGTTTGGATGGATTCTGAAGTGTTGTACAAATTGCTCCCGATAGATCACTCCCCTTCACTGAGTCCTGAAATGCATAACTGGGTTATAAACTACACACTTAAACAGCAAGACAATCAGACAAGACTATTATGCCCATTCAGATCACCATTTCTATTTCAAAAGTAGTTGCTCAGACTGGGAATCTCGCAGAGAAAGGTTAAATATCTGCTCTTAAAACACTAAGGTCTTGAACCCAAACTTCTCATGTCTGAAAATTAATCTCCTAATTATCGCTTGCTTTTACAATATTTTCCATCTTGTGTCTCAGAAATCTCCCGACAGATTTTGAACAAACTGACATGTTTCCAGTAAGATGCAGATATAGTCATTCTTTTCCAATGAGAAAGTTTTCATCAAAACATTCAGAGCCAGCTCTCCTTTTAATATGATTTGTTCAGTTAATGATCAAGCTTTTCTTGTACCTAGCTTATCTCCCAATGTTGTCCCTGACACAAAAAAGCAACAGGGCAACAGCCATACCACAGGCCTACTCAAAGAACATAAACTTTCTTATTTCTCTTGGAGATGCTGCCTTGAAACACAAAAATTAATACATCCATTCTCTTACCAACCCTCTGATGTAGGAAATCTTGATTCAACCCGCAGCAGACACAGAAGGAGGAACAACATTACAAAAGCACACCGAGCAAAGAAACATCACCCAACTGTAAGGGAGTGCAACATTGTGTTAGCACATGAAATCTACTGTCTCCAAAATCCACACACTAAAAAGCCCCTGAGTGAGAAATATTCCTGCTCATAACAGTGTTGTATGGCTTTTGCTCAGCAACAGGGGAGATTTCACCGCAGTGAACTGTCCAGTTTAGTTTGTGTACCTAAGTGCCTACTCCGCTGTGCACCTTCCTGGCAACATAAATAAGAATGACTGGGGGCACATTTGAAGATGTCACGCTCTTAAGCTGACTAACTTAAAAGTGCTTTCACTTAGTGCTGCAATGACACTGGCACGGCTCTAAGATGGAAAGGAAAGACAGACATAAGGTCCACAGAAACACAGGCTGCAAGATAGGAAACTTGGGGGAAGAGGGAAGTGTATAGCCAAAGCAGTATCAAAAGTTTGTTGGACCACTCGCAAAAAGTGGCCAGGAGTGATATTAGTATGTTTGATATCCCAACCCAGAACCCCTTGCTCAGTCCTTTACAGTATCTGTGTTTTCCTACCAGGTCCCAAATTGGAGTCTGAGTAAAAGCTATCTAAGAAACTGAGTTTGGCCATGTGATGCACAACACAGCAGCATTTGGGAACAGGGCACCAGCAGCAACAGGGGAAGCTTGCCAAGATAGAAGTGATGGTGAAAATGCAAAGGCAAACCTCTGTGCAACAGTATAGAAAATAGATAAAGGAAGCATAAAGAATGGTCTGTGATCTCCTGCCAAGACAATGGAATCTGTAACTCTGTGACTTGAAGAGATGGCAGCCTGAGAGATCTGCACTTAATGAGCAAAGTTTAGGATATTTACTAGCCAGACTTCAGCATGCCTCAGGCCAGTATTGCTGGAGCCAGAAGGAAGTACTAGCAATTCTCTTATGAGTTTTAAACACAAGATAAATAGAAAGATTTGAGCCAAGATAAAAAATATCACCTCTGTAGTCCTTGGCACAGGGAGAAGAAGAAGCAATTTCTCTGGAAATCCTTGTAACTGTGGGAAAGTCAAACGACACTGGAACTAAAGAAAGCACAAATTCTTTTCTACCTGAATAGCCTTTCAAAGACCAGAGACATTGGTAGTTGCTGTTCTCAGTCACCGGGAGCCAAAGCTGAATAGGTAGAATCAGAAGAGAGAAAAAAATAAAAACCTTACAGCAGTAAGGGCTGGACTTTCAAGGAGAATGAACACGTAGCTTTTGCACAGAAATGGCTACAGGGAATTTCTGTTGAAATTTCAAGAATCACAATGTTTGTGAGCTCCTTACAGAAATGTTGAGTCACAGAAAGCATAAACTGGGCTTAATACTTCCTCTGACTCACAATATATGGGAGTACCTGGCCCCAATACATGCCAGATAAACATTTTCTTTAGCTACACTTATGACAGGCATATCCAGCATCAGTGTTCTAAAACCTCTATGACACCACACTTCCCCTAGTCGCTGCTAGTGGTCTTTAACCATTGTTGCTTTTCTAATAGTTCTTCAGCCTAAACATACCTTCATACCATCACCCTTGTACTTGCCCTAAAAAACCCCAGCTAGGGTCAGTTCTGGATGATTGATCAGTACCAATCATTTTCCCCATGGGAAAATCTCTTTCAGTGAAATTTAATGCTTGCTTGCAACCCTGCAGCTTCAACTACAAAGTATAGAAGATAAAATGAAACTCCATCATCATTAATTGTACAGTCTTGAAACTTCATGAGTGCCCATAATGCCATTTAGATTTCCATTTAGGATTAGACCACTGTTCCACTAATTACACCACCTATAAAATACACAGGTTTTTTTGAAGTGGCACTAAATCTAGTTTCCTAGTACTATCTCAGTGATCTCATGCTATAAATGCAAGTTCATGGAGACTACATTACCAGAGAAAAACAACAGGGAAGGAACTTTTTGAAACCCTCTTGATGATTCCATTATGTTGTTCCTTCTAAAAAATATTATAAAGTTGAAAAACAGTCAGTTTGCATCCTGGATGTCTATTAGCAAAGTCATTAGGATCCCATTATTATATCAGATTTCAATGGAAAAACAACTTTAGTGCAATACAGCAGAGACCCACTGATGATCTTTCAGCATGAAATTATAACAGGAGTACATGTGGCAGCTTCCTCTGAAAATGAAGGCACAAGGAAAATGGGACAGTTTTAACACAACTTCTAAAACTTTTCAAAATAACATAAGGAATTAAAGACTGGAATTTAAACTAATACGCTGTATTATGAACAATAAAGCCTATCAGGTGAGCCAAGTACTTTTGCAGTTCATTGTTTTCGGCCTGCCCCAGTGTTACCGTTTAAGCGTTTATTATGTAGTAGATTATAACACCTGAACAAAGCAGATCTCATTTGTGCAGTGACATATGGCTGCTTCAGAACTACCTGTGTCATGACATTCCAGTCCAGACAGGCAGGAGTGCATCTTAACAACACTGCAGAGCACTAACAAGCAGAGCTGGTATTTGGGAGTGCAAAGCGCTGTTACGAAAGGATGCTCTGCAATACAACAGTTACAGTTCCCCATGGATCATAGTTTAGACCCCAATTCAACACACCTTCTAAACAGATGTTTTGTTCTAAGCATACATCCATACTTCAGTACTTTTCCAAAAGTGGGTGAACATTTTTGCCAGTGTCTAACACAGGTGCAACAAATGCTTTATTTATAAATTACATCCATCTGAGAAGGCAAATAACACTTGGGGGATTTAACCAAGGAAAGATTGTTCTTGACGAAATATTTTTCTTACCCCTTTTGAGATAACCCAAACAATAGTCCTTCCATTTCCTCGTTGTTCCACTAGACTGCAATAGCCAGATTATTTTCCCCTGATATTCATCATAGTTTTCCATTTGCTTAAACTTCATCCTCTGACTAACCTTTGGAACAATCTCATCTTCAGTGCTAGTATCATCCAAAATGATTATATGACAAAGCACACTATACCTATTTATTTATTCTGCATTGAATCTCTTTTAAAAAAATAAACCCATGCTAAGGCCTAGATACTGCCACTGCTGAGGGCAGTTAGATGCACAGAGCTCAAAACAAAACTGATTCTCATCCCTCTTTCTGGTCTCAGTCCAGCTTCCAATTAATGCTTCAGGACTGTCCACTGGCCTCAAATATAGCAGAATTGGGCCAGCTGTTATTTGAAATGCTATAAAGGGGCGGAGGTGGTGAACACAAAGCAGTGATTTTAAAAGCTACATTCACTCCACTGATCACAGGGAGAGAAAAGATTTGTTTGAAACAACAAATGCCCAGATAACTATCTTTCATCCAACCATAAAAAACTTATGCCCAGCTGCAGCACCATCAATAAAGAACATCAGTAACGGTCTGAAAGGACAGCATCATGGAAGTTGCTAAGAAAATGCTTTGTGCATTTTTAGATAAAACATCTGCAGCAGGTATATAAATAGAAAACATGACTGAAGCTTGAATTCAAGAACTATGATTTGCTCTTCCAAACTTTCTGGAAGGAATTGCTGCATGAATAGGATATATATGCTTAAGACATAACCCAATAAGGTATGCAAGGATAAATTCAGCTTCACATAAGTATCCAGACAGATGCTTCAAACAGACCACAGACTTAAATAACTTACTGCACAGGGGCTTTCAATAAATCCCTTAGAAATTGCTTGGAAGGAAACAAATATTTACATTCTGTGATACATAAAAAGAGCAGTGCACTACCACTGCTGGAGCTGTAGCAGAAAATCAAACCACTGAAGTCAAGGTGAGACTGGTAGCCTTCTATATGAGAGAATTTCATTCTGTACCACACACAGCAAGGTGCCTTTGTACAATGCATGTCATAGTGTGCAACTGTGGATGACCATGCAGGCCAGAGTTGCATTTTGAACCTTACAGATTTCCTGCCCAAAGCCCAGCAAGTCCCAAGCTTTGTACCGGTCTCTTTACAGTTAACATGGAAGACTAAACAGTGCACTCCCCGGCTGTCAGGGTTACTCAAGCGCAGCCCTCATCACAAATCCTGCAAGTCATCACATCCAGTGTTATCTTCTAGACATCCCAGGTGGCTTCAGACACTAGCTCTGAGCTTCCTGAACAGTCACTACTTCATTTCAACAAGGGGAGGGGGGAGAAAAATAAATCGAATGGAAAGGTTAACATTGCAAATCATGTCACAGCTGAATATTTTACTGAGATGGTCAGCTGGAGTGCTCAAAGCCAGTCCCAAATCATCATGTACAAGTGCCAAAAATCACAAATGCATCCCATTCAGCTGCCAACAGTTTCAGCTGGCACTGCACATCTTGATCACAATACAGACAAAAATCTGTGGTATGAGAAGTGCTGACAGTGCAGCAGAGCCAAAACAATAACATCTATCAGTATCACAGGTCTAACAATCTATAGAGGGAGTGGTATTTCTTTTCAAAACCCCATACTCAATACCAGATTCTGATTGTTAGAACCCAGACCAGGAGAAGGTTAGGAAAAATTTTCTTTAATACAGAAATGCCTCCTGGTACTATGGAGCTACAAGGAGCATCACAGATGTTTCCTAAGTTTCTATAAACACACACCCCATACTCAGGCACACTGCCCAGACTACATTGTGCTACAGCAGCTATATCCTCATGCTCTACTCAAGTTCAAGGTCCCAGTCCCGCATGATTTACTCCCATGCTCATCCTTATCTCTATGAACAGCCCCGGGAAGTTAAATAGACCTGTTTGTGTCTGGACCCCAGAACACACAGGAATCTGCAGGACCAAGGGACAAGAAAGTACATTCCCACAACTCCCAAAATATGTACTGTTATTGGTAACCCATGTTTTTTTAAACTGATCCTGGCCCAAAGCTACATAAAAATGGAACAGGTTTAAATAATGTTTTCAGTGTTACACATCTGCCATTTCACAGTGCATAACAAAATGTCATGCTGGGAATCCATGGAGATCTAGAGACATGTGGCTTGGCAGCCCCATTTCAAATTCCTCTTACCACATTAAACTAATTGACTCTGAAGAAGGAAAAATAATTAGGAGAAAGAATTCACATGGTAGGAAAATATGTAGCATTAATGAGCATTGCTATTTATTGCTCATACTCCTGCCTGCCTATTTTTGATGCACAAATGCTCTATTGTAGATTAGCTGGAACTGCTAAATAAAAACATAAGAATGAAAAACGATTTTCTTTAACTTCTGTCAGACTATTCAGAATAGAAGTAGAGAAGATGACAGCAACACAAATCAGGAAAGAATAGGAAATAGCAGGATATGGGGAAGAGCGAAACAGGGACAAGGTCATTTACCCAACCAGTTAAGGAGACATAGGTTATGTCAGCTGCCTCTGGCAAAAGAAGGTATTTCAGAGAGAAACACCACCTACAACTCAGGACCGAGTCTGCATAGGAGAAAGAAGTGCAATGACTCTTTGCCTGTCAACACTGCAGCTGCAGAAAGCAGCAGGTAAGCATCATTATGGTCAGGAGTTCTGGTCACGTTGTTCTGTTCTCAGAATCCTGGAGCAAACCTGATGACCTTATTGAGCTACTTCTGTTTCCACTGAGCTCACTCCCTTCAAGTGATGGCAGTCAGGAACAACTTCAGTGAAGTTTCTGGTAACGCTGCAGTATAGCAGAATGGTAAATTCAGAGCAGACCTTATGTTCAAGAATGGAAACTTGTGAGGGAAGTATTGCAGAAACCAGCAGCCTGGTCCACGTCAAAGAGAAGCTGCAGCTTTCGCTTCAGGCACCACGTGGCACTCAGGTCCTGCCTGGCAATGTGTGTGCAGGGAGTTGGAGAAGCCAAGAACAACAATTTCTCTCCTAATTTGATGGCAGAGGCCTGACACGGGGTTCACACGTAAACACCCCGGCTGATGGCATTACCATCCTTCCCTCTGCATGGTACAGCCTGAGGGCGCTATCACCACTGCTTATTCCAGAGAGTGAAGGTCTCCCGGAAAGCTCCTCTCCCCTGTAAGGACTCACTGCTCTTGGACTAATGGGTCTTAAAAAAAACCTGACCCTTTTCTTAGTACACAGAAGATACAGTTTAAGTGCTTTGAAGCTTTCCATTTTGAAGTGAGAAAGGGAGGGCAAGAACAAGGAGGAAAGAGTTGTAGGAGTCACTGGGGCCACGGAGAAGCATATCAGGACACATTCAGCTGACACGGCCACAGATTACCCATACAAAAACGCTGTTAGTGCTATTTTGCCTGATGGTTATAGCTAAAGGGAGATTTTGATTCAATAGAACAAGAGAGACTGTGAAAAAAAGAGATGACATAGACCATTCCTGCCCTGTGTACACAGTGAGGCCAACAGTAGTATTTTTGTTGACTTTGGTATGAGATTGTCAGTAGTGTTTCAATACAGATAAAGAAAAAATGGGGAATCAGGTGGGAGGGGGAACATGCACACTCTAAAGAATTTCCACTCAAGTACAAGACTAGACTTAGTCTCCTGTCCCTTTTATAGAGCTTATGGAGTAAAATAGGAAAGAGAACATTAGATGCAACTGACGGACTAATAACATATGTACTAATTACTAGAATTAACAAAGGCACTTCCCTAGCAGGGCAGGCAAAAACCGAATTGAGCATTTTCTTCTTTTTAAATTTTTAAAAGTCAAGTCTCACTCTGGATATGCAAAACCTTCTGCTCTACATGATATCTCCAGTGAAAACAGCAAACCAGAAAATTTTGGCAATAAAAATCTCCCTAAAGGAAGACACTGCTAAACTGAGCTGCTGTGGAAGAGGAGGCAGATATTACACTCTCATTTGGAAGTACTGGACATGGAAACAATAACAGTTAAAGGAATGATCTCCAAGATGGTGATAGGCCCTTCTCTGTCCTTCCCCAATGTCACAAGCGCAGCAGAAACAGCATTTCCCAGGAGACAGGTATCCAGCTACTTGCTACTCTGAAGTGTTTAAAAAGCAGTATCTCCTTGGACAATTTTAATTTTGAATTTCTGGAATTGCTCTGCTACTCTTTCCTCTCTTCCATGAGCAGCTGGCTGCCAGTTAACTACTAGTAGCTGCTCTCTGAGCCTTGCTGATCCACAAGAAACTACGGGCAGTGTCTGGATCTTGCTCACAAAGGCAGACGTGCAGCACAGTTCCATTGAATTTACAGCCTGCACTTGCATGGTGTGAAACAAGATCAGAAACACAATCTAGTAAAGCGTTGCTGAGGCAGACGTGGCAACACCCAGAAGGGCAATAATGAGAACGAGAGCTCCCATGGCAAACACACCAGCTGTGGGGAAGTTCACTAGCAAAGCTGTAGTCTACAGGCAGTTACCTGCCTTGGGCTTTAAAATGTTGCCAGAAAAATAGATAGTTGTTGCAGGGTAAATCCATGAGGCCACATTTTAATCTCACCTGTTCTCTTTCCAGTTGAGTGAAGTTCTGGATTTCAACCAGCAGCAGGGAAAAAAATCTGCCTGAGAACAACTATTTCCACTAGACAAGCCAACAGGAACCGTTCCAGTCACTCCAGGTCCATCTGGGGCTTTCAGTGCTTCTCGGCCTCCAGTAGTTTCTTTTCCAAATGTGCTAGGAAAGCTTCCTAGGACCTGTCATCCACTGAGCTAAAATCTTCCAGCACTCCCTGCGGCTCAGTTAAACTGGGTACAGAACTGGACACAGATTTTCAGATTGCTCATAAATGCTATAGACCTGAGTACTATTCTTCCCAGTGGATGGTTTTATAACATGAGTCAGGACCTCATACGGAACTGCTCAAAACCATGAAAGATATTATTAGCATGTGTCACAGCTGGAAACCTTTTACTGTGCCATTTTCTTTTTACTTTAAGATTCTTCACTGTTGCTCTATTTTCAAGGGAGCAAAGAGTTTTTGAGTGATCTTGGAAAATCTTGGTGTTTGACAGGAAAAAGATTTGTCTGGGACATTTTTTTTCCCAAAAAAAGAGAGAATTAAAACACAAATTCAGATCTCAATATAACGCACCTTCCATTTCATAAAAGTTTCAAGACTGTCTGTATACGTGTGTGGTTTTTTACAACTGAGCAACTTAAAGTATAATTCATCACCATAAATCAGATAGTGAGAAATCACTCTGACAGCTCTAAAAAGCAATTAAACTTTATCTTAATAGAGGCAGCCTTCATTGGCAAGGCAAACTGTTTTTCTACTGTCTTTGGAGATGCTTTATAAGCTGTATGTAAAGACCCTTTTAAAATCCTCTTACAAAATGTATGTTGACAGTGAAAGGCCAACAAGGCAAAAAAAAAACCCATAAAATGCTGTTAAATTAGAATATTACCAGAAGCTCTGCAAGTACAAAATTTGCAGGCCTTGCACACGCAGGCACAATACAATCAGTTAGAGTCCTAGCTGCTTTGCCCTCCATAAGGAAGTAGAAGGCAAAGCAGAGCTATCACTTCCTTTTTTCTGTTTATTGGAAAAAAGTAGACTCATATTGTTTCTAAATTATAAGGGCCCAAGCAAACAAAAATCCAAGACACCAAATGAAAACCTGTTGGGATTCTAGAGGGCTTTCTGAGAGAGAATGGCCATGTGAGCAATCCTGCATGAGAACAAGACTGATAAGAGCCTCAGGTGAGCAAGAATGTGATAAGGATGTGACCCTGAATGAGGGGGGAGAAACTCGAGGAGACAAACAACCCCCGTCAGGGGTTGGGATGGAAGAGGAAGTTCCACAAGGCAGGCAGCCTGGCAAGGCTGATGTGGCACTTTTTATCCAATCATAAGAAGGTTTAAAGCGCGGGCTAAGTTAACTGTCCAATCTTGAGGACTTGTACTGCGTGTTACTCACGTGTGCGGGAGAACAGTATAAAAGGGCTTTCTTAGCTGTAATAAACGGGCATTGCTTGATCACATTGGTCGTGTGCGTGCTCAGCTCTCCCGCAAAACCCCATCCATCTTCTGGACATAGAAATGATTCAGAAATCAAAGTGTGACCCTTTTTGAGACTGGTACAGTGGTTAGACACGCTGGTTAAATACACGCTTATTTATTAGCGTTTTCCTTAATATGTTTTTGGTTCTGACTGCTCTGAAAGAAGGTTCCTCAGATAGACTGTCTTGTCAATGAAATTAGTCCTTAAATACAGTATAAATTTGATACTGAATTAAATGTAGAGCAGTGGAAAGAACGCTGTTCAACTGAAATTGGGTTTGCAGTGTGCTGGTTGCAGCTGCTGATTCAGAGTATCCCCATAGCAATTACAATTCTGCTTGTAGCTGAGTGTAGACATGTTGGAGGGCTGTGCCAAACTGCTAGTACTACCAGCACTGCTACCTGCCAGCTTATTTGACATCTTTGCTGCTCTGCAAACACAGCTGTGATTGCAAGAGAGATGCACGCTGTACAACATCAGATTTACACTCACCATTTAGGTCTGGTCCACAATACAGATGCAGATTTTAGACTGTCTCTGAATCTCATTTGTGGTTTCCATGCTTGGTTTGGATTAGTACCTATTGTTTTGAGTATACAAATAACTTCAGTTTGTAAGGATCACTCTTGGTTTTCCTTCCAAAGTTAGGTTTACCCACATGAATTTTCAGCTCCCTAAATCTATGTGTAAAGGGAATGCATCACCCCAAACCACCTGCAGAGCTATGGTAGCCCTTTTTCTTTGAATAGTCCCTTTAAAACCTGGTCAGCTCAGTACATGTATCTGCAGCAAGCAAATGCACGTTCTCTGCCTGTCTGGAGATTTAGCTTTTCTTTTGTCTTTATTGTTCTCTTGGTGAGACTAAATGCTTACTCTTTTTTTTCTGTGCAAAAGGAAACTATATAAACCTCATTTTGCCCTGAAACAACAAACTTTTGCATGCATTCTGTTTCCCCTAATAAATATATTAATGAAGTTCAGTTTCAGCACCTGTGTTTGATTCTCTCACTTCATAACATCTGACATTTTTTCTAAATCCATCCTTTTCTGCCTATTCATAAATGAACAGAGTTTCTAATGAGAGCTGTGCATTGCAGGAAACGATAGTTTTCTGACCTATTACTATTCCTGCAGATGAGCTGGTTGGTTGGTTTGTTTTTACCTCCATGCCTTTAGCTTAAAAGCTGAGAGAAAAAGACAGGCTGTGGGAATCTAAGCAAGAACTACTTTGATTAGCTATGCTGCTTATTAAAGAGAGAAGAAGAAACTTCAAAATGGAGTGTGAATCTCTTTCATACATAGAGGTTTTGACATTTCAGCTATCCTGTTAAGATATAGGCAACTGTCCTCAAGTGCGTATGTCTACAATTAAATTAGAAAGGCTTATTCCTGCACAGGAAGCTAATTCGATAAAAGGCAATCATGATTGTATTTTAACCAGATTAATTATGAATTGCACAGCTCTAAGTTTATCAGACAAATGTAAAAACCTAAAGCAATTTTTTTTTTATACCAATACACTGATTTTGTTCTACTGATAGGAAAACCTATGCATGCAGAGAGGTCTTTTCAGTTCCTAAAATATGCACTACCACTATCAGTCTTGGAAGCTGTAGTTACCCACATTTTAAAATTGCACTTGTCACCCTCATGAACACTTTACTCGTTACATGTGAGGATACACACTTTCACAAGATCACAGCCACTCTGGGCCTGGCATGTGGTGTTATATGAATAGACTGATCTGGAAACAGCTCTGTTCATGTGGCTATAGGAAATCTCACAAGTACTACGGCCTTTTGAGTTGCGGTGAGGGGCAGCAACTTACAGCATAGGGATCATGCACAATTGTTTGCACTAAATCAGCAGAAGGGAAGAATTAGAGCAGCCTGACTGATATAAAAGCTGATGTCAATGTGTCCCAAAAAAGAAAGTAGTAGTAACTTGAGAGAACACTTCACACAACAGTAAAGGCTGAGAAAGAAATAATCAGTCTTTTCTCCCTTCCATCAAAAAATTAAACTGCTGAGTGTTTTTGTGAGGAAAAGAAGGCAGTGGAAACCCTTCCTCTGTTCATACCCAAAGGAGGACAACAAGAAACTACCTCCCTTGCACAAAGAGCTCTCTTCGAACACCCCAACACAGACACATCCCTCCTGGGGTGTGAGCAATCCTGTCCTTCAACCTAATTCTTTGGCCTTAATGCTGATATTACCAAAAGAACACAATCACCCATGTTTTTGCCACAGGGAAGTGTTTGATGTGGACTGTGTACCACACTCAAATTACTTTCAGGCAATACTGAGCCCTGCAATCACTTCAAACAAGATTATAACCCAAGTGAAGAAAAACAAGACAATACCAATTCAGCAGCTGAAGAAGAGATTCTGAAGAAATTCTTGCCTTGGTAGAGAACTACAGCACACAGAGTTAGAAAAAGAAAGCAGAAATGTTTGGAAATTCTGAATATCTGAAATGTTAGCAAGAACCTTGCAAAAGTCAATTATAAAGGAGGCACTGAGGCAACTATCACTCTCCTCAAAACCCGTTATTTTGCAGCATCTTCACTTTATAACTGCTTCATATATTCCCTCCTTGGAGACCATCTCCCCATTTCTCACTTTCTCTAGGTTCATAACAGAATGAACATCATAATCTGTATTTGTATACAGTTTCTGGATTTCTTTGTTTCATGCATGCATTGATATGAGTGCCTTCCACTCTGTACTACAACTATGAAGACAAGTTCTTGTGAGAACTTGCCAAGATCATGAAAAAGATTTTATTACTGAGTTTTGCTCTTATCTAAGAAATCGGTATTCTGTATATAGTTCTCCCTTGTGTGTTTTTGATCTTCAGCCATTCCAAATTTTCTAGCAACACAACTTTTCCCTTCTTTATTCAGGCTAGTTTTGGTTGTGTTCCCAAGGTTCCAGATGGCCAAAGGAATGGAGTACATCTCAGCACCTTGGCAACACGTTCTATATTGCCAAACCCAGGACATCTCAAATGCTTCACTCTCCATGACACTGTAGTCAGAGAGAACCAGTACCAGATTTGCCTACAGTACCCAAGCTTGCTCTTTCTCGGCACAGAAGACATGGGACACTGGGAGAAGGAGGAATTGAAGGGAAGTTCAGGGAGAAACAGGAAGTAAGTTCTTCTCAACTCAAAGTAGAACAAACTTAAGCCTTCTCTGCTGCCCAGTCTTCCTCAGTATCCAATTAAAAAAAAAAAAAAATGCTTGTAAACTACAATTCTGCAAATGTCAATCAGAAAAGCAATGGAAAACACACTCGCCCTTTACACAGATTTTAAGTTCTTTAGCCTAAGGGCAATAAGAACATGGCACAAGAGTACTTTAGACTGTCGTCTAGACTAAAAAGAGGCCTCTATCCTAGTAAATCCTTACCCTTTCATTGTTCTTCTCTGCTGTCAGTGTAAAGCCTATGACGGGCTGTTATCATACGAGCAGACATGTTCAGTTTGCCTTGCAGTCCTGTCTACCGTTGTCTCAGGACTCCACAGAAGTGTTATGCTCTTTGCAGAGCAGACTGAATACACAGTGCATCTGGCATGATGCATCTGTCCTGTTCACCACTGCAGGCAGGCAGGCATTTCAGTCCATGGTGCCTCCTAGTGTGGCCTTGGGTCTGTCTCATACATGATAGCCTTGTGTGCAGGGAGTGAGGAATCGCAGCCAGGGCTGGACTTAAGCACAGCCTTGGGCCCACACTTGCTATGCAGTCTGGATGTACCTTGACGACAGCCCTGAGCCACCCCTGTCATTGCGTCTTCATTTAATTTATACTAGCTTCATTACACTCTGCTGTAGGGTTGTCAATCAAAATGACAATTGGTCCATTAAGGCTGCCACCAGTCAAATGCAATTTTGGATAACTCAGAGGAGGTGAACTCACTCACTGTATGAAACCTGACAAATTGGTTTTCACCTCGTTTTCCACCCCCCCCCCCTTTTTTTTTTACATCACCATGTGAGCCATTTCTAGTAATCCTATTAACTTTCAAAGTGATGCAGCATGGGATTCCAGTCAATCAGCCAGTCAGTGAGAATTAATGGTCAGTGGAAAGGTTGCTCCTGATAGATCGAGCCTTCACGCAAAGAAAATTGGAAATGCAAGTGAAAGAGTCAATGGAGTGAGCTGCCTGGGGCCCTGCCAACAATTGAGTGAAAAATATCTGCAAAACACACTGTACAGCTCACTGCAATCAACCTGACCCTCAGATCACGTGCCAAAGAAATTGCTCAGGCCACAGAAAAATAAGGTCTGATGTCAACACATTTTCACAGGGTCCACCAACCGCAGGTGGAGCTGCTAACTCATTAGTGGAATGAAGTAGGGGGAAGAAGAAGAGGCAGCACTGTGTTTCAAAGATCCCAGCCATCTCCAAGCCTTTTATATCTAGATGGGTAAGGCTTGTGAAAGGTGACAGAACACAGAGTCCTTCACCACAACTCACTCTGTGTCTGCTCACCTCTCTGTCAGCTAACATGAACTGATAGCAGCTTCCCTAGCAGAACACACCAGAAATAAAATTAGAATGTTTCCCTTGTTTTGGCAGTAAACCAACATTTCATCATCTAGGACTTGAGATGGGACTTCAAGGGCTCAGTCAAATATAAGGGCTCAAGACAGTTTGATCACAACTCTCTGCTCCTCTGCATTTGAAGTAAAGATTTTCTAGTTTTGACTGCTCGATGCATTCTTCTTCTATAAAAATTTATTTCCAGTAGAAATGCAAAAGTCTCCAAATCTGTTGGGTGGTTCTGAAAGATAATCCTCCTTCCAACAGGAGTAATGGGAGCAAACCTAACCAGTTCAGATGTACAAGCCCATACAGGAGTACCTGAGAACTAAGATTTGGTCATCTGCAACAACAGAGGATAAAGTCTGTTGATTTCCTAGGGTCATATGTAGGCAGACCAGAGTCATATAAAAGCTTTTACTGGCACACAAAAGCAAACAGGAATGCAACTGGCCTCGTTCTGGATCCTCAACACTGTTCTTTTATGTCTCTTGTGACACCCTCTGCATATTAAAGCAGTGCATATAGTACCAAGAGCAGAGATGAGCTCCATCACTTCCTCACAAATAAGGTTTTCTTGGTCCTGTAACTAAGAGAAGCAGATAAAGATGGCTTTTGATACTCTTTAGTCCTATACGCATTTTACACTACCTGCATTATCCAGATGTCACACAAACTGCTCACTTGTGTCGAAACACATCTGGGAAAAATTTATCGTTGAGATAGTCAGAGATGCTTAGATTCTGTAAACTAGGTGTACCAGGTTTTTTTCTCACTTGATTACTTCTGGAGAGCTATGTCTATATTGAAGGAAAAGTTTTCACCCAAGAACAAGCCAGCCAGTAATAAACATGCTCCTTTTTTCTACACATTCCAAGTTATTTCAAACAAAAGATGTAAATATTCCACTTCTGGAGTCTAATTTCTGCAGGGCTGAATCAAATTACCTTTTGGAAGGGGTGACTTCTGCCTAGCACTCTATTTAATTCATTCTGTCAGTGCATGCTTTAGTGCTCTGTGTGGGAGACTGACTTCATCCAAGACTGATGCTCTCTGCTCTATAAATTGAATCCACTGATGCATAATTGAGCCCTTGACTATAACAAGTATTTGCTTCACTAGACCCTCTTCTTGCTTGCTTGCTATATTTGCTCTGTGAAAAATATGTCTTTTCAGTCTGGGGAATGAAAAAAATCGAGGGACCTGAAACTAAGAGGTGCTGAGCTTTCTTGAAGCCCTGCAGAAGTAGATGACATTTGATGCATATCAGGTAACACCTTTGATTTTCACTATTTTGCTGCTACTTTTATTTTTCACAACATGTTTTTAAACAAAGTTTGTTGGAAGCAAAAAATCAATCAGTGTTTGTGTTGAAATGGTAATTGCTTCTGGTTTTGGAAAGACAAAAACCGGGCTCACCTCATATCGTCCTATAAATCTGTGTATATCAGTAGACTTACAATTCTTCTCTTGGGGAAGCAACCGAGCAGTCTGGAGCCTTTTGGCAGAGTCCACCCAACATTCTGTTCTGTCAGCTGATTGCACACCATCCAGAACATACACCATGTCACACAGTCTAGATACTTAGTCTGCAAAGTGAGATATCTCATATTTAATTGATGAATAGATGTCTCATGGGAAGGCAAATTTCCTTGTTTCTCTGTCAGTGCTAACTAGCAGCATATCAAGATTGTTTTTTAATCATTAAGAGAGAAACACAAAACAGCAGGAGTGCCATTCTAAATGCCATTTGGCTCTCTGTTACCAAACTTCCAGGCTTTGTTCCAAAGGGATTTGGAAGATGTTAGGAAGCAGCTGCTCACAGCTAAGGTTGTCTGACAGGCACAAATGTCTGAGAACGTCACCCTATAGCCAGGTGTAAGCAGCCACAGCAGAGAGCCCTATAGCACACTCTGTTAGGATTGCTACAGGCCTGCCCTGCATTTTGATGTATTCCAGTACGCTACTGTATCTGAACTGTGAGAAATCTTGCCTGTCTTTCTAGGCGTGGTGAAATGGGAAAAGGCACCAAAGTACTACTAGCACCATGCAAAATGTATGTGATAGCAAGAAAGGAGAAAGCAAAAATAAGGTTTTGGTCAATACACCTATTTGGACAAGCATATCGGTGGCCAAGCATCACCAAACCTTTTGACAGAGGGGTTTGTGTGTGGACCAGGAGAACACAGAACAGCTTGAAGTTGTGGTACAGAGGAGCCATACCATTAGTGCAGTGGTTGCTTATAACACTCCTTTTTGCTGCAACCAGGAACTATATGATCACATTAGCCTGGAACAGAGAAGTTTATTCCATGACCCTAATATAATCACACCTCACTCAAAGATCCCAGAAATTCTACCAAAACCCTTGAAGTTCTTGTTAGTCTTCACTGGCTTTGTTTACAACAACCTTGTAATGCTGGGGAATTTCAAACCTGATGTGTGAGAGAGAGGACAATGTGATGCAGTTCACCAGCTCTGGATTCAAAACTATTTGCACTGGACTTTCTGCTTTAGTTGGCCAAGCTGCTCCCTGACCATCTTGCCGAGGTGACCCATGTAGGACGGTACAAATGGATGGTCTTTGGAACAGGGACGATGTCCCAGTGTGCACAGCAACACTCAGTGCAACAGGGCTCTGATTTTAATCTATTCCTGAGACTGTGTCATAGTATATGTAACAGAACAACAATATATATAACAATATATAACAACAATCACCTGTGGACACTATGCCACAGTGAATTGATTTTCTATTTGACAGATCTCTGCTTCCATCAGCACTAATACCCACCAGAAGACATGACCTAGAATCTCTGCACAGCAAATGAAAGAAATCATAACAAAGCAAAATCAGTAATAAGTAGAAACAATTTCAAGTAAAACAACCCACAGCTAAGCTTCTTGTATAACCGTGCCTATATTGAACTCCACATTGCACATACAGAAGTTCGACATCATCGTTAATTTTTAGGTTTCCTCTGTCAGGTTTTATCAAGAAAGTATGTGTGGTATTTTTACAACACTGATGTCATTAGCACATGTAAGCTATCTCATGATTGTCCTTCAGTAACAAAATGGGGACAGGTTGTTACAAGTTTAACTGTATTTGAAACCCCTTGGGTCTTTCTACACTTTAGGCAGATTGCTTTTGACATGTGGGTTGCACTTGCAGGTGCCAGTCACAGGCCAGCAGACAGCTTAAAAGCAGCCTTTATCATCCCTCTAGCTGTAGAGGTCACTGCACAACAAGGATTACACTCAATATTGGATCAAGAGCTTCTGGTTTACTCATAGCTGAACAGACCCTGTGGTGTTATACGGCAGGGCCCCCCATCCTTAAGTTTTTCAAGTTCTCCCTACATGTATAATTAATACCATATACTGCACCTTCGTTTATATTATTCATCAAATGAAGCATATTCAAATGGAATTCAAATGAAGGAGGTTATTAAAAAAATATAGTGAGGGTACACTACATGATAATACAAAGTTCAGAATTTTCTGAATTTTTTTGAAAGTAGTAGTATTTAAAATTTAATTTCAGAAACTTCATACATAAAGGGTTCAGAATACCATACCTTTATTAAAAGAGCTAGAACGAAATGCAAAATATATGTTCAACCAAGGTATGTTTACTACAAAAGTTTTCAACTGACTGACCATGGAAGGGAGGGAGGCTGCTGATTGAGCACATTAATTCAGAAGCTCGTTATAAATATATCTGCACAATTGCAGTCTCTTCTGGAGATGCATAAAAATGCTTTCTTCTCATTTTATTTTATAATTTATTAAAAGTTTAAAATGAAGTAGGAACTGAAAAATCAGAAAAGTTTATTTCCCTCTCCCAATCTCAGTCTAAAAACCAGGTAAGAGAGGCTAAAATATACTAGTTCTAAATATAGTAGCATACATTTATTCTAAAGTGTTCTACTATATATTATATATTTTCATAGATTAATATTATTTCTTATTATAATATTGATCCATATTTTATATATAAAACATACTATTTCTAAATATACTAGTTCTAAATTCTCAGGAATCTAATAATCAAGTAACCAGATCAACTCAAGCATTACAAATAATATTTTCTGTGGTAATTAGTTGGTCTTAAATGGAAAACATTTTTAATAAACTTTTTTCTAAAACATTCAGTGTATTTAGTAGGTATCAACTCCCTCCAGTCAAAATTAACTGATGCTTTCCTTAGTAATTTTCCCCTTCTTATAGCACCAGTTTGTGGCTTCCCCCTGAGAAATTCCTAGTTATAGAGAAATCGAGAACATTTGAAAGGGGTCCAAAAAACCTAATATGATGGGATAGAACTTCATATTCCGAAAGTTAAAATTTTGCCATTAACACAAAAGGAAAAAGGGTCTGACACTTAAAAAAAAAAAAAAAAGTAATAAACTTAGTCTAGATAAGCTTTCTGCATGCATAAACTGTTCTCCCTGGAATAACTGGACATCACTATGTACTGGAGCAGGACCCTAGGATGTGATTTCCAAGTACTGGAGTCACAAAGGAGTAAATTATTGCTAACATAATACATAAAATTCAGCTGAATTGCACTGGAGAAAATATCTTTGCAATCTCTTAAAGCCCAGGAAAGATCCTTACGGTTCTGTGATTTAAATCCATCCTTTGCTTGCTCTGCTTTCACCTTACAGAACTGCACAGGAATCGACACAGTAACAGTAGGTTGGTGGAATCAGGTTAGACCTTTCCTAAGAAGGTTGAAACATAAGAAACTCCATTCCTCATAACCAAAAATACTGGTGAATGTGATAGCCTGCTTTAATGACTACATACACATAGAAAAATAAACATATGTGTGAGTCTTGGAAGAATTTGGCAAGATCCAGAGAAAGAAATGCAAGTTTACAGCTTCCTCAAACATGTTTCCACTGTGTCTGCTATGATGAAGGTGGACAGTCCCGATACATTATTTACCACGCCGTGGGGAATGCCCCAGAGCCAAAAGGAAACGTGTTGTAGACAAAGACTAACGCAAGTGTAGAGCTGGTCTTCTGGAGACACAGTGAAGAGCCGAGCAGGTGGATTAGCCAGGGCTTCCCACGGCACCACAGCAAATGCAGACTGAGGACGCAGATGCGGCTTTTGGGTGGTAACAGAATTGTTCTTTCTGAAAGGAATCCGATACTCAAAAACCAAGATATTTTTCAAAGGCACAAAGAAGCATAAAGGCTCGGCTCCCTTCATCAACAATTTGAACTTTCCATACTTTGTTTATTTTGTGAGCCTGCCTATATGTCATTTATTAGTTATTATCCCCTTTCTTCTACAAAAGTGTCTCCTCTCAGCACCGGCTCTGACCAGCCTTTCCCCTCCAGCTTTCTTCCATAATTGTCCTCTTACCATTCACTTCTTTCCACACTCGATGCACCAGGTGTCATGTCTTCATTCAAATCCAGCATTACTTCCTTCAAATCCATCATCACAAATACCTTACAGGAAAATGCTTTCAGATCAGCCCCAAATAAAAAGGCAAGCTAGTATCATGCCCATAGATTAACTTTTCCTCAGACTCTGCCAGTGCTGATTGCTTAGCAAGGATCAGATTCTGCAATGGTATTTGTTGTTAGTGTGACTTCAAAAAACAAGTAAAAGCATCAGTTGATCAGTAAAAGGCTGTACAGCTCACAGAGGTGGCACTTAGATTTTAAACTCAAGTGAACAGGAAACATCCACCTCCCTCTGGCACAGTATCAAGAAATCTACTGGCCCTTGACAAATCCAAAACAATAGAAACAACCTCATCACAGAATCGTCTAGGTTGGGAAAGACCTTGAAGATCATCCAGTCCAACCATTAACCTAGCACTGACAGTTCCCAACTCCACCAGATCCCTCAGCGCTATGTCAGCCCAACTCTTCAACCCCTCCAGGGATGGGGACTCCACCACCTCCCTGGGCAGCCTATTCCAACGCCCAACAGCCCCTTCTGGAAATAAATGCTTCCTAATATCTAGTCTAATCGGACCCTGGCGCAATTTGAGGCCATTACCTCTTGTCCGATTGCTCACTGCTTAAGTGATAAAGAGGCTCATCCCCCCTCTCTGCACCCTCCTGTCAGGGAGTTGCAGAGGGCCAGGAGGTCTCCCCTCAGCCTCCTCTTCTCCAGACTAAACCCCCCCAGTTCCCCCAGCCGCTCCCCAGCAGACCTGTGCTCCAGACCCTGCCCCAGCTCCGTTGCCCTTCTCTGGACACGCTCGAGTCATTCAATGTCCTTTTTGGGGTGAGGGGCCCAAAACTGAACACAGGAATTGAGGTGCAGCCTCACCAGTGCCGAGTACAGGGGTAAGATCACCTCCCTGTCCCTGCTGGCCACGCTCTAACACAAGCCAGGGTGCCATTGGCCTTCTTGGCCACCTGGGCACACTGCTGGCTCAGTAGGGACCTGCCTGGGCTTTTGTGCTTCTCCCTTCCCGGGCCCTGAGAACCTGGTGGGAGGTAAGCCCTGAAGAAGCATCACCAACTCTGTGAGCAAAAGCCTGATGGTTCTAAGGAGAAAGTTGAAGAAAGAGTTGTTACTTTTTATGTGTGTGAGTACAGGTCTAGCACAGCAGCACCTGATTCCTAGCTGGGGCATCTAAGTGCTGCTGCAATTACAAACAGTGGAGAGTGAAGAACACTCCATCATGTGCTCAAATGTTTTCAGCCTTGGCCTATCAAGAGAAGGACTCCTTTCTGCTTCTGTGTTCCCCTACTTAATGAATTACTTATGGTCAGGTGGCTGTTTTGAGACATGGTGCCTTTGCAAATATAACAACATAAATTATTTCAGAAAGACACTGCAAGGAATGAATGACAAAACAGTAATTTATGGGTAGTACATAGTTACTTCTCAACCACGGCCCCAACAGAAAAGGTAACATGAATCACAGCTCTGTAATTCATCCTGTCAAACTGTTACTGAAGGACTATGTATTGAAGGTGGTTGTTAACTATGGACAGTTATTATTAATGCTAGTGGCCAATCCAGATATATTTACTACTCAATTATTTGTGGTCTTTTCCATGCAGATCTGTGAGAGGCTGATGTCAAGCTGCAGTCTATTTTGGAACTGGAAATTTTATTAAGCCTATATATTTGGTTTCTGAGGTTTTAAATTGGTAGTTTGGCATTAATGAAATATTTGAACCTGTGAGTGGGAGCTTTTTATAAAAGTCATGCTCTTTCTTTAGTAAGTGAACAATGTGATTAACGGGCCCAGGAGAGGCGATGCAAAGCCTTCTGGAGCATAATCTAGACCTCATTTTTACCATTAGTTTAAAATAAAAAAAGAGAAAAGTTAATTACCACGAACAACCTCATCATGCAGATCCAAAGGTCACTGAAAGCAGTCTGCAAAACACTCTGAAACTCTGGGAGGAAAGAGACTATGAAAACATTGGCTATGCTTTAATAGGGTTTGTGAATGTGCTGGGAGACAAAGACAACTGTTTTTCCTAAAACATCTTTGTAAACCAGATTTGTCTTCCACAGGTGATGGAGATTCACCAAGTGTCTCCCAGGGGCTGGACTAAGAGGCTGTGGCATTCTTGGGAGAGACCTTACCCACTCCATGACACCTTTTGTAGGCCTCCTCCTGCTCACCTTCTTACTTTGACTTAATCAACAGTACCTCTCTGAGACCTTTGGTGACTGTGACAGGAATCAGGAGCAGCACAGTTTAATTCCACGTCACATGTGAACACAATGTGAGCACAAATTAAGCCACACACACTACTTACCACAAGACAAACACCCCAAAATCAGTTACACTCACACGAGATCCACATGGGGATCTAATTGAAGTCAGGGTGCTATAAACAAGTAAGGAAGAAGGAAAAACAATGGTTAGGTACACATGCAATCTGGTACAAAGAATACAAAAATAATTTCTATATTGGTTACAGAAAAATAGACAAGAAAACCTGCCACAATGTTACGTAATAGACACTGTAGAACAGAGACAGTAAATTAACTTCCTGTGTATTGATCTGTTTGGTGAGCACAATGATTTTAAGTATCCGTTCTGCCTCCCAGAGGGAGAAAGGGATGTCATTGTGCTCACCCTAACAGCACACTGCTCGTGACAAGCCAGGGGGTAACGGACCAGGCAGAACTCAGATGCCCAGCATCCCCCTTCACAAGCCACGCTCTCGCTGTTCTGCCATGCTCTAGAATATCTTTTAAAGGTTTATTAACAAGGCTAATCTATACATGGAATGGGATGACAGAGTTGTTAAATGCCTTCACAGATTTACATTTAAAAACAGAACGTGCAAATAAATAGAAAAATGAAGAGGGCAAACAAGTTATTTATTTCTGCTATCACTTAAAGGCAAACCAGATCCAATAAAATGGAAACTATTTTTCCAAAGCTCTTTCCAACTGATCATTTTAAAATATAGTAGAACCACTAGCATCTGAAAGCTCGTCCATGTGGTACAATCCTCCCCATTTTACATTTAGTAAACCTAGAGAGGCTACAGTTATGTGTCCAATGTTCACAAGTCAGTAAAGCACAAACTGAGACCAGCACAAACAGTAGAAGGACTTTTGCAAGTAGATTTCTCTGCTAAAAAACCAAACCTAAACAAAAAAAACACCCCGCAACAAACAAGTACACAGGAAGAGAAACCCCTTAGATTGTAGCTCTGTTGCTCCTGGCTGAAAAGCATAAGGATGCCAAACCTTACTGACATTTTACTCCTCAGAATCACTCCAGGGGTTACTCTCAAGCAGCCTACATCAACAAAACTAGCACATGATGAAAAGTCTGCTTCTTAGAGGAGCAGGTGCAACTTCAGATCTGAAGGGTTCATGTCAAAGCTGAGTGGGCATTTAAAAGCCTGCAGCTTCAGTGAAATGAAGCTTTAATGTTGCAATTTGCTCTTAGCAAGTAATTCTGGTGAATTTTGCTAAAGCTATTTAAATGTTAGAGCATTTCTGCACAGTGATTAGCAGCCAAGAGCCATAAGCATGAAAATGGCATTCGAAACACTCATAGCAATTTGCACATGCTTGTTGCAGAACCTAATCAGGATTGCGGTGCTTGAGACAGCAAATTGAAGGCAAGTCATAAACTTCACCAAAGAGTTAACATTCAGCATTTGCAGGAGCTGGGCAAACATCAGTGCTAAGATAAGAATACAATTAAATGTGAGTTCTCAGATTCACAGGACTAACACAAGTCCATTTATATTCAGAAAAGAAGTATCACACTCTGGGATTTATCTGTTACATGGCATAAGAGAATCCTGTCTAATGAAGACTGACCTAGTTTTAAGAATGGAAAGTGCACCTTCCGTTTGCTTTTCCTTTCACTGTTCATTAGGAAGTTCTCTTCCCCTCTGACAGCCCCTGACCAAACCCAGTACAGCACATGTCTTTCCACCATGGCTGGTAATGTCATCTTTTTCACTATTCCTTTAGGATTTCATTAGGTGACAGTAATCCTAAAATCCCCAGGGAGAAAATAAACTACAAGACAAAAAAAAACCAAAACCCCACACCCCAAAACCAACCAACCAACCCCAAACCAAGAACTCACAATAAAAAAAAACAAAAAAACAACCCAAACAACCAAAACACCCACCATGCAGCTACTGCCTGACAAGAAACAGGTTGGGGTAGCTCAGCACTTCATAAAATCAGAAGCTAAGATCCACCGTCCCTGCAAAGCACTGGGGCTTCTTGACACTAACATCCTCATGGCAGGGGCTAGGGGAGTGTTCAGAGCTCCTGCCTGGGGAACTTGTTTGAAGATTAGTTACTCCAGCGATGCTAATGCACCATAAGGAGGAGACAACAGTGCAAAGCAGATTAAAATCTTTCTCTGATTGCATTGAAAATTCAGCTCCAATTAAAAATCATTGACACTGGGGGAAAAAAAAAAAAAAAAAAAAAAAAAAGATCTGCTTGTCTTAAATGGCTCCTAAATTAGAAGAGGTCTCAGAGAGGCCCCTCACCCAGGCAGATGTAATGAAAGATTATTTCAGAAGCAGAGATCATGACTGCATAGCACAAGCACTTCATCAAAGGGAATCCGACTTAAAATACATCTGCATCCTAAATAGACAAGATATATCCAAGGTCAGAGGGGAAATGTAAGCTGATGGGGTTAAGGCAGTGTGCCCAAAAATCATGCTGCAGGCCTGTGTCAGTTCTACAAGAGGTGTCTGGGACTGACAAGCAGCCCTGAAAGGATATTACTCACTGCAAAACCTTCCTTCAGCTGGTCATGTGTGGATTGAACTAAACACCTTATAAGCAATTTCTGAATTAAAAGCAGTCTTTTGTTCTATAACCAAAGTCTTCCAAATATACCTGGGAAACTTGTATTCACTCTTGTAAAAATTCAACACAGTTTTTGTATTACACATCTTTCTATCCTCAGTAATTTTTGTTTTTTTCAAGTCTATTTATTTTCTCTACTACTTATATATATATATATATTTTTTTTAACCACAGATAAAGAAAAAGCAGTAAAAAGCTAAAACCATTTATTTGTGAAATGATAAAGTTACAAGGATTAGGGAACTGCTAAATTATCTGAAATTAAAAGTTCTTTTCTCTGCATGTCTTAAGTAACTAGCACCTCTTTGCAGTATATACAAAGAAATTGCAGTGAATCAGACTAATATACAAGCAGTTGCATGAAAAGCGACTAGGCAAATGACCGATATTCAGACCAATAATGCAAAAACAACGTTACTGCATTTCTCACTGCTTCTTGTCACACATGTAAAAATCAGGGGGGTGTATGTGTGTGTGTGTCTGCTCTTTTCTGACATTGTCATTTTCACGTCTTGGAAAATGTAAAATTAAGAGACACTTCATAGTATGAATGATAATCGAATAAAACAGCTCTTTCATATTTATGTGCAAAATTACAAAGAGTAAAACACTTGTTTTAATCCTGTGTGCAACAGCTCTGTAAAGCACAGCTCATGTAACAACTTTTACAATAGATTATGTGAATTAAATGTTCTTGAACTACAGCCAGCTGAAAACCCTAAACCCTTTTCTGTAGAAGGGAAGAAACACTTTTTTATTCCCAATTAAGAAACACAGTGTAAGTCTATATGCAAGAAACCTCTTTTCCTATTGAAACTCTCTGGCCTGCAGTATAAAATGGCATGCAATTAGCAGTGGATTAGACTGCCACTCTTGATATATTTTCTTCCTCTGCTGCCTGCTCTGCCCGAGGGGACTGCCACTCCCCACAATCCCACTTCCAAACCATTGCTGTCTTCAGCCTTTCACTTTAAGATAAACCGCATTCAATTTTGATTCACGCTGATATTCCAATGCTAAAGATTACAAGCCGTCTGGTGCTGATTTGTGGCCCACTGAGCTCTCTGGCACATAGAGAAGCAGGGCAAAGGGTCACAACTGTTTTATCTCTTGCAATTTAAAGCACTGCCAAGTGCATGTCAGTCCTGAGCGTTAGCTGACATGAAGCTGACTATGACTTAGCCCTGAAAATGAACTGTGGCCGGTATCATGTCACAGTGATAATTTAATCCTGTTCTTATTTACACTGACTACTGGATCTTGGCTTTCTCCAGTCAAGCAAGCTTAATTGCTTGCAGTCCTGCACACACAGCAGCAGTGCACAGGTCAGGCGAGATCCCTGTGGATAAACACTGACGAGGCCTCTCTGGCTCCCTGTCACCCTCTGCCCTCGCTGCTGAAGGCACCATCTACAAACCAGCCTGAGAAAAAACACACCTATCTCACATGTGTCAAAAGGCCCCTGGATAGGCAGTGACTGTGGTTTGCACCAGTTCTGGGAGGCAAAATCAAGTCCCACTTCATAAGGTAAAGCATTCAAAGGTAAAGAAAACCAACATAAAATCAGCTGGCTAGTATCTTCCTCTCTTCTTTACTTTTAAGTGCTTTTAAGTGGGCTAACAAGAAAGGGAAGCAGGTCAGCATTATTAAGCAGAGAATTAAGTCATTCTACATTATTTCTGTGTATGATATTGACCATCCACAAATATAATTGGCAGCTAATGGTGAATTAGTGCTGCCAAGTCATCTTCTCTCCATTTCCCTCAAATAATTTTCCCTGGGGATGCACTGGAAAGGAGCCATTGAAAACTCCTATTAAATAGCCCCTGACTTTCAAATGAAGTAATTGAAAAGGACAAAGCAGAGACAGTGACTTACAGAACTAAATTCATATCCCAGGAAATTGATTTGTTTTTACATCAAGTGACTAAGAACTTGATGGTCTCAAACAATCCTTCCTGGTTTTTCTCAGGCCAAAACCTCACTACATTTTCTGCCCTTGAGCTGCTCAGCGCTGAGGCGCGACGGCTCCGTGTTGTTGAGAGACTCGTAGCAGGGAAGCTCCAGCATACTGTGCATGCCTATAAATATTAGCCATGTGTTTTTCATAATCCCAAAACATAGGTAGAAGACGTCAGCAGATGAATTTATAAAAAGAGGGCATCAGTTTAGCCAAGTCTGTTTTTGAGAAATTTTCAAATATTCTGGAAGAATTTTGAAGTTTGTTTGGTAAATCTGCACTTGTGATCATACTAGCTACATGTGCAAAAAGCAAACCCCTGGTTAAAGAAACACATACTTGCTATTCATTTAAAATATTTCTCTTACAATACAAAAAGAAACCCCAGAGATAGTATATGCAAATTTCAGCTTCAAAGAACCCACACACTGGCACAAACTAATCTCATACAACTATCAACCAGCCCCGCTCAGACAGCACAGCTGTGGGCAGCCCCACAGCAGGCATCCAGCCCTCCAGGGCAGCTGCCACCAGGGAAGAACACAGCAGGTTTTTATCAGCATGAGCTATTAAACATTCAGTCGGCTTCATTCACAGCAAGGCTAAGTACTTCATATCAGACAAACTCTGGAGTGTTTGGGGTAAAAGGTGTGACGTCTTGAGTGTATTCTTTCACATGAAAAATGGCTTGACTGATGGCTGCTCCCATGATAAATAGTTTGTGTATCCCAAAGCACCAACAGCTGGCTGTAGACCACAAGAGGCACCTTTACACCTTTACATTCAATTTGCTTTCTTTTAAATCTGTTACTTTCTACTGCAAGAACCTCTAGTTCCCTTTTCTCCAAAGATTTTGCCTTTTTCACCCAGCGCATATTACTGAAACCATTCTGAGCCAATAGTCTGTAAGGAAAATTGTATTATTAATGCTTTATTACTCTCTTATTTTATTACATCTTTATGGAAAGGAGACTTCGCTTTCTTTATGATTTAATCAAGCTATGCTTTAAAATTCATGCAGGATTAAAAACTACTTTCAGATATCAAGCTTGTCCTCTGAAGTTTATTTGTGGTTGCTCTCCCAGCACTGCTTTTTTGGGAATCAATTTTATCAGTGCAAATAATTTTAGAGCAACTATATTATCAACTATTACCAATTCTTTACTTACTGCCACAATATTTAAATTACTTCAGTATATCGTATTATAGCCATCTAAAGTTATAGATGTAAAATCAAGACTACACTTTAAATATCTAAATAAGCGTTCTTTCAGTATTGCTTCCTAATCTCCATGGGAAATATGCATTCCTCTCTAAATGCAAGAACTGCATGAACAAGCCCAGGAACAGGGAGTCTAACTAGACTGTTGTCCCTGTGCACGCGTGTGACATTTGATACTGGACACAGGATGTTACCTACCCATTATCCACAGGTGTAATCAGATCTTTAAAAGTCCTGGACTTTAGCCTTGGTCATTTCATTTAGACATTTAAATCTGCAAAAATAGTTAGCAAAGCTATGCCATCATTAGTAGAATAATATCAGCATGAAAATATGTATTTATATTCAAAACATACATCCACTCGAAGTGTCTCTCTCAAAGCTAAATTGCCTTGCAGTCACACAATTAAGTGACTTGAATAAGAAACTTGCTTGATTGGTTTGGTAAAGATACAAAGTTATTTCGGGTAATTAAATCTAAATGTGACTGCAAGGAGTTTCAGAAAGATACCACAATGCTGAATGAGCATTCAAATTCAATATTCTTAAAACACAGTAACACACACAAGGGTAAAACAATGTTAACTATATATATTTATCAAGAGATTACTTACTATCCCTAAAGAAAGTAATATGAGAGTCATCATGAAAGGGTTTATGAAAGCATTAGACACTCAGGGGCAAATATGTTTGGAATTATTAAAAAGCTGAAGCAAAACAGAAGGCATGAGTTTGTCTTGCAGAAATCTCTGATATACCTGCATTTGGAGTACTATTCTGGGGTTTTTCTCCTTCCCTAAGCATTTTATGTATTACCAACCATCAGCAGAGATTAGGTATTTGAGTGTAAGGACCCTTGTTTGCTCCAGCACGATTATTCTTACCCATGTGTTAATTACTCGTCACCTTCTCCTGCTTATGTTTTCGGGGTACTTACGATTAACGAAGATAAAACTGAATATTTTTTTTAAATCCCTGCATATAGTTAAGATCTCCTAGCAGAGACTGCTGAGCAGTTGTCACTGCTTCTCACAAAAGGCACGTTAGACAGCACTTCCCAGAGCACTTGACAGTCACATGGAATCCAAACCCAGCTCTGCCCAAACACCCTGCAGCACTGCCAACCTCTCCCTACCCTGCCAACCGCTCTTCTCCCACGGCATGTCTTGAGAGCACAGCAAATGCTCTGTTTGCTAAATATGTCTGAAGGACAAAGATGTGCTGAAGTGGGGCCAACACTAGTTCAGAGAGAACACCTTCAAGACTGTCATAACAGAAAGAAGTGTCAGAAGAACTAATAAATAATGAAATCCAGCTTTACTTTTTAATATCTCCAAGCCTGGCGTTCTAAAAATTGTCTGTAATCCCAAAGTTTAAGAAAACTAATGATTCAAGAAGAGTAATCAGCTATTGTAGAAAGAGCAATTAATTTGGTTCAGGATGAAGCAAATTCGTTTCCCTGCATGGGTACAGCCCAGAGTAAGCAGTGTTTGCTAACCACTCCCTCACAGATGACTGCACGGATGCGGCAAGACTGAGCTGGCGTGAGGAGGCAGCAGAGCAGTCATATCATCCCACTGAGAACTCATATATGGACAAGGAGAGCCCACAGAAGTACTCCTGGCCCTCACTGCCTAGCACCAGGAAACACTGTGCTGAAAAGGACTTCAGACATGGAAGGCACCATGTCCCCCTGCAATTATACAGGAATGCAGCACTTAAGTTTATTGGTGCTACTGAAAGAAATAACTCTCCCTGCGCAAGAGGAAACAACTGAAGCCAAGTAAAATCATTATGGTGATTTCTGTGATCTTTAGATCAGATTTTAAATCTACTGTTTTCAAACATAGCCCTTGGAGATGCTACAACTGTTCCCAGCTCACCACGTGCAAAAAGTCCGTTGCAAGTCCCTCCCTGCAAAACAACTCACCTCCTGCTGCCACTCTGCTTTTCCTGCTCTGCCTTGAGAGCCGACAGAGGAACACCACCTCTGTGCTCTTTTATCTCATACCACACAAAATGACAGTGCTTAGTCATAAAACCTTAGTTATTGCTCCTTCATTTATGAATTAACTCTTGGAATTTGCACATTTCAGAGAGAGCTTGGGTCAAGACACTTGGGTTTCTTCATCAGCTTCTGTACTTCTGAAGGGTGGCAAGATCTATATTATACAGACAGTCCTCGCCATTGAGAGACTACCTGCTACATATCACTATAAGCAAAAAATGCATGTCATCCATGAGAGCTGATCCACTTTTATACTGATGATTATAAATGGCATGCACTAATTCATCGACAGCCTGGTGCACACATCACTCTAGGAACCAGACACCTTCTATTTTTGCAAAACTTTCCATTATCTTAAAGGAGGACAGTGTCCCACTACCTAAATGCATTTGTAAAGTGAGTAAATTTCACTATTTCCACTACTCATTGACTTTTCATTCAATGTTCTGTAAGCCCTAAACATCCCATAAGCAGCAGTGACTTCTTAAATAATTCCATTATAAGAGCAAGCCAGGAGCCCAAAACAATGAGAATATAAAATTTTCAAAACCCCTTTGCTTTGATTTTGCATTTGCTATACAGAAATAAACTTTCCAAGCCAGACAGTGGGGAGCTCTGGCAAACAGATGAGAGTCTAAGAGATAGCATTATTTGATATAAATTATTTTTCTTGGTGTCAGATCTTCAATCTCAGAATTTTTTCAAGGACAGCGTGACAGTTCTACCAGCATTGTTGGGATAGGAAAGAGTAAAAGAAACTGAATTTTTTTCTTTTTTAAAAAAAGGGTGTCAACCTAACACTTGGTGTGTCCATTTTCTTAACAGCCTCTGGGATAGCATGATCTATAATAGCATGTATTTCAGGAAAAGTGGAATGGAAAAGGCGTATGCATTTAATTATTAATAATTTTTTACTGCTCCAAAGCATTAGTAACAGCTCTGCGCACTACATACTCCAGAGCTGATCCCAGCATGAAAGGCACATTTTCCTAATGTCAGCAACATATTGATTTTTGTTCCTTTTATTTGTGCATCAAGGCTCTCAGTCTGTGCATGTGCGCATATGTGTGTATTTGAGTGTGTGGGGTAAAGACTAGAGATGGATGATGTTCTCCGGAGATTCTGGCCCATGTCTTTGTATGGAACAGCTTTTCTCCTACCCTCTTACATTTCTCTGCCCCTTCATGTAGGCACTGTTATTTCTATGCTCACCCTGCAGCTGTGAAATGAAACAGTCACAGTCAGCAAATGCTGTGCCTCAGCTGAGAACAAGAAGTGAAGCATGGTACAAACTGGACCTTCCATCCTCTCCAAGGGCAAATATGTTGCTTTTACAATGCTCCCAGCCTCAGCTGAACTGAAGTTGAGAGGACAGACTCGTTCCTGATCCTGCCTAGTGCAGGATGATGTACAGTGTACACATCACATCTCAGCTGAAGTGTCTGTTAAGATGAAGTTCAACCATGCCAGAACTGCCTACAAAGGCAGAAGAAACAGAGAAGAGAGCTAAACATCCTAACAAAGTAAATTCACAAACCTGTATCATTTGTTATTCAGTAATAGTAATTGTTTCTGGGTATTGGTTTGGTTTTTTTTGTTTTGGTTTGGTTTTTTTTTTGAGGGGGTGTAGTTAGAGTTGTAGTTCTGGTATTTTAATGAAGTGTCAAAATGGTAACAGAAGAGACTTTGCTGTGATACGCCTTCCTCCCTGTTAGAGTCAGACCCTTCAGTTTACAGTAAACTCCTTTTTGCAAAGGTGGAACTGGCCTGGAGCCCAGTGCGCATTTGGGGCTCCGATGTGTCCTTACTTCTTGCAAAAGACTGGGACTCTTCTTAAGGGGAAAGGCAGAATCCCAGTTAAGTGAGTCTAGCAGGTATTTTAGGCACTCATGTTGAAAGTTGATCCAGCTGGAACTGCAAATCAGAGAAAGAATAATAGAAAACTAGAAGAAACATGGGATCTGAAATTATCTCAAGGCTTTTCTGCAAATGTTCTATTTGTTATGAAGAACCACGGGGAAAGCACGCATTGAGTACTGCACTTACGAGGGTCAAATGCTGTTTCCTCTCGGTAGGTAGATTAGCCTCTACTCCAAACCCCCGTCCCTCCCTTTCAAAGTCCCTGTGGCTTTGTCCCTGCTCTGTTCACAACACCCCCTTCCCAGGGTCACAGAGCACCTGCCTTCCAGGACCCACCTCTCTCAGCTTCACAGTCTCAGGTCACACACTGATGATCCTGTCTTTTCTCTCGTTCATTCTTCTCAGTTTGGTGACTTTTATAGGTAAAATGAAGTCTGTTTCCACACATGTCACTTCTAAGACACATCTGCAGATCCCACTCTGTGCAATCACAACATTGATTTCATTCATTTTATCCCGAGATCCTAACTACCACATTTACTTGTAGATGTCCTTCTTCCCCTCATTTGAGCTCAGCCCCATATTCCTCAATTCTCATGCCCACCTGTCATCTCACAGCTGCCTCCCCGGCCCATCTTTCTGTTTCACAGTCTGTATAAGCTATTTTCTGATCCTGCACTCATGGTGCCTTCTTCTCACAGTTATTTTGCAACAGCACCTTTGCACAGCTCTCCCAGGCAGATTTCTAACTTCTCTACCTTCAGCCCCTATTTCCACCTCCTCCAGCTTCACAGCTCTCTTGCTGTGCATCTACTTGTCTCATGTCTTATCTAATCCAAGACTGTTCATTCCTCACAAAAAGCCTCAAAAGGGATAGCACATATGCTCCAGCCACTGCATTTTCAAAGACTTAGCGTACTTGAAACAGGTCTGAAGGGAAGTGTCTTGATTTTTATGGGCCTCACTCCCTTACCGCACACTTAACACTAGCATAGGTATAATGTTTGATTATTTCCATGATTATTCTCAGATTGATACAAGATTCAAATATGCAAATTTGCATAACATAGCAAAAAGTTAAAAAAATATATTTGGACCAGAAAAGGGCATTTAGACCATCATTAACACAAAGGAGTAAGGCCTGGGTGTTCCAGATGGCTGGTTTTAGGAATCTCTGAGCAATTGTGTGAAAGACATTGCTGCTATTGCAGGACCAGTGACATGTGAACGGGAGCGCCAGGGCTGCTGTGAGGTTTGTCTGCAGACCCCAGTCTGCTGGGCTTCTCCTCCAGCCAGGACTTGTGAAAGATGAGAACAGATATAAATAGCATGCAGCATGCTGGCAAGCAGAGCTGTGACAAAGTGCTGTGCTGACTGCCATCCTGAAGGAATCAGCACTTTTTTTGGATGCTACTTCAAATCTTTATAATTGGAATAGATTGAAAAGATCAAATGCGCCCAACACATCGATTCCACTTCAGAGCAAAATAAGTACACAAAAATCAGGGGCATGGAAGAAAATACCCTCTAGAAATAGCCTCTCTTCCTCTCACTTATCTAATCCAAAAGGACTTAGCCTAGTACTTAATATACACATTAGTTAGATAAAACAATTCATCCAGCACTGTGCGCCTTCCATGGCATCTGCTGCACAAATCCAGTGTCCCAGAACACTCCCGAATTAACTACACTTTTTTTTTGAGTGAGGTCATGGCCAAAGACAAGAGGAAGAAATGAATACAGGCAGCATGGGCAGAAAATGCATTTTCAGAAATCCAGACTCATCTTTTCATTGACCTCAATGAGTTTATATCAAAGATAATTCTGCCCAAAGCATAGCATGGTGATGACTTTAAAAGTCTGTGCCAGTTGGCAGGAGAAACAGAGAAGGGTCTAACAAGAGTGGTGCTTAGAACATGTACAAGCCCAGAAAGGCTTCCCTGACCTCATCCTGTTAGAATATGGCATAGAAATTAATCCAGACAAGCTTCTAGGGAAGGGATGGTTTGATTTTATTTTCAGCTATGAATTCATGTTTACCTAGCCCTTGCCAAAAACTGCTTAAGTACAACCAAAATTACTTCCCCAGTCACCTCACCCTCCTATGTACACAACAATATTATGTACATCTCTGTGTTTCCCAAGAATGATCTCAACAGCTGTTAAACATGCCAAAATATTTCTCTTATTATACATGTCTATCAGAACCCAAAATAAAGACAGTATGTGATGACAAACCCAGCAAGACAGGCTTCAAAATCTCATTTATAGTGAACTGGATAAACCAAATGATGGTCTTCCCAGATTTCTTATGCAGGTCTATCTCCAAAGGAGACAGCTTGGGAATTAAGACACTAAATGCTGGTGCTATAGACTTTGAAGGAGATCTCAGCAGTAACATAGTCCCTGCTGTCCCCAGCTACACAAGCCTTTCAAGCACAGGAGAAAGCAGTGGAGTCTGAAATCAATAAACATTTGCCAGAATGTTCACATCTAGGTATTATTCAGAGGTCATGATGTTGAATGCGAGCTTCACTGCTGCTCTGGAAGCCACAAGGAGAGAAGTAATCATCCTCTCCTTCAACTCCGAGCAGCAGTGACAGAAAACGTTTTCCCCTCAATTTCTTATTTTTCTGTAGAGCAGCAGGAGACTCTAAAGGGACATCAGCAGTGAAGTACAAAATCTTCTCTTTTCCTGTCACAGCAGGAACAAACCCAACAATACACAAAACAGAGAACTTGCTTGTATGCTCCCTCTGTGAGGTGAGAGAGATGAGCAGAATGACAAGAGTTTAACTGGAGCCATGGGCAGCACACTTCTAGCTCAGTCACTGACCTGCTGTGCGACTTTTAGGCAAGTCCCTTCTGTGTCTCTAGGAAAGTGGTCAATACTGCAATCCTCAAGTCCTTTATCAGGCTACACTGGTAATAAACTGATAAACATCTGATGGAGAACCTCACTTTAAATTTCTGTAAAGGCCAGCTGATTATTACGGCCCAAACAGAGTAAGCTGCTAACTAACAGCCTGGTGGCAGAACTCAAAGAAGAGGTTGAGAGATTAAGAAGTATTAGAGAGTGTGAACAGGAAATTGACTGGTGGAGTATCACCCTAGCACCCCTGAAGCAACAGGAGCTAATGGAAGCTCCAAACCACGCAGGTAATCCCTCATCCTCTTGCTATCAGGCAGAAGGAGGGACCCTAAGAGAGGGAGGGAGGCTGGAAACAGGTCCCTGCTCGGGGAGGCAGGAAAATCCTCTCCCCACCTCCCTCACCCTCCATGGTGCCCCTTCACAATAGATTTGGGGCCCTGGAACTTTTGAACAAAGAAGAGAAGGAGGAAGAAAATGAGACAAACGAGGAAGACCAAGGTCCACCAAGGCCACGTCACTTCAGACCAGGTATTAAAACCAGCTCTGAAAAGAACCCCAGAAGAGTCATTGTAGTGGGTGACTCCACTCTAAAGGGTGTCGAAGGCCCCATATGCAGACTAGACCCGCTTCACAGGGAAGTCTGCTGCCTCCGTGGGGCCCGCATCAAGGACCTCACAGCAACACTCCCTACCCTAGTGAGACTGAAGGATTACTGCCCTCTCCTGGTTTTTCAGGTAGGTGGTGATGACATCACCAGGAGAAGGCCTAAAGCAATGAAGAGAGACTTCAGGTCCTTGGGAAAACTGCTTAAGGGGTCGGGGGCACAAACTGTGTTCTCCTCCATCTCTTTGGCTGGGGGGATGGATGAGGAAGATTACAGGAGAATTGAGCAGATGAATGGGTGGCTCCAAGACTGATGCTATCATCAGGGCTTTGGATTCTTCAATCATGGGTTGGCATACAGAGCACCTGACCTTTTGACATTAGATGGGATGCACCTGTCCCAGAGAGGGAATGGGATCTTGGGGCAGGAGTTAGCTGGGCTCACTGACAGAGCTTTAAACTAGATTTGAAGGGGGCAAAACATCGGCCCATCTGAAGTGCAAGTATACCAGTGCACACAGCATGGGTAACAAACAGGAGGAGATTGTAGCCATGGTGAAACAGGAAAATTACAATGTTGTTGCTATTACAGAAACATGGTGGGATGTCTCCCATGACTGGAGTGTGCCAATCGATGGTTACAAGCTCTTTAGGAGGGACAGACAGGGAACGAGAGGTGGTGGGGGGACTCTGTATGTTAAGGACTGTTATGATTGCTTCGAGCACAGGTGTAGTGAAGACAGGGTAAGATAGAGTGTCTTTGCATTAGAATCAGGGGGAAGGCCAACAGGGCAGATGTTGTAGTAGGAGTCTACTATAGGCAACCAGGACAGAGAGATGGACGAGATATTTTATAGGCACTTAGGTGAAATCTCACCTTCGCTTGCCCTTGTTCTTGTGGGCGACTTTAACTTCCCAGACATCTGCTGGAAATACAACATGGCAGAACGAGACCAATCCCGGAGATTCCTAGAATGTGTGGGAGACAATATCCTGATGCAGCTGGTGAGTGAACTGACCAGAGAAGGTGCCCTGCTGGATCTCCTCTTTGTGAACAGAGAAGGGCTGGTGGACAATGTGGAGGTTGGAGGCCGACTAGGGCACAGTGATCATGAAATAACAGAGTTCTCTATTCTTAGAGATGTCAGCAGAGAGCTAAGCAGGTCTGACATCCTGGACTTCAGAAGGGCTGACTTTGTCTTGTTTAGGCACCTGCTTGAAAGGATCCCCTGGCAGACTCTCCTGAAGGGTACAGGGGCCCAGGAAGGCTGGGCACTCTTTAAGAAGGAAGTGTTAATGGCTCAGGAGCAGGCGGTCCCCCGGTGCTCTAAGAGAAGCTGACACCAGAGAAGACCACCCTGGCTGAACAGGGAGCTTTGGCTGCAACTCAGGGAGAAAAGGAGAGTTTACAGCCTTTGGAAGAAGGGGCTAGCCACACACAGTGATTACAGAGAGGCTGTGAGGCTATGCAGGGAGGAGATCAGAAGGGATAAAGCCCAACTGGAAATCAATTTGGCCTCTGCAATCAAGGATAACAAGAAAAGTTTCTATAAGTATGTCAGTAGCAAAAGAAAGTCCAGGGATAGTCTCCATCCCCTGCTAGATGCAGGAGGAAACATGGTAACAAGTGATGAGGAGAAGGCTGAGGTGCTTAATGTCTTCTTTGCCTCAGTCTTTAATAACAAGATTAGCTGTATTGACGCAATCCAGCCTCCACAGCCAGAATACAGAGACTGGGAGAACGACCCCCCTGCAATCCAGGAGACAGTCAGTGACCTGCTGCATCACATAGACATACACAAGTCTATGGGACCGGATGGGATACACCCGAGGGTGCTGAAGGAGCTGGCTGGGGTGCTCGCCAGGCCACTTTCTATCATTTCCCAGGAGTCCTGGCTGACCGGGGAGGTCCCGACTGATGGGAAATTGGCCAACGTGATGCCCATCTATAAGAAGGGTTGGAAGAGCCATCTGGGAAATTACAGACCTGTCAGCTTGACTTCGGTGCCCAGGAAGCTGATGGAGCAGCTCATCCTAAACACCATCATGCAATGCATGAGGGACAACCAGATGCTCAGGCCCAGTCAGCATGGGGTTGTGAAAGGCAGGTCCTGCTTCTTCTTCTATGACAGGGCAACCTGCTTATTGGATGAGGGAAAGGCTGTGGGTGTTGTTTACCTTGACTTTAGCAAGGCTTTTGACAACGTTTCCCACAGCATTCTCCTGGCAAAAATGGCTGCTCAAGGGTGGGACAATCGCACACTTTGCTGGGTAAAAAACTGGCTGGACGACTGGGCCCAAAGAGTTGTGGTGAATGGAGTTAAATCCAGTTGGCAGCCGGTCACAAGTGGTGTCCCTCAGGGCTCGGTTTTGGGGCCACTCCTGTTTAACATCTTTACTGATAATCTAGATGAGGGGATCGAGTGCACCCTCAGTGAGTTTGCAGATGACACCAAGCTGGGTGAGAGTGTTGATGTGCTCGAGGGTAGGGAGGCTCTGCAGAGAGACCTGGACAGGCTGGAGCCATGGGCTGAGGCCAACTGGAGGAGTTTCAATAAAGCCAAATGCCGGGGGCTGCCCTTGGGCCACAACAACCCCAAGCAGGGCTACAGGCCTGGGGAGGAGTGGCTGGAGAGCTGCCAGTCAGAGAGGGACTTGCGGGTGTTGATTGACAGCCGGCTGAACAGGAGCCAGCAGTGTGCCCAGGTGGCCAAGGCCAATGGCATCCTGGCTTGTGTCAGCAATAGCGTGGCCAGCAGGGACAGGGAAGGGATCTTACCCCTGTCCTCGGCACTGGTGAGGCTGCACCTCAATTCCTGTGTTCAATTTTGGGCCCCTCACCCCAAAAAGGCCATTGAATGACTCGAGCGTGTCCAGAGAAGGGCAACGGAGCTGGGGCAGGGTCTGGAGCACAGGTCTGCTGGGGAGCAGCTGGGGAAACTGGGGGGTTTAATCTGGAGAAGAGGAGGCTGAGGGGAGACCTCATCGCCCTCTACAGCTACCTGAAAGGAGGGTGCAGAGAGCTGGGTTTGAGCCTCTTTAACCTAGTAGTAAGTGACAGGACAAGAGGGAATGGCCTCAAGTTGCACCAGGGAAAGGTCAGACTAGATATTAGGAAGCATTTATTTCCAGAAGGGGTTGTTGGGCATTGGAATGGGCTGCCCAGGGAGGTGGTGGAGTCCCCATCCCTGGAGGGGTTGAAGAGCAGGGTCGATTTAGAGCTTAAGGATATGCTGTAGGTGGGAACTGTGCTAGGAGAACAGTTGGACTAGATGATCTCCGGGGTCCTTTCCAGCCTAGATGATTCTGTGTGTAAGAGGCTGTCTGCATGAAGATTCAGACTCAGGGGCTTCTACCTGTAGATGCACTTTACCTGGTCTGCATACTGTACCTCACTGGGTATTCTCACCTTACTAGAATTCATTCTCCCCCTTTTCTTCCAGTTTGACTCAATCACATAGAGCAAAATAATTTGCCTTTACCAGAGCAGGCATCCAAAAATATCATCATTGAAATATGTGCTGTAACAGGTTGTAGTAAGTTGTAGCAGCCAAAACGATTCACACGTCACAGTGTTCTTCTTTCTTTCTGCAGGGCACAGGCTGTTTGTTTTCTTCAACCTCTCTTTTTCTTCTACAATAATACATACTTACACAATAATACATACTTATGCTCTCATCCAAGCTCTTACTTCATAATAGGCAAATCAACAACTAGACAGTCATCAACCCTCTCTCCCATCAGACAGTTCCATCCACCTTAGCACAGCCTGGCAGTTTCTTATCTCTCTTCCAAGGCCTATTTTCTCCTCAAAGCCTTTCTCCTTCTCCGAGCCAGTGCAGGACAGAGCTGACCTGAGCAGAGCTCTCCGGCTAATGTTGACTTGGCTCTTAAATTATTGAATCTCCCACAGCTGCGCAGGGCTGACACTCCCACAGTGTACTGTCCAGCATTCAGATTTATTTTATTCCTCTGCCTACATTTGTGAATTTTCTCTTAAAGAGTCAGAAAACAATCACACTGACGAACAGATTCAGAAAGGATGGCAAAATCTTCTGTCCAACTTTCAATAAACCCATTGGATTTGGGAGTTGGGATTTCCGTTCTCCTCAAATACAAAGCATTATCTCATTGGCCTGATATTCCAGCTGCCATAAACAGCTCCTTCTGGGCTAAAGAAAGTGTTCTTCACATAAATCTAGCCTGAAGCAGACACCACCAAAGCAATTCTTAGAAGTACTTCTAAAGCAACTGAATGTCTGTGAGTGACTCTGGGGTGAGTGAAGCTCAGACTGACACATGAATCAAGCTGAATAGTTATAGTTCACATTGATTTGTCATGAAAAGGGGATATAATATGCTTGATATGGAATCTATAATAATATGCATACTCTTAGTTGTCATGGGCATACCTTGCTCATTAATTATTTGGCAATTATGGCAGATTTACATTCTTATTTTCCAAACATGTTCCTTTCTCCATTTGTCCTACAAGACATTGACAAAGAACAAACCATAGGAGTAATTTAGCAATATAATACAGCAATGCCCTTGCTGTGTTATCTATGAGGACTGAATTTAGGACCTATACAGGGATCAGACTGGGAAAAAGGAGAAGGGAGGTGGAAGGAGCAGAGGGGAAAGAGGAGGGGGAAAACATAGAAACAGGAAAAAATGCTTCTACAATCTCCTTACTCTTTGGTTTTAGATCTAGACCAGCAATTAGTTGAACAGCTTTGACTTTTCACTAAGAAATGGAGGAAGTAGCCATAGCTCACCCAACCCACTCCTAAAAATAGATAAGATCAACTCAATCACCTGCTCCAGGGTTTTTTGGGGATAGAAAAGCCAACCCTGCTGAAGTGTAGATCACAACTGCGCTATAGCAGTCTTCCCCTTCCAAAATGACTCTGAGACTCAGTATCACTTTGCATTATTATGCCACTTTCTGGAAATGCAAACAAAACCACCTCATGTAGTTTGGAAGGTGTAGCACAACCATAACAGCAGTTAGGGATTTTTACTAATGTGTGTTTACCTAAGTGCATGTATATAATCCCTATTAACACAGCATTTAACGGTTTCTCAGCTTTATAAGGCATTTATCCTCTCAGCTTCCCAGTGAGGAAACAGAAAGAAGCTGTCACTTGTTCAAGCACAGAGAAAATGTGGGGAAGAATGAGGAATGGATCCAACCTAGACAAACCCAAACTTCAGGTACAAAGCTCTGTGTGCAGGGCGTGGTCTGCTTGTGCCACAGAGCCAAACCACCTGCTGGACCATCAATACAAAAAGTCATGAGGGGAGTCATGAGGAAACATCACACAATCATCTAGATCTTGGCCGAAACCAAGATTTCTTTCCGTGGTTCTCCTCTCTGACTGCTGGTTGCTTGCTAACAAGCTCCAGTAAGGCTCAGGCTTACTCCAAATGCTCTTAATGAAAGATCAAGAAACCAGCTGAACCAACTCTGTTCACTGTTGGATTCAGTCATGAGGAGTGGCTTATTTTCCTGCTGCTAAGACAAAACTCCTGAATATATCAAAAAATTAGTGATAAAAACTGTCTCACGTTTTGGCTGTTCCAATCTTTCTGTTATTTAGATGACTGAACTAAATTATCAGAAACAAAACCCAGCCAGGTAATCATACTTTATAATGGTAGATTATACTTGATATATTAACTTGATTTTTTCAAGTGTTGCAAGATTAAAAAAAAATCTCGAAATTAAACTGCTCAATCATGAGCCAAACAGGAGCAGCACATAATATGACCCCCCCAGAGGCACATAACACAAGGAGCCAGTTGCAACGCAAGCACCAGAAAGCAGTTCAATACTGTGTCCCTGTGAGCTGTACCATAACAACAACCTTCCAACCAGAACACACATTGGCCCTGAAGCCACATCTCAGGAGCTGGGCTATTTGTCTTTTGCCTTACGAAAGTAATCAACTATTGTTATGCTGCATTCATCAGAAAATTTCTCCTTCAGCAACCTGATGTAGACCCAAATTGGTTTCTAAATGGTGATAGAAGTAAAAATAAAAACACACATGACTTTTTAAAAAAAAATTATTTAAACCAATAATGCTTGCAAAAAAATAGCAACCCAGTAGCCAGAAATTCTAATATCTTATTGCCAGACTTACAGCACACATTTTGCACCCCACCTGATTAAGGTGACCCTGACGTAAGAAGACTTTACACAGGTTAAGATCCAAGTTTGCAGAATCAGCATAACTGACCTCAGAGGGGGAAGAAATCATCAGTGTTTGAGTAGTAGTGAAATCCAGCCTTCCTCATATTGACAGCTACCAGTTTCAGCACCTGCTACTTTCTGAACCCAGCCTCTCTCCTTAGAGCACTTGTAAATCTACAAGTAATGAAAGTGAAGAGCTCCCACAGACTATCCCCCTTGAGTTCTGCACCAGCACAGTGCCTGCTCAGTGCTTGAGCCACCTCTAGTCAGACTCACTGGTTTTATCCCTCAGTTACCCTGTTCTTGTCATCTTCTTTTACCTGTTCTTAACTTCGAGAAGCTGAGACTCTATTCTGCTGTGTAGAACACACACATACAATGGGAGCCCTAGACCGAAGGTTGCATCTCTGGATTGCTGTCATATAACATAATAAAGAACACACAGGTAATGTCCTCCACATGCCATGCGACAAACCTACAGCCGACAGTCGCTCAGCTCCGAGTTCACAGAAGCCTGTGTCTTCTCTTCCAGTCTGCTGCTAAACTTGTGCTCTGGATTTCTGCTGTACTTAACATCCGAACATGCTTGGCTACCAAGACTGACCCTATGTCTCCTCTAGCCAGTAACCGCACAAAACCAGCACTAATGCTGGTCAGCAGAGTAAGCAGAAACAGACCAGCTGACGCAAGGGAAAGGAGTTGGTGGTTTGAAACTCATAATAATAAGGAGCTCAATGAAACTAGACTCTATTTGGCTTACTAGCATTTGGTTCTCCAGCTGGCTACTGGCAAACATACTAAAAGCCATCAGTGAAGTGGTTTCATGCATTGCCAACTTGCTGGTTCTCCACTGGTGTGATAAAACTGGAAGCAGAAACAGCTGAAGTGTTAGGCAGAAGGGAGGTGGGTAAAGGCAAAGGAAGAGTAAAAAGGTGAAAAAAGTAAAGACAGAGAAGATGAGAGAGAAGGAAAGGATGTGTCTATAAACCAAACAGTGAAAGGAGTCCTGTGGATAGTTAATTCACAAAGACATCGAGTTTAGCTAATGCTGAGAGATTTAAAGGAGAGGAACAAGAAGGGTTGGGAAAATAAGATTCAATATAAGAACTGTCCTAATATTAAAAACCATAACCTATGAGTAAAAAGCAAGTAAAAGCAGGGTCACAGCAACAAAGAGAAGCCCAGTTTCTTAACTCCTGTAGGTAATGACTTCATGCTTTATATTCCTATCCTTGTGTCCTGAGAAAGTATACATTCCTGTCCACTTGGCCCAAATAACTTTAGAACTTCACAGCTTATTGAAGCCATGCTTGCCAGAAGAGAAGGCTTCTAAACACCTCAATATCTTTGCAGACAGGCAATCAGCAGGGGAGAGAAATCCCAATATACTTACCTCATATTAAGCATCAAGGAACCTGTACCAGACAGAGCCTTGCAAGCTATGCTCCATTTTCAGGCAGTTCTGAAGTTACTTGTGACTGTAAGCAATTCTGGAATGACCCAAGCCACTAAAGAGAATGCAACTAATTACCTGAGTTACTGGGGTTTGTTGTTCTCTGGCAGTAGAAGCTCCTTAGAGCATGGCATAATTTAACACTGTATATAGCCAGGTGCTAACCCCAAATACAATAGTCTGGTTTATTCTATATTTTAAAAAACCACAAACACCTACCATGGGGAATGAGAGCCTGGTCTTGATTCATTGTGTGACCTCAGCCAAAGCACTGTGTAAATTTTCAGATACTTTGAAGAGTCACCAGACAAGCAAGGATTCTCCCACTCTTCTCCCACGCATACACACACACATCCCCCCAGGCATTCTGGTGTTCAGTTTTGTGCTAACAACTTCTAGCTGTAAAAGTGCTGCTCTTATGTCTTCACAAGCTGGCTTGCCTACAGTTTTGTGGAATCTGCCTCCTTAGACACCCGCCTGACTCGCAGACATCGCAGAGTCGTTTAGATCCCCAACTTGCAACCTGCTCCTGGTGGCACAGTAGCAGCGAGCAGGTGCCTGGAGCAGCTGTTTGTGCAGAGAGGACTGTCAGGATGGCACCTGAGTCTCTTTGCACCTCAGTTTCCTCATACAGTTAAAAACCTCTCAAAATAATGAGGTTTCCTTTCTCAAGTAATAACTTCCTGGGGAAGCAATACTGCAGAAATATTGAGTGCATGCACAAAGAGCCCTTCAAATGTACTTGAAAGTACTGCATTGTTTCCAGCACTTACCAAACATTCATAAAGATTAGAAAAACTCTGGTGCGTTCCTATGTTTTGCATTGTGGTTACTAGTTAGTTCAAAGCTGTCTTTTATGACAACTGCAACACAGAGTGAAGTATCAGGCATAACCTTTCCAACCGAAGTCTTTTATTCTCTGTACCACTTTCTTCGAGATTCCATCTCTTCTTATTGCAGCTGCTTGAAAACATTCTGGATACGAATTATGTTAATAAAATACTCATCTGCTTTAGTTGAAGTATTTTCCAAGCACACATAATAAGGTAATAACAAACATCTTAAAAATAATTTACAAAAGAGCACTGAAGCCAGCATAAACTTTAATGGGATAATCCTAATTGCTTGGCAAAGCATAAGGAAAAAAAAACCCAAACAACCAGAAGAGACCTGTGGGATCTGCAGTTCCTTACAGGCTCACAACTATCCTATGCTGAGACACTACACAAGTGTCAGGACAAATGGGCTGGACTGACATCTGCAGTTCAGCTGTGCTTTGGAGAGAATAACTTGAATATAAACACCACTTCACACTAATGGTGTGCGTGCTCAGATCAAGTCTACTTCTGCAGCTTTGGACATGTCCCTGGCAAAGGCACCCACACAAACACAGGATGGGTAGTGGGAAGTAAGTTATCACCCAGGAGAGTCCTCCGAGTACAAGTTGGCAGAGGCAGAACTTGGGGAAGCGGGGAAACGTGATATTTCTCCCTACCCACCACCCAGCAGCTGGCTTCAGTCAGCCAGAGAGGAACGTAAGGAGGAAAAAGAAGTCAAAATAAGCTACTGTATCACATATTCTGTGCTCACTTGTGACCACCCTCCCCTTGTCTATTTTACCAGGACACCTACTTGGTCACAGAAAGTCTGGAACAATTCCTCTGTAAACAGAGATGTTACATACAACGTGATTTTCCCAAAGCCTCTTCTTTAAAGCCTCTGTGCACAAATGAACAGCTTCTCCCTCTCTCCCCCCTCCTTGGCTCCAGTTGACAAAGGTCTACACTTCTGTCTTGAAAGCAGAGAGGAAATTCTGTTGGCTTCAAAAATCCAATTTCATTCCCAATACAGATATTTGTATCACTTTTAATTGACATATTTCTGCTCTCCTGTGCTGGTTGCTCACTTTCTACAGCCTCCCTGATCCCTTTGGTAGTCCAAAGCCAGAAAGAACCACTAGTCTCAGACAAACACAAGACAGTTTGATTATAAATGGATTATAAATTTCACATATCAAAAAAGAGATTTTCTGTAAGAATTAAGAATTAATCCCAGGGGATTAATCTGAAAGAGAAGCTTTTGAATCTTAGAAGAATACACTTTATCAAGGCTAGCTTCCCTTGACATTGCTAGAGACACTACGAAAGGCCTTTGGCCTCTTTATTTGCCATTCTCACATCTTAAATTAAAGGGTGATGATAAGTCTTTAACAAACACCACACTTACGCTTCCTCTCTCCAAAATACAAGTTATTCAATTATAGTAGGAAAAATAAGTGCAAAAAATCCAAGCCAGTTTAAAATAACCAGAATGAAAGTCCCATGCTACCTTACTTCTAATTATTTGTAGTAATCATTTCACTTGCATTCTGGTCCTTAGTCTTCCAGTCTACAAAAGGTTGAATTTAATATAGAAAGTACTAAATTTAAAGTATTAAATATAAATAGGAAGCCTCCCCTATTTTAAAACCCTAGGTATTTTTTTCGTTCACATTTTTCACCTACTTTTACAGAAAGCAGAAGGAAATCCACCTCAGGATGTCACTAGGCTAGACACATATTCAGAAAGGACCGACCACTGGGTACCAACCTAGACAAGTTATTTACACTAATTAATAAACAGCAGACACTTTTCTGATGGAGTATGACCTCTTTAGCAAGATGGAAAGCTTTCACAACATACCCAATTCAGTCAAAAACTTTTTTGCTTTTTAATGGAGAAAAAGAAAAGAACTTCAATTTTTCTGCTAATTTCAAAATCCAGTGTCAATAAGGAAAAAACACATCAATGTCTGCACAGGAGAAGAAAAAAAAAAATTCCCCCAACCTACCAGCACACTCTTTCATCTGCTTTACACTCCTCCTTAACATTACCCTGTCAAGCAGAAACTCACACCCTGGGCTTTGGGAACTTTATCCCTCTGCTGCCACAGGGCTGTGGAAGGAACCTTTACCATGATGGGATGCAGCTGTGAGAGCAGCCTCTCTCCCTTCCCTCCACCTAAATTGGAGCTGTAAAAGCCTCTGCCTGCATATCATATCCATCAGTTAATGTGCTGAAACTCACTGCACCTGAGGAAGACTCGTTTTCTCCCCTCTTCAATACCATAAAAAGGACAAGAAAAGAGCTAGTGTTAAATCAACAGTACAGCACTATCTTTTTCTATGGTATGTATGTCTTTACTGACACAAAAGTATTCTTGAGGGGATGCTTAAAATGCCTGTATGTAAAATGGTTGAAAAACATAGATTAAGCTGTCTTTAGCTCCATGTTCTTTTTAAAACATTTATGTTGAAGACATTTTAAATTCTTTGTCCTGACACATCTAGCCTTTAGAAAAAAATCAAGCATAAGCTCTCTGGGAAGTTTCTCCCCCTTTTTCAGTGTAACTGATCCCCGGAGAAACAGTTTTCTAACCCCTTGATTTCCAACCCCTTTCATCTCATGTTCTAAGACTGTTTTAGCTCTGTGTTCCAGTGACAGTAGCCTAGGCACATAATCTTCTAAAAAGCAAGGACTAAGGAACTCAGATCACCAGGAGAGCTGGGAGGATGTGTGTGGTGCTTTGGACAAACCTCACAGCTCTGATGATAAAGGACTCACCTTTCTCTCAAATGCTTGCATTCAGTGGCTGTCTTCAGGTCAAAAATAACCTCTCACTGACAGTTGTTACAAAAATGAATTGCCCTTAGAAGTAACTGAAACCTCAACCAAATGGTATTTAGACAGAAAAAATCATAACAAGTTAGAAGATGTCTATGACACAAGGTAGGGGCAGGCCGAAATACTCAGCCTAGCCCTGAATTTCAAATGACTGCACATGCTTCAAACCAGGCAGGTCCCCTGCTCCCAGTATGAGAAAGTGATGATTTAAAGTAGAGGGATTAAGCAGGAGAGGAATATGAATGTTTTAAAAGCTCTAGGAAAGCAAAGCAGTGGCAATCAGACACTGGGGGCATCCCACCTCAGACTATCTTCAGTTCAGTGACTGTGATGTTTACAACTTATACAAAATTAAAGCACTTCGTTTGGAATGATGACAAAATAAAATATTTTTTTAAATTTTCGGCAAGAAAGGTCCTCACGAAATTAGTTCAGCATTGATCTGACCTGATCTGTCTGGTTTTGTGCCAATCCCACTAAATCAATTACTCCTACTGCCTCAGATGGGACTGTACTAAGAAAATCACAGGCACGGTTCTAGCCTAGTCAAAATGGGATTGCTTTTGTTCTCTTGCATGCTGGCATGCTTCAGACTGCCACAAATAAGGAGCAGATGGAAGTGTAGATTGCACTGGGTAGAACTCAAAATAGATTTTTGGCTATCCAAGACACAGTAGTCTCTGGAGACTCTCAATTACATATAAGAAATTATGAGGTTCCAGTTGAATTCTAAAAATACACCATCTTTACTGACAAGTAAATGTATTATACGTTTATATTTAGCTCATGTTCACATTCAGAGGGACTGCTGCTGTATTTTATGTGACAACAGGAAAGCTATTGTTTTTGACCACACAGTGGGATAGACATGTCACAAAAAGAATTTGACAGAGATTTTATGGACAGCTAGAGATGAATCTCACACACATACACAAGTTAATTATTCAGGAGAAAAAAAACCCCAACAGGTCATGTACTAAGCCAGATACTTTGTTAATTACCTTATATATACTACTTACCAAGCAAATAAATGTCCCAGTGAGTCAAGTCAATTACTTGATGAATTAAATGTATTATCTACTCAATCACATACATCATCTCGTCAAACAGAAACACAGTTTCTTAAACTATATGCAATACATTGCCTTACATGTCATATAATATGATGAGCTATGCTAGCTGAAGACATCCCAGGACACAAAGGCTGCACTATGAGCCAGTAACTGAGAGAACAAAGGTGATGTTTTAATAAACAAGCAAGCATCAAATAAAATTCAAAACGAAGCAATCCATTGAACACGTACTGAAACCGCCACCCAACATTGTGGACACAAGACCTGTGAGCACCTTGACAAATTACACAAAGAGCTTCAAGAATGATTTATGGTGTGGAAAAAGAACCTGCTTTATTTATGAGACACCAAGAAACCTAATCTATTTTGCTTATCCAAAAGAAAGCTAAGAGTCAAAAACTTATCTCAGGGGAGATTTCAGAGTGCAGATGGAACTCTGACAAGGACATAAACAAACGCAATGGTTGAAACTTAGAAATAAGGTACAAACTTTTAACAATTTAAAGAACAATCAGAATCCTGCTACTTAAGGATATGGTTATTCTTCAGCATTTGAAGTCTTAAGAAGTTAAAAACTGTGGAAATTTAAAAATTATGTTCTAGCTTAATCTTAAATTATGCGTGAGAGGTAAGAATCCTGTGGTCTGTAGTAGGGAGGACACTGGATGATGTGTTCTGGTTTTAGACTCAACCTACGGATGTCGCACAAGCACATAAGTGTTAAATTCTGATGAAGTGAATCTTCCCGTGCCTACATTAACACATAGAGGAACCAAGAACATAGATCATTCCATCTGCTGTATATTAACATACTGAACCTTACAGCTAACAGCATGCAAAGGGTAGTGAACTTGTCATCTATTTATTGGAAGACCATTCTGAAACTAGACACAGCCTTCTGCTAGGACTGAGGAACAAGTCAAAAAATCTCATCTCTCAAATACTGGGAAGGTTTGGATTTGATAAAAATCCATCCTATTCTTTAAGGAAGTAGCAAAGATATGTGACTGAACTTTTGAGAACTGAGAACTATATTCTAATCCTCATCACTGATTTCCGACAAAATTGCCCTAAATTTCATTCTCTCATTTTTTTTGTTTCCTGATGTGTAAAACAGGAGTAGTGATACTTCAAGTGCCCAGCAAAGTACATTGGTATCTGTGACCCAAATGCACTGTTAGTCTTAAAAACAGAGAGTCATCATCTCTGGTAGAAGGAAAAGCCGTAGAGTGAAAGCTGCTGTGTTGACTAAGAGAGCCAAGGCCAGTGGGTACCATTAGCTCTAAAATGGATGATGAAAGGTGGAGGCAGGAGCCACAACAAGATCCCTGAAACAGCCATCCTGGGCTTAAATGACTCTGCTTTTCATGACTAAAAAGCCTAATCAAAGCACGTTGTTACTTACTCAGCCTGCACAAGGCACTGGCAGTGGGGAAGAGGTGTCCTGTTCCCAAACACACATGGCTGTTTTGTAATCCAGCCGAAGCACAACATCCATCATTCTACAGCACTTCTAAAAGCTAGTAGTGCCTTTATTGTATATAGCACAGCACAGCCAGTAACCAGACATGCACGCAAAATGTTCTAATCCCAATATAAAATAACAAAAAAGCATGTCCTATCTCACAATCTGCAACCTGAAAAATATCCTGGAGTGGAGGGATACTGCACAAATAGTGGAAAAAGCTGACTTCCAGGTACTCCTCCAGCAGAGACTAACAGAGGAAGAGAGCACAGCTGTAGGACAGAGCTCTTGGCAGTACACCAAGGAGACAGCATCCTACGCTTTCGGTCTGGAGTTTCAAAATGACTGATCTGAACTTTGTATAATATTTTCTCAGGGCCACGTTAAGATGTTTCACATTGAAATCCAGCTCCATCATCCTTCCTCTGGATACACACAGCACCTACACAGCAGTGTAGGCACAAAGGACCATGCTAACTATCCTCTGGGAAGAAACGCAGATACAGTAAGGTGCATGTGGAAGGTAAAGATAAGGGCATAGACGCTGCTGGATAGAGTTTGCCCAGTGACACTACACAGGCCTGAAAATGGCGAGTGAGTGGGTGTCCTATAGACCCTGCAGCAGTTTGCAGCGATATGGTGTTATACCGAAGGCAGGGCCATCAGCACAAGTCTGGCAGGTTAAGGAACGACAAATAATCATCAAAAGTCCATCAGATCAATACAGGATGCCACAGTTGCTTGCTGCTGGAGAGGAGGACCTTGCCCATTTTTCAGCATCAGGACCTCGCTACAACCACCCCCTCCAATATCAGTAATTTGTGTGGGTTTTCTTGCTTGGAAAAACAAACGACTCACAAGTTCTCATAAGCACAACTGCCACAAAGGATAATAAGCCCCAGAAGTGGTTACAAAACTGAGGCCTTCATAACGATTTCCCTTCAGTCATAACTGATTATATCCACACAACAGAATCCCAAGACATCGCTAATGATAGTAAACTCTGTCAGTATGTGAGATGCAATGAGACTTTGTGAATTAAACCCCATTATTGTCCTAAATTATAGATAAATTTCTCCCTTTCCTTGGTGATATGCAACATATTTTTTCTTCAGGGCAGTTAGATGATGTCAGCACAAATTACTGCTTTCCACACAGTACAGATGATAGAACCGGAGGCATTAAAGAAGCTTACAAAAATCAGAGCTGAAGAGACAGAAGGAACTGCTTCCTTTGACTTGGAAATAACAAATTTTGCTGTGGCATGCTGGGTAAGGCAAAAGAAAAAAAAAAAAAAGGGACACTGATGGAGCTTCAAAAGCTTCACATACTTAAAAATCAAAATTGAAGTTTGGATTCTTGCTCTAAATTACAACATGTCTGTCTTTAGATGCTTACATCCCTCCATTAAACATATACTGATGTGTAATACTGGCAAAATAGGTTATTCGCCAGCAAACTAGGGAGCTCTATTAATGTCATTTAGAGTGTTTTTCTACATGATTTCCTATTCTTTTAGTTTTTCCTGGTAGATCAAAGTTGAAGGAAGGGCAGAGAAAATGCTAGTGGTTATATGTTTGAGAAAGGTTCACATGGTCTATATGAGGCAAGGTTTGCAGGAGATAGTACTATCTTTTAATAGATCAAGTGAGACAATCAGAAAAAAACCACCAGGTTGTCAGGCATATAGCTCTATAAAATTTTTTGTTACTTGATACACAAATACTTAATTTGCAAATCCAAGAGAGGGAATTACTTCATTATCCTGCATAATTTTCCTTTATCATCACTTTATTATTGCACTGTATGCACTAGAAGTCAAGCTCTTGGTTGCCATCTGCTGTTTCTTTGTTTGCATTTCACCATTTTTATTAGCAACGCCAGGTCATGATAAGGAGTCTTAAAGAATTGTGAAGAACAGGCACAAATGCTGCTTTCGCACACAACCTGCCAGAGACAGGTGACAAAAAAAATTCTGGAAGGCTTTCTTAGTGAAATGCTGTTCAGCTATTCATGTAGGAAGTGTGTGATGCCCTCTCGAAACCAAAGTAGGAAGTTTAGGCTTAGTAGTAGCAGATCTCTAGCAAATTTGCTCGGGATCATTTTGTGACTACGGCATTGGTATGAAAGACTTTCTAAGCCTGTTTTTCTTGTTGCCATTTCTGTGCTTAACCTCATGGCAAGTGGCAGCACTCCCTGCTGTCACTCACTCCTATCCTGTACCTTGATGTGGGCATGACTAGAAAAAGATACTGCTAGAACTTCCACTTCAGCCCTGGCACAACTACCTTCCCCACCCAAGGTGGGGTCCCCATCTCCCAGCTTGCTCTGGTGTCACACTCCTGGGCTCCAAGTCTCCCAGTGCCTGCTACTTCCCAGGCTAAGTGGGTATAAACGTCCCGGGGTGAAACTATTAAGTTTGGAGTCTCTCTAGGCAAAAATTAAGGCTGTGCCTGTGTCTCCACCTGTAAGACCTTTTCCTTCAGTGTTTTCAGTTCCATTCCTCTCTGCACTACAGTGGGAACAGATCTGACTTGTTCCCAGACACTTTTTAAGTGCTTCGAATGAAATCACTCGCGTTGAAGATTTTATGCTTATTGCACTCTGGTATTTACAGAAACAAATGCCCTGTACATCTATCGTGGCAACATTTCTTTGCATTCAACGTTTAATTTTTAAAGAGTTTAGAGAGACCAAATATAGTCACATCATATATTAAATACTTTCCAAGCAAGAGCCAGTTTTGTCAGGGCCTCTGACATTACAATCACAATAAGCATTCAGCTCTGTTCCACCAAAACTACAACCAAAGAGCTTTTGCTTTGTATTTCCATGCTTCTGCAGACAGTTGTTCTGGGGTTGCCCATTTGATTCTTCTCAGGAACAAGCTAGTGTCTGCACTGTCACAGTTTCAGCATCTGCCAGGAAGCAGGAACACCAACCATTTCTGCTCTCTTATTTAAGTCTATGTAGACTTCATATCTTTTCTCACTACTCTGTGTAGCCACCAGGTTACAGGAACTCAGAAGAACTCCGCACAGGAGGGTCTTACTAGAAAGCCATAAGGCTGGGCTTTCTGCTGAGCTAAAGCTGACTCTAAACAGGGATCCAGCTCTCACTGACAGCAGCATAATAAAGTCAAGCTCCCACAGAACTTTGTTAAACCTGGAACTGGATTTTATTTTCTATTTTGTCCCTTCAAAGCAATTAAAATAAAAAGGAATCTCACTAACAACATCATGTGCTGCACTGAGTCTGGGTACTTGAAAACTGTAGAAGCCTGAAAACTAAAATCTGGAAGTCCAGTCAGTCCCCAACTCCTTAATGGACTTCTGCCAACCCTTAATGTGATTTTAACAATCCTCAATTTGAGGTAGTGATGATGCAGGTTAGTGCTCAAGATGTATTCATCACTCTAGCCACATCTGGATCTTTGTCTTTAAGGAGCAGGAAAAAAAAAAAAAAGAGGGATAATAAAGTTAAAAGGACATTAATTATTATTAGTCCTGACAAAGCAGTATTGCCAGGTTAGCTTCATAACAGACAAACCCAGTATCCATTCCATTTGCTTGTTAAAGAACAAGGAAAAGCCTCTTTGGTAGTCCAAGCGCAAGTGTGAAAGCCACAGGAATACAGGGTTTCCCTGTGTTTTCATGATTCTTTTTCATTCCTTGCCATCCAAGCCCTTTACAAACATTAGTCAATTCTTTGCAAATCCTTATCTTTACCTTACACCTGGGGGAAATGGAGCACTGAGCAGGGATAGTACTCATCTAAACACAGCCCTGGAGACTCAGGGTAGAGCTGAGAACAAAGCCCATGTCTTTCAGCTCTCAGTGTTGCACCCTAAAGCCCTCTTTTTCCTGCACTCCTCAAATTTGCTCATTTTAAAATGCAACAGATCCAAATAAAAAGGTCAATCTCAAGCAGTATAAATATCATTCACTCTTCTCCCACTCCTCCATTTGAAGAGACGTGCTTGTACAGACGTTCTGATTCCTTCCATCATGGATGTGAGAGAGAAACCTTTGGACTCTGCCACAAACACTTGTGGGTTTGTGGGTTTTTTGGTACATAAGTGATTTCAATAACAGAAGAATAACCCACACATGGCAATGCCCCATCCTAAAAGCCTCAGTGTACAAAACAGCCATTACTATCCTGGCACGGGGCCAACACAGTGAAAGCAAGGAAGGAGGAAGCAGTGTGCAGGTTTGCCTCAGTGAAACAGACTGATGGTTAGAAATCAAGCAAAACTCTTCACAATTTTGCAGTGACATGTTCTGCACCACAGCACTTCTGGGTTTTCCAGATGATCATGTATGCACCAGGAACTTATCTATCGCTATTAGCATCCTGCAGTATACAGAGGCATCTTCAGAAGAAAAATTTTACTGCCGAAAATAGTGATCCTTCTAATACAACTCTGTCCGCTACAGAATTTGCCAACTTCATAGATAAACTTCACCCCACACTACAGTCTGAGCAAGATCTGCAGGTTTGGCCCTGCAACATGAAATTCCACACGCAGCTTGAAAATATCATGTGTGATTTATTCATAGCATCTACTTTTAGTAGATGGTAGAGCTTTTCTCAATAGTTTACCAGTTACTGCAGACAACACTGTAGTAGTAAATGGTATTAAAATTTCAATCTGCATAGTTGAATGTGTATTTGCATTAGCACAGGCTGCTTACTCTTTACTCTTGGGATAATTATGTTTTATTTCACAAGAATGTTGTATGCTTTATAATCTCTGGCACACACAGGAAACAGTTGTTTCCTGTAGGATTTTGCTATAGGACTTTCCAGATGTTTCAGTAGAAAGATATAAATACTGAAAAATCTGGAAATAAATCCTTACTAACTGACTCCTAGGTTCAGTTTGATAAAGCAGAATAAAGTGATTAGGATTAAAAGGATCAATTCTACTGAATCTACAAAACATATTGTAAATACTGAAAACTTGTAACTGGACCTTTACCAAGGGATGTAACATACGCTGCCATTACATCAAACTGGAAACTGGGCAATGCTCACAGTGATTTGGCAGGCAAGGAAGAACAGTTTCTTAGAATAATGTAGCAAGGTAGATAAACGTAAGAAATAAGAGCTTCCTACTCTTGGAATTAATGTTTAGAGTTTTTACTTCAAAAAGTAAGAGCACACAAAAATGCTTATTACACTGCATATAGGAACACACTGGTATTGTGTGTTCTTAAACATGCACATATTTAGCCCCTTTTTATTAATTTCATACAAGATGGAAGCATTGCAAGAATGGCTACAGCTTCATTTACAACATTTTAAAGAATATATGACTGTTTGCCAGTCATATATTGGGCAGTCAATGGGTTGTACTGCAATGAATCTCAAAGCATGTAAAAGGAATCAAAAGAGACTGATAAAAATAAAAGCATCGGCTCCAAAATAGCATAACCGTCCCCAGCTGCTGCTTCTGCAGTGCTTTGGAGAACTCTCATGACTTGTTACACTTGTGCGCTTTGAAGGTTAAAGATGTTGATGATAATAAGTGTTAGAGGCTTTAATATTACTGCCTCAAATACTCTACAAACAACACACCTGCTAGCTCACAAAGCTTATGGTGACAACTTTCAAAAATTGACCAGAAAAGGAAAACGTTTTTCCAGGAGTCAGACATATCAGACGTATTCCAGAGCAGAAAGGTTGTTTTTCATTGATCCGTAATAATTCATATTTTGACAATGAAAACTGGAATCCCATTCATTGCTACTAAGATATTCGTACACATCGTTTGTGTTATTAACATTGTCACAGTGCCATTAGTGGCAATTCTCTGGAACATTTTGTGGATTTGCAGCAGATTATAGTGTGATGACATATCAGGCACCAACATATAGTATCATAGTTTGAAACCTTAAAGAACTGTTATTTCCCTGATAATATGGTAGCATCCACAGCTCTGTTTCCTACTGTCATTTGCAAAAGCGTGATGGTATTATAACTTGCCTGAAGACAGCTTATTACAAATATGTGTACATATTCGTTAGAACCCATTTGGCAAGGCAAATATAATTACAGAGGTGCAGTAGGAATGGACTTTATGACATAGTTACCCACAGTCACGGTCCACCACTTTAGAGTAAGCCTCTTGATGAAAAATAGTGCTCCAGTATAAAGCCTCTACTAGTCCAGAAAAGCTTACTGAATTCCAAAGCTTTAGATTATAACAGACCAAATATTCCATATACCCTTGTCCTTCCCACTGATTTCTCCCAGCAATTAATTTGTGTGCAGACCTAGCTCGGCTCATCCAGCTGAGTTATTGGAGCTACGGTGCCACACTTTAGTTTTGCCTTGCAGCTTTAAATCCGGACGCACTGCAGCACTGTTAAATGTTAAATGAAGCTGCAGCAGTACAATTTAACCCAAAAATTTTAGCAACTCTAATGGGTCTGTAAGTGCATTTGTAAGGAAAAAAATTCCAGGAATGCGGAATGTCAGCTCCAGCACAGCTGTTCTAATGAGCTCCTTTAGCCAGTAGTGAGTAGGGAAAAGTGTGATTTTACCTGCAGGGGGCCATGTTGGGTATTTGCCGAAGTTACTTGTCAGAAGTTCGAGTTTTCAACCTATCAGAGAGCAAAGTGTGCCTTGCTGCTGATGAGATGAGTAGATATCATTAAGGTTCACTCAGACATAAGGTGCTAGAAAAATAAAATTCACTTGTTTGTTGACATTTTCCGTAGCAATGTTCAATCAGAAAGTGAGAGTTGTTCTGCTAATGCATCAGTAAAGCATTATTATTAAGGCATGTTCTGTAAGATCAGCATTTAATAAGCTGACCTGAAGTCCTTTATCGAATCAGTTTAGCCATGAGCTCAGCCCTGAACTTCATTTCAGTGTCACAACTACTGGAAACTAACTGTGGCTTTCCACCTGGAAGCATGTACTTTTTCAACAACCTCCCTGTACTGCGCCTGTCTCATTAAGGAGCTCAGCTGCACCCCAGGTTGCTTCCACTCTGAAAGCTCCAGCATTTCTGCCTGGTTCTTTCCTAATGCAAATGGCAGCTTGAAATCACCGTGATAAATCCACAAAAGAGGACTGCCAGTTTTCCTGGGCTCTTGGACATCTTGCATTCCTCATGCATCTAAGAGCTCTAATACCCTAAGGCATGCAAAGCATTAGGGTACCAGGAGCAACCCCCCAGCCAGCTCAGTGGATGGCTCTCTGCCACGCTATTCCCATGCCTGCACAGTGCATTAACATGCAAATTCAGAACATCACATATGCTAATGTCTACTAAAAAGACTTTTCATTTCAGGATTTCAACTGAATGAACAAATGGAATCCTGCAGCATCACTGTGGGCAAAACAAGTTGCACAGCAGAAGTGATCAAGGAAGACCTCCAGTGACCTGTCAGAATGAATGAACGAAAGCGAATGGCAAAGGAAGGAATACGGCCAGAGAGAAAAAAAACTAGCTCTGGTAATTCTCCCTGTCCACCTCAGCTTCAGCAGCAACACTAGTGCAATCGGTGAATGATCTGTGGACCCTTTGGCTCTGTGATGGCCCACCGCTTTGGTGAAGAAACCCCAACTGTTTTCTTATACCTTGAGCTGCTACTCAACTCTCAAAGATCAGTCAGCATAGATGGTAGAAGCACAGTGACTTCAGGGCCTATACATGTGTAACTCCTGTAACCCCTGCAAAAGCACAGAGACTGGGTTGGCAGATGGGAGATTTGCCTTTGAGGAGAAATAGGTCAGGTATCAAAAAGTAAAAACAGAGAAACAGATGCAGTCTTTCCACTCCAGCAGACTGGTACTTTGCTCAAACATACCCTTAGTATCTGAAGGCACAGCTCCTTGAGAGCGATTCCCCGTACATTATGAAAGACAACATTGTCCAGCAGGCTCAAGAGTGCAACAAGGACTCTGACCATCCAAACCTCTGACAAGGCACAAGCCAATCACACTGTAGTGAGAAGCAAGAAGTGGTGGCTTCAGCATGAACACTTTACTTGGGACACACCTCCTACAGTTTGTGACTATTCCAAGAGGGTAATCTTCTGTGGGAAGGGTCCATTTCTACATGCTGTTAATTAAATGGTGGAGGAAAGCAGAGAAATAGTGTTCTATTTTCATGAAGTTAGTCTATTCACATGTACCCACTAGGACTGCATTGTCTTTTTTCATCCAAGTAGACGTCCCCACAATGACTCTTCTCTTGTTTGTCTCACTGAAACCATTCTCCTTCCCTTCAGTTCCCACACTATTTTGAGGTAAGAATTCTAATTCCCATTTAGAGTAATAGAATCATAGAATGGTTTGGGTTGGAAGGGACCTTTAAAGGTCGTCTAGTCCAGCCCCCCTGCAATGATCAGGGACATCTTCAACTAGACCAGGTTGCTCAGAGCCCCGTCCAAGCTGACTTTGAATGTTCCCAGGGATGGGGCATCCGCCACCTCTCTGGGCAACTGTGCCAGTGTTTCACCATTCTCATTGTAAAAAATTTCTTCCTTATATCTAGTCTGAATCTACCTTCTTTCACTTTAAAACCATTACCCCTTGTTCTGTCACTACAGGCCCTATTAAAAAATTTGTCTCCACCTTTCTTATAAGCCTCTTTCATGAAAGGCCTCACCATGGTGTGCCTGGAACCTTCCCTTCTGCAGACTGAACAACCCCAATTTAAATCAATTCCAGATGTCAAATAAGAGGGAAAAGGAAGTGATGAAAATACACACAAAAAAAAGACTTAAAATAACAGTCAGGAGCTGTTATTCCCAGGACAGGGAATCTGTGATACCAGGCTGGTCATAATCATTAAGAAAAGCAACACAAACAGCACATTTATGTTGGTATGGATAACAATAAGGCAACAGTGTGCTGTAAAAATTTTTTGAGTATAAAGAAATCATCACCCATCAATTCCTACACAGTCCACAGAACTTTTTATCATCTGAGATGTTCCCATAGCATTAAGATGCAATAAATCCATCTCTAAACAAAGTGATCACATGTATATATATAAATGTTTGGTGTTTATAAGAGATCAAAGTTTTTTAAAAGTTAAAAAACTATAAAAGTATTTTAAAGTTAAAAAACTATAAAACCTATGGAATTATAACTGAGGGTGTTACATTAAAGTTACTTTAAAGGAAATTGTTTGAGATCGCAGGGGAAGAACGGTGAGAATGTACAAGCCATCCTTCTCATGGTAGAAGGCTGTAGCTTTTTAAAGAACTACTGGGAATCCTTAGTGGAGGATATGGTAAAATTGACATACCTTGAATTTTCGGAGTAAGGGAAGACAACACAAGCCACTTCATCAAGCCACTTGCTTTATCGAAGTAGAAGTCCATGCAGTAAGTACATTTCCATTTGTCTCACTGAATTCCTCCTCCTACACTAAAGAAATGAGCCAAAAAAAACCCCAAAACAGACTATTTAGAGGAGTACATAGATTGTAGATAGTACAATTACCAGAAACTTTAGTAGAGTCTCTTTACATATTGGGCTACCTCTAATGGCAGCTCCTTTAAAGACAATGAAGTTATAACATGCTGGCCTATTTAGTGAAAAAAGAAGGTGGCTAAAACATTTAGGGAGAAGGCAATCAGTTCAACACTACACTGACAGCTTGCCTAAAACCAGCAGCAAGTCACCTCGAAATAAACCCAGTCAGGTAGCAACTACGCTAGGTGCAGAAGTCTGGTGTGTTATGCTGGTAAATCAGGAATGCCTTCACCCCAGCCAGTGGTGTCAGACTGCTGGGAGATGAGACAGGAGCAGGACTGCACCCTGTGGCCAGCTGAAGCAGAGAGGAACCTCCATATGGAGTATTTAGAAGATTAGCACCTTTCTTTTCTATCCAGGGACTTCAGCCTGTCCTACAGTGCTTGCAAAAGGCATTAAAGAACTTCCTTTCCCCTTCCTTCTACACAAATCTTCCCATGGCAACTCCCCAAACACATGATACTGGGCTGAACCCTTCAGCTGTAAAAGATCACTTCCATAGAATTTCTCTACTGCTCCTCTGGAGTGTCTTTATAGCTATTGCTATTTCTCAACAGGCTCCCTTAGCTTTCTTCTAAAAAACCTGTCAAATGCTAATGACAACAAATTCTCCGTTCCTCTCCTGCTGTTCCCAAGAAGACTTTTGGAGTTCTAGTTCAGAGAGTTCATGTGTGGGCCTTGGAGTGGAAAAGGTTTGGCAGTTTCCCTCGACACAGAAAATTACCCTCTGCTAGGGCTATAATTTATTGACATGTCTTTCACTAACAGGTCTTAAGGCACAAAGTCACAACCAGCTCTTCCCACACAGCTATTTCCACACATTGCACTTATTAACCAGAAACCCTTTTAAATGTTATCTAGTAGCAAGAATTAAGCAGTTGTGTTTTGCAGATCATGTTCCTTAGCTTGCTCTTTCATTTCCTCTTGTTCAACATTATCACATTATGTTCCTTCTTCTTATGTGCTTTTCCTCTTCACAAAGCTCTTTAAACAGCTGCAAAGGGGGAGGGATCACTATGCTCACGAAAACTCCACTTTGCAGAATGCTTCTGCCAGGTCCTACTGTCTGTCTCTTTCCAGGCATTTAGTACCTCCAAGATTCAGGTTTGCTTTTACATCTTTTCCTTGTGCATCCCTGACAACAGAGCCTATTGCCAGCTGTCCTAATTGAAGAGCAGTAATCCACCTCTTCTTGTTATTGCCATGAGGAATACGTACACTCTCTTTCTCTTTGTAGCGAGCTCCTTTTATTTTAACGGTAAGTGATCTTTTCTTTCAGATACAGTTTGCAGAACAGCAATAGCTTTAAGGGCTAGGAGGTAGGACTGTGATAGAAGCTCTCAGATAATTTGTAACTACCACTCGGTAGGTTGCAGACTTTAAGAGAATGCATGAAATTGATTATTTTAGTGTTGTTTCTGGCTTGTTCGGTATCAGCAAATCTACTACAATGGATATGGACAGAGAGTAAGTTGGACATAAAATGACAGAACAGTAGGAGATGACAATGATAATCACTAAATAATATCTCTTTAGATGCTCCCAGGATCATCTGTGATGGGAAAAGCTGGTATCATGCTGAGAGTGAAAAATAAAAAATGAACGATGACATGAACATAAATAAGACACATCTCATCCCTCTACAACTGTTGGCTCAAGTTCATATATTTTGCAAAGTTCATACTTCCTAATTGCTTGATTAATATGTAAATGGTTTAAATTAAGTTGAAATACGTAAACATATGCTTTAAAAAAGCAAACCTACATTAAGAACATTTTCTTGATTCTGCCAGGATTTCTTGCATGTGTTTTAGCCAACACGCACAGCCCAATAGCAGCATGAAATAGTGCATTTACCACACGAGCTTCTTCCCACAAAAACTCCACCGAAGTGTTCCGAGTGAAACTGGCTGAAATTGAGCCGAGACAAAAATCACATCTTTCCCTTAATTAGCTATTCATCCCACAGTTGTTTTGTTTCTTCAGTCACTGAGAGGCAACTTTAGGAAACATCTGCTTTGTTACAAATGAGGAGTGAGGGCCTACTTTAGATTCTTAGATTACACACTTTTTTTTTAGTATTTCCTTTTTATTTGTATTAATTGCAGTGTAGAAATTAAAATACTCTTTAAAATACAGTAAATTCACGACTACTTCCACTGGAACATAAGCGTTCCAAATCAGCGTGCATTGTTCTGAGAGGTTATATAAATCTTCTTACTCCAGAGTATGCTGAGAAGTAACAACATCACGAAGTAATTTCAGAGAAGATAATGGGATTGTCTTATTGCTTCTTCTCGCCTGCTCTTTACTAATTACAGATGGAAATTTAGTATGTCACCATTGTCCACATGAGTTATTAGTGAGAGAGGAAAGAACGAAAATGACAACATATGCTACAATACATTATTTCTAAGCAAATGCTATTTCAACATTTATTAAATAACTGAGGTCAGGGAAATGGATAAAACATGGTTTATGTTACATTCTGCAATTCAGACAGTGATAACAGTGTACTTGCCTATATTTATCAACATTGCTCCTTATTCTGTTCTGTGGAAATCACTCCAATATATGTGTCATTACACTTGAAAATAAACAACATAACACAGGATGGTTAGTTACTTCATTTTATATGTTTAAATTAGACCATGTAAAATGGAAAGTTTGCACAGGGGAGTGAACGAAGCCTGTGGTTTTGTTTCTTCTGCTGTGAAATTGGAAGCATCGTGATGCAATTTATTTTTTAACGGTCATACTCCCACAGAGAAAACAAACTTACTGCTGAATGTATACTGCAAGTTATATGGCAATTGTCTCTCCTTGTCACGGAGCAGATGTGTAGTGCATTCAGTGAGGCTAAAACAATTTCCCTAGCTCAGGATCCACCCTGATGTGTTTTCTCTGTTAACTGCTTTCTGTACAGGGAAAGAATCCACGCCCAGATTAGGACTGCTTCATCATTCTTGTTAAAATCATTTGTCTAAAAGCATTTTTGCAACATTTCTGGTGATCACTGTTATTTGGGGGGGGGGGGGGGGCGGAAACCAGTTTGCGAGGGAAACTGCACTTCTGTTTCTTCCCACTCTGAGAGGCAGAAGAGGAGTTTCAAAGGCATGGCTGCAGGAAAGGCACATGAAGATGAACGTCTGGTAATTTTGTCCTCATTGGGTGCCATGTGGTTAATATGTAGATTGGTAATGGAAAATAGATTATGAAAATTATAGAAGAATCACTCATTTATACACGTTATTTACAGGGAGACTGGATTTAGCGACCTTTGAGCAGTGCACTGCTGACATCTAGTGGTACTTGATACAGGCATCTGAGAGATGGACAAGTAGCCCCTTCGATCTTTATTTCTGGTGATTAAGATATTTAAAGGTTGCGATGGAATGACAGTTTAATAAAGAATTATTCATTACAGGAACCCCTTCCCTAAGAACAGATAATTTCCTAACGGGATTCATTGTGTAACAAATACATTTTTTATAATTAAGTCACGGCCTGTCATTTATCTGCATAAAGTTTATTGACAGTCAGTAGTTTGAAATCTGAGCTGTTCTCATCAGACATGCAGACCCCACAGTATGTTTTGATTTGCAGACCAGACGGCTATGATCGTTAAAACCAGAGAACAGGATTATTACAAATTCAGAATTAGCTTTATGCAAGTATCCTGCAGTTTCTACTTCTCACTGTTTAGCAAATACTCCATATTGTAGAATATTTACAGAAAAAAGACGGCAACATAGTGGAAACATTTTTAACAATTCAAACAAGAATTCACTGTCTTTGCTAGCAGCATTCAGTTATCACTGTATGAAACAAACCAAACGACAATTTATTTGTATTTGAATCATAGCCACCTGCTTATGTCACTTACATATGTAACAGCGGGATTGTTTGTTAAAAAAACCAAAACTAAACCAACACAATAAAATAACTTTGACCAAGATTCTCTCTTTAGTTATCACAAGGCTTCTCACCTATCCTTATAAACACAGAATGATTCATTCCTAGAGTGCTGCCCCATTTTCTTCACAGTATCAAATTTAACTCTATCTTGATTGCAATGAGCAAGGAAAAAAACAATCTGGAGCTTAGCAAGGATCAGCACAGCTCTAGCTTGATAAGCCTTTGATTAGGCAGGCTTACATTAAATGTAATATTAAAATATCACATGATACTAGGGGTTTTATAATGACTTGCAGGGAGGTACAAAGCAAGTGTGAATCAAAAACCAAACTGACCCAACAAACACAGATGTATTCGTTGAAATTTGTTTTCCCGAATGGCTTAGGAAGCATTTGAGAAGCCTACTCTGAAGAACAATATTATGGTTAAGTATATGTGACAAAATTTGTGCTACCAAAGTCATAGCGTATGCTGGTCTTAAAAGAATTAAAACAAGTCTGATGTTTATACCAACCTTTCCCCAGAGCTTGAGCTGTTCTTGGATGTGGAAATATCTGTTCAATGATGTTTTATGTCTCTCCACTTTCTTATTGGATCAGAAACAAGAAGTTCTTATAGTATTTTTTTAATCTGAGTGGAATTCAGAAGTACCAAGTTTCAAGAGAGACCTGTTCCCCCTAGCAACTTACAGCCCAGTTCACATTATCTACAAATGCACACAAACTTTGGCTGCTTATGTGATCCTGGCCTTTTGATGTCTGCCTTTCTCTGGATCTCATGGATATGCTACAACATAAAAACCCAGAACAAATTAATTAACTCCAAATTCAAAATACTTGCATGGCCAGTGTTTTTTACTGTGTAACAATGAAGCAAGTATGCTGTAGGGACACCATCCTCATTTCTGCAATATCTAGGGTTGAGTTAGGTGCCTTTTCCTATGGAAGAATTATTCTATCAATTGGATTAGAATCTGTTTTCATTAACACATGTGTCCACCATTGTCAGCTGTATAACACAACACAGAATTATTTGACATAGAGCAGAATCTCTCTGGGTCAATTCTGTCGGAGGGCTATTACCAGGACCTTAGTCATCAGTACTATTGTGTGGTCAACAGTGGTTTGAGAAGTCCACTAGAATGGCTTTAAAAAGCACATACAAGAACATGGGAACAGATGCAGTTCTACCATAAGTTGTTCTGCTCCTTGGAGAATGTTCAGGCTTGTTTGATAGTATTCTGCAGCTACTAGATTTTGCAGTCAACTGAACGCCAGATTTGGCCATCTAAGATTTATGGTATTTGTGCTAGTCCATAAATCAGGTTTTGTTTCCACATAAAATAAGGCTTACATACTGTCTCAGGTTTTCAAATAAAATCATTCTGAAACAGAAATATCACTAGCTATCCGAGTTCCCAATCATTAGAAAACTCTTATGACTCCTACAGCTCGTCCCCTGGTTTTCCCTACACAGATCAGAGTCTTTCCATTTATGTGTGCCTGCAACTCTGTCTCCTACGACACTAAAGAGAGAAGTCACAGCAAGACTCCCTGCATTTGGATTGCTGAAACATTCTTTCTCTCTTATTAAGAGGGTGGTTTGCTCCCAGTTTCTATTTCTGAATGTACTCCCAAAAGTATCTATTTGAGCTTCACATTTTACTGTGAAAATACCCAAAGGGTTCTGATTTGTCTGCTTTGATCTATGCTCTGTGAAAGACAGTCAACTTCAGCAGAACAGA